>NC_080432.1:14480571-15153860 GCF_028018845.1 Melospiza georgiana
ACCCGCGCCCTCCCCGCCTCGCGGGCTCGCTGCTCTCCTCGCTTCTTTTTTCATTCTTCTTCTTTTTTTTTTTTTTTTTTTTTTTTTTCTAAAAGGTTTTTATCCCGTCAAGGAAAAACCGGCTCTTGGAAAACAACCAACTCAGTTGGAACTCGGAGATAATAATCAGTTTCTCTGGGCTTGTGAAATTGGCTCATTAAGCGTGCTTTTTAACAGAAAATATTGGAAGCGATTAAGTCTGCTTTAGTGAGTGGGCATGAAATGGCCAACCTTCGGCCACCCACAGCTCCTAGGTGCCTGGCGTCGTTTTATGCATGCAGAGTAATGTCTTTACTTGAAGTGCTGTTTATTCATCACCTGCTTATTTATCTCTTTGCATTTGGCAGGCACATCGATCAATGTTAAACTGTCACACAAGGTTATTTTTCTTTTACATAACAGTAGAGGCCTAAGGTAGTGGCATATTAAAAGTAATAACTTTCTAACTTGTAGCTCGAGATGACAGCACCATTTGTACCTGAATATATTATAGCCAGAAATTCAGGGGAAAAGTATATAAAAAGGGGGGAAAATATTAAAGGGGTTAAAAAAAACGGATGATGTCTGTTAAGAATTAATGTTCTTCCAAGGTCAGAGGCTGGGAGCCAGCATTCCCCGAGTTGCTATAATTGTGTGCCTGTGTGTGTTGTGAATGTGTCTGGTGAATGGCTCTCCACCACACAGCAGATCCACCTCTGACCCATCGGGGTTAACTTCAGGCCTTAACATCCCTGATAAACTCACAGGGAGACTCCTCTGCACAAGCTGTTCACCACCCAACCTGATTTACTCCCTGAGAATCAGGTAGTTGTGCTTAGAAGCGCATTGATTCATCCCAGTGTGTGGATCCAGACCCTGGTGTCCAGGTTGTGGTTGTGCAGCAGTCACCTGGAAGTCAGGCCATGCCCAGGAAAACTCGAGTTGAATAAACAGGGAGGGGTGTAGTTATCAACAACTGTGCTCAGCCATCTGAAAAACAGCAAAAAAGTCAATGTGGAAGTAAATCTTTTCATTCTAGTTTCTCTCACCCTCACACCCCCCTTTTCTTTTTTTGGTTCTAGTATTCTGTTGCTTTCAAACACTGCCCAGCTTTGATAGACTTCCTGTCTTGGCACAGGGCCAGGCAAGCTTTCTCTGTACAAACAGGTTTTCTTTTTATTTTCAGTCCAGCCTAAAAATGCCTACAGATAGAAGAATGTCAGATCTTTTTAGTGCTGAATTTCAAAGCGGTCCTTAGAATTCTTTCCTCCCCTTGATCTCGTCTTCGGATTGCAGCTTGGACTTGCTCTCTGTTTCTAAATATAAGCTGTGGACGGTGGCTTTCTAATAAAATGCTTTGATAGGCTTGTGTACATGGGAATTAAGCATGGGGCTATGGTGGACTCTGTGTCAGCAGCCCGTTCTTGCTCTGCCACCACTGCACACGTTGCTGCCAAAGCGCCCTGGCTGGGAAGCGTGAATGGAGAAATGGAAGCACTGAAGGCCATGAAATGCTCTTCATGCACATGGCATCTTGGGCTGAACAGAATTTATCGTGGAGCCTGGTCTATCTTTGGATCTGTTAATTCATGAATTCATTCCTGCTCTTGGGCAGACACTTCTGTTTTATCTCATGAAGTGCAAACCTGGAAGGGAAGGAGGGGGAAGCTCGTCCATTAAAAAAATGCAGCACCTCCACATGTCTATGCTCCTGGATCAATATTTGCATCAAAGCGGTTTAAATGTATGTGGCTCTAGGGCTGTCCATTCTTTCAACCTGACCTGCAGCATTGATTAGGGCTAGTAGAAGGAAGGGAAAATAGCAAATCTGGTAAGATAAAATTAAAAAATAAAAAAAGCCAGGAATGTCACTGTGACTCCTGAGAAAGAAGCACTTAAAGTGCTCCCATCATTTGTATGACCTCAGCAATCCCCTTAGTTAGACACTGCCCCTCTTCGCCACCCACATGTGGCACTTGTGGTTCATTTGATCATATTTCTGAGAATAACAAAGAGTATTCCAGATTTTATCTGAACAAAGGTGAAACTTCCTTGTTTGGGATGTAAGATTTACCTCGATTCTAGTTAAAATATTTACTATGATTCTTTTAATTGCTACTCTGCTTTTTGCTTGTACATCCTAATTCATGGAATGCACAGAGAAAGTTTGTGATGTGGATAAAAATGATCTTCTGCATGTTTTCTTCCTCCTGAACCCTTCCCTGCACTCCTTGGACATCACACATGCAGGGACTGCAATGCAATTTACACCTCGAAGAGATTCTTATCACAAGAGGAGAACAATTAAAGCAAAACTGCAAGACTGACCCTCGAATTTTTCTGAAGGAAACATTGTGCTCCTTCAGTTGTTTTTTTCCTAAAATATCTTTCCAATTCATTTTGAAGCAGTAGAAATTGAAATCACTTAAGAGAGAGATCTCTTGGGGAAATCTTTATTTAAATTGGCTTTACCAGGTCCAGGATTCCCCTGGAAGACTTTGCCTTTCTGTGCCTGCTGGGATTGGATGCTGTCTTGTGATGAGATCAGGGCTTAACTTTTCCCCCCTTTATCCTTTTTTTTTGTTGTTGTTGTTTTTAATGTATAGACTAGTTTGTTTACATTTGTGTTGCAGTGGATAAATTCGAAAAGTCAAGTTGCAGTCTTGGATCTGTGTTTCTTTCTCTTTGGTCTCAAATAGACTTTTGGTATTGAATTCTCTGGATGTAGGATCAGTGTGTAAACTCTGACCTGCATGTGTGATTGCTTAGGCTAATTTTGAAGCAGAAAAGATTTAAAATCAGCTTTTTTTGAGATGATTGCAATTTTTGATAAAGAGAAACAGAAAAACACAATGACAGAACATGGTATAATACATAAAACTGGGAAGAAAAAAAAATTACAGCTAAGAAATTCATCATGTAAACAAAGAAGTCCAGCCTATTGAATGGAATAAAATTGAATAAATAGAATGATCTCTCCTCCATGCTCTGCAACTCCTCGGCTGGCAAAGCACTTAGCACCTACTCAGATTAAGCTGCATGAATACAACAGTATTAAGTTAGCCTCACAAAAGAGGACTTCCAGTATTAAGAGTGATCAAAGGATTTTAGCAAGGCAGGCTTGCCCACAACCATAAAGGTCTCCTAATAAAGTAGAACTGAGCGATTAATTTACTTGACAGAAAGTCTGTGAGCAGTTTGCAATTTCCCTGTAATTACATGGTTATTCAGAGTATTTCATTCAGGTGTTTTTGGGAATGTTTACCTGCAGAATCAATTGTGAGTGGGACTCTGTGAGGATTCCATACCTGATATGTTAAATTTGGCCTGGGTTGGTTACAGCTAATTGGTCATCTCAGTCAGAGGGAGAGAGAAGCGGGAAATTAGCATGTCTAAGACATTTGCCCAAATGTTAAACCACTGTTGGCCCCATAAACCTTGCCTGAGGCGCTTGGCATTTATTGTCCATTCCACTTGTCTCCCTTCACGTGTCTCCCAGGCATAATTTAGGGCACTGGCTGCCAGTAGCCCTGTCCTAAAACTAATATACAGCTCCCCATAAACCAGTTCTTTCCTGACCTGGCATCGGTGCCTCCTATGTT
The DNA here is from genome assembly GCF_028018845.1 of Melospiza georgiana. Classification (NCBI taxonomy): domain Eukaryota; kingdom Metazoa; phylum Chordata; class Aves; order Passeriformes; family Passerellidae; genus Melospiza; species Melospiza georgiana. The sequence continues at coordinate 14,484,192 of NC_080432.1, forward strand.
TGTTGTCTTACAGAATTTTATTATCCCCAAGGATAAAGGCTCCTGCAGAATGGCTGGAGATTTCATGGCTGTCATGGCAAACACAGGCTTGGAACATGTGCACTGTATCCAAGGCAGATGGGCCAGTGTGCTGTGCTTTGGGGGCTGTGAGGACAATTATGGCTCTAGGCCTTTTCTTGCCCCAGACACCAGGTTTGGGTGGTATCACTCCACCTTTGAAGGCTGGAGATTCTCATGATTCCAGCTTGGCTTCAGGTATGCCTGGAAGTTAATTTTTTTTTTTTTTCTGGTTATATTATATTATCAGCAGCCTGGAGAGATGCAGGGATTTGGGAGCACTGGAGATCCCGAAGTGTTAATAGCCGAGCAGTTCTGAGGTATTTTCATCTGAAACCCAACTTCATTGCTGTGCAGCATTTTTAATTCATGTTATTTGGCCATGCACAGCAGGTGTGAGCGCTTCTGTGGAAGAATGCACAGCAAGGAAGCTACAGGCATAATAACCTCCATAATTTTATCCAGTCTAGTTCACCAAAGTTCTCTTTTAAGGCAAAGTACCAGCTTTCCTTAAAGCTGTGGTTAGCTCTTAGGAACTTAGCTTTTAAAGGAAGTCTTGCTAATATTCCTCCACGTCCTTCCTATTTTCTGTCTCTTCTCTTCCCTGAATTATTTCCTCTCTGACAGCCACATGGCAAGTGGAACATTTAGTTTGGGTTTTACTGGAGTAAGTTTTAGGGTAAATGCTTCTGTGCTTGCATGGTGGTTAGGGAGAGCAAAGAGAGCTACTTAAAGGTAGAACTGCTACAATGAATTAATGCTTGATTTTTCAAGAGGCCATGTTTTCAGTCACCTACCTTATACCACCTCTTATAATTAGGTCACTTATGTAAGAATGGATATGAGTTTCTAATGTTAGACGGGCAGGCTCTGTAATGTTGGCTCGGATCCATTCCCATGCAAAGGTGAGCTTGCTCTGTGCCTGACGTTCTCCAGGCTGTGTTCTAACGTGTCCCTGCCTCTTGAGCAATGGGGCTGTCCCACTTAATGTGCTAATTCAGCTCCCTGCCTCTTGTGTGACACAGGATTCCAGAGCTGTCATTTACATTTCCTTAAAGTATGGCTAATTTCTAATTAAGCACTAAAAGGAGAAACTTTTTTTATCCTCCTAAGAAATCTCGCCCCTACTTTTGGTGTAAGCATTTAACAAACTCAATGCTTAGCAATAATGGTGTTTGAGAAACACAATCAGAAAAGGGAAATTGCATCATGAAGTTCCATTGTAAAGAATATCCAGTAGAAGTGCCAGTTGAGAGGGTCTCTATTTCCAAGCGACTGCGTTATCTGGACCTGTGGACTTTCAAAGATCAGAATAATGTGCAAAAACTCAGTATCTGTCTTGTGCAACCATCTGAGATTCTGCTGGGCAAATATGGCATGAAATATCAACTCTAGTTACAGTTGGCTACAACCTGCTCTTTGGAAATCTGCTGCCTTGTGTGGGCCAGACTGATCTTGAGTTTAACACTGACAATAATGCTGGGAAAGATTTCCCAAAGGATGTGGAGCATTATCCACGCCTTTGAGTCCTTAAATGATACCAGACACTTTTCTGAAAGCAATGCTCTATGCAAACCCAAAACTCCACTGTTTGCTAGAGGAATTTTTGTGTAAAATCACTGACTTAGGTTGCAGAAGATGGTCAGCCAGTGGGTCCATCCCTCTCTCATGCCTTTGGCTCCAAGGGAGCTCCTGGGAGCACCAGTGGCAGCTGCAGGTGGGGGCCTGCATTTGCAGGAATGCAAAGGCTTGCCAAGTATTTGTACCCCAGGGGTCTGACACAACCTGAAGGTTGCCAGAGGGCTGACAACCTGTTTGCTCAGCCCCACCAAAGCAGTGAGGAAGATGAGTCTTGCTGGTTGTGTGCTGCTGGCCCTGCACATACAGACCTAACCTGCTGCCTATGCCAAAATCTTCCAAACACTGAGCCCCTGATCAACAAATGGTCCTTTAGTCAAGGAAGATGTCAGCAAGCTGGCTGGCATCCAGGAAAGTCAAATCCTGTTAACAGAATATCCTGCAGCTGTCTGAAGAACACACCTTTACCAGTGGGGATAAGGAAAAGGTTTTCTCTGTGCAGACCAACTGTCCATACAATCAGCAGTGGTCCAGTAAGAATTCTCTGTACGGAATGGATGCACAAACAAATTAACACCAGATAACATAATTTTATTACATAAATGAGAAGGGAAAAAGCACCAACCTGTAAGACACAACTCTCTTCAGGCATGTGCCTGTCCTCTCTCCATTCTAAGAAAGTCTTGATCCCTCTCTCTGACACACAAATTGCCTTTATGTACATCTAAACAGAGAGATTGGGATATTTTCTTGATGCTGGCTCAGCCCTACAGACGGGTTTCAGCACCCCCAGTTAAAACTGAAGCTGCACTCTTTGGAGCCCAAGACATGCTGGTTTTACTCATGGGACTCTTTCATCAGCCCTGAGACCTGGCTAAAGCCCAGCCTAAGACCTTGAGCAGGGCACAGTGTCCCAATACTTCCTAATTGGGATTTTTAAAGATTTTTGAGACCATAATTTGGCAGTGGGATGAGGAGCTCCATGTCCCTCTTTGCTTTTGGGAAAACCTACCTGGAGAAAAGGTGCAGCACTTCTGTTCTTGCACAGGAGCTAAAGGGTAACTTAAATGTTGTTCTTTTTACTTTAGTGAGTACTTGCTAATGCAGAGCGATGTGAAGCAAAAGCAGACAAGCACATAAGTACTTCAGGCTTTTTTTCCTCCTATTTAAACAATTCTTGATTGAAGCTGGGAACAAACAAAAAGAGATGTGTCTGATGATTCTGAACTGCTGAAAAATCTCATTTCACCTCTGCTTCCACTAAACCAAATCTTCTATTGGGTATCTGTGTCATGGAGCAGGAGAAGACAATTCCCTTTCTCCTCCTCTGTTTGTTAAACATAATTCTTGTTGATTTTTTCAGTTGTATACTTGTATTGAAAATGGGAGAGGAATCCTTAAGAAAATAAAAATAGTCCATATAATGATCTCAATAGGAGGGAGATTATCAAATTGAGGAGAAAAAAGTGAAGGGAATTAAGATGTCAAGTACTGTAAAGCCATGTTAAGAGTCACTCCATGTACTTTGGGAAAACAAGTATCCTAAATTCTCTGTTAAAAGACCAAAATGTACCTCAGCAAGACCTCACTCAGCTGTTCTAATCTCCTTACAGTTGTGTTCAGCCCTTTTATAAGAGAGAAAAATTGACTTTATATAAATTTAAGGAGGAACATAGATAAATAATATTCAAAACAGGAATTTAAAAAAAAAGTATAAGAATTTGGGAACCTAATTCCTCTGGGAACAGATGCATATCATCATCTTCACATGCCTAAGCAACACGCCCTTAGGCTGTGAATGTCAAACACCCCTTTATCTTCCAGCACTCTGGTGTACAAATAAAGATGTTTCTATAGCAATTCCAATTTCAGGAGAAGGACAAATGCTGAGTGACTATGATCCAAGGGTTCCAGATATTAGGGTGATGCCCATTATCCAGGAGGGGGCTAGGATGTGGTATTAGCTGTTTTCAATAAAAAGCACACAGAGCAAAACACACCCATGTAACAAGTCTCCATTGACCTTAGCAATGCTTTTGATGCTCTCCAACTTCCAGCTCTGTGAAAATTGTTGGCAATATTTCCCAACTCCTGGATGTCCAGAAAAGTTTGTGAAATTATCTGTCATCTGCACAATGGTGTGCTGGATAGAGGCTGGGGCTGGCACTCTGTTGGATCCATTTGTAATAGCAAAAGGAGTCAAGCAAAGGTATATTTTGGCACAGGCTGTTCTTTGGACTGTTCTTTGTAGTAATGATTGATGATGCCACTAGAGACATGATGCCAGGAATATTTATTAAATTTTGAACATCTGGCAAGCTCTTTAACCTGAGCAGATTGAAGGCCTCCACAGCACTGAAGGAGAAGGTTATATGTGAACTCCTCTGCGCAGGTGGTTGTGCTTTCGTTGCACACACTATAGAAGACCTCTAGTTCACGACCAACAAATCTGCTGTGGCAGCTGAAGTCCGCAGATTTATCGTCAGTCAGAAGAAAAGCAAGGTTGTGCACCAGTCCAGAGCTGGAAAAGCATCTGCAAGATATAGGATTGGCGTATTAGTGTGGGTAATGGATTTAATTTATTTTTAAGAGACTATCAGATGTCTAAGAAATCATGGGCAGAATTAAAAATACATGTTTTGCATGTGAGATTGCATCATAAATTGACACATGCATGGTATCCCACAGAATACCAGACTTAGTGTTTATTTTGCTGTAGTAATTTCCACATTAGTCTGTGCCTGTGAAACATGGACAAGTCATTGCTGGCACATCAAAGAGCTGGAAAAATTCCATCACCAGCACCTTCAAGCTATTATGCATATCAAGTTATAGGATAAGAATCACAAATAACAAGATTTTGCAAAGAGATTGCACAAACAGTATTGAAGCAATTATTATTATAATAGCATTATTTTGCTGGACTGGACATGTCCTCTGTATTTAGGACACAAAGCTCCCACAGTCTGTGTTGCACAGTAAACTTACGACAGGCAGCAGATCAGAAGTCAGGAAAAGGAGAGGCATTTGTCCAGGAAAAATTGCTCCCTGGTTGCCACACAGATGCCATCATTTGGGAAACTCAGCATCAGCTATTAATATGGAGTACTACAGTGTAAAGTGAGACATGTTGGTCAATGGAGCTGAAAAATAATTCACAACTCCAAACTTGTGAATAATTTTGCCCTTGTTGAACATCTGTGATTAAATGGCACTCTCTTTAGATGTGGTTGTACTAAATTCAGTTCTGATATCAACCAAATCGGCGCTCAGGAACACTTAAGCATCGTTCTCTCCGTGTCCAAGGGATGATGAAGTTCCACTTCAGGAAACCATCAGGGAGAGTGATGTTGGAGACAGCACTGGGCACTGGTGGTGCTGCCCTCTGTCCAGATTCTGGGATTCAGGCAGGTGTGGCTCTGCTAATGGAGTGGAAATCAGCAGAGAGCGGATTGGGCTGAAAGAGAATGAACCCTTGTGTGATGCTAAAGAAGCTCCACAGCAGCCAAAAAGAGAAGGCACAAGCTCAGCTTCCATTCTGGAAGCCCTGCAAATGATTAAGGCTGGCTCTGGGATAATGCATTTTTCCTTGCACAGCTCTCTGAGGAGGCAGGGGAAGTCCATGGGGATGGAGAGCTGCCCTCACTGACTCTTGCAATCCCAGAGCGAGTGGGAATTCCCTGTGGATCAGGAATTCCTCCTGTTTGCCCCATTCCAGAGATCCCTGCGAGACGCACGCTGTGCACAGACCTCCTCCCCAGCAAACAAAGGGACAAACATCCAGGGGGGTTGCTCCCTCCTGCTTCCTTAATATGCAAACTTATAATAAAAAGGAGATTGGAGGGAAGGAAATAATCAGATCAACTGCTGTCATTTCCATTTAATTGCCGTGTTTGCCGTTTCAGCAGCGAGCACTGAAATGTGCTCAAGGCAGTGGGAGAGAGGCAGCCTTTGGTTGTGCACTTGTTCTTTAAACAGGAGTTATTCAAATCCCGACCAAGGTGGCAGGAGCTCCGGGGGAGCTGCTGCACTAAACAGGTCAAAGGAAGAGCACAAAGCACATCTCAGAGTTCAGGACGTGGTGGTAATAAATGTAAACAAGGCAATTAGAATATATTGTTTGCTGAAATGAAACTTCAAAAGCCAGCCTGGTTGTACACGACCTATAGGAAATGAAGTGGAAGCAGTTCAGTGTGTGTAAAATTGATAGGCAGTTTTTATCTTGCTCCCCTTTTTATCTAGAGCATCTGAAATCCAGTAAATATATTCACTTGTCCTACTTTTGAGAGTAATTTTTCATCACATTTTAAGTAATTGGATATCACATATTTTACGGTCTTACTCTGTGTTGTTGGAATAGCAAAAAAAAGGAATAAAATGATAAATTGAATTACTTTAGGTTGGGCAGTTTTTATGGGAAAGTGAGATAGACTGGATGCCTTAGGTGTAATCCTCTAGACCACGTTTGAAAACTTTCAGGCTAGTAAAAATCCCAATCATTGGCATGCAGTATTTCACCTCTGAAACAAGATATTGTTTACTGAAAGGAAAAAAAAATCAACAGTGTTTTAGTGTAAAACATGTCTAGATTTTTAATGAAATATTGGAAGGAGGAAATACTTTTGTCCTGGCAAGACCTCAAGGGTGCTTTTCTTAATTTTTCAGTTCATTTTGTTCTCTTATCTAAAGTATGTAAAAGGGATTTTATATTTCAGTTATGAAAATGTGCATATTTTATGCCACAAAAGAGAACCTTTTTTTCTTTCCTCTCCCCCCCCCCCCCCCCTTTGGTAAATATTCTTTCAGAAGAAACACAATCGATGTAGTCAGAGCTAACAAGCAGATGGATGTATTTGAATGCCATTATCTTATGTACAATGATATTATCTCTTTCATGAAAAATTCAGCAGTTTGGGCTGCTTTAGTCAAGGAGAAGGAGGAAGTAGGGAAGAAAAAATAGTGAGAAAAACATGATCAGACTTGGAATCCCTGAGGGGGTCACATTGCATCATTTAGCAGGAGAATAACCAATGCAGAAGGAGCAAAGTTGGTGGAGTTGCTGTCTGCTCTCCTTATGGCGTTCTTGGCTCTGAGCTCTCTTCAAGCCCTGCAGCTGTAGGTGGGCAGCTCTTGGGCCTGCTAAAGCATCACACCATGACATTTTTATCATCAGTCTAGGAGAAGAAAATAAATTTGCTAACAGAATATAGTTGGCAGGCTAATACTGCCTTGTCACATTCCAGACATCTCCAGGTCTGGCCTGAGCCAGGGGAAACAAGAACGAGGGCCAAGAAGTTCATGATGGACATGTTATGTGAAGAACAGAAATGCTTTAAAGGGGGGGAGGTTTCTCTGCAGCAGAAATTGGGTAGACCTGGTGATTTCAGAAATGGGAGTACTTGTGCCTATGAAATACCACCTGGGAGGTGCAAGGCTCTGTTTCTGTAAAATCTAATCTTAATCCTCTTTGAGGCCTTTAACATTTTATTTCCTTTTATTGAAAAAAACCCAGGACACTGTTCTCAGGTATCTGCTCCATCCAGTAACCTCCAGCAGCTGATCAAAACCACTTGTATGCAAAAATTTCGGTTTTGCTCTCTCTGGGAATGATGTGTGGGAATGATTCCCACTGGTGTTTGGTTCTTGTGGCATTTTCTGCTGCCCAAACCCTTCCCTCTGTGCCTGCCCCCATGGTGCTTCCACTTGCAGGGAGGGCAGAGAAGGTGTCACTGTCACTGCATGGTTTGCAGGGGGGAGCTGGCTGCAGAAATTTATAGGAATGTCACACCAACACGTCCATGTGCAATGGAAGAGTCACTGTTCCTCACAGCCATGTTCCCCTAATCCTACAGGATGAGGTGGTTTGGTAAATTAAATCAATTTTTACTTGCCTGCCCAGTACAGTGATGGCCCTGAATCCCAGGGGTCACCCCTCCTCAGGGCATCCATCCCATTTCACTGGGCCACATGTGTGGCAGTGTGGAATTCAGCTTTGTTTACACTAAAGGAAAGAAAAATTCAGGGAAATGAATAATTGAGAAAATGCATTATGCAAACAGTGCAACTTCTTTGGGGTTCTGGATGTGGCACAAAATGTCTCAATGATAAATGTTTATGGAAATTATTTTCATGAGTGACCAGGTAGGTTGCCTGGGCTTTCTGTAGCCTAGGTTGTGGGAAGAGATGTGCAAACCCAAACTGGACCTTCAAAAGTCCTTGCCCAATAGATGATGTTTACATCCAGTCATGCTGCCTTTTTCATGGTGATTTGTCCAGGTTCAGGACATGTAAAATTAAGATTTACTTTACTGTAAGGTCTTGAATGTCATTGAAATGTTTTGATTACTAAATGGTTTCTCTTTGTTTGAATTTTATTTAAAACAGTACATCAGGCTGAACTGTAAAGGTTTTCTTAGGCAACCTTAAAATTATTATGTCTAATCAGGATTTTTTCTCGCCAAAATGCTGAGTTACTCAAATTCCTGTGTCATGTCCCTTTAGAAAAATAAAAGTGTTAGTTAGGAAAATATTCAGGTCATTCCTATAAAAATAACCTCCATTTTTTCTTTTTGATGAAATGGGGTTTGTTGAAAGTGCTGGCATTTGGTGGGCTGAAAGAAAAAGTAGGACTGAAAAAATATTTAATCTAAGTTGTAAAGGAGCTTGGAACCACACCACAAGCATCATAATTAACTTTAATAATTATAAATGTAAATGCAGACAAGCCACAAGGTTTTAATGGTGTGCCACATGCTTCTGCTAATTATTTTAGAGTTTGGACACATTCAGTGCCAGCTAATTATAAACCCTGCTATGGAAATCATCTGTTTATATTAGACTTATTGATCTCTAGTGCTTAAGCAATATGAAAAGGGAAATCTACAATGCCGTACCATCTGCTTTGTATTCCTAATTGCTTTTAAAGAATCAAATATATAAATAGTCAGCTTTTTATATGTTGGGCTTCAAAATCATTCAAGAAACACGTTCTGCAAATGTAAGCGAGCAAGGAAAAGATGCAGCCTTAATAATTCCTCTCTTCCCCTCCAACTTTTGCCATCCTTGGCTCTGTGCACTTCATTGACCTCAACACAGGAGAACAAAAGCTGCATCTCCCACAAGTCCCACATATTGGTCAAGCCAGCTGAGAAGTTGTGCAGTTTATCATTTACATCTTTTAATTGCACATTTTCTTTTACTCCTTGCCATCAAACACACCTTATGGCCATGAACATTTCTTGTTATTCCACTTAATGGATACACAAGAAGAAGGAAAGGGAAATTAATGTTCAAACTAACGATCACCTCCTCTGGGAAGTATTTGGCTTTATGGCAGATTAAGCCTATTGGGCTGCATGATGGGCATTTGCTTGGGGGGGAGGATGCAGACTTTGATATAGTTTTTTCTCTCTCTTTTTTTTTAGAAGTAGGACTATTATGCATTTCACAGTAATTTCTTTGTAAAATTGCTGATTTTCATGCCGTATAAAATAACTGTTTTCAGTGCTTTAGCTGTTTGCAGTGTCACTTTTACTGGGATAAGTTCTTTTGTTAGATATTTACTGTTCTGCGACCCTTTGTTGTGGTTGAACCCTGCAGGCAGCAAAACATCATAGCCACTCCCTCCTTTCAGTGGGATGGGGAAGAGAATCAGGAAAAAAAAGTAAAATTTGCAGATTGAGGTAAAGATGGTTTAATAGGACAGAAAAGGAAGGGGGGAAAATATACAAAGCAAGGGATGCCAAGACTGTTTTGGAGCAGGGGCCCCTGACCAGCTTCACCTCCAGTGTTCCCCCAGTTTATCCCTGCCCATTATCCCAGGTGTGGAACATCCCTCCGGCCAGGTCAGCTGTCCTGGCCACGCTCCCTGGGCAGCTCTTCACTGCCAGAGCATGGGGAACTGAACATTCCTTGGTTTAGGGTGAGCTCTAAACAGCTTGTTTAGCAATAACTAAAACATCCCTGTGCTATCAGTGGCCTTCTCATCCTAAATCCAAACCACTGCACCAGCTGGGAAGAAAATTAACTCTGTTCCTTTTTTTTTTCTAAATGTGGAATTTTTTTCAAAGTCTTTTCTTTCCCAAAGCTAGAAATTCTGGTGTAAACAAAGTGTTTTTTTCATTGTCTCATTGTGGGGTTCAGCTCTCAGTACTGGGATGTTGATCCTGCAGGAATCCTGCAGTGGAGGTAAGGAGGAGAGTGAAGATGCAGAAGGGTGGCTGGTGTGGATTGTCACAACTCTGCAGCTCGTGAAGCCCACGAGGACAATTTGCATAGGACAGGAGAGTTCCCTAAGAATGGCCAGCTCTGACAAATTGAGAAACCGGGCCAGATCCCCAGCTCGTGTCAGTTGTAGTAGCTCTGCTGAAATCCATGGAGCTGTGCCAGGCTGCACCAGCTGGGAGTCTGGCAATTGCTGGGTAAAATTAAACAAGTTAATGCACTTGACTGCTGCAGTTAAGGGGTCCTGAACCTCTGCTGCTTTGCCTCTTGAGTAGCTGCTCAGACAGCTCCCTGCCCTCACACCCCACTCACATGGGGTGTAAATGTGTGTGGGACACAGCCTGTCCTTAAAAACACCCTCAGAGCCATGTTTGTGAGTGAGGATCACTCTTCTTTGAAATTCCATTTTTCTCCTTCCTGTGTTTGTTAAATGGCTCTGCTTAGCCTGACACTTGGAAAGAAAAGTCTGCCACTTATGGCTTTGTGCTTATCCTTTCCCAGTGCACATGCACACCCTCATTTGAATCTCTCCAAGTGCACATTAGTAATGTGGGATTCTATTATTATCAGAGTTTATTATAATTACGGCTCCCAGTTTTCTGCAATTCAGCAGGGAAAGAAGCACAGCTTAAATTTTAGTTTTAAAATTCAGGCTTCTTCCCAAAAGTGAAGCACCAAGCAAAGAAACAACACTGGAATAGGCTTTCAAATGACCTTTCTGGTAAATCTCACATTTATAGTGAACAATGTCATTTGGAAGCTTTTAGAGAGCTGACCATATTCCTGGTCTGATTTTCAGATAATGGTCACCTTTCCTTTTAATCCACCAGCATAAACAGTGATAGTGAGAACCACTGAGCATGTAACGTCATCCATGTGTTCTCCTGGTGCTGGGGGATGAGTGACACAGGAAGGACGGGTTTTCCTTGGTGACACCCAGTGCAGAGCACACTGTGACAATAAGGGACTTGGTTTGGCAGCTTGCAGTGGCCAGAGGCTCTGATGCTGTGTGGAGGGGAAAGTATTGCTGTCATCTCAGAGGCTTTCATCTCGTGATGCTATTCTGAGTGCATCTGAGTGTCTTCCTTCCTGAGGATGGACAGAGGAAGGTTTTTTCTACTCACAGACACCAAATATAATTATTATGACCTACTCTTGTTCAAGTTCCCTCTTGGAAATCATCACCTGAGCCAGTGATGATCTGTCTACACATAGTGTTTAACTTCTCCAGAATGTAAATGTTATACCTCTTCTGCAGTACTTTCAGAGGGCTTTCCTGGTGCCATTAGCATTTTAACATTATTATTAACAACTGGATTACTCACTCTGTACCTTTGGATGGCTAGGAAAATGAAAGTGAAATGTCAGATGCAATTAGGAGAGATGCCACCTCCTGTATTCCCTGGACTCCTTTGTTTGTGGCCTTCCCATATGACCCCCCACTGGGAGTAAAACCTGCAGTAGTCCTCAATGAAGTTGTCATGGATGAAGCTTATGCTGTAAGTACAGCTCTGGTGTGGTCTGGAAGACTTTAAAGATCATGAAAAGCACCTAATATTTAATGCGAAATGTGAGCAGAAAATAATTAACTCCATAGTTCTATTGGATAAGGAAAAAACAATTCTGTGCTTTCAATAGCCTTCAGCTCCAGGTACTGTGATATTAAATAATTTAGTCAGAACTTGCCAGAAGTGGGGATTATTGCTATTGCAGAGGCAATATTTGATGGACAGTGTTGGAGGTGGAAGTGGTTGTTTTTTGTAGCTGCTCTTGCCCAGACAAAAGGAATTTTGCCACCTCTCTGGATTGAGGTGGCAGCTTTGCACTTGGATGACATGAGTCCTCACCCCTCAGCCAAACCACAGGCATCCAATGTATAGCCTGGAATGTCACATTTGTGCCTGAAAGCTCGGCCAGAACCCCACAAGTTGGGATAGCTTCAACCATGTTGTAACTACACAGCTTTGTAACCTCCCGGGGTGAGGATCCGGTGTTTGGTACAGAGATGGATCCGTCTCCTTGCACCTGAATGTCATATTCTCCTCAGAGCAAATGGATTGGCTTTTGTGTGGAGACTGTCATAAACACAGTAAAAACTCAGGGTTTTGGCAAGCAGAAGCTGTTTAAGAACCAAACAAAACTGCTGTAAAACAATCATTTGAAGGAGTAAACCAGCGTTAACCTGCATGGCGAGTTCCAGCCGGTGCGCTGGGAAATGGCACAGACTTAAAACTCCCCTAAGATAAGGGTTATAATGGGAACTTCAGTGACCCTCCAGTACTGTGGGGCTTCCGGGCTACTATAATTAGGGTTATTGCCATGAAATCAGGCATATAAATGTTAACATTCTGCTCATTAAAACAGTTCTTTTCAGAGAATTAAGGATTCTGCATTTTACATTCATAAAGTGAATAATATAAACTTAACTTGCGGTCGCTTTGATTATGTGTTGGAAAGAGTTAAAATTCTCTATGTAGATCGCTGTAGTTTTATTATGTAAGATGACCTTAGGAACTGTCATCCCCCTTGAATTTATACAAAGAATTCAAAGTAAAGGTTTTCTAGGTTACACTTCTTTTTTCAACCCTTTGTCCTGTCAGCTCAGTCCTAGATATCTTCATCTGCCGACATGCCCAGATGTGCAATGAATGTTGATTTGAGCTGGCCCCTCAACCCCTCCCTGCTGGTGTCATTAAAACCAGGGAGGTAGCTGCTCCCCTGGCATCTTTGGCAAGGCTTGGCTTTACACTGCGGACTAAATTATTGATGAAGAGCACTTCTGTCGCAGTGTGTTTTACCCACCTTTAAATGAAACAGTGCGGATAGAGCTGTCATTGCCTCCTCACTCCCTGCAACTTCTACATGACATTTATGATGTGGTTCAGATTGCGCTGAAGCAATTAATTTCCAGTAGAGCCTGCACTCAGAATGAAGTTCCCTGACAATTACCAAGGGCTGGATTTTCAGGGAGCACACTACACAGTCATTGATACCGTATACAAAAGAAAACATCACAATACACTGCAAAGGTTTGTTGGTCTTTTTTTTTCCCCCTGAATCTGATGCTTAGTGCCTGAACACCCTTTTCACACCAATAACTTTTCTTAACAATGTGGATGGAACCTGGTGTTCAGCCCCATGTTTGGGCCTGATCCTGCTGTGTGTTGAGTGCCTCCAGATCCTGCAGCAATCAGTAGGACCCAAGTTTTGCCATCTGTTAAGAAAAGCCTTACCAAAATGCCTGTCATTTTTGGTGAGAGACAGCCAATATCTTCACATCAGACATCTGTCTGCACCTGGAAGCAAAGCCTGTTTTTAATTCTGCACTCAGCCATTCAAGTGGTGCTGGTGCTGGAGGAGCTACTCTTTTATACATCTTCTAGTTGCTGTCTGAACACAAGGGTGGGTTTTTCTGGGAAGATGGTGTGCTCCTTGCCTAAGGCTTGTGTGGGATGAAGAACAGAATAGGTTTTGTTTGTATAGGTTGTTTTCCTCATACCTAAAAGTCTTCCTAAGACCTTGACAGTGAGTTTTCCACGTGAACCATCTCCCAATCTCACCAATGATGAAGATTTTGTTCAGCTTTGGGATTTAAAATCTATTTTATTATAGAAGGGAATGGTGATCTGAACATGGGACTAGAGCTGCTACTTATCTTTTCATGGAGCCACCAACTTCCAGAGAAACTCCCAGAGCTGGACAGGAGTAGCCATGGGTTTGTCTTTTAGTTGAAGCACAGCCAGCTCCGATGACAGCGCTGTCAAACTAACACAGGGTGAGAATTTGCACTGGCACTTCTGCATCAGGGTGATGGGCACTTTAGGAATGCACAGACAAAAATACAGACAGGATATTGATGGGTAAACTAATGTGTGGACTTGTACTTACAAGCTCAGGCTCAGAGGTGAATATTCTGACAACTGAAACGTTTTGACACGAGTTCTTATTAAGAAAACGTGTGAACCAGTTTGGATGGAATCTGAAGTGTCTTTACCCAGACCAAGAAGCAATCTGCTGGAGATTTGGAAAGAGCTGTAGCTGGCCTTTCCTGCAGTCCTGGTTTTCCTACAGCATCTCATGGGGCTGCAATAGCAGAAATAAAAATAGCAGGTCTATGCAATGTGGCCCAACGTGTTTTGGCCCAGGGGAAACTGTGGTGTGAGCACTGAGTTCAGAAGTGCATGGATTTAGGAGCCTCTCTTTAACACAGCCTTTAAAATTCTAGCTCTGCTGCAGTTGCCTGGGATTTTTTTCCTGATGCATGATATTTGAATTTCCTTCAAGGAAGAGGCACTGTAAATAAATCAAGTGAAGGGAATTCTTTTCCCATGACATAATTCAAAAAACCATCTCCAAAAACACCCAATGCCTCTGCCTCCCCAACCTGATTTAGGGTTCAAAGTGACAGAGCATCTGGAATATTTTGAGGGAAAGGCTACTTCCTTCTCCCAACAGGGAAGCTCTTCCCCAATAGTTAGGTCTCAGTTTTATGGTGAGCTAAATGTGTCAGTAAATAGCACTCAGAGTTGTTGGTGTGGCTGCATTACTGCAAGCTGCCTTCAAAAGTCTCTTTAGTATCTGGCAGGGGCTCAGGAACTACTGTGGAAATTGCTGAAGCCAGAATAAGATCCTGTAAAAACTGAGTAAGGAATCTGGTGTGTTCTTCATACTTGAGTGAAACCTCACTTTTAATGATCTCACCATTATTTTGTAGTTGAGGTTAAGCACAAAATCTTCTGGGATGCATTGCAGGATTATGTCAGAGAATGAGGGATACTTATACAGGAATTTTAGGAAATTAAGCATCCTTTAAGGAGCATTTCAAAACTCCTGTAGATATTTATGATCTCTTTGAAGGAGCCCTGGTCTTGCTACATGTCCTTTAAAACGCTCTGGGGATAAAATGTTTCAAAGAAGCCTTGATTGGTTTAGTCCCCGTCCTTCCCTCCCCTCTCTGGTTTTTTTTTTTAATTTATTTTTTTAAATAAACCAGGAATTTATCAACATGCCTACTTCTGCAAAGTAGTATTGTCATGTAGTAAGCCTGATGTACATTTTCCATGTAAAAACTCAACCTGTCAATCAACATTTTAAAAACTCCCATGTCTCTACTTAGCAATGTAAATAAAACTGCTTTATTTACAGAGGCTTAGGAATATAAGGGATAAGGTACAGAAGGAAGGAATCACCAAGTGTGTGAAGAAGCAGCATAACGGCTCCAGATTTTTTAATGGAACAGGTTAAATTTCTTTTTGAGTGAAAGTTAATATGTTTAAATACACATGGGCAAATTCCCTTGTCTCCTGGAGAGGTAGGACACGACTCTGTGCTCTGTAGCAGCACTTTCTGCTGGTGCTGCAAATGTGCTTTGTACCCATGTTAAAGGATGCTGCTCCAAAGCAGAGAATTAGACCCCAGCATGTAAAATAGGGAGATGATGCAAAGCAATTTGAGGAGGAAATCCTGGGACATTAGTGATGCTCCAAGTGCAAATTTTAATATGGATTTAACTGCAGAGCTGCTGCTGAGGCCTCAGTAATGTTATTTTAAGGTTAATTTAGAAGCCTCGTTCGAGGTTTTGGCTGCCTAACAGCCACTGTCATTAGTGAGAGTCGCATGGTTGAGTTCCTGCCCTGGAAATCTCCCTCTCTCCAGTTGTTTATGTACATAGAAATAAATGAGCAAACAGACATTCTTTGAGGAGACAATTTGGTGTATAATAACACATTAATGTTTTAATCCAGTCATCTGTACTCCCACAAGGCAGGCAAAGGAGCCTCAGATCTGAGTTCTGAACCTTTTCTTAATGACAGATTTCTTTGGTCAGAAGGAAGTCAAGCTCTCCCTTTGTCGTCCTGGCTTATTTTTCAGTCTTGCTGTCTTTCCACAAGACAGCAGTGAGAGATTGCTATGAAACTAATTAATGTCTGACAGACAGATCGAACCGAATATCCAAAGGATTCTGACTATAGTTCATTCCCCTTTACAAAGCAGAATACCACGAGGCAAGAAACATATAGATGACATTATTATACTAACAAACAGCTGAGGGAATTTTCTTGCTCATTTTATCCAGATTAGACAATTTAAGACAATTATGGTTAAACTCCCCTCCCAGACTGCAGCTCAGTTACCTTGATGTGCTGGTGGCTGTAAAGAGATACATATGAAATATTACCTGAGAGGGAAGCTGTGTGCTTTAGTGGACCTCTATTGTCTCTCAGACTGCCACCACAAGGGAGAAATAAGGGTCATGTGTCATATATGCATAGCCAAAGTACAGAAGATTTATGACTTAGTGAATATGTAGATACGCTGGTGTTCTTGACCAAGCTGTGGAAGCTGTCCTTGAGTGTGTCTGAGGTTTTGCTGTTGCAAAAAAAAAAAAATACTTCAAAGCAAGAAAGAGACAAACAATTACACACATGGAGTCTTGGAACACTTGGGCAGTGTTCTCTGCAATCACAAAAATAATGACTGCTCATCCTGGTCCCTTGGGAGGGAAATTTCCATATTTTTGCTTTCGAGGCACTTTCAAAGCCATTTACTGCCATAATTCATACACCGCTGGATTAAGAGCCATATGCCTCTTAAAATCAGCAAGAGGCTATGTAGAGGATTTGCTGATTTAAGGAAAAGGCAAAAATAAAAATAAAATAGGCAGATTGAGACCTACTTTTACTTCAAAGGATATAATCACAACAGTTTGGCAGTCCACTCATTAAGAAATAGTTCCTGATTAATTGGGTAGAGTGACAACAAAAATGTCAAACTGGAGTGTGTTGACCACTGAGTGTGATTTTATCCTTACCATGGTGTCTGCTGGTCACCTGTTATCTGCCATTGGTGACAGTTCATTCCATCCAAGCTGTATCCAGGGCATTAAGCAGCGCTGGTGGATCAGGAGGGGAACATTTCATCTGCAAAACAGGAATCAGGGAAGGTCCTGTAGCATCAGCTCTGAGGGATCACAGTTTGCTGCATTAGATCACAGCACGATGCAAATTCACTGCGCTTCTCAGAAGAACATGCGTGGATTTCCCTGCTCTGAAGCAAAATACCTCCAAATTCCACAACCCCTAATCTTTTCTGCAATGGGAGATGGAAAGAAAATTTATTTTCTCTTCATCATCTTGATGGCTTTTTCTATTTACAACCAACTTGCCCAATGATGACACCATTCCCTGTGGACAGTATGACATTAAAATAAATCTGCATCAATTCTGAGAGCACAGGTACAGATACAGTATTTGTGTCTTCTTGGCTAAATTGCAGTTAATAAGTTTTCCTAAATTTGTTGCTGATTTTTCTGTAGCAAGTTTTTCTGGGCAGTTTATTTGCTACACCCCAGCACTCTTAAAGACAGGTTTGCTTCTGCTCAAGTGAAAGGCCTCTTGCATCAAAATAGAATCTGATGTTTGACACTTTTTTTCCTGGACAAGATCAGGAGGGCTGCATACAGAGAAATTTAAAGGCATGTTCCTTTTCCCTTTGTGGTGCTATTCCTGTCTGTGCTAGGAAAAAGAGAAATATGAGAACATGATGGGATTCACACTAATGCTGGTTGTGTCACTCCAGCAAGGACCCTCTTCAGCCCACTCTGGTTTCTGAGACAGCACAGAAACTTGTTTAAATGAATATTTTGTAGAGAGAACCTTGTTTATGTTCCTCTTTAGCTTTAGTGCCTGGATAGCAGCTCTTGGGGAACATCTGCAAGGAGCTGCATTGATTTCCCATTTCTCAGAAGGCCCCACCAGGAGCCTTTCATCCTGTTTGGGCCAAAGCAATTTGGGGAAGATTGGAATCAGTAGGACACAGTTTAGAGGAGAGCAGGGAGGATAAATCAGAAGCCCAGAAAATGTTGCCCACAAAGATTAAAGGAAATGGGTTACTGAGCCTGAGGCACTGATGTCTGGGAGCAAGACTGTTCTTTTCAGAGAGATAAATCTCCCTGTCTCTGCTGGACAAAGCCATGGACTGAAAGTAGCAAGAGTCAGGCTGAATTTAAAAAAAGCCTTCCTGGTCAGGGAGGTTAGAGCAGCACTGGAGGAGGTGGCTGGAGTCTCTTTTACTGTGTCCTGCCTGGAAGCAGGTAGAGGAACATCTGGTAGAATGAATGTAATTTGCTTTCAAAGGAAAAAATGGCCTTTAAATCTCAGGGTCTTTTCCCACAATGTGATTCTGGATCTCTCCATGCCGGTCCTGAAAAGCTGCTGTTACAGTATATTATAGCATTCCTGCTAGGGGATCATATAAATGAAGAATTTCCTCCTTCCCTTCCTTTTCCTAGAAAGATGCTATCCAGAGATGGAAAACCTCACAGCAAAATTGGTTTGAGTAAAGGCTATTTGCTTTCTGAAAATTTTTTAGGGGCCATCAGGTTCAAAAGCATCTAGAAAAGAGAATTTTGCTCATTTTTCATCATTCATTTCTTTTTTGAGGTCTTAAAAGCTTAAAAGAAACCTGGCCTAAAACTCCATGCTTCCCATCCCCTTGGCAGAAGTATCTGAGGCTATTGACTGAACAAGCCCCCCAAACACGAGCCTTGGAATTCACTTTTTGCTCCTTTTTGAAAGAGCAAACAATCACGTAAATTTTGCTTTCATTATGGCTGTACACCCACGAGCTAATTACATTGCAGACACAAAGCCTGTCAACTTTCCTGCTCTGTGGTGATAAAGGAACCTGCTGGGTAAAATAGCCACCACTCATGTGTTATTTCAGGAAATATCTAGCCAACTGTGGGAGAGGGGCCTTGTTTTTGTGTTGAAGTAAAGAAACAAAACAGAAAAACTCCAGTAGTTATAGTCAATGTAAGTGGCCATAATGATCAATATGATTGGACAACATAGTTTAAAATTAATCACAGGCTTTGTTTAAGGAACCTGTCTGGTTTTGCCTTGCATGTTCTTTTTCATATTTATTGAGCATACCAACTGAAATTGAGACCCTTTCCTCTGGGATTTAAGGCTGCATGTTTTCCTTTGCAGCCAGGGTGGGCTGGAGCTGTTCCAGAGCTGTGAGAGAGTGGCTTAATTTCCTCCCAGCTGATGTCCTAGGGGTTATCACCCCAACCAGCTTAAACAGCTGTCCAAGGAGAAAAAGAACATTCCATCAGTCATTCTGCAATTCAGTGCTCATGCAGCCACTCAGTTTTGAGATCTGTTTTAACTAAACCATCTGATAATTTTCCCCTCCCTTTTTTTTTTTTTTTTTTCCAGCTAAGCAAATACGAGCACTCCCAGATTTGGATTTGCCAGCTGAAATGTGAAGGTGACATGAAGCAGAGGGGTGATGAACAGCCCAACAAACCAGGGGTGAAGGCAGCATCTTTCCATGCACAGCCCTTCCCGTAAGAGGCTTCTGGGAGGAACATAAAGGCACTTCCAGAGGTAGCTTTAGAGGCCCAGCTGACAGGTGCTGGCTTGTTTAGCTGCTGTGCCTTGATTGCATTTGATTGTGTGCCCATAACCTGAGCAGATTCCAGAAAGGAGGCACATTCTGCTCATGGATACAGCAGGGCTTTGGGGTGGAGCTTGGCCTGGCTGCAGCACTTGGGGTGAGGAGGGAGCTCCAGGGAGTGGGAAGGAGGTTTTAAGGGGAGCTGGCACTTTCCTGGGCCGTGTGACAGGACAGGACACTCTGTTCTTTTGGTTGCTGTTGGTGTTGAGCTGTAATTTGGAGGAGGTGCCCAGCCCCAAGGCATTGTAGCTGCTGACTCCACACCTGGCCAGGGGCTGGGGAGCTACAGGGGTTGTCTGAAATGGAGGGATAGGCTGGGAGCAGATGGGAGGAGAGGGGGATGAATTCTTATTTATCTGCCCCAGCAGGTGAACAGCAGATGCTTAGGAAGATGTCCTTTCCATCAAGAGGCTGATGTGTCACCCTTTCTGAACAGCTGTGACCCTACAAGTTAGTAAATATCACATCATTCCTGTTCAGTTTAGCAACACTAAGGGTGGTATGAGACCTGCTCCTCTCTGATTATTTAACTTAAAAAAATTGGTAGTTGGTAGTTGGTAGTTTCAAACCTTCAAACCTTCTCCAGATTTTATTATACTGTGCACAACCTCATGTCCATTAACTTCAGCTTCATGAAATCCTCAAAGCCTGTGCACAACCCGTGTCCCCCAAAAGATCTCAGAGTCCCATGGAAATATTGGTTTCCTGCACGGCTTTTTCCATGGGGAATGGTCACTCTCAAAGGGTGTCCTTAGCATTGACAGGAGCATCCTCATGGGTACTTGTGAGAAACATCCCCTGGAAGTTCATAATTCATGGTTTTTAGGACATCTCTGCTTTGCTGAAGAACATGCCAGTGCCTTCTTCAGTGGAACTGAAGGGAGAATCTGTCCCAAAGGACTGAGGAGGTAGGACTGTAAAATCAAGTTTTTTCTGCTTCTAAATAGCACAAATGCTCCCTTTATTTATGAAATTAGTCTAAAAGCTTAGGTCAATATGCACGTAGCCTGTCAAGCAGAGCTTGGTTTAACACTTTTTTCATTAAATACTTGTTCTGAACATACTGGTATTTTGAGAGAATGGGGAGGACACAGTGGCCTAAGAATGCCCTAATAGTGCAAAGTAATTTTTTCCATACATTTTCATGAGTATTTTTGATTATGCATTGCACACGTTCTAAATACATAATTACATGCTGTCTTGACCGATTGAGTAAATAATACATTTATATAAAAAAAAAAAAGTATGAATATTTAACAAATGGAGTGCAATGGCTTCAATATGGGGAACATAACATAGGTTTAAAAAACCTGCCTAATTATGCACTTAACCAAGACATGAGGACAGTTCCTCTAGAGCCACTCTGGCCTGTCAAGTAAATAATATGCATTTTACAAAACCAACTAATTATGGATTTACCCACGGGACTGTAAAAGATCTGAAGATGCAGGTAAGTAATATGCACTTTATAGCTAACCAGGCGTGGGGAATTTAATTTAATTAAAAATCTGGGAAGTAAAAAAAGAAGGTAAATAATGCCAGTAATCACTCCAAAGCCAGGACATTCAACTTAAGTTACTTCCTGTAGTATCTTGATAAGTCAATGCACCAGTGCAAACTAGCCAAGAGTGGGAATCATGTGGGTGCAACTCTTTTTCTTAAAGGAGATCTTATTGCTTTCCTAAAGTTCTCCATGATTCAAAGTGTCTCTTGTGGCATCAGGAATGCCAGCTCAAGGCTCTTCTTTGGCATTACATTGGGGGTCAGGGGTGATATCTGCCTTTGCTCACACTTTTCCATTTTTCCCAGAGATTTTTACACAAGATTGACTTCAGGCCTCACTAGGGAAAAAATAAAAATAATGGAAAAGTGGGTTCATATTTGTTTTTATTAATATGCATTTCTCAGGGTACTGGAGGAATTTTTTTTAGATCTGTTTAGGGGGATACAAAGATGACTTGTTTTAAGCTGAACTACTAGAAAAGAAACACTAAGGCTTGAATGCTGCATCCTGTGTCTCTTTTGGAAAGAGGTTATAGAGAAAAGAGGGCAAAAGGTGCCATCAGGAATTTTAAAGAGTTCTGAAGGAGGAAAACATTCTGAGCTTAGTCCTGCCAAGCCCCAAGAACATTGTGTGCACCTGAGTGTGTCACTAATCCTCTGCACACCACTGCACAAAAACTGGTGCCCAAGGAAGAGTGACATTTGAGCAGGCTCCCTTACAAGTTATCAAACCAGGTGAAATTGCAGTTAGGAGTGTTAATTAGGGTAAATGAGCAGTGCAAGTGTTTGTGTGTGCATACACACACACTTACAGGTACTAAGCCAGGGATTTCTTCACTGGAGGCTTTACCAGGCAAGGCTGAAAAGCTGCAGCCAGCACATTTCCTTAAGAAAGAGTTCCTCAGCAAAAAAAGCACTAAACAGTTAATGGTGACCCATCCTTACTATTTCTCAAACAGTACACAAAGCAATTTTTTGCTTGTTTGTTTAGCATTCCTCCTTTTTTCCCTAACATCTGAAAAACAATGTTGGGACAGCTAAAACACCCCGGTCCCCCCTCAGATTGCTGGGTGCTGCACAAAGACATCGTGTGAGATTTCTCCCCAGTTTTATACACCAAAGTTGTGTTCTGAATATAAATTCCCGCCAGCTATTGAGATCACAAGTATGAAATCTGAAACTGCTGGTTCTATGATGATAAAGGGACATGCTCTTTAAAGGAACCCAGTTTTGCTGCAAGCAATGAACATGGGATGTGGAAAGAGACCTAGATTTGAAGTAGAGTTTGAAATGCTGCAGGGATTCCATTACATCCTTCTAACACTCTTTTCCCTTGGTCAGATAGAGGCTTTTTTTCGTTGTTTATGTGTTTATTTTGAGAATATTAGATTGGAAAACTTCTATTAACCCTTTTCTCCTTGTCTCCCTTTCTTTTCCCACCTTTTCCTACCACCCCCTCCCCAGCACTTATGGAATACAGCAGTTCTTTTTGGGAGCTGAAGAACTCTATTGTTTAGCCACAAACCCATCTTCTCCTGCTTTTTCTCTTTCTTATAAAATACGCCATTCTTTTTAAAATGCAAAGTGGATTTGTGGTATTTGATTACCTAATGAAACCAGATAGAAATTTATTATTAGGAAATCAAGTTTCATGCTAGAAGAGACTGAGCACAGTCAAATTAACAACCTGGTTTGTGTTTTAACTATGTTATGGTCTCACCATTCTGCTTATGTTTCTTACAAAAAACCCTCAAAAACAAAAAGCCCAAACTCACAATATCTGTTTATTGCTTAGAAATAGCTGCTTGTGCTTCAGATACTTGAGAAAGCAGAGGAATGAAATCAGCTCGTGGCAAGCTGTGAGGGTTTCAGGACCAAACACTGCAAATAAAACTCACCTGGAGCTTTTAAAGAGTGAAAGATCAAGACTGCAGCGAACAATTTCTAGCCAGCAATTGCCTTGACCGTTGGGTCAGCATTGGAAAAATAATATGATAATCTTTACATTAACTTCAGTAGTTTCTTTTGTGCCAATTGCTGCTATTGTGGCCGTGCTCAGCTAAGCTGGCATGACAGGAGCTCTGCCACTGGATTGCTTCAGAGCAGACTTGCTTGAGTTCTCAAGCAAGGTGAATAGGACTTGGGGAATCTGACAAAAATGTTTTATCTGAGCTGTTCTCTTAATTAAATTAGTCCCATTCCAATAGCCAGCTGAATAGTTATGTCAAGGAGGAGACAGCCACCTTAGGAAACCTCTCCTGTAAAACTTACTGTATTTTTAGATTTCTTGGATTCTTTCAGTGCCATCTGTATCTCACACATCACATTCTTCACCATGCCATAACCTTCCAGAAGTAGATGAAAAATCAGAAATTATTTTATCTAGGACAGAAAGGGAATGTGCTGAGAAAACTCCTTTGTGAAGGGAGAAATCAAGCCATGGCACAACACTAGGGAACACAGGACTCATTAATTTAGATATTCTTTTCATATTCACGGTTTAGTAGCAGCATGGCAGGATCACAGAGCAACCAGTGCTGATGTTATTACTGCCTTAAAAAAATTCTTGCCTCAGGTCCAGGCAGAGAAAGAAACATTTTAAGAAGCATTTTTTGTTCTTTGGTTCTCTGATGGCCAAATCCTGCTCCCTTCTGTTGAGAAGCTCTTCAAGGATTGGCACCTTTTGCTCCTTGATTAAAACCCACAGGATTGTCCCTGAGACTTTAGAATGTGTGTGAGGAGGTATGAGCAAAGAAATCGTGGGGTTGTTTTTTTTCCCTTTAACTTTCTTGCAGTAATTGCGAGGCATTTGGGATAAAATGTGGTGGAATTGAGCAGCGAGGGTTGAGCAGCGCGGAGCGGGGCTGGCCAGCGGTGCGGAGCGGCCGCTCCGTTCCATAGAGTGTGAGTGCCCTCTGCTGCACGGCCCGGCGAGCTCCTGCCCGGGCTGCTCCACACAGCTCCAGCTGCACCAAAACTGCAGGAAAAGCTGCAGGAAAAGCTGCAGGTGAAGCCGTCCCCTCTCATGCCCAGTGATGGATGCACCAGAGCTGTTTAGGGAATGGGCCATGCTCCAAACTCAGTCAGCGGTGCTGTCAGTCAGTGGAATTTCCTGCATCGACACCCACTATAAATATCAGAATATTTAATGAACATTTACAGTGGGAATTTCCAGAGTTGAATAAATCCAGTGTCTATATGTGAATAAAGTGAAATGCTTTGAAGTACTTAAAAGTAAATTTTAATATATTCCCTTAGTGCTCAGGTCATTTGTGGTCATAGTTCCTAACTCATTTATTCAGAACAGAATTTAAAGGAAAAAAAATAAATCTAAGTTCTTCAGGTGGAGCTTCCATAAAATCTAGCAAATCAATTTTAAATAAAGTATTGTAGCTATTAAGTATTCATATTATTTTGTGCTTCTCCATATAACTTATACTGACAGCAGCTTTTATGGAATACTAATATTCTCTCACATACATTGCATATCTAAAGCTACTAATTACAAATCACATTTTACACAGACTTTGAAAAGGAAGCTCCAGTACTTTGTAGAATATTCTTTTAAATAGCCTAGTACAATATTAAATAATCATTAGACAAAGATTATTATAAAATCAGGCTGCCAAATTACTGACTTTGTGTTTTCTGCAGCTCTAATCTTTTATTTCTTCCTCAAGCAAACCTCCCACTGATTTGAAAAATGCAAGATTTAGGTCTATGGCAGAAAAGTGGAACATCCCTAAGATGTAGCTGGGGATGGTATTTTAGTATTATCCAATAATTGGGTGCAGATTGTATTTTGGGAACCTGTAACTGGGAGACTTTGCCAAGTGGTCCAAGGGCATCAACAGGATGTAAAGTGCCTTCAGCTACACTTGGAACGTCAGCTGGAAACAGCTTTGAAGTGCATTCCAGTTTTACACTAGGCAGCATTTTGGAGTCTCCTGGAAAGGACAGTTCTTCACCTCTGGGGCTGTTCCTCTTGTGGGATCCATGGAAAAGTGCAGCCTGTGTTCCCCTGCTCTGAACAGAGGCTGCTCACACCATGTCTCACAGTGACATCTCCTGAGTCATTCAAAATGCCTCCACTTTTTTATTGTCCCAAGTTATTCTGGAGAGAGCCTTAAGCAATTTGAAACATCACTGTGAAATTAATGCTGTGGGAAATCAGTTTAATTGTGATGTAACCCCACAGAAGTTATCCTGAGTGTGCTGTAGAATCAGAGTGCAGGTGGCACAATCCATCTGTGCCTCCTGACACCTCAGTCCAAACACATGTTTGTTTTGCTGCCTCAGATCTGTATTTTCTCCTGCTGCCCACAGTGATGTAAATCTGAACTAATTTAGGAGTGGCCAGAAAAGAAATGCGGATTGCAAAGCTCTGCAAATCAGCACTGCAAGGCCTTGACAAAGCTGTGGGTGGTAAATTCCCCCACAGATATATCTTCCCTGGATCTTCTCCTGCTCCCTGCTATTGTTCCATTGCTTCCACAAGGATTGAAACTCACCTCAAACCTTGCAGATAAATCAAATTCATAACCTTAAGTGGGTATGCAGTTCCATGGAGAACAAGCCTGACAAAGGCAGTGAGGCTATTGTAAATACAATTGTGAGACAGCCCTAGCCCACGGCTTTCCTTTAATGTTCCTGCTACTGCAGTCTGACTTTGGCACAAATTCAGCCCTGCTACAGCAGGAGCTCGAGAGCCACAGGAGATCCTGGGCTGATGAGACTCTTAGCAATGTTTGCTGACCTCCTGGGGAATGTCAGCAATTCCTGCCTCAGAGCCTGCAGACAAAGTGCCAATCTGTGGCCAAGCTGAAGGCTGGGAAGAAACTTTAATGAATGATGTTCAGTCCAGGTCTGTGCTGAGAACTGGCTGCAAACAGGAAATGCTGGGATCTTGGGTGTTGGCATTTCCATGAGCTGGTAGGTAATAAAGGCATGGCAGAGGAAGTTTTGATTTTCAGTTCCATCCCTGGTGATTTCATAATGCAAGTGAATCCTGTGTGTTTGGATAGCAGATCCTTAGAACTGACCTTCTAATCTCATGTCTTACACAGTGAGAATTTCAAGAGCCAAACTTAAAACCAAAAGAGTTTCTTGAGTGTTGGGGTTTAGCCCTTTGTCTGAAATAGATGTCTGGATCCAGGCTCTATTTAATAACCCTGGCCTTCTCATAAACGCTCTTTGTCTTTTCTGTTTAGAAGCATCTCTACAAGTGGCCATGGGTGATCAGGGCTCCCAGGAGCCACCATTATCCTGTGCCATGAGTCACAAAGTGACCTGGCTGTTGTTTAAATCCTTCCCCTGCACATCTGCCATCCCTCAGCACACCTCAGTTTTGCCTGGGGAGGCTGGGTGGGGAGTGGCTCTCAGGAGAGATCCTGGCAGTATGAAATACCAGAGGTGTTATCTGTGCATCTCTCTGGGTATCACACAGTTCTATGAACACTTCATGGAGGATGTCTCACATGATGTGTCTGACATTGATTTACAAGCTGCTCTGGAACTGAGAGAGTAAAGAAAAAAAAACAGCTTATGCCTCAAAAGGAGAAATAGTTACCAACTTCATTTCCTTTTGATGCTCACTTCTAAAACTAAGGTGGTGGCAGGCTACTGCTGGTGTTTTCCTTACAGACAGAGTTTTCTCTTTATTTTCTTTGGAAAAACAGGGTTTGAGCAGTCAGAATATATGATCTTGTCACTCTGCAAAATTGTAGCTTTATTAACTTTGTGCAAGTTGTTACAAGCAGAATTGAGGTGACTCGGAATTATGTGCAGATTCTTGAATGAAATCTGTAGTTCTGCAGGAGCAGCTACACTGCTCTGAAGAAGTTGATGTGGCACAGGGCAAGTGTTTGCTAGAATGCTTTCAAAAAGTAACATCAAGCCAGAAATGAGGTACAAATTCTGGTTCATGTGCTGTGTATCTTTCCTGCCTTCCACACAAGCTGTAGCTTCAGTGAGTCCATCTGCATTGCTCCCTTCTGCAAGGACCAAGGGCAAATCCAGAAAATTAATTTCCCAGGCACTTCAGCAGCTGTTTCCCTCCATCAAATATTTCCAAGTTATAGCCAAGTGGGATAGTCCCATCCCAACCCAGTCATTATGCCTGATGCCTTTTCCTGGATGGAATGTTTTCTACTCTTTTTGCCTCTTTTCCAGCACAGGGAGATTGTTTGATATATTTTTCTCCATCCTGAGGTTCCTTCTGAAAATCTCAGCCTGGGTTGCTCAGCAGCTCTTGCCCTTTTCTGTGGATATTATTAATTGCTCTGATGGAGAGGATACTTCTGCAGAATTAGAAGCAATCTTGGCCGCTCTGGAACCCCACAAGTCAATAAGGTTTATTTGCTTCAGTAGTCACACAGAATATTTTTCACTGTTTTAAGCCCCCCCCCCAGTTCTAGGCTAACGATGTAAATTTGTGAGGATAAATTTCATATGCAGGTCTCTTTATTGAGAGGAAATATCAGAAATTAAACCTTACAAGTATCCAGAAGCAATTATAAAAAGAGTAGATTATAGTGGTAATACTGTAAATGGAAATTCACTGAAATGTCAAAGTACTTGCCATAAAATGTAGCAATAATATGATACTAAACACAATACAGAGAGCTTTCAAATATTAATACCTTTATTATTTTCTCTATTAATACTCATAAAGTTCAAACAATCATCTCCAAGCTGATCAGGGGAATAATAATATCATTACCATCACCTGCTGGAGGGAGCTATAATGGTGCTGTCATTCTGTCCCACTGGAAGATCACTTAGGAACTGAGTTGGATCCTGACGTAAATCTCTGGAGGTGAATGACAGGGCATTACCAGGCTCAGAGGATAATTGTAAACTCACATGCTAATGGCTCAGATTTGTGAAGATACCAACTGTAACAAAACTGGGAACAAATAGTAAATTAATTTTTCAGCTTGCTTGGCACTGTCTGCTCAGTAAAAATGTTCTTTGTATTCCAAGGCTTAGTGAGCTTCACTTGCTATTTATTCCATTATTTCTTTTATAGTGGTCTGTACATAATTCAGCTCTCATGGCTGATTTATTTAATGACCTAATCATCAGGCAGCTCCTGGAGTTTTAGCAGGAGGGATCTCCCTTTTCCTGCAGAGATTCCTGCTTTGCAGAGGAGACTTCTGAGCTGCTCAGAACAAGAGACCTCTGGCAGAGGCAGATTGGTGATACCTTGAATATCTCCTAATTTCTGTAGCCTCTACTCCATCCCAGTGAGGAGAAATGAAAATCTGGGGATGCTCACACAGATTTTAGCCTTCACATTCACATTTTTTACAAGTGATGGAGTACACTTCATTGCATGGTGTTGCTGGTCATGGACTTCACAGGTCCATTTAAAAAGTTATTTTTGTGTTAGAAATAACAAAACAACAAGGAAAAAAAAGAAATTGCAGAAGAGCAGCCTGAGCATTTAATTATAATGCTGAATATTAATTAATAAAAAACATCAAAAATAAGTTGCTGGCTGCTGTATAATTAGGTATCTACACCCATCAGATCAAAGTATGTAAATGAACTACATTCTAATAAGCCCCACTGTTTAGCTGAAGAATGATAATGAATCTTATTTGCCTGCCTTAACTTAGCCAAAGCCACTATGTGATTTTCTTCTCTTTGTACATTTTTTTGGGTTGATACAAAAAACGAGATAATCAATAATGGTGGATGGTCTCCTGAGTGATTCCCACTAATGCTAATGGGAGTTAATTGCTTATATTTAGAGGAGACTGTGCAGTTCTGGCACCCCAGTGAATATAAATTACACAGTGGTGGAGACTGCACAATGGGCTAAATCATTCCCACCCACAGGAGGAGGAGAGTTCCTTAGGGAAAACCACTTTATTCCTTCCACAGCATCTTATCCTGCTGCTCACAGGAGGGCTGTGCTGGCCAGGTGACAGTGGCCTCAAAGGACATGTCACAAGGCTCCTCACTGGACGTGTCCTTGGTGCCCACAGCCCCTGGGAGGAGCAGAGGAGCCACCACAGAAAAGGGAACAGCATCTGTGCTCCCACACTTTCCCTGTCCCCGTGTTTTAACTGCATTTCATCCTCCTGTTCCCCTCCTTGCACCAGCCCTGGGGCACAAATGAAGACTCTGCCACAGATTTGGCGGCAGGAAGTCCCCAGATCCTTGGCACAGGGCATGGGATGAATGAAAGCTGGGGGCTTCCATCCACCCTGTTGAGTTGGCATGGCACTGAGGGGCTTGGAAGAAAATCACCAGCTCAGGGTATCCACAGCTCCTGAGGCTTCATCATGTGGGGTCAGGAAGCCACATGGTGAAGAACGGCCCTGTAGAAAGTTCCAGAGATGAGTCTGGAGCCTCAGAGGTGTCTCAGGTGAAATCTGCCTCTGCCTGGTGGTGTCCAAGGAGCTGACTCTGCAGTTCCCTCCCTGCTGGTGCAGGCCTGGCACTAATGAGGGGAAATGGGGTTTTTGATGTGGTTAGGAGTTTGTCAGAGCCTGTTTGGAAGGGCTGTGCAGTGATGCTGGATTGTTAATTCCCCTTATTAACATTATGTAGAACCAAAATTCTGCCAATTCACTTCCCAGCCGCCGAGCATCCCATCTAAATTAAATTGGCCTGACATGCCTTTATCCATTTTTAAACAAGAAACAAGAGAAAACAAACAAAAGCTATCACAGTTTAGCTGAGTCTGTGAAAGTACTGTGTTATCTGAGCTATAAAAAAAAAAAGCCAGAGACTTATTTGAAGATGAAATTTTGCATATTGTTAGTCTATAATTTAGGCCACTCCAGGATTTAAAAAATTATCTGGCTGAGTTATTTACAGTAGAAGAGAGGGAGTTGTGTGTGCAGATGAGCTCCTTGTCATCATGTTTTTAAATCTGTAATGGGCATAATGGATTCAGCTCTACAATGGTAATTTGTAAAGCCCCATTGATTTCAATGAAAGTGCAATGAGGGTGGTTAAAGGTATTGGGAGGGCTGGTGCTTCCAAATGAAGGGAGATTAAAAAGGCCAATATTAGCAAAAGGGAGAAATAGGAATGAATGGGATTAGACAGAAAGTTTAGGATCCAAAACTCCAGGCACAGGTTAGCTGGTCACTGCTGTGAAATCTCCCAGTATTTCAACAGAAGACAAAAGGTTTTGTGCTTCCTGTTCAGATATTTGAGTCATAAATAATGTTTTCATTTCTTACACTTTGGAGGTCATTCATTTATCCTGTTTTTAGTGAGAAGGGAAGGATGAGTGCTGTGAGCCCCAGGCATGTGTGGATGCCACCTGCAGGGGCTGGGGACAGCAGAGAGGTGGCACTGACCCATCCTCAGTCACTCACAGCTTTGCAGACCCCAACTGCCTGAGCACAGGCTGTCTGCTCCAGCTGAGGCTCCTGCCTTGGAAAGCTTTGTGGAGTGATGCAGGAGTGATGCAGCTGATCCTGAAGATGTGGTTAGGAGGAAAGGCAGGGTCAGCTCCGGGATATCTCAGGAATGGAGAGGTGCAGAGGAGTTTATGTTGGGATGTTTTTGAGGACCAGCTTGGTTACTGGGCATAGGGGGGTGGTGGCACAGCAGCACATGAGGTGAATTCATGTCCTGCAGTTTGCTTGCTCCCTCAAGGCCCAATGCTTCCCAGCTCTGCTGTTCCCCCTCTGGCACACAGAAAGGAATCTGCTTTTGAGCACCCAGTGGTTGTGTTTAATATCAAATGTGGCTGACATCTCCCTCCTTCCTTGATCCCATCAGCTGCGAAAGCTTTTCCTGGGCTTTCTCTGCCTTCTTAACAGGTGTGTTTGGATTCTACTGTGAGCACCTTTTGCTCAGCATGAGCTGGACAAAGAGATTCACCAGCTCCTTTTCTTTTTCAGCTTTTCTTCCTAAACACATGAAGCTGCTTCACAAAGTCCTCTCACTTTAAATCCTCCCCCTGAGGAATGTCCTGTTCCTGGGAAGGGAGGAGGGATGTTTGCCTGTGCCATCCTTGTGTCAGTATCTCAAGGCTCTTCCAAGCAGACTATTTTTATATTTTGACTTTTTTTGACTCTCAGGGTTGAGACCCTGGGAGTTGTAACTGTCCTGTGTGACTGGTTAATAAAGGTGTATGTAAATGTGTGTACAGGAAGGCTTTAAAACAGTTAGTGAGATACCACAGGAGATCCCATTTTAAAACTTCCTTTCACCACTTCAGTGTTGAATTGATGGGACATTTCATTCTTTAATGATAATAGTGATTAAAACTTCTTATTTATCTCTGCACATCAAGGCAAAGGCCTCGTTTGCCAGATTGAGAAATGAACTTAGTGGGTATAATAGACCTCTGCATGTTAGTGAGAGGGTAGAAAGGTATAAGAAAAGGACATTCATTCATTTTTTTCTCTTCTTCTGTCTTTAAACACATAAACACAGAGAAGCCTCTGGGGTGACACTTCTCTTTCACTGTGGTAAATCTCTTGACTGAAATGGGGACAACGTATGTGAAGAACGGACATTCAGATCAGAGATAGTGTGTTAAGAAACTGATTTCTCTGCGCTTAAGCCTGGACATAAATGCAGTTTTTCAATCCAAAGTGTATTTTATTGTGAATCATGTTCTTATTCTTGAAAGTAATGTGAGCTCTTTATCTGCCATTGACAGTCCTAGTGTAGGATTTCAGTGGAGGAACATCTCAATTGCATCACTTGGATTGACACAGGTGCCAAATCCATGATCTATTCTCCCACTCACTCACCCCTTTCCTTTTTGCTTTAGTTTGTCCAGGAAAAAAGTGCCAGATCTTTAAGGAGTGAAGTGTAAGCTGCAGCAGATGGCCTTAATTCCAGAGTACAGGAACTGGTTCTTATTTTTGTATGTCCACTCATTGTGTGTATTTCCAGCTATAGGCTGAAACATAACATTTCCTGGCTGAGAGGAAAAGAAAGAAAAGTTGCATAAGAAATTTAAAGTCAAGGTATTTCCCCACAGCTTCCTCTGATTATTATTGTAATAATGCCAAAGCCCCAGATATTTTCCTGATCTCTGAAGTTACACTGAGTACAGCTCAACTGTGTCTCAGGTATAGTTTGGCTTAGTTTTTTTTTAATTATTATTTTGCAGAGAGGGTCTTTCTTATATATATTACAAACCTACAGTTTAGTGTGGATCAGTATTACAGTGTGTTATGTGGCACTCAGGTATCTCTGCTTTCCCAAAATCACACCTTTGTGGCCTGATCCAAAGCCTGACAGCTGATTTCAAGCTCTTCACCAATATCAAATGGCTTTGGATCACAACTTGTGCCTCATTCAAAGCCTCAGCAGCATCAGAGAGCCACTCAGTGAGACCAGAAGTGCAAATTATATTGCAGATGGGGCCTGTCCATTTTTATTGAATGAAAAATTAAACAGTGCAGTTAAAATCTTAAACCTGCCTTGCATCATCTCCACAGAAAGCTGCAGCTGGAGCCTGGGCTCTGATAGCCCCCAAAGGGGAGTGCAGTGTGTCCACAGCCAGGCTGGGGCTGCCTGGGTGGTTTATTCCTGTTCAGTTTGTCACAGCATGTGACAAAATGGCCTGGGAAAGTGTTTCCTTAGTGATTCAAATCTTAGGGTGTGTTAGGCAGCTTGCAGGATGAATGCAAGGAGTGCCACGGCACACGGAAACCTACAGGGAGCTGGTTAAATCTACTTCACTTGAGTGGCCAGCATAAGAGTACAAAGAGGTCAATATATCCATAATTATTATTATAATTTTCTGTTTAAAATATGCCAAGTTCTTCGGGAAGAAAAAATTAAAAGAAAGAATTTCTTTTTAAAAAACCTTTTAAATTACAGCTTCAAAGCATTAACTTGTCTAGTAGCTTCCTAATTTCCCCAAGGATCTAAGAAATAGGCATTAGGATTCCTGGAGCAAGACAAAGAATTTAAAATTCTCGGTTTTTAATATACAAGCATTTTATATATGTTACTGCAATGGAGCAGCTAATTTTGTGTGACTGTAGCTGGTTACTGGAGCCTGTACAGAAGCAGTTGTAGTTATGGGCAGAGTGTGCTGTATTTTTATCTGCAGATAAGCCTTCAGCATTTGGGAGAAACAAACATATTTCCATTTTATGTGTCTCTTTGGCAAAATGTTTTGCTTGTTGAGAAGAATGACTTCTCTTTCTGAATTTGGAAAGTTGTAAATAATGCCCATCTTACGTGTTCAACAAGTTTATTTTCTGCTGCAAACGAATGAAGTGTTCTCTGTGGTGATGAAAATGAGGAGAACATTACCAATCCATTATGCAGCACTCCAGAGAATTAACTTTGGCACAGCAAGTAAATAACCCTCCCAACAGCCTTAGGAACTTTCTAGATAAGTATTATCAGTATTAAAAGAATGGGATGCTGAGTTCTACTTTTCTTCCTTATTTAAGCTGGGCAAGTTGGGAAATGTATGTGATAACTGTTCATAATGTCACTCCAAGAAGTTTATTGTGCCAAATGACACCTGATGTGCCAACTACATCCCGCTTGCCCCTAATTCAAATTAAATCAGGAGATGTTAAATCAGGAGTGGTGCTGTACCTTTCCGTTAGGGAATATTCAGGAGCATGCAAGGATTGTGTGTCTGTAGGTAAAGGAAAAGTGTTTGTTGGGAGAACTGTTGTACATTGAAGGGCTGAACTAAAGACCTCTCAGCTTGGAACAGTCAGGGATGAGACAGGAAAGGGGAATATATAGGTATAATCATCCAAGTATAGAATAAACATGCTGCCATTGCTAGTAAGTATTTTTGTTCTGTGTTTAGGCAAGAGAATGACCAAGAATGATAATGAAATACTTCCAATTCCAGCCATTATTCAGGAATTTCTTTAGGGGAATGGCAGGATATAATGTGTATCCCTTTGTTTGTTGTGGATGACCAGGCAGATGTGAGCTCTGAGAAGCCACCAAGCCAAAAGGGCTAATGAAATTCCTGAATGAATGTAAAAGAGAATTTCAAGAGAATGAGAGAGGTTCTTTTACCTGGTTGTGGTGCTTGTGTGACTGCTGCTGGCAAACTCCCTGCATGCAGCTCTCCTCCCCTCTCCATAATTCAAGAGGATAATGACAACTGGAGATTGTTGGAGAGTGTTGAGAGAATAATGACAAGAGTGATGAAAGCACTGGAAAGGAGGGAGATGGGGATGGCGAAGAGAGAGATGGGCACTCGAGGAGCTTGTCCTTGTGCTTACAGTGTTCCCAGCTCCTCAGAGCACCTTCCCATCCTGGGTTCAGCACAGGAATGACAAGAGCTGTTCCATGGGCTTGGCACAGGGGGGGAACTCTTCCTGTTCCTGTGTTCTGAAGGTCAGAGCCAGCCCTGCCTTTGGAGCTCCTCTCTGTGCTGTTGTAAGGAAGTAGAAAATGAGCGCAGTAGGGCTGGAGTTTATGGAAATTGAATCACTCCTGTGTTTTCCCCTCAGGCAGTTCATTTTGGGAGTTGCCTCCACTGAAATAGGTACAAAATTACTGTCCTGACACTGAGGCACAGGGGCAGCACCTCAGCCTGGCTGGGGTGTGTTGGACTTGTGTTAATTTGGTTTGGTTGCCAGTGTAAGATAGTCTTGGTTTGAAAAGACAGGTGTGTGATAAGGAAGGCAGGAGCAAGAATTTTTCATTTCTCCCCTGCAATGGAAAATGTAAACCCCCTCCCTCTGAATTGTTATAATTTTGAAATTAAGGGGGCTCTCAGGTAAAGATACGGGAGCAGGAATAACAGATCTTTATTAGGAAAAAATAAAAATAAAATAAACAATGCAGTAATACAGAACAACACTGACAGAGTCAGAATATGACCTGACACCCTGTGGGTCAGGGTGGTGGCACAGTCCCATTCCATGGTGGCTCAGCCCTCCTGCAGTGCCAGCTGTGGTTCTGCTGGAGCAGGGATCCTGCACAAGGGGGGGGATCTTCCTCTGAAGATCCAGTAGTGGTGGAGATGGGCCTGGTCTCCCTCTGGGAATGCAGGGGATAAGAAAGCGGCTCCTCTGGAAATCCAGTGGGCAAAGGCTGCTGGGGTGTCCCAAACCTCAGATTGTATCCAGGTAGGAATGCTTGGCTCCTCCCCTGGGCTGAGCATCTCCCCTTGGGATGATGGAATTTTATCAGCCCTGCAGGAACACTCACTGGCACATTAACAGAAGATAATTAATAATTAATGGCCCATGAACAGAAGATATCTCCTGGAGGGAGGATTGGTTGTGGAAGAGATAAAGAAAACTGCCCAATGAACAGAACATAACTGCCCCCCCTCTAACAGATAGAAATAGAATAAACAACCCCATTTCCAACCTAAGAAAAAAATGTTGTTTATTGGACACTTCCTTCCAAAAGGTTTCCTTCACAGGACGTTTTTTCCAAGGCCAGTATATCAGGCCTTTATGTAATTAGGGAATAACTTCTATCCAAATTAGAAAAAAAGAAGGAAATAATTATA
Organism: Melospiza georgiana; assembly: GCF_028018845.1. Lineage (NCBI taxonomy): Eukaryota > Metazoa > Chordata > Aves > Passeriformes > Passerellidae > Melospiza > Melospiza georgiana. The sequence goes on from NC_080432.1 coordinate 14,519,458, forward strand.
TCCATACTCTTATGTAATTTAACTGTTGGTCTTAGTGAAGTACATTGTAACAGAACTTTTCAAGGTAAAATGTGTCCTCTTGAAAAGGTTTAAGGCTAATAATGCTGTGAAATCTCTACAATTATGTAGAAAATATTTACTTCATTTTTCAGGTGCAAATTAGAAGTTTATATCTATTATTTCTTTTTGAAAATATGAAAACATTTCAGGAATATTGATATAAAAGTCATTAATAGTCTGAAGTACTTTTGGATACAGTTTATCTTTCCATGACAATGGATTTGAGGTTGTTTTATTATCTCCTATTTCAAGAAGTATCCTTGCCACCCATAGATTTCAAAACTGTGTGTAAAGAAATGTAATATTAATTATGTTATGAAAAAGATATTGGTTCTTTTTGAGCATTTTAAAGGAATTTTTTATTAAATAAGTTACAAGCTACAAAATACCTCAAGAAAGAAAAGATATTATTGTTGATTCAGTGGTGTATGTCAGCAACTGAGAATCTGGGGAAATGGATTTGCGCAAAACTGTGATTTCTTAGCTGCTGTTCCAGTAATATGGAATGCTGAATTCTGAGAAAACATGGGAAAAGAATAAGAAATTATCACAAAACCTAAACAAAATATTCTGTTGAAATCCTGTCTGCCAGAGTGAACAGTCATTGCTGTAAGAATGGAGCAGCAATCCCATGGTTGTGTTTTCACTTGTCTCTTCTGCTTGCATTCTCCATCCTCAGCTTTAACTGGGCTGATGAACTCCTGCCACAGGAAGGGACACAAACAATTAAAAAATTCACTGAAGGATGCAGAATGTACAGAAAAAAGCATCAGAAAAGACTGCAGAAAAATTTGCAAGTTCACTTCTTGCTCTAAGGAGAAGCATCCTATTTGGCTCTTTTAATAAAAACTAGAGCCATATGTCAATTTAGAAACAATTGTTTTCTTTAAAATAGGTTAGACAAGCAATTTGCCATTTTAAAAGCATTCTGCTCATTTATGTAGAAAAAGAGAAAGGGGAGAGTTTTGTTTCCTGCAGAGAGTTTTGTTTCCTGGATGAAAGCATAGCTCAATACTTAATTTCTGGTTTTATTTTGATGCATATTTTAATACTCTGACTGCAGATCTGAGAAAAGAAATGCCATTATTTATGCACACAATATAATGAGCCTCAGGCACCCTCTGATATCCCTGTGAGCCTGGCAAACCCTGGGATATTCCGTGGTCTCCTACATTCCATTGCAAACTCCTGATTCCGAGCCTTGGAAGTTTCAATGCACAGGTTCAGAGCTCACCCTGACAGACATGAGGGTGTCCCAGGTCTGTCACCTCCCTGATGCCAACCTGTTACACAGCCTAGCCCTTTCTCAGGATTAACAATTTCCCAGGCTGTCTTAGATTGGAAATGGCAGTGTGTATTCTATTCCTCTCTGATGGGGCAGTTATCTCCTGTTCATTGGGCAGTTTTCTTTATCTCTTCCACAACCAATCCTCCCTCCAGACCTCTTCTGTTAATGGGCCATGGAGTGTCCCTGCATGGCTGATAAAATTCCAGCATCCCATGGGGAGATGCTCTGCCAAGGGGGAGGAGCCAAGCATTCCTACCTGGATACAATCTGAGCCTGGGAACACCACAGGCAGTGTTTCCCACTGGATTCCCAGAGGGAGACCAGGCCCATCTACACCACCACTGGATCTTCAGATGAAAACTCCACCTTCTCCAGGATCCCTGCTCCAGCAGAACCACTCCTGGCACTACAGGAGGGCTGCAGCCACCATGGAATGGGACTGCTGCCACCACCCTGACCCACAGAGTGTCAGGTTGTGTTCTGACTCTGACAGTGCTGTTTTGTAATACTGCATTGTTTTGATTTGTTTGGTTTTTTTAAACATTTTCTTCCCTAATAAAGAACCATTATTCCTGCCCTCTTAATTTCAAAATTGTGACAATTCAGAGGGACGGTTTTACATTTTCTATTTCAGAGGAGGCTCTTGCCTTCCTTAGCAGACACCTAGTTTTCAAACCATGACATAGGGTTAGCCCTTTCCCAGGGCTAGCCCTTTCCCATGATTAACCCTTTCCCAGGATTAACCCTTTCCCAGGACCAGCCTAAGTCCTGCAGCATCCATGTTGGTCCTGTCCCAGTGCCCAGCTAAAATACCAAAGCTTGGGCTCTGTCTGTGGCAGGAAATCTGCAGTGCAGCTCTCTGCTCCTTCTCAGAGGACCTGTGCTGCCCACAGAGAAAATCCAAACTGTGGGATTTGCCCTCTGCATGAGCAGGGTCAGTAAGACAGCAGCACAGAGGGGTTTTATGGGAATCTCTCTGTTCCCTCAGGTGACTGCCCTTGTCTGGAGCAGTATGAAGAAACCAAGGTATAAATTGCTGTGCTGTGATCAGGAATTCAGGGATGAAGGTCCCTTCTGGGGGAAGGTCACAGGAGTTTGCTGGGAGCTCAGCTCCTCCCTCTGCCCTGGCACAGCTGGGGCCGAGCCCTTCCCTCCCACAATTCTGGAGGTGCTCGCACCCTCCTGCTGGCCAAGCACCTGAGAGTGGCAGCAGGGGCTGGAGGAGAAATGAGACAGATAAATATGAGCTGGAAGGCTCTGAAGGAATGTGCAGGCATTCCGGCTAGTGCTGTAATCCCGGGCAGGCGTTGCTCTTGGCAAACATTAATTCAATGGCTGGTTAATGGCTCCTGAGTGACAGCGGGCTGTGCTGGAATCCCAGCCACTGCCTCCCCCGTCACTCCCTGTGAACTGCGAGGGAGAAGGGATATAACTGTTCTTTCTGGAAATTCCACTTGAACCAGGGTTCAAGGATAAATATTACCTCCCCTCGGATATGTTAACTATTTTTTAATTATGTGATCTGATATTTTAACAGTGTGCACAGTGCAGCAGAGCTTTGGGTTTGTTGTTTAAATATCTTTGATGGTATGTCATAACAAATTAGTTTCTAAATGTTGCCAATTTGGCAGACAAAGCTGATTATTTCCTGCAATCACACTGCATATGTGCACAAGATTATAATTAATGACCAGGGATGCCAAGCACACTTTAATAATGATCCTTCAGCATTTAAGGGACTGTTAGAGTTATTGGCATTTGTGCCTCGTGTTGCAGAGGATGGGGGCAATGAATACTGATAGATCTATCAGTGTCATGGAATCCAATAGTTTCCTGATTTTTCTTATAAATTGGGGGATTCACTGGGAGTTACTGACAAAGCAGCTGCAGTGAATATTAACAGTGTTTGTGCTGCTTTCACTGAAGCACTACGAACTCCTAATTAGATTGGAATTGCTCTTTTGGCAACTTTGCAAGGCGGTTTTCCTTAGCATATTGTCCATTTTGTGTGAGGATTACAAGGAAATCAGGGACACATCTTTGAAGAGCACCTGAATGTCAAGACAGCAGAGGGCTGGATCACAATAAAAACTAAAGTGGAAAGGCACAGTGGATGATTAAAATAAAGAAAAGGTAAAGCTTGTAATACAACCCAACAGATACAGGACATGGAATCAACGTCAGGGCTTTTCAGGGAATTTCTCCTGTTAAAATTGTTGACAGTAAAATTAAAATCTGCACATTTTTTCAAATTTAAACATTATGGACAATCTTTTGGCTGCAGATATTTTCACCAATATCTATTGAGAAGTTTATTAAACAGTTTTTTAGTAAAATGGTATCATTCAAACTCTGGGGCAAAAACGTTAGTTTATCATAAATTATTTTTACTTCTTGTCAACTTTGGTTTTCAAATTTATTTTTGTCCAGGTCTAATTCTTCACCCTTTCAATTTTCAATATGATTTGAGGCTAGGATTCTGGGATTTTTGATTTTATTTTAAAGATGAGCTTGCTTGAGTAGAGAAACTTTTGAAGAGGACAGACTTCAGCTCATTATTCTTTAGCAAGTTGTCTTATATGTCAGATTTTCCGGAGACAGGCTGAGGATTGACACGGATACCTTGAATTAAAACCCACTTAACTGTAGACATCTATGAGGGAGGCATTTCCCAAGAAAGGGAAAGCTGTGGTGCTGCTGATACATCTCATTAAGTCCAAACCACGAAGTTCCAACCAGCAGAAACTGAAATTTTACTCAGACTCATGTAATTGAACAAAATCTGAGCGCGTGAGAGTTTTTACAGACCAGGCAAGAGCAGGTGAGGGGAGGGAATGTCCTGGCTCAGAGGGAATTACACCCCTCAGCTGTTTGCACAATGCAGTGCTGGCACTGAGAGCAGGGGCTGGGATCTCTTTCAATCCCAAGGTCAGGCAGGTGCCTCTGGTTGGGGGACACTTCTGCTGAGCTGATGTTTATTTGATGTTGCATTGTCTTGAATTACAGGTGATGATTTTTGCTCTTGTTTGAAAAAGTCTTCTCTTGCTGTGGAGGTCCCCAGGGACGGTTGTTGCCAGAAAAACAAATCCCCAGAGCTCAGATCTGCCCCGTTCTGCCCCTGCCCTTGGCCTCAGGGGGTCAGTTCACTTTTCTGCAGCTCAGCTTTGCCGGCTGTGGGAGAGGTTCCAGCTCCACAGGGACAGTGGGAACTGGCTGCTATGGAAATGTGCTGAGAGCCACCAGTGCCTGGAAACATATGGTTATTATTCACTAATAAAAGGGAATTAAAATTTCCCTGGTGATAAAAGTTGTAGAATGCAGTTATATTATTATGAATATAATTGAGGTTTGGTATAAACAGAGGTGCTGCTATATGAGCTGCTCCTGATATTGATCAATAACCATCTCTCACTGTAATTGTTCCAGTTTGTTTATTGCTCTGCATGGGAGTTATTGATCTTCTCTTTCAAGCTTCTTTGTGTTCTTCCAGTTTCTAATTCATTCTTGCTTTTTTCTCTTAGAGAGTTTAAATAAAAGCTTGAAAAGGATTATCAAACTGAGCCTTGAGAAGAGATTGCTTAAAGCCAGCATTCACAAACCCCCTTCAGAAAGTAAATCAATAATCCTGATGACCACTGCAGCTTATCAGTGAGCTGTGCAGTGAGGAGAGAAAACTGCAACAATGCCTTGGCCCCTGCTGGGCTCTGACCCCTCCTCTCCTTGCTCTGTGGAGATGGGGAAGCCTGTCCATCCATGTGCCCATTTTCTCTTTGGGTTCTCTCAAATAACACCCACAGCTGAAATTCCTCCCAAAATTTACTCCAGTGGCTGCTGAAGCATGGCAATAACTTTGTGTGCTGCTTGATGGGTGGGAAGACACTTTTCTCCATGGCTTCAGTTTGCAAATTATCTGGAGGGGGCTGCAGGGAGGCTCCAGTCCATTGCCCAATGTCACAGCTCTGGTGCTTGGCCAATGCAGCAGATTCACATTGAAAAGTGGCAGGCATGGTTGGATTAGTCAGCTGCAGTGCTGCCAGCAGAATATCCAGAAATAACTTGGAATCCGGTGATTTACTGCATTTGTGAAACTCCCTGGGTGTATTCCCTGTTTGTGGCAATAGTCACAAACCCAAACTGCAGGGGAACCATTACACTCTGGTTTCACAGCACGATGCAGTTTAATGTCCTTGCATGAAATGAGTTTCTGCCTGTCCCAGGAGCTCGGTTTGCACACTGCTGTTCACTCAGGAGCTCAGTTTGCACACTCCTGTTCACTCAGGAGCTCAGTTTGCACACTCCTGTTCACTCACACCTCATCCAGAGGAGCACATTCCTCTTGCTGAGTCCCCCACCCACAGCTTCTGCTCTGACTTTACATGATTTGACTTTTTTACTTGTTGCTTTCTACAACATTGATGATGAATTTTCTCATAGCTGGACTTAAGAAATATCTGCTGTAATAACTCTTTCTGACATGGTCTCTGTGTCCTTTTCCATTCTTTTTTGAGGAAGGAGGGGAAGCACAGTGTCCATGGCACTGGTGAGGCTGTGTAAGGGCAGATGTCAATTCTGAGATCCTGTGTGTGTGTCCTGTAAATTCTGAGATCCTGGGTGTGTGTCCTGTAAATTCTGAGATCCTGGGTGTGTTTGTGTGTGCCAGCTCAGGATGGAGCAGAGAAAGGAGAGGGATGAGGCTGCCTGATGGTTTCAGGGCAGCTGCTGAACCCAGTTTGGAAACCTTTTCCGTGGTGTAGTGAGTGACAACACCCTGAGCAGCAGAACACTATTTAATATTTAAACACCTAAAGGGGAATTTAGGGGTTTGAAGTTGATACCAAGCTTGCTGATGAAATGATGAATACCCTCACCATGAGCTTTTTGCATTTATCTTCATAATTTTTTCAACACCTGATAGAAATAACTTAAAGAGTGCTCCCTTCTCCTTTCCCAATTTTCATCCCTATCACCAGGTATTAAAATGGCTTGTTTCCAGCTAAGAAAAATATATGTCATATAAAATATCTGTGCTTTTCTAAATGGCTTACACATCTAATTAACTTAATATTTTTTCCATTGGTCACTTTGGATTTATTACTTTCCAGCCATAATTTTTTTTAAATTTAATTTTGACCTGGCATTAGCCTAAAATTAAATTCTGATCTAGCCTCCACCTAAAATGGTCTGGGGAGGAAGCCATTTTGCATTACATTATCATCCTATCAAATTTAACTAATTTAAAGGTGACATGAATAAAATATTCATTAAAAGTACAGTGCCCATTTGTCTGTGATCTTTAGTGATGTCCCCATTAACTTTCAGTTGACTCTCAGTTGGAAATAGCAACCTCTCTTTCCCAGCTTTTCTGGAACAACTTTGATTTACATGAAGAACCTAGCCTGCCTTCTTGCTCTCCTACTCATTATTTGTTCACATTCCTTTTTATTGCCTGTCTCTGGGCTAAAATACTTCCCCTCACAATAGTCTGAAGTACTGATGCACTGATTATTGTAGCAAAAAAATATCAGGACATGATCAAGCTTCTTTTAGCAACATAAAGAAAAATGTTTCAGGTGGATTTCCCCAGGTGTGGGGGGGGGGGGGAATAAATGTTTTCTGTTTAGTTCAGCAATTTCTTCCTGGTTTTCTTGCACAATTCCTGCCTCTGGACATCCTCTGAGCCTCCTTAGGAGAATGGTTCTGAAAGCCAGGAATTCATCCACCACAGAAGTTGTGTTTTGTCCTTAGAAGTGCAAAAATGGGTTTGCATAAGAAAGTTCCAGAAATCTCTTTCAGTTATAATCAAGGATGTTTTCTTGTGCTTGAACAGAAGTCACTGCTGTTGTAAAATGATCTACAGTCTTTGAAATCCAATTACTTTATCCTGCAAGGAGAGAAAAGTCCATATTCTGACCAAGTCTTATACAGAAATGTAGCTCCATGTCCAGTTTGTATATTTGGTTCTGCAGTGAGGAATTAAGCAAAGTTGGGATATTTTACCACAATAATCAGAAGTTGGTACATTCTGGGCTGGATTCTGAAAAGCTGGAAATTGCAACAGCTCAGCCTTTGATGGATCTGTGCTGATTTGTCCTGGCTCAAAAGCCAGCACCAACTTTATAGTAGAACACAGAAAGAAAATATTCTTGTTCAGATTTTTGTTTGTTATTTTGTTTGTTTGGTTTTTTATTGTAGCTGGCAATATCTCATCCCTAAGTTTATATTCAATATAAACAGAAATAAAAATTCTGTTGGGCATTTTAAACTTGGTTTGTGGCTGCCATGAAACCCTGGACACTGAGAAGTGCCCTATTCCCAAGTTACAGGTGCAGTGTTATAACAGAGGGATGGAATCATAATTCTTTGCACTCTCCATTTTTGCCTTATTGATTGGGAAATGATGGGGTTATTCCAGAGGCTCTTTTCCTTAGAGATTCTCAGATAAAGGATTTTCCTTCCTTCCAAAGTTAATAACCAACCTCAGTTGATGCCACTGGGGTGGGGATGTGATCCTTATTACAAACACTTGTCATTCTTCTTCCCCTTTGAAGTGGTAGTACTCTGGATTACTTTAACTGAAATTCAACATTTATTTCTTTTTCAGACCTTTGCACCTGCAGCTGTTATGATTTCTAAACCCTTGAATTATTTTAAAAAGTAATTTTAAAAAACCTGTTTATGTGTATATGTAATTCAGACAAAAATAGCCATAAGTTAATAAGAGCCAAAATGAATCTTCCCAGTCCAGTGTCCAAGCCTGAATTCCTCCAATTTCCTTGCTGAAATCAGTGAAAGAGTTCCTTACCTCTGCTCCCTTAGCAGAAATTGGGATGGTCCCAAAGAAGTGAAAATGTTTTCCCTCAGCAGGGCTGGGGTTTGAATGAGGCCCAGCCACCTCCTTAACCAGCCTGAGCAGCAGGGACTGGGGGATATTGAATGGGAACAGAAACAGCATCCTGGGTGATCTGTGTTATTGGGTGATGGATTTTAATTGCATTCTGCAGGAATACAATGATCACTCTTCTCACATTACTACGGAGCTGGGGCCCCATTAGATTTTTCTCATATATTCTTAGATAAATTGTAGATTTCTTTGCCACTTCTCCAGTTTTTGCAATACTCAGTACTAAAACAGCCATGCAAAAGTGAAAGCTGAGTTACACAAGCTCATCCACAGTCAGAGATCTCACACATTATAAAACAAATAACAAAAAACACGTCCTAAAGAACTCCCAACCTGAAAGAAATTTAATAACTTTGCAGGTTTGGGTCAATTTTTAAGGAGTCCAGCAAGTACACAAAAATCAAAATTAAGGTAAAATCAGATTCACTCAAGTCAATACAATGTTAATGGATTTAGAAGATTCATACCTTGAAAATTTCCTCAGGGCCAGCCAGGTGAGCCCTGCCAATAAATGCCAAAGGGTTAAAACAAGGTATAGCAGCAATTAGAGCAGGGCTCTGAGTGGAGTAAAGTGGTCTTAGATGAAATTTTGCTTTCTGTATCTTTTCTGAACAAAAATATAAACCCCAGGAAATGAATATTTTTTGTGCTGCAGCAGCGAGAATTTATGAATCCAATAATTTCTCAGATGCTACTTGAAAAATGTTTCTTTATCCAAAGGTTAACTCCTTTAGGAGTGCAAACCTCTAAATTTTCTCACTGGCTCTATTAGTTGGTACAACTGCATTCAGCAGCATTATAAATCTATCAGTTTTCCAGTCTATAACAGAATAATCCCTGAAATCTCATAGATATAAATGGAATTGCTAATTTTCAATAAATCTGCAGTAACAGGTAATAGTGTCATGGTCCCCAGCTCCAATAATTTTTGCAATAATAAATGAGACTATAGAAGACTCACTCCTGGCCATAAAATTTACTGTGCAGGGCACAGATTTTAACCCCCAAAGTACTTAACCAATTCCCCTCTCTTTGTTGTTGTCAGTGCTGCAGCACAGCAGCCATTCCTGAGGTGGGATCAGGGCCACTTTGGGCTGCACAGGTTATTTATAGGCTGGTTTGGCCAGAAAATGGAGAGTGTTTTTCCAATGTATATTTTCAGTCTGACAGCATTCAGTCCAGAGGGGAAAATCCAGGCTATTTGTAAGAGCCCAGGGACAGATGCAATTCACCTGAAACTTCCTCCCTGCTCAACCCTGAGCCTGAAATCTGACTTTGAGGCCAGACAGGAGCATCAGAAATGGCTTTTTTGGGGTGCTACAGGTAGATTGTCTTTGAAAGCTTCACATTTTATTATCCCAATTCAGCACAATCTGAGAGTGCACAATTCAAAGATGTGTCTTACAGGGATTCAGGTGCTGGGTTTAACAGTAACTGTAAGTCACTGGACTGCTCCCAGTCCTGAAATACCTTCTCAGTTTATACAATCAAATATATGCACACATCTTTACAGGAATGAGGCCCAAAAGGGAATGGCTGGGAATGGATAGAAGGGCCTGGAGAGCTGTACTTACTTGTCCAAGATGTTAAAAACAGCTCCAGGAGTGGAAAACACATCCCTGGAGTCCCAGTTCAGGGATCTGGTGACACAGGTTGGGCTTTCAGTGCCAGCAAAATAACACTGAAAAATATTAAACATGTTAGGAACATGCTGCAAGGAAAAGTTATATTAACAGGAGATGTGTCTCAGAGCTGTATCGATTTTCAGCTCTGGGTGGAAGAAACTCTCCAGACAGACATTTAAACACATTATTGTCTCCTATTTACTCAGCAGATATACCTAACACACTTTATGAGATGAGTTCAGGAGGGAAGAAGTCAATTAAAATCTGAATCTCATGCAGTTATAGAAGATTAAAATAACCCCCTATTTGTTATGTGGAGCTCTAATGCTCACCCCCAAAGCACAGGAGCACCTGAACCTCCCTTTAAATCCAGCACATGCTTTCCCTGGCTGTGTTCTGCAAGCTCAACAAAGTGCACAGGCAGAATTCTTTCAGCTTGGAGTTGTTCAGCTGGGGATAAATGATCAGTCAGGGGCAGCTGGTGTGCTGCTACAGCCAGGACAGCTCCATTAGGCTGGACAGGCCAGGAGCTTGCACTGCTTCTCCCAAGGATTTTTCTCTCTGTCAGGAGTGAGATAGGATGAAGGAATTCAAGATTAATTCTGCATCAAAGTTAAATCATTTGCATGACAAATTTGTGGGACTTTTGTGAGCTGTGTGACTTTGTGTGAATCACTTTGTGCCTCTGTTTCCCTGTTTATCAAGTGTAAACATTGGTATTCTCTCTCATTGATGTCTCTCTGAAGTACTTTGGGGTCTTCAGGCAAATACTCCATGAAAGGTAACAGAAATGATGGCAGTGGCCACCCTAAAGAGACCCCCAGTAGCTCTTTTCACACTTGCACATATGGGAAAAAGGGTAGAGCACGTGCAAGTGTGGGAACTGGAGGGAAATGTTCAAGAAATGCCTTTAGACCAAAATCTGCTCCCTTTGATGTCAGTGGAGCCCCTGTCTGGATGTGGTCTCTGTAGAGAGAGGGAAATACAATGTGAGGAGGTGGTGGTGATTCCTCCACTGAGATCCTTATAGATGATAGAGGCTTTTACACAAGAATTAGAAGAGAAGCAGGAGTTGAAGGGGAAAGAAACTCTGTTTTCTTCTCACCTCAATATGCAGGAAATTGTCCATGCCAAAACCTATCCAGAACATGAAAAGCCAATGAAATGAAAGCCCAAATGATGCTGGCAGTAAGGGGGCTGTACACACAGGCAGGCTCAGGGGGAATTTGAAGATAAAATGGTCAGAGGTAAGTAAAAAGTACAATGGATATTCTGTTAAGGGTATTAGGAAGTAAATGAAAAAATGGGTGAGTTAAAAAGAGAAAGGATAAATTATCAATAGAAAATTACATGGAGGACAGCAAATTTCTTCATTCCAGCCTTGTCTGCAGGGTCTGGTGCAAAGCACCTGGGGGCTGCTGTGCTGTAAAAGGGATGTACTGCCCCTGGAGCTGCAGGGAAGGGTGAGAACAAGCAGCAGGACACTGCCAGCCTGAGAGGAGACTGAGTTGAGAATCTGGAAAGAATTTGGGAGTGCAGTAGCTGAGTCAATGTTGAGTTTTACAGACTCATTACAAGTAGTAAATATTTCAGAAAGCAGAGAAAAACATCTGTCTCCTATTGCAGCCACTTTCCAGTCTTTCCTGCTTTGTTTGAAATGGAAATCCAGGCTGGAATGTGGATGCATTGTGGGTAATGCTTTCCAGGAGGAAGGAGCCAGCCACCCCTGGAAACACAGGCTGCTGTCAGTGCTTCCACCAAGGGTCTCTTAACAAACTGAAGTTGCTCCTGTAAAACTCTTTTTAAGCACAAGAACTGATCTCCTCCATCACACTCCATGGCATATCTGTGGTCTCTGAAATATAATGAGATTTAGGTTATTATGTTCTTGAAGTAATAGATTGTGGCTTATAAATTTCTGGAAGTTGTGCACTTTGTTTTCTGTTCCTGGTTGTTTCTGAAAGAAGGGGCAAGTCTTTGTGGAAGTAGGTAGGATTCTCATTACTTTTCTCTTAAAAACATTGCTTTGATTAATAGGCTGAAAATTTCAATAGAAGAATTTTCTGTCTAGCATGCTCCCAAATCCTTCAGAACATCTTCTGGAAGCTGCTCCTCAAGATAATTTCATCATTAAAAAAAAAAAAAAAAAAAAAAAAGGAGAAAAAAACCCAGATACAGATATCTTTTCACCTTCTATCCACCTGTTAAATAAATTTGTCATTTCTACAGCCAATTCAGGAAAGGAGTTATCAGATCCTTTCCTTGGAGACCCAAGTGTAACCCTGCAGGTCTCTGGGGTCAAGCCCATACCTTCTCAGGAAGGCTCTGTGCACAATTTGATAGTCAGGGCAGTCATTATCAGCCAGCCTGGCACAGGCCTCCAGGGCTTTCCCATGGCACAGGGGCTGAACTGTGCTGCCCATGCCTCCTCTCACCAATTATAAGTTCTGTACAGTTTTTTAAAAGACTGCAAAAACATATCAACATCATTCCCTTCTTTGTAATGAGGAAGCAATTTTACCTTATTATAACTGCCTAAATATGCATGGGCTGACCCAGTAGGACCCTCATTCACCCTTATTCTTTCCCTCTGGAAATCATATTCCATTTTCATCGTTTCCATTTCAAATTTTTCTTCCTCCCCATCCTTTCTGTGCGCTCTCTCTTGATCCCATTCTTGTTCCAGCTTTATCTTTCCCATGCTGAATTGTCACTCTTCACTCTCCTGCTCTCATTACAACTTCCTTTGTGTTTGATGCTCGCTCACTGCCGTTTGCAATCCCCTCCTTTTTACCCCGTGCCTTTCTAACACCTGCAGTGGTTTAGCACTTCTGCAGCATGTTTGCTGTGCAGACTCCTGTGCATGGCTTCAGTCAGTTGATAGATGTCCTTAATGCTGTTTGCTGCCTGCTCCCTGATACTTGAAGATGGTAATGACCAAGGCAAAAGCAGAGGGAGATGGGTATAGCACCTGTCTGGCTGTGCCCTCCCAGAAGAGCCCTTGGACCCAGCTCAGCCCCCACCCAGCTCTTCCTGGGATGCCTTCTCTCGGTATCCCCCTCCTCTCCAAATGTAATTCCCCCTCAGGAGTTCCTCTGAGAACTCCCAGTGTGGACTCAAATCCTTTCCAAGGGTTTGTGCATAGCCCTGGCTGTGTCTGGAGAGCACAGGCTGAACTGTGAGGAAATGTGCAGCCTTGTGAAAATCACCTTCCAGCTGTCACAGCAGCACCTGTGGGATTGTTTAGCAGGGTGTCTGAAACTCCTTCCTCAGTGACAAAATGCTGCCCATCCCTCATGCCCATTGTACCTCAGGAACTGGCAGCAGAGTGAGGCAGGTGATGCAGAGTCACACAAGGAGACTCTGAAATGCATCAGAGAATCCACACCCTGAAAACTCCCTGGGCCTTCAGTGCCCACTGGAGATAACTCCCTCTGCCTGGGCATGGATACGTTTACAGAGGTGAAAATAGCATTGAGAGCTTTATCTGGGATAAACCAAATCACCTGAGTACCTGACCCAGAGATAGGGAAAGGGATAGACAGCTCCCAAAGCTGACAAAGTCTTTAGAGCACCAAGCATTCCCAGCAGCACTCAGGATGTGGTGAAAACTCAGCACAGACAGGTGATGATGAGGAAAAAAGAACTGACAGATGTGAGGTGTGAGCAGACAGGTTATGAAGCCTTACACTGAGGCACTGCTCCTGTGCTAGGGCAGGCTGATTGCACTGCAACCATTCCTGCCAGTCTGCATTACATTCTTATGGACAGGAGAGGCTTTGTTTTGGTTGACCAAACTGTATTTTTACAGCCTGTATGTGTTTCCAAGGGCACACAGGTATTGCTCTCCATGACATTTGAAATATATTGCTCTCCTTTTGATGTTTAAGAAACATGTCAAGCAGTTGTATTTTTAAGGCAAGTAAGATCTCTTATGATCTCTGACAAGGTGAGTAGCCAAGCAGACCTTGGCTGTAGGAGACAGGAAAATGAGAGTTAAAGCTTCCAGCTACCTTTGTGACAGCCAAGGGTGCGGTGAGTGCTCCCAGCTGGTGCTGGAGATGCTCTGTGCAGGGAGAACAGCACCACAGTTTCTGTGGTTCCTCATGCACAACCCCTGTCTCCAGCCTTCCACAAGGCATTGGAGTGTGTGTGCATCTTGTTTGGAGGAGTTCAGGCTGAGAAAGGATCAGCCTGGATATTTCCCTTTATTGATCTGTGCTCATGTTCACCCGTGCAGGGAAATTCTTTCTGTGCAAGCAAGCTGAACTAATAGAGCCAGCAGAGTGAGCAGCTCTTAACAGCTTCTTATTATCATCTGTCTCTTCCTCAGATGCATTCTGGTGTGCCACACATTTAGCTCTGTCTGCTGGAGAAGTAAAAAAGGTCAAATGAAGGTGAGAACACTTCATTCATAATTTTTATGAGTTATTCAGACCCACTGTATCATTACCCCTTGGAAACATATGTTTTCTGATAGCAGTTTAGAAAATATTCAGCACATCTCGACAATCTCTCCTGAGCAATACACATCAGTTGTCACACTTTGTCATGTGCCATCAGGTTGTGTGGTGCAGTGAATTTGCTGGGGTGTGATAAACTGCAGCCATTTGAGATCCCATCCTGATAATTCCTGCGTCTCTAACTGTAATGCTGCAGGATGTGTCTTCTGAGGAGTCCCAAGTGTTTTAGTGCATCCCCATTCCAGCTACAATTTAGAGCTTTTCTGGGGGAAACGCTTGGTCACCCCCCTCCTACTCCCAGAAGGATGTGAGCATGTTAAACATAACTTTTGGTTAAAGGGTTTCCTCAGAAGGGGCAGGATTTTACTGGCCCTTGACTGTGGCTGATCAAGGTGAATATTCTCAAAACCACTTTTTGCCCAGGGTAGCTGCACCCACCTCATTCAGGTGTTTGAACCTGGGAACCTCAGGGACCCTGGTGCTGTAAAAGACCTCTGTGTGTTCCTCTCCACTGCTTCTTTGGGAGCCAGGTGAGGAGAGGTAAGATCTCACCTGCAGAAGATAAAAAAGAGCCTGTGTTTGCCAGTAGGATTTTACCAGTTTTTTACAGGAGAGTGGGGGTTTTCTCCTGTGTTTCCCACCCATCCTCAGACCTGGGTGGTGCCTGGCCCTCAGCAGCCAGGCTGATTTGGAAGCATTTCTGCTTCACCTGGAGCCTTTCCCTAGAGGAGACAGGGACCTTCCTTAGGGAGCACAGCCTTGGCTGCCCCACTGCAGTGCTTAATGCCACTGCCATCCCTGTAAGAGTGGGGACAGGGGTCAGGGTGTGTGGGGACAAAAGGGACTCCAAATCCACAGCCGGTCCTAAAGCTACTCCCTTAAACTGTGCGTTCATTTCAGACATCAGTCAGGGTAATTATGTTAATTATAATCTTTTAAAGTAATCCTAAGGCTAGAAGGCAGCAGAAAACCAGGCTGGTCCAGGATGCCTCCACCTTTGGAGAGAGGTTGCCATCCGTGTTTGTGGTGCTGCAATGAGAGTAATGAGGATGATGATTTTGTTAAACAATTCTTTCTGTTCACTGTTCTTTTACACCAAAACCAATGCCCATAACTAGGTTTAAATTTATTCACTTCCCACTTTGCAGCAGCTGGACAGGGACCTTAACTAACATTCTTTGAATTCCAGCAGGTAATTAGTGGGGTGTCTGATTCAAGCAGAGCTCAGTGGAATTGTGTTAATTTATGATAGCTGTCCATTTGGATCAGACCTGAGCCCTGGAAAGAGAAATCTCTTTAAAATTATGTGTAACCCAGACTGCTGTGCAAGGTTATCAACATCTCAGCTGCCAGGAAAGTTAGGCTGGGAACTTTCTAGATGGAAAGTCAGACATTCACAGCCACTCTCTCCATGGGCACGTTGTCACTCACTTTGTTGGGAGTAAAACCAAGCCTTTGTAGTTCCAGTGCTGAATGTGAGGATCTTGTGTTGTAAGAAAACAAATCTGCAGGTTGAATGTGGCCCCAATACTTCGTGAGGGGTGTCTGGGAGGTCACAGAGAGCCCCTGAGTCCTCTCCCACTGCAGGCCTCAATGGAGCAAGGGGGAGCTGAAGGAACCATTTGTCAGGGGTTTGCCCCACTGAGTGAGCCCTGGAGAGCTGTGCCTACAGGTGGAGATTTTCAGACTTCAAAAAAATCCACCTTTATTGCAGCACTCACCGTGGTTTAGGAGAAAAATGAAATTGTGAGGGTTTACAGCCTCATTTGCAAGCATCTGTTTGGCAAGAAGGGTTTTATGATGGCTGTGTGAGCTGACAAAGGCTTGGAGGATGGGGCTGTGCAGCCTCCTCGTGCTGAGCTCCATGGGAGCCCATCACTCACCTGCTCCCCTCATGGACTGAGCAGGCAGGAGAGTGACAAGGCTACATTTTTTTTTGAATGGCCCAATGGCTTTTCTGACATTTCTTGCTAATTGCGCCCTCTCAAATGCTGAAAAACTGGAGGCTCTACCCTCTGTTGCCCCATAATGCTGGCCTTAAACATAATTCTTTTGGCATTTCTGTGCCATGCTGTGCCAACTCTGTGGGGCCCCACACATGCAAAGGTGCTTTACTTTATGATCTACAGATTTCTGAACCTCAGCAGCTTCTTGGTTTTCTCAGTCTCCTGATGAATGTTTTGAGATTTGCAGAGCGCTGAGCCAACTTCTAAGGTGCCATTATGGATCCTGAAGTGAGGAGAAAACCTTCCTATGTCATCCATTGAAGTGCTTAACTGCATCTGCTTTTCTACCACCACCTCATCAGTGGCAATTTGGAAACTGTAACCACAAAACAGCTAGCAGGCCAAGTGTGTAACCAGCATATCCAAATGATCCCAAAGCCCAGATTTCTATAGCTTCTAATAGCCTAATAAATGGGTTTTTGGTACTGAGCTAAGTACAGTCATATATAATTGCTGTTATTCTCACATTAAGCTGCAGGGAAGTGGCAAACCCAATTAGATTAAATCCTACCACGTCTCCTTGGGATTTGTGGGAGACATTTAAGCAGAGAGACGTGTCACTTCCACAGACCAATTTGCTTGTACCTGTCTGCTTAGATTTATTGTGATTTGTCCTTGCTTTTGTGTATGTTTATTTGCAGAAGCCAGCTCCAGATGCAAAACACATCAGTGGAGCTTTGGAACATTATTTTTAATTAGCTGGGTTTGGTTTCTAGTAACATGCTTGAATTGCTTCTGGGCTACTAATGGAGTGTGGAAAATAAATATTGTTGCTCTTGAATAATTTTTTTTCTGGCTATAGCAAACTTCCCATGCTATGGCAGGGAGGCTTTATTTGCCATGAGCCTCACAATGCAGGGCAGCCAGTCCAGACAGAAAGTTACAACTGAGTTTCCTCAGTTTTGTTCTGCTGTCTAAAACCCTGATAGAGATCATTATTACACTGGAAAATATCACAGAAACTGCAGGGAAAAGTTGAAAATTTTCTGGTTCTTTCTGAATTTGAACTGAGTTGGACAAAGTTTACCTTAGTCAGCACCTGGCAGAAGCAGGGCACAAAGCAGATAATGAAATGTGAGTCCTAATCCAAGGAAGTGGATTTGCTTCCCTCTGCCAGGTGTAGTTTCTGAATTCTCCTGTACATTTGTATGAAGAGCCAGCAAAGCCTTTTATTCCCCCTTTTATTCCCCCTTTTATTCTGTGCTTGAGTAAGTGACTGCACAAGGAGAAGTACATGGAGAGCTGGGGATGGCATAAGCAGACAATTGCTTGTTTTCTTTGCAGGAAAACATCACTCAAAAATTATTACCAGGCTAAGACATTTCATACAGGGCACATTTCTTCTTTCAAAGGAAGAAAACAACACAGGTTGACACCAAAGAGCAGAGTTCAAAGTTCCTACCAAGCAAGGGCTGACAAATCATGCAGTTCAATTCCAAGTGAGTGAGCCCTGCAGCACTGAAATCACTGGGCTTGGGATAATTCTTGTTGCAAACAGGCTTTTTTACAGGGCTCTGAAGCTCTTCCTCTGCCCACTCTGTGTTCATCCAGGAAGCAGCAGTGCCACAAATGCCTGTCCATCCACAGGGATTTTCCAGGCACACTTTCACCGTGGGCAGGGATTTCACCAAGCTCAGGGAGTCACTGGCATTCCTCTGGGAAAGAGGGAGAAAATCCACAGCAGAGTCCCTGGCAGGCTGAGCTTCCCTGGCAGTGATGGGTGGCCCCAAAAAGCCAGGAGAGGTGGGAAGGGGCAGGGTTTGGGCAGGATTTGGGGCTGGAGGTGAGCAGGAGCTGCCGAGCAGGGGGAGCCCTGTACCAGGACACGGAATGGCAGGAGGGATGCCATCTGCTGCTCGCACGGTGAATAGCTGGGAAGGAGCTCCCGACGATTTCTCCAGGGTTTTTGGCTTTGTGTGGCTGCTGTGTGTGTTGTGCAAATGCACAGATGTCACACGTGTGTGGGTGCATTTGGGCTGGCCCGGCTCACAAAGGGGCTGAGGCACAAGGTGGGTACAGGCACAAAGGAAGTTGTGGGGCCAGAGAGCAGCAGATGGAAATTCCATGTCTTGTACCATGTTTCCTCATCCCAAATGCACTGAACGTGTTCCAGGTCAAGGAAAAGGATCATTTGGCTCCTTGTCACCTGCACATTTCTGAAGGGCTCAGAATTGAGTCCAGCCATAGGAAGGAAGTTCTGGTTCTACTGCAGGTGAATGTGGAGGGTTTTACCTCAGGGGAGGAATAACCAAAGCCAGCAATCTGCCTGAGGCCTGCAAGAGATTTGCAATGCCCTGTCTATATATAACATGTGCTTTGGATTCCTAGCCTGTCATCTCTAGTAATAATTGGTATTTTTCCATATCTTTTATCCCTCTTCTTTTCCACACCTTTGTTCAAGAAGCATTTGGACAACCCCCTCAGGCAGAGGGAGGGATCCTTGGGGCTGTTCTGAGCAGAACCAAAACAGGACTTTGATGATCCTTGTGGGTCCCTCCTGACTCGGGCTGTTCTATGATCCCACATTTTAGGTATTTTCCCTGCTTGGCCCTGTGCAGCAGTGCAGTCTCTGTGGGACACATCCCTCTGCTCCATGTCCGTGTATTTCTCTGAGCCTCAGACCAAAAGGCCGTGCTGGGAACAGGAGGGACAAGGACAGGAGCCCTGGCAGCCCCAGCCCTGCTTGAGGTGACAGTGCCAATGACCTGTGAGGTTTGACAGACTACCTGCCTCCTCTTTTTTTCTGCTCTTGTCAGGGGTTATTTAGATGTTATTTAGATACCAATAACAGCAAGACTGGAAGCACAATTGCACCATTATTTATATCTGTTGGGTAAACTGCTTGCCACCAATGGGATGGTTTGGAAAACAAGTCAGAAGGTGTTTATTCAATGGTCTCTTCTATTGATTGGTATCAAACAGCAACTCATCATTTTGCACAGTGAGAATTTCATGACTGCAGTGATCTGAAGTATGTCTCTCTCACAAACCAAGCTGTTTATTTAATTAAGTACTTCTGGCTCTTTGGATTTAATAATTCTAATTAAATTGTTATGGTTATGACTTGCATTTGGATTATGCCCACAGCTTCAATTAAGACTACAAGAAGACCTCATAAGAACATGGAAGAACTCATTGGTTTCCTCAGAATATTAGGATGTGGATGGGGAAGAAGCCATGGGGTCATCAGTGGACTTTCAGGGACCATGATGGAGCAGCTTCTGCAGGAACTGAGAGGGATGTCACCCCCTCCTGCTTGCACTGAGAGCAGCCAGAGCTCTGAGGACAGGGACTGGATGTACAAAGATAACCAGGGCAGACAAAGGTTGTTCTTTGAACTGCAGGGAGGACAAAAAGGCTTCTCTGCACTTGCAGTGTTAGGCAGGTGATTGCACAACCAGGAGCTGAAATTGTAGAAACTTTGGCTGGAAAATAACCATGTTTGGATAATGCAAATAGCAACTGGATTTCATGGAGCACTGAGTGTATATTTATAGCCATCAGTGAGTAAAACACTCTTGACATTTCCAGTTGTGCCACTTCAATATCCTAACTAGAAATCCATTCCAGAACTGAACATAAAATCTGTCCCTGTTGTTGGAAATATGGATAGAAATGTGACTGGCACCTGGCTGTGGCACAGAGGCCCTGCAGGGTTGTAGGAAATGTCCCATCTTTACCTTCTTGCTCACCTTCGTTTGTGAAGCTGAGGTCCAGCACAGCTGTTGCTATTAATAAAAATTAGAGCTGTTACTGGTGGAGGTTTCTTTCCATTGTGAACTGGAAAGAGAACAGCATTTCAGTGCTGGCACTGAATGACAGTGATTTTTCCAGCCATGAGTAAACTTCACTCATCACTGGGGAAATTGCTCCAGGTGGCCCTGCTGGAGCAGGGGGTTGGACAAGGCAACATCCAGAGATCCCTGACCCCTCAATCATTCCATGATTCTGTGATCTCCATCATTTCTGCTGGACTCAGAGGCCATAAAAGGCATCTCCTGCTCTTTGAATGCAGCCCTGGCAGACCAGTAAATAAAGAGTTTCTCCTCTGGCCCCTGCTCTGACACCCTGCCTCATGAGCAGGAGTTCACCTCTGCAAGCTGCACCAAGCACTGTCGTTGCAGATAATAACTCTCTTACTGAGTCTGAGAGAATAATCACAATTATTTTTTTTTAATCACAATTTACCTTGGGCAGCTGTCCCTTGGGCAGCTTGTGGGGGTGATGGTGCTGACAGCACAACAGCATTCAGAATTTTGTACTTCCAAACACAAACTCCTTTCCCACTTAGGAGGAAAAGCAGCCTATGTTTGGCACTGGGGTGGTCACACCTACTGCTAAAACAGCCCTTATGGAAATTAATTGTCATTCCTGCATTTGTTAGCTGGTGGGTTGATCTTTTTCCTGATATTTTTTTTGTCCCAGGTTATTGCACATCTTTGCCTGTTTGACATTGAAATTGCCTCCCAAGTTGTATCTCCACAGGCTTGTTGGGTTTGCAGCTCTGCATTGGTTCAGGAACAGCAACTTTTGGTGTTTTGCACATGTCAAAATACAAAATAAAATGCTGGTTTGAGCACTCTGCACCAATCCCTTGCCCTCTTTGAGGCTGACAGTCTGTTCAAAGGGAATAATTGCCCCTGATGGATGAAAGATGGGATCTTTTCAAACTTTATTTTATGTCTGTGTGTAAGTTAAGCAACACTTTTGTGATAGGAATGTGAACTACAAGTAGTAAAGCTGATAAAAGCTAGGCCAGCATTGAGAGGAAAAATCAGGTGTAGGAGTAGAGGTTTGAAGACACATCTGCAAACAGAGCCAGGCAAGGCTTGACCCTGGAATTTTTGCATGTGGAGCTCACCTTTTCATGCTCTAACTCTGCAGAGGTGGAGCTGGAGATGCTGGAGTGGGGGATGCTGGTGGTCCTGACAGATGACCCCACAGCTCTGACTGATGAGGTTCTTCTTTAAAGGGAGAACACATTTTTGCAAGTGCTGCCCTGAGATAAGGGTTTACAGACAGTGCTGGGAAGTGTCTGGTACGAGGACCACACAGAGCTTCCTCAGAAACTGCTGCTGGCCAGGATTTTAGGGCTGCTTATGTGCCTTGGCCAGGGGATTGCTTAGGGGCTGGCAGTGCACAGAGCAGATGTCAGGAAAGTCATTGTGTAATTTAGGAATGCTCTCTTGCCATTTGCTTGTTATTGATAACACTATTTTGATATCTTCAGAGAGAGATGGTTATTTTACAAAATTTCATTCTAATAATTTATTGCAGTCATGAGCTATTATTCAGGATTCCTACAAAATAATTGCGTGAACATGCAGTTTAATTTTTTATTTTTTTTTATTTTACACAAAGGTGAATTAATGGTTTGAATAAAAACAGCTAAAAAACTGGCATCAATACATACATGTCTATTTCAGCAACACATGCAGGGCAATTTCACCTGTCAACTGTGCCAAATTATTGACATTATTTTTGATGTGAAGAGGTGAAATTTTGTGAATTTGGTGTGGGCAGCAAGCAGGCCTGGCTCCCTGTGCCCTGTGTAGTGTTTACTTTCCCCAGCATCCCATTTCCCCCTTGCCATGTTTTCATTAGCTCCTCTAATAGGTGCTTTGGCAAAGCTTCCTCATCCTCCCCTTGTTTTCTTGGGAAATTTATGTAAATGTTTTTTTCCACTTGTTTCTACGTCTGTGATGCTGTGATCTTTTCTAAAGTCTGATATATTTAATGGACATTTATTGGGGAAATATTCTCTAATTATTATTAGCTTTGGACTAAGATTTATTTCTTGTGAGGTCACGTTTCAGACCAAGCACTTTCTCCCCTAAACTGCTGACAGCTTTTACTGTTACAGCGAGCAGAGGCCACTAGAGGACTCTGTTTTCCACCTTTTCAGCAGTGCTCTGCAATCGGGTGTTGCAGTTCTGTATTTTAATCCTATATTTTTACAGAGTACACAAATCCACTCGTTTGCACAAATATATCATTTACAGAATAACCAGGGAGCACTGGCCACCCATTTATCAGGAGTGCATCGAAATGATGAGGAATTCCCTGCAGAAATGTTGTTTGTGCTCTGCAGCCTTTAAAACAACACCAGTGTCTGTGCAGTTCTGTGTGAATATTTGAGGCAATATTAGGATTCTGTCTTCACTTGAAGTGAAGACAGCAAAACTCCTTCTTTGGTGCTGCAAAATTCCTTCTTTGGTGCTGGGCTTTCAAGATACCAGCTGATATGAACAAAGTTTCAGAAGCTTTCAGTTTAATGGTTTTTAAAACCTGTCCCTCAACTTTTCCCATTGACTCTTGGAGAGAACTTTCCCACCCTGATAGGTGCACTGGATTTGGATTCTTTCCAGGACTTTTAAATCACTTTTCAACAAGAGGGATTCCCTTGCAGCAATTTTGAAGGAAAGGAACAAAACTAAAGCAGGTCAATGAGGGCAGACAATAGAAATGACTGTGATTCAGAGCCATAATTTGGGTTTTTTCCCAAGATGTGTTTTCCAGGTCTAACAGAGGTTCTGCTGCCAGTCCCCAAGGCTGTTTACCCAGCAGCTGCTTGGCCACTGCCCACCCAGCACTAAAAATGGTCTAATTGCAGTCAAGTGAAAACTGCCGGGGGAGATGTGGCCTCTCCTGGCTTTCAGTGGCAGCACAGTCCAGCAGAGCAGCTGAAGGGACTCAGGCTTTCCTGCAGGCTTTGGGTTCAGCAGTGCAAAAGGATGGAGGCAGCTCCATGGAAAAGGACCAAGTTGCCCTTGGCTTTGTGCTCCAACAGGGAGTGCTCAGAGTCTGCTCAAGTGAGCACAAGCAGAAAGCCCTCAGAAAACCTCCTGCTCATGGCTGGGTTTATTTTATAATCAAGTGATACACTGGAATGCTCTACTCTCATCAACTTAAAAAAAAAAAAACAAAAAAAAAACAAAAAAAAAAAAAACAAACAAACAAAAAAAACCCCCAAAAACCAGACTTGGCATTTTGAGAGCATTTCAGTATTTTCTACTTTGTGCAAGGCTTGAGAAGGTAAGGAGAAAGGCCAGGGTGGCAACAGCCCCTACTCTTAGAGGGGCAGATGAGGCAAGGGGAGAAAGGTTTCCTGAGGGGCTGGGATTGTAGGAGATGCTCTGCTGGCTGCCTGCTCCTTTGCCTGGGCTCTGCTTAGTCTGCACCTATGATTTTGTAAGGCAATTTAGAAATTATTTCAGTAGGAATGATTTGATAGCTATTGATGCACTGTTTTAATGCTTTTCAGAAAATCCATCTGTCCTGCAGTCTGTGGAGAAAAAAGGAAATATGAACTTGTGGAACATTTGTCTGAGATTTTTATGATCAGTAATTTTTACAAGATTTTCCTGGACTTTCTGGAAATCTCTGATTAGCTGTGGGGTTTTGCAGAAGAATGGCAGAGGAAACACAAACAACCCCCCCCTCCCTGAGAATCAATTTTGAGTACTGAAAGCACTGAATGTGATGCTTTCTTTAAAAAACAGGTGTTACAGCCCAGGCTGCAGCATTTTCTATTGACATTTCTTGATGACAACTTCTCTTTATCCAATTTCTTCCATTTGAGAGTGCATTTGTACATTTTTTTCTAGACACAACACATCCACTGCCTTTGAAGTCTGTAGTGAAATAAAAAACAATCTTTTCTTTTGTTCCATTTCTTATCCCTGCCCTATTTAGCACAATGCAACGAGTGCATAAAGGAACCCAGGAAAAATATTTAAATCCTGCTTGTATCTTGAGTTGGGATATATTTAGAAAGCTTAAATGATTTAGCTGGGAGTTGGCCTGAATGGTGGGAATTGTACACCAAAACTGTCAATGTTCCTGACACAGTTCATGGCAAGAATTTTAGCAGCTGCTGACAGTGAGCATCAAACCTCCCCCATCTCCAAATGTCTCTATTTGATTTCTCCCCCTTCACAGAGCAGTGCCACCTCCTGCTGTTCTGCTGTGGTGGCAACCCTGTCACTGGGATCCAGGGGATGGGAACTTCTTCCAAGAGAGAAATGACTGCACTTTGCATGTCCAGAAACTTCCAAGGAAGGAAATTAGGAATTGATGAATTTCGGGGATTTCATTATGAACTTTAGAAATAAAAATACCTTGCCATGGGGAGTGTGACTTTATGTCAAAACAGCCAGCAGCATTTTGTGAAGATCTAATGATATAAAGCCCCAAACATCCTTCTCTACAAAGAGTAGAACTTTAATGGGAACGATGTCTATCCTAATTATTCCTAAAAAATTCTTTTTTCCCCTTTCTCCATATGAAGCTCAGGAGTGGAATTTGGCATGGACTGTCTGTGGAAGAGGATCTGTGGCTCACACTTGGCAGGGCCAGGGACACCAAGGCAGCTTTGAGGTCAAGATCAGTCCTGAGGGATGTGCACAGACACGAGAAGTTCACATTGCAATGTCTGGTGTGAAACCCTTGAACCAGGATAATAACCAACCATTTGCTCAGCTGTCAGAACATTATAAAGCAGCTGAGAGCAGGAACCCTGAGCCAAATGCTGTGAAACCATTGAAACCTCAGTCCTGTGCAGGAAAAGGGCAGTGGGTGCTGTTAAATCTGGGGATTTCTGAGCTGCCCCTTCTGCATGATCCTCTGGGAGGGGAAATGAGCTCAGGGAGCTGCCACAGCCCCATGCCTGCCCTGCACACCTCCCCAGCCCTGCCCCTGCCTCTCCAGAGGGGTTCAGCTCTGTGATGCTGACTTCAAAAGAACATATTTAAGTGCATTCCTGAATCAGAGTCAATATTTGTGAGAAGATCAGTGTAATAAGGATTTATGGGAGAAGTGAAAACTGCTCAGTGATCCGTGATCCGTGCCTGCCTGTCTTAGATATCGTAGTTGGCAGAAGAAATAACAATTCTGCTTTGCAGCAGCTTTCACCATTTCCAGATTTATTTGTGTTTCAGACTAAAATAAAACCAAGGCTACTCTTTTTTAAAATAGTGACGTGAAACTATCCTGGTTTCTTCAGATCAAAACTCCAAGGTTTATTTCACCTAGAAGTGAGTTTGGCCTGCACATATCAAAATTGCAATATTTGCCAAGGCCCTGTGTCAGCACATGGACACCCTGACTGCTCAGGGAGCCATGGAATGGGGACATTCCTGGATTGCAGAAGCCATTCCTTGCTGGAACCCAGCTGAGCTACAGTATTTGCCCACATGGAGTAGTTGACTTTACTGGGATTGAATTTTTGTACTGCAGGAAAGTTGCCCAGCCCTTGCTGGTCCCTAATGATGCAGTGTGGAACACAGGGAATAATTTCTGAGACACTTTCATTAAAAAAAAATTGGGGGGAATGCACCTCAAAGCTGTTGCTGGATTGTACTGGGGGACTTTCAGGGGCTAAAATCCCTTCCCATCAGTTACAGACTGAGCCCTAAATGAAGCAGTGCCTGGGAGCAGCTGCCTTGTGAAATCAGCTGCAGCACTGGTTGCAGAGAACACTGCATCATGATGTACTCCTCATCTTGTGGTGTTTTGCAAACAGCCAGGAAAAATGACTTCAGGAGTGAGTTGTCAAAGTGAGAGCAAGCAGGAACTTGGCCAGGAACCAGTGCAGAGTTTAATGGCAGCCACCCAGTCAGTCCAAGCAGACCACCTGCACAAATTTACACTGGTGTCTAAACACCAAATGTTTTCTCAGCATTACAGATAGGTTGGTTTTGTTTTTTGGTTTTTAAATAGGCTTGTAGAGAACTTTGCACTGCTGGATGTTTGGAGTGAGCTCAGTGGGTTCCTCAGTGTGGGCACAGCTCCAAGTGTCAGTGGGCCTGTGTGTGTCCATGTGTGCCCCTTTGCTGTGGTCTGTGGTTTTTTAAGAGGAGAAAAGGACTCTCTGTGCCTCTTTATCAGCTGATAGCAGCATTATCAATTATCCCCCACCACTTCTGTGGGGATGGAAAGAGCTGAACTTCCATTGCCTGGCATTGCAGGCACCGCGTGGTGGGAGCCATTCATGCCTCGTGCACACTTCACTCCTGTCCCAGTTTTACTTTTCTGACTATTATTTCTCTCACATTTTGCTTTTTTCCCCAGTCCCACTGCAGCACTCAGCCCTCTGATCCCTTCCCCAGTGCTGCTGGTCTGAGGTGCACACACTTGGTTGGCAGCATTTCCAGAATCAGACTACAGTTGTTTTTGTAAAAATTACAGTATCGCTGGCCTTGCCAGCAGTAATGAGTGAAACAGAGCTACTCACACCCCAGTGAATCAAGCTGACACTAAGATAATTATATTTCTGTTATACTTTCAGTGCCTCTCCGTGTCACTGTTGTGGACTGAAATGAAATAAAAAATCATAGGGCAGTTCAAAGCAATTAAAGTGTGAGGGCCCTGGCTCAGCTTTCAAAATGTTTATCTTCCCTGCAGCATAAATCAGCTCTGCCTCACAGGGCTGGATGAGGAATGGCTTTTAACAGGGACTCTTGCAGTCCTGGTGTGTTTATTTAATGTGGCAAAAGAAATCTATAACTCCTTGTATTTTTGTGTATAAGAACCTCATAATTCAGATGGTTTGGCTGTCTCAGCTTAGCAATTTGTAAACATCAACAGGGATTTCTCTTCACTGCACTGCAGCGCTATAAAGAATGCTCTGCCTGGAGAGGGCAAGTCAGCAGAATTAGAAACTTGCCCTGTTCTGCAGGATATCTGCATCTGTGTACAATTCAACAGGGTGCTGGCCTGCACCTTTTCCCAAGGGCTAATCATGGGAAGAGGAGGAGCTCTTTGCACTTTCTGACCAGCTGTAGGCACATGAAGTTTACTTTCTCTTGCCTTTTCATATTCAACCTATTCTATGAATGATTTAGTATTACAAGTCCTTTGCAGCAGCCCAGGAGAGAAGGTGAGCTTTCCATTGTAAGGAAAAAGATGTATAAAATCTTTTCAAACCTCCCAGCAGGTCAGATTTCTTCCCAAGCAATAATCAGCCTCAGCCCTGCAGGAACATCCACATCCCGAGTTTCAGCCTACACAGTTAAAGGCTGCTGCTTGCTTTCAATAAATAAAATATTTTTAGATTTCAAGTCTATTTGCATGAGGGAATGTTCAGTTTGATGAGCTCAGTTTTGGTTTTTTGGCTTCCAGGGCATGAGAGCCTTGACAGTGTGCTGGTTGTAGGTGAAAAAATACTTAAAAGAAGAGGCTTAAAGCAGGAGTGTGTGCCCAGGGGTGTTTCTGTATGGAGAAGGTCATAGGAAAGGTTCTGGGAAATAGGAAAGTGTGGGTGCAGGACTTGGTAATGTGGGCAGAGTGAGGGAATTGCTGGTTTACACGGTGGTTGACAAGAGCAGGTTGAATGTGCACTGGAATTCTGAGCTTTGCAGAGAGGGAGGATAAACCACAGCTGGCAAGGGTAATGTCTGCAGTCACTGTGGGTGAGCATCCCCAGGTTCCTTCTGGAAATGTTACCCAGGCACTGAGTTCCCACCTTCCCTGGAGCACAGGGCAATTTAACAGCAACTTTATACATAGTTTCTTGTAAAACTGTGGGGTAAATTTAGTTCATTTTAGACAAGAGGACCAGATGACAGTTCAATGAATGCTGGAAATTTCTGACAGCTTTTTAATAAATTCAGAAGTGGATATGATTCTCTCTCATACACAAACTGTTGAATCAATCAATTCCAGTGGATTTATTCACTATTTCTTCTCTTTGGAGCTAGATGTTTACCAGGCTCTTGAAGACTGACACAGACACTGATGTAATTACTGAAAAATTAACAATTTTTAAAAATTTAATATTTTGTGCAAGTTCACTTTGTCAGTGTCAGCTGGCATGTAACTACCCAGTGCTTCATTCACATTTTTGGTAGGATGGAGCTGGCTTGGATTACAGAAGGGGGCAGTGATGTTTCATTTTTTGGAACCAAAATCCCCAGCTAACAAAAGCTTCATCTCTATATAACACAAGAATAGAAAAGCTCAAGGTTTGCTCCTGCTGTTTTGCTTCCTCACCTTACAATCATTCTTCCTACTTGTTATTACTTGATTTTCTTCAAGGAAAAAAAGTTCCGTCTCAGAGGGGGTGTGAAGGCAGTGGATGGCACAGAGTATTCCTGCCACCTGCCTGAGACCTCTCTGGCTCAAAGGGCAAATTCTTGGTAATATTTCAAACTGCATAAAAATGTCCATGACCTGTTACCTGCTTGTTTCACCCCATGGTTTGTTTGGCCTCAGCCTTCTGACATTGCAGCTCATCAATGGTGCTTTGTGACCTCATTCATAATGTTCTGCTTCCTGCTGGGCAGAGGGAATAAAATGAGGGATCATTATAAAAATGAGCATATGCACAGAGCAGACAGGCTGCTATTCTAGGCACATCCTGCACCCTCGAGCTGTCAGACAGCAGCTTGGAGGGGCTGGGTGGTTTTAGCTCACACGTGCCAGTGAGTGACAGGACAGTTCCATGATGGAATCACTGTGCTGTGCTCACCTGGTTCCTGCTGCCCACAGCACAGGGGATGGCAGTGCCACACAGGGGTGTCCCCACAGGAAAGGGCTCTGTTTGCTCTGCCTGACCTGAACGAACAGCAAACAGGGCTTGGGTGAGAGGGGATCATCCCAAAAGCTGTCCCAACATCTCATGGCTCCTCTCTCTGGCTTTTCCCCCAGCACAGAGCTGCATCCAGAGCTGCTCCTGCCTCAGCAGCCCAAGCACATTCTCCTTTCTGCATCACCTCCCAGCTCCCTTTTCCCTGACCCACAGGAGCCTTTCTCACTCACACTGCTTCAAGAGGTGCTTCAGCTCCTCCCTGCATTTCTTCCCATGAGGAGACCCAAGAGGAACACATTCTGTGGGAGCTGGGCATGTCCCTTTGATCATTATTTCATGGCAGGGCTGTCTCCTGCTCTCCCATTGCTGGTGGTGTGTTCTTCATCCCTCACCTCCAGGTTTTCTCAGTGCTCTTCCATGTGTAAGGAACTATTGGAAGCCCCCAGTCTACAATGAACACATCAGAATTCTGTTTCTTTGACTCCCAGTGAAAGATTAGTGACAAATAAACACCTTGAGGTACAAATACTCACTTTCTCCTGGTGGTGATACATGTCCACCTCTAGCTGTGGTTTTTGTTTTATCCTGTCAGTTGTTCTTTGTACATAGTCCAAGGGGTACATGGTCCCTTGGGAACGTTCTGAAATATTTCTATTATTGGTAAAATTCAGTGAAATAACCCCTAGAAACTGAGCCTTCATGCTTGATACCTTGCTGAATAGCTCAGCCTTTTTGGGCAGACTTCTATCCTGTCATATTCAGTCTCTGTCCTGCCCTTGGAGAAGTAGAAATACTCATTAAAATCCTCATGATTAATTAACCAAGTCAATTTTCAGAGAGCAAAAGCAAAATAGTTTCTGTGGAAAGTTTCTTTCTAAACAATTATTCCAGATTTGATTAGATTGTGTACATCCAGTCTTGAACATAGTTCTGAGGTGAAAATGTTTATCAATAACAATTACTGTGCACAGAGTCCATTTCCAAAAGATTTTTCCAGACAAAAGATAATTTTAGAGCATTTCCCATGTAATTGAAGGACATATAATCTTCAATTTGTTACTAGAACCCACTGGCAGGAAAATCAATCTCAGCTTTAATTTTTTTTTAGCTTCAATGCCCAAATCACTGATATTTTAATCAAACCACTCCTCCCAAATGGCCTGTCATAGGATCAGGGCTTCTACTGCAAGTACAATTGCTCACAAATCTTATTTTTGATCTTAATCTTTCTTTGGGGTTTGGGAATGTCTTTTTGGGAATAATTTGAGTGTGCTCTGACTTATGATGAATAGACCCAGCAAAGTTTCCAGGCTTTCCCATTGAATTTGAGGATAAATTATTTGCTTTGGAACAAACAACCCTGTTGCTGACATAATAGCCACAGGTTTCTCTTTGCAAAAATTGTGACATTGTTCTCACAGGGTCCAGCTGAAGCCATTTAACTCTTTCCACTGGAGCCTGCTGAGCTTAACCTCTCCCACCTTTCAGCTCTGGGCCCAACATTGAATTTCCTGGAGGGAAGAAAACAGGCAAGAAGCAGCAAGAGGGGTGAGTTGGCAGCAGTTTCAATATTTATTTCAATATTTTCAGCAGTTTCAATATTTACTGTAAAACTACCAATGGCTACTCAAATATCCTTAAAATCAGAAATGCTTCTCTGAATTCCACAAGTTTTTAGGAGTGGTATCAAAGCCTTTGAGATTAAAGTGAGTTTTATGGGTTTTTGTGGGTTTAAACTTAACAGTATTAAATCTGTAAACCCAAGCTGGGAAGTAATAATAATAAATATTAATCTTATGAGTCATAATAATTGAGAAACAGCACTGGAAGCTGTTACAGAATTTCAGGTGCTGTTGTTGGAAGTTGATGTTAATGAAGCTGATATCTGCTTTTGATGGATCAATCACTCCACTTAGTCAGGGATCAGCAGGGCAGCATTAAGTATTTGTGGCTGCTCTGCTTTTCCAAGGTCATTTTAATTAACCAAAATAACAGCAGGTGATAGAATATTTGATCTAAAATCCAGATAGCAGTGGGGATAAATGAGGAATAATTCTAAATGCATGTGCCAGAGGTCTTGGTAATGGATAAGCAGCATCACAGT
The DNA here is from genome assembly GCF_028018845.1 of Melospiza georgiana. Classification (NCBI taxonomy): domain Eukaryota; kingdom Metazoa; phylum Chordata; class Aves; order Passeriformes; family Passerellidae; genus Melospiza; species Melospiza georgiana. The sequence goes on from NC_080432.1 coordinate 14,550,434, forward strand.
CTGTTTTACACTGAGTGGGAAGCAGAAGTGGGAAGCAGGCTGCCTTTAAAATAAATGAATCTATTTAGGCAATCAACCTCTGCTGCACAGTCAGTGGCCTGCAGGAGGCCAAATTGTAATGTGGCAATGGTAGCTCTTAAAATGTCTTTACAAATGTCATGTTTTCTGTTTTCTGCTGGGTTCCCTCAGTCAAATTGATGCTCTCTGCTTGGGGAGAACAGGCACTACAGTGTCAGGGAAAAAATACTGCTGATTGAGGGCCAGTAAAGGCTTTTGAGGGAATGGCAACACATCCTTTCTGCCCCCAAAGCTGGTCTGCACTTTCAGATGTGCACTGATGCATTCCTACACTGAAAAAATAAAATTGTTGATGGTTGTAACTCTATGAAACACACAGGACTCACTGAGAGCCCTGGGGGCATTCACTAATTGCACATACAAGGTTGAAATATCTTGATGTGAGAGCATTTAGGTTTTTGAATGTGTCAAAAAGGGTCATATTTGATAATGATTTTTACATGTTATTTTATGAAGAGAGTTAAACTCTCTGTAACTCCAAATCAAGAATTATTTCAGAGTTATTTGTAGGCAGAGTAATAGGGATGTTATCTGAAAGTGCTGCAGTTGGAGCAAAGCATGCCAGGCACAAACTGAATACATCCAAGATATTTGCAGTTCCACTAAATGTCTGTTCTAGCCCTGAATGCATCAGGATGGTGTTCACTGGACCAGACACTGACTGGTTGAACAGAAGAAATGAGAATGACTGTTTCAGTCCATTTCCCAGAATATGTGTTTAATACTCCTGGTTGTGCATGCCCATCCTGAGGTTTCCTGTACTACAGCAGGCTTTTTGTTTGCTTCTCATGGAGCTTGTGCTACAATCTCTCACTCCCACTGCCAGACTATTCCTGGCGTCCTGGAAATGCTGGGTTCAAAGCCCACCTCTCCTGGTAAGACCCACACACCCCCTTGCCTTATTTAGGGCTCAATGTGGCACTAGGGGAACAATTCCTCTTGCCTCCCTCTTCACATGTTTTACATCTGAGTGGAAGTGATACCTTTATAAATAAAGGTCACATAACGCTGGGTGAGGCAGGAGGCTTCTGTCAGTTATTTTGGTTTGGATGCATCATTAATTAATAAGTTGAGCCTGCTCAAAAAAGTAACAGTAAATGTTTTCATCAGCTGTCAGTGTGACATGTTATTATATAACCTGACAATGTTAAAAAAAAAAAGCTTGGAAATTATCTAAAGCATTTTGGTCCATCATAGTTTTAGCATTTATTTTTCTCTCAGACCTGAAGGGGTAAGTGACCTGAGGGGCTCCACAGGCACATCCCCACTGTTCCAGCAGTACAGGGCTACAAGACAGGCAGCTCTTGGCTCATGCAAAGGTCAGTTGGATTTTGTCCATCCCCCTTCTAAAGGTCTCTCCCTTTGGGCTGGAGAGGCTGGAAGAGAGTTGGTCACACAGAGTCCCTTGGAGGTCACTTGGTGCTGAACTCTGTTGTCACCTACTACAGTCCCTGTGTTGTAGTTGGAAACTAGGAACAGCAAAGCAGGTCCTTATCTGCAGAGTAAAAGGGACAGTGCTCCCCTTGGCACCCCCTTGGTGACAGCAGCAAGTGTGCCTTGTCAGTGGCTTTGCTACAGTCAGAAATCTGAATCAGTTATCCTGTTGTGGCCAAAAATTCCACCTGAAAGGCAGCTGGCTGCTCAGCAGTTGGGTTGTAGGTGTGGACAGGTTACAGGTAGGATACAAACAGATAGTGCTGTCTTTTAACATGTACAGGTGTCTGAGGTTGATTTCTGTGGATGATTGGTTGGATCTGTGGGGGACCATGCTCCTCTTTGTTCATTATTAACACACAGAAGGAGCTGCTTTCTCAGTGGATCCAATACCAAACAAGTCCTGGGAGCTTGACCCCAGAGCTTACCATTGCAGAGGCTTTAAAGAGCAGGAGGATTTGGGGTTTTTACATTAAGAGCCCAAACTTGTTCCCAAACAGCTCCCTGAGTTTTCCTGGAGGGTTGTCAGAGGAAAGGGCCCAGCTGCTGCTGCCAAGGATGAAGTGCTTCAGCAGGATGAAGCACTGGTGCCAAGCTCTGTGCCAGAGCAGAAGTGAGACACTGCTGCTTTGGGCTGCCATGTGCCTTGATGAAATTGTCGATCCTTACCAGGAGGAGTAGTGCCGATTAAAATGCCAATACATGCTCCAGCAAGTTCCCTTTCTCTCTTTCCTTTTAGTTTTCCCAGAAAATGGCCATTTCCGTGCATTGAAACCTTGCCTTTAAACCATGGTTACATTTGCTCTTGCCCTGTTTTTGCACACTGTGGTCATAAACTAGCAGACAATTTAGAGTTGCTTTTCGTGTAGGGATGATATTTGCCCCTGGTATGTTTGGAGCAGTTTCCAGCCTTGCCCTACAGGAGCTTGTGCTCATCCCTTATTCCTGTGCCATCAGTGCTAGGTAGGATCCTTTAAAAATCTGAGCTTCAGGAGTGAGTCAGGCTCTTCAGGCTCTTCATGCTCTTCATCTATTTTCTGCTGCTTTAGCCATAGCTCTCAAGCACATTGTTCAAGTGCAGTGCTGCCTTGTGGAGGCATTTGATTCCTTATTGTATTGTTTAGCACATTACTCTGTGCTTCAGAAGCTCACTTATGTCCATCTGTCAGACCCCATAAAAGCATAGGACATTGCGGTGTGAGGTTTGTACCTTGTGTTTCCCCAGTGCACACCCACGAGTTTGATTTCTGGCTGAAATGTTGCATTTGCTTTGAACCTGCTTGGTAGATCTTTTTCTGTTAGTATCACTGTCGCCAGCCATGGGTTTGCTGTATTGTGAACTGTGGGTGGAAGGCTGCAGAAAGGCACTGCCATTGCATTATTGTTCAAGGAAAAAGAAGATTTTCACATTAAGCTATTGTAGCTCTCAGATTTTTTTGATTCCTCCTCCAGATTCAGAGGTTTGCCAGTATTTCAGCAGTTGATTTAGTAATAAAGTTGGAAGAGGAGCTTGTCTTTTTTTTCTTGCCTATAGTTGTGGTTTGTGATTTTTCTGGCCAGGGAGAGTTTTAAATCTGTTTTAAGTAGAACAGAAATTTTGCCTGAGATGTTCCACATGTTAATTCCAATACATGAGCTTGTAAAGAAGGTGTTGCCCAGTTCATCCCTTTGCTCTCTTGCAGCAAAGGGAGAAATTAGACTTTTGCATCAATGTTCAAGTTAGGTAAGAGTTCAAATAGGTGTTAAGAGAAACATTAATCAGCTTCACATGCAGTGCTGTATTTTATATGTTTGTAATTTATACCTGTGTGAGTGTTTAAATTAAGTCCATGAATAAATTGATGATGACTGTAAAATTCAGCAAGAATTATAGAATATGGCTGCAGACAAGGCAACAAACTTGGTTTAAATGTGTTAGAGAGAATAAGGTAAAAGTGCACCTGAGCAGACTGAAGTCACTGCAGGATTTTAGTCTTTAAAGCTGCTGAAGGATTCATTAGACCACTGCAGAAGGTAGGAAATGTCACTGAACAGAGCAAGAGAGGAAAAATCCAGGAACTTCTGATAGGAAAACTTAAAAAAAAAAAAAAAAAAAAAAAAAAAAAAAAAAAAAAAGTGAGGTTTTCAAATTGGAATAAACAAATATTTTTTTCAAAGCAACAATTTGAGTTTCATTACCTCCATCAAGCTATATGCAAGTACATTCTTCACAGTTTGTTGGGTTTGGGGTTTTGTGGGTCTTTTTTTTAGTAAGTAATAATATTAAATTTCAGAAAACTGAAGCTTCTGGCAAATGAGGAGAGGAGTTGCAGGAAATGAGAAAATATTCATGCATCAGTTCTATGATTCTTTTCACTTGCTCTTTGAAAAAAGCTTTTCTGTGAAGGAAGGAGACTTACCTGAAATGGAGGTAATTGTGTCTTTGACCTATGGACTGGATTTCTTAATCTGGGCTTGTGAATTGCAAAAGTTTAATTCCTTTTGAAACCTAGTTAGCAAATATCTCTGGAGAATAAAGCAGTGTGAAATGGAGCACTGGTTTTATTACAGAGGCTGCTGCAAGGGTGACTTTGTTTCATGTAATTGCTTGGGGACCTCTGTCTGATCTCTTCACTTGAAGCTGATACTGCAGGCTTTAATTGTGTGAGGCTGCTCTTGAAGTGGAAATAGTTTACATTGGGAGATTCCCTTCCACAGCTGAATATCTTGGCCTTTGTCTCAGATAAAAATTAATTTTGTACCTCTGCATCCAGCACTGCTGACAATGGCACTTGCTGCTGCCCCTCCAGCCTGGAATTTTCAGCACCTCCAGGATCAACTCCCCTTTCCAGGTGGTTCAAATGCAGTGCTGAGCTCTTTGTCCCTTTCTAAAATACTCCACATTAAGGGTGTGGATAGCCCAGATCTCAAATCCCAGGAAATAGCATTGGCAACTTTTAAAAAATAGCAGGATAAAGCACAACTTCACTTGTTTTCCTGCTTTCCAGTTTGGGTTGATTTATGAGTGTATTGCTAATTCTTTTAAAACTCAGGATTATCATGGAATGTTTGGGAACCCAAGTGAAAATTACTGGTACTTCTTTCCTTGAAGTAATATTTCAACCTGCAGATGGCAATTCCAGGTTTGGCTCCAGATTTAGAAACAATAGAGGAATCTGAAGTGTTTGGGGTTGATTTTTTAAAATGAGAAATCCATTTGGAAGGGAGCAGGCAGAACAAAGAGCAGATAAAGCAAAATAATGCCCTCAAATACCAATTTGTCTTGTACACGTCCTAAAGCCCAGCCTACTGTGTGAGATCAGGGTGTAGGAGAGTGCAGGTTGCTCTTATCAGTAAATGTTATCAGGATAGAAATCTCTGAGTGATCCTGGGCTGAAAGCCAGTCTTGGCATGAATGAAGTAATCTGTGTAGGTTTAGTGACTGAGAGCCTTTCTGCTCTCTGGTGTCAATCTTCTCCAAGAAGGGGCTGTACAATCCTGCTGCTGCCAGTTTCCATCTCTGCTGATGCTAAATGTAGCAGCCTCAGGATTGGCTGCTGCTGGTAAAAATGCTTTTTGCTGAAAGAAAAACCTTTGTATTGATACAAAAAGAGGGTTATTTTTAAATTCCTTGACCCTTCTGTAGATGAGAAAACACAGAACAGTTTGGTTGCAGGTGGCAGTGATCCTCCAGAGTCCAGCATCCTTGGACTCTGAAGCAGGTTCAGTCATGGTTTTGTTCCGTACTCAAAAGCAAGGAAAGACAAAATGCTTCCTGCAGAAGGCAGAACCCAGTGAGAAAACCTGTTTATTATTTATCCCTCTGCCTCCTGCTGCAGGAGGGAAGTAGCTGGTGCTGGTCATAAAGCTTTTCTTGGAGACTGGTGCACTTTCTGAAGCAGTCTTGTAGTTCTGGAGAGTCACCTCTGTCTTGGATCTTCCTTCCAGCCCTATTTGTGTTTTACACCCTGGCTGTTAATGCAAACACACAGCCTGGCTTAAAATAGAACTGGTACAGAGCAAAGGATGAATTTCCTGTGGTGTTTTGGAGGTGTTTTTGACTTTTTGACTTGTCTTTGCACACTCATGTCCACCTTCCAGAAAGTTGTCTAGGTAAGCAGTTATTACACCTGTCTTGGAAAGTCTACATTTATCACTGAGAGTTGTGCTGCCTTTCATCACATGGCTGCTACACTTGGGTGAAGTCATGAGCTTGAATCTTCGGCCAGATTCCTTTAGTGACCTACCTTGGGTTTAATCTAAAAGGATTTTGTGAGGTATTTACATTCTCTTGGGATTTGTCAGGATGATGACAAAGCATTAGTGCATTTCTTTTAATGATATCTGCAGTTTGAATTAGCTGCATAATTATAAATGCTCTCTGCAAATTGAGATGAAATCCTGTCTGAGAGTTACACAGACTAAAACGTATTTAAGTGGAAAGATCATGCAATGAGTGTTTTAGCTGATCCCTTTGATCACACTGACATTCAATATACCCAGTGTTTCTCATTTTCTTTGGGATCATGGGGTGCCATTTCCTACATCCCAGAATAAGCACTGGAAGACAAGAAACTGCTCTCAGTGCCTGGTGCATGCTGGAGCATTTTTGTCAAGGCAGAACTGATTAAAAAACATTAATGATTAATGCATGATTTGCACATTCAGCATTCATTGTTGGAGCTGAAATCTCTCCTATTTGACTTCAACCTGCTGGAATATTTTCAGGAATGTTAGGCAAAATTACTTCAGTCCTTTTTTTCCAGTGAAAGAATTTAAAGGAAGAAAAGTTTTCCAGCTGCTGAAAAATGGAGACCACCTATCTTTGATCAGGTTTCTTTAGACTAACAGTGTTTTAGAAAGGAAGGTTGGGGGTGTAAAAGGCAAAACTATCAAACCTCAAGTTAAAGAAAGCTAACTCTTAAAATAACAATTTTTCTCCCCAATTGACCTTTATAATATACATAATAATTTGTACCAAACAGATTAATCATTTGAAGCTTATTCAACAAACACAGCATTACTTTTAAAACCTGAAAAAGGAATCATGGTCAGAAGACATAGCCTTGGATTGCATTCAGAAAGCTGAATGGAATTCTCCATGCAGTCTCTGAGGCACTTTCAGATTTCATATAGACATCTTACAGCTTTGCTGAATACTTTGATGTGATTCTCAAATTGCCCAAAATCACAGTCCTGAGCTGGATGCAGCCACAGTGGAGCAAAACGTGAAAGAAGCAGCCTTGATTCTGCTCAGAAAATGGGGAAAATCAAACCAGTCTGCTGGCATGGCATGATCAGAACTGTTACAGCTCAGGTCATGTCTTCTGGCCCTAAGCTGGTCTCAATTCTTGGTTTATATGGCATTAAAATAAAATAAAAAAAGGTATCAATATCAGTCAGTATAACATCTCTATTTTAGTATGTTGTTTTTATGTTTTATGTCACCCACACAATGGGGAAAAGGAAAAATGTGACAGGTTAATTGTGTAAAACTTCCTAAAATTTTGATTCAGTTTAGAAATTTTATTTCAATAGGCATTTGAAATATTTCATTTCTCTTATTATGTGACTTTCATCCAATGCACATTTTTTTCATCCCCCCCCCCCCCAAACTTTTGATGAACGCTATTCCAAAAATAATTCTCCAGCAATGATTTCTTTCAGGAGTGCTTCTGTTTTCAGCCTATAGAAATAATTTTATCTTCTTGTTCTTACGGCAGTGACAGATGATATTTTCTTTTTCTCTACATTTAGACACCTTATATTACCCAGCTCACTGAGGTAAAAAAGACCCTTCATAAACTGAAGCTAAAAAAGCCTTGATGTGGTCAGAAAAGACACTACATTATTTACTGTCATTTTCCCCTCATTTTTTGACATTACAACTGTAATAACTTTTATTTTTTGCATAAGGTTATTTCTGAAATCCAAAAGGAAAGAAAAATGGCCTCTTTTGGTTGAGGCCAGGAGTGTTTTGAATGTATTTTTGTATTGAAAGTGCTGTGCTTGGATTGCTCCTGGTTAGAGCCAGCTGAGCTGTCTGTATAATAGATCAGAAGGGATAAAAAATGCACATTTTAAACCAAATCCTGCTATTGCTCAGGGTGGGACTCACTCAGCAGAAGGATTTGAGGAATGGGAGCGGAGAGAGCTCATCAATATGGCAGTTCAAGGGATCTTTCTCTCAGGTTTTTTTTGGTGTGTGCACACACAGGTTATTTGTTTAAAATTCCTTGTATATCTGCATTTGTTGTGTAGTGACTTTTGGATTTTTCACTTTTCTGACGGTTGTCCACTGTTGTTGTTTTGCTGTGGAAAGGATGGGCCTTGAGGTAAGGGGGGCCCAGTCCTCACTGCTGTGAGGGTGACAAGGGTACACAAATTATCTCTCTGTCCCCCCCAGTTGGCTTTTGCTGCCAAATCCCCTTGAGATATGTTTTCCCTATAAAATAATGTGTGTAAAACACTTAAATGTTTATTTTTTGGAAGATTTCCCTCGGGGCCAGCCGCCATTTTCCCCCTGAGGTGAGGCCACCATTTTCCCCTTGAGATGAGGCCGAGGGGTCGCAAGGGCCCAGCGCTGGGTCCCCTCATGGCTCCCACGTCCCCTGCTGCTTGCCAGAACACTTTTGTCTGCTTGTACTGCAAATATTTTGGGGATAGAGCTTGATCCTTGCACCACCAGAGACCCTGGCATCTGGGCTGCAGTTTTTCCCCACAGAGTTGTAGGAAAAGCCGAACAGGAAAGTTCCGGTGAGGGGGAATCAATGTCTGCCGGGCTGCGTAAGGTGAGCTGGGGTTGTTCATACCCTTCCCCTGTCATGGTGTTTGAGAATATGTTACTTTCTGTTAAAGGACTTAAAATTTCAATCTTTATTTTAACCCCCTGAACCCAGTTAGTCCTCTAAGGAGATTTGCATAAAAATAGCAATAAACCTCCAAAACAATATAGGTGTGACTTGTACACTCAGAAGAGCACTGGTAGGTATGGAGGGATTTTCAACAAAACTGTCGTCAGCAAATCTAGAATTACTGTATAGAAAAGGCTGTGTGTTTCTGTGTGTCCTGAAGGTATTGTCTATTATCCCCCAGATCACAATGTTTGTGGAATCCTTTAGCACAGCTGTGTGGGTTGTGCTGGTGAGCACTTTCAGTATTAACTTTTTTGGTAGGATTGTCCAGGGAAAAGCAGCACTTTGGTGAGGCATTTGGACCCTCAGCAGCCCCAGCAGAGTGTCCATGGAGGTTTTGTGTCCCTTTCTGGCACACTCCAGTTTGCTCCTGGGATTTGTGAATTCCTCAGGTGTCTGTCTGGTTTTGCTCTCCTGGGTGCCACAAAGCAGCTTTATTGGCTTCAGTGTGTGAGATCCTGTGACTCTGTTTAAGCTTGTCCTCCTTTGTGGCCAATGTTAGTGCTGCTTCTAGCCAGCTGCACAGCTTTCAACCTGAATGACCCTTCTTTTGTTTAAAAACAAAAATAAAAAATCAGAGGTGTGTTTTATCTTCCCCTCTATGCTTGGCAGAGAAAAAAATAATCAGTGTGGCCCTGATCATGATAGATCTCAAGGCATTGGCAATACTGCTTTCAACTCAAACCCTCTGAAATTCTTTCTTTCATGTTCTGGGTAAAGCCTTGTATTCTTCTACATGTTTGTGCCATAGAGATATTGATAAAATCCTGTTTTATTCCTTTACAGTGCTCGTGACTCAAGTTAGCCTTTACATTCATTTCTGGGACTTGATTGATTTCTAAAGTTAAATGGCTTTGTTAATTAACCAACAATTTCAGCTTCTTTACCAAAACCAGGGAAATCTGCCTTTTTGCTGTTGGGAGATCTAAAATGAGAGTGACCCAATTGCTGTTTCCCTGAACTAATTTAGAAAGGGAACTAGAAATGCTGGGGGCACACTTGGGTTTATTGCAGTATTTTATGTATTCCATTAACTTCTTCAGTTGTCGTGGCAATGCAGAGGCAGAAGGACAGCAAGCCTTGAATTAGTGTTCATGTTTCAAATATGACAAATAACATCTTTTAGAAGATAAGTACAGTTGATACTTAGCACAAGCCCAGCTCTGATATGCTTCAGGGATTCCTTTGAATTCCTGTTCCTGAAAATGAAAGAATCACTCTGTGTGGCAGATGCAGAGGGAATTTCCTGTGTGCAAAGAAAAGAAAAACAACCCACCTTAATTAATCTTCCTGCTGAAAAGAAATCTGCAGGGAGTCAGAGGATCTTCTCTGCAGTTGCCAGCTGTGGAATTTGCATTTTGGGCGTTTATTCACAGAAATCATCAGGGTTTTGTGGCATTTTTGTGTGGTGTTTCCCCTGCTCCCCACCCATTTAATTAGCATCATATTTATGATCCTCAGTGGTTCTAAACTGGTGTGATTCCACCCTGAATGAAGTGTCACAGAGGCTTCCCACCTGTGTGGATGGAACAGAACATCAGCAGTTGGAGGTTTAGGGTCAGTCAGAAAAATAGTAAGTCAAGGATGGCTTGTTACACTTTCTTAATATAGTTAGAATTTTTTTTTTCTAATTTATTTCATTTTGAGGAGTGGGCATGCAAAAATAAAGTATCATAAAATCAGTTGAGGGAGATGTATGAGATACTGTCAGTATTATTTTTGCCTTCTTTTGTAAGAATTATTGAAAGTTACCCACCTGCTCTGTGTAGTAGTTGACACAGGCTGGCATTTAAGGACAAACTGGCAAATTAAACTGGTTTTGCACATCCAGGGATTCTGTTAAAACCAGAAAAGCTGGAGAGACTGGGCATGATTCAGCTGTAAACCTCTTGCTTCCCTCCTTCCAGTTCTCTGTGTTCCCTTTGCCTCCAGCCATACAACTGCAGCTCCTTCTTTTGTGTCTGCTCCACATGTGAATTATCAGAGCTTGTCTGAATGTGCCACTTCCCTTCCTTTCCCTCAAATCCCCTGGTAAATCAGTAACATATGGGCAACATTTTGGATACAGCTCACATTCAGAATTTAGATCCAAGTGTGATACTGAGCTTGGTTTGAGCACAGCTGCCTGATTTCCTCTCAGAATTCCCATTCAGAAATCCCTGGCTGTACAGTGCACATGAGGACATCACAAAGCTATTTTTTCACCCCTGATAAAGTGCTTGGAGTTGTCCATTTTATCCATGAGCAACATTAGCTGCACTGAGTTCCTGGTGTAGAACTGATGCTGGGGAGGTGCCCAGTGATATCATGACATTGGTGACACAGTCAATTCCTCCTGTCCCCCTCTTGTTCTTTTGGTCCCTTTCTAATTTTATTTCCCAGCTACAAATATTTTTTCCAAATTATTTAAATAAAGCTAAATGGACATCTTTCCAGTTCATAGTTATTGTTAACTAATGGTAGCAAAAAGAGGCAAGATTAGCTGGTGTATGGCAGATGGGGATTGTTTTCAATTTGCTAATCTGGTGGAGATACAAATAGAATTCTGGCTGCCTAAGATCAACAGAAAATCACTTATTAATCTTAAAACAACGTTTGACCCAAATTTATTGGATAATTTTTTCAAGCTCATGGAAGTAAATGAGATTTTGGGATCAGCCTGTACTTGTGATTATTTAATTTCATGGGAAATAAAAGACTTATGAAATGTTTGTTGTTTTTTTTCTTTCTAGTGAAACAATGAATGTTAACTCAAAAAATGTGAATTATTTGTAATTTCCTGTGGAAAAGCTTCAGACACCTAACCTCAAGCCAGAAGAAAATGCATCGTGTGTTAATCAGGCAGAACAAGGAATAGGAAAACAGGAGCCTGGATGCAAACATTTCACAAACCTCAGTGATGTGGTAAGTGAACTTTGCATCTATTTGTAGCTAATTAACTTGCTTCTGCATTAGTGTAAATTGTGTTATTGTGGCACTGTGACACCAGGGTCTCAAGGTGCTCCCAGGGAACACACAAGGAGAGGAGGCTGGTAAATCAAGGAGAACAAAAGCCCTGGGTTTTCTTCAGCCTGACTGGCGAGCAGCAGTGCCAGTGATGAGTCCCTCATCATGTGAGGGATGTGACAGTGCTGTCCCCTCCCCATGGCACTGCTGTCCCCTCTCCATGGCAGTGCTGTCCCCTCCCCAGCCTCTCCATCAGCCCCGGGTGCTGGAGGTGTTTGCACTCAGCAGCTGCAGGAGCTTTGCAAGGTCTTCTCATGGACAAGGTGGGCTTGGGAGGAAAACCCAACACACTGCTCCTCTGTGGCCATGAACCTTGCTCTATCCCCAGGAAAATAAAAATGTAATGAGAAGGGGGAGCATTCCCAAAGGGCTTTGTGGATCAATGTAATGTTGAGCCAAAGGAAATGAGAGGTTAGCTGATGTTCCCAGAGGTACAAATGGTGTAAACTGATGTGTAAAGAAAGAACTTGCTCTGCAAGGAACACTCTTAAAGTGTTCCACACACTGCCACACATTCACAGCTGCATTTGCAGTTAAGTTGCAGATCAGGTCAAGTGTGTTTTGCTCCATGGTTTTTGTTTTCCAAAGGTCTGGGACGCAAAGCTGACAAAGGACAGGTTTATACTTTTCCCCCTCAGTGTTTTGGGTGCTGTTGTATTTTATCACTGAGGGGCAATTTACAGAAGTGTTACTGCAAGTGTTGCACGGACATTTAGAGGCCAGCACCAGTGACACAGGAGCATTAAGAGGGATGATAAAATGAGAGTTTTCAGCCTGTGCCCTTTCTGAATGTGGTCAGGTAAGTAGAAGGTAATACAGTTAAAATGTTGGTTTCATGGCTAAACTTCTGGCCTGTCTTATTACAAGTTCCTGATGTCAAAAATCAAGCAAAAACAGCAGAGATCCTGCAGGTCAGTCTGAACCTCACTGGGAGGAATCTCTGTTCATCCTGAAACATGGCAGCGAGCAGTGGTGGGCACACCCACTGCAAAAAGGGAAATGTTGGCTCAAAGTGACCCACGACCTTCTGTAAAAAAAAAAACAAAAAACCAAAAAAACCCCAGGAAAAATAAGTCCAAACCATCCAAAACACAAGTGATAATGATTAAGAAAGTGCCTAAAGTCTACAGTTAAAATTACTTTATATTGTGCAACTGTAATAGAGTTCCAAGTGTCAAATTAGCATTTCTGTTTTATTTCCAATTCCAGTTCTTGTATTTTACATTATAACTGCATGAAGGTGCTATTAAGAAAAGCAGAGCCCAGATGTTGCTGCTGATTGTATTGTGTATTGTTGTGCAGAAGGAAAATAATACCTGATTTATGATAGAAAGCACTGTGGAGATAAATGCAAGTACCAGAACTGGGTTTAAATGTTGTTGCTACAAGTGAGGTGCATTTTCCCTTTCCCTAACCCCTCTGTTAGGGATTTAGGGAATACCTAAACCCCCTGTAAGGCTTCTAGTGCAATATTCTGCAGTCCCTGTACAACCCAACTTTCCTCAAGTCTGAGAGAGATTTAGAGTTATGTGACTTTTGTCACTCAGAGCATCATAAAAACTGTTTCCCAGCAAGAAACAAAGAGTGCTGCATCTCAAAGAAAAGCACAATTCCAGGTAAATGCTCAGATGCTGTGATTTCCCAGAACTGCCTCTCTATTTTGGGCCATGTTGCCTCTTAGAATCACAGAATATTTATCTTTTAAAGATTTCTAGAGGCCTCTAGTCCAGGTCTGTGCTTAAATCAGTGCTAGCTTTCAGTTCAGGCATTTTGCTCGGGGCCTTGTCCAGCAGAATTTAAGGAGTTCCCATGGCTTATCTGAGCCCCTGTCTGTGTTTCACCTCCCTTATCTCTCCCATCAGAATTTCCTGTACCCAACCTTGCCTTTAACTTGCTGATAAACACTATCTTGCCCGTACAGGCAAGAGGAAAGATTATCCTTCCCCCTCTCTGGTGACTCACTGGTGCAGTTCAGCCCCAGATCCCGTACACTCATCTCTATTTATACATTAACTGACGTGTATGATGCAAATGGGATAAATATAGGTAATTTCTGCCTCTTGAACAAGACCAGATATGATGGCAATCAACCTGGAGTGTCTGCTTTCCATTTTGTTTGTCCTAGGCACAGCCTAACAGCCTCTTCTGAGTGCCTCACAATGCTTTTAATCATAATGCATTTTCAGATAGTTTAAAAAGTGGCCCTGCTGGGAGAATCACTATTTGCTGTTAATATAAAGCATCTCTAAAGGCAGCTTGCCATTACTGTGTGCTTATCACAGGTAAGCTCCTGTTTTGTGCCAGGGGAGCCTCCAGCACAGCTGAGGTTTCCCATGTGTATAAATACCTGCCTCATTCTGCTGCCCCCAGCAGTGCTAATTAGAGTCATTAATTCTGCTTGGCTGAAGGGATGCACTGGAGGCTCTGAAGCTCGTGCTACAACCACTTCTCTGATGGCCCCTTAGGAAAAACAATCTTCTTTTAAAAGGCTCAAATCCTTTTTCTTCATTTTTGCATGTTGGAAGTGCCATTCCAGAGACAGATTACTGTGTGCTGTGTGAAGGCTGCTGCTGTGAGGCCACGTGTGCCCTGCTCTGTGTGCCCATGAGAGCAGGGTCCCTTGGGCTTGTGAGTCACTGCCTGTAGCTGATGTCCACGTGCCCATTCAGAACAGATTATGGCACAGGGAAGGATGGCACTGGTGTGACTCCAGCAGCAATTGCCATTAAATTGGTGCTGCTGACACGTTGCTCTGAGTGACTTTGGCTGTTTGTAGCCATGATATTTTCTGGAAATTCCTTTCCTTAGGATTTTTTCTCCTGAGAAGCTGAGACCTCAGGAACAAAATGTAAACATTGATTATCTGCTGCTGTGGGATGCAACTGGTGCATCTGGGATTGGTCTCATGTAGTTGTTTCTAATTAATGGTCAATCACAGTCAGCTGGCTCAGACTGTCTCAGTCAGTCACAAGCCTTTGTTATCATCCTTTCTTTTTCTATTCTTAGCCAGCCTTCTGATTAACTTTCTTCTATTCTTTTAGTATAGTTTTAGTATAATATATATCATTAAATAATAAATCAGCCTTCTGAAACATGGAGTCAGAGCCTCGTCTCTTCCCTCATCCTCTGACCCCTGTGAACACCATCACAGCTGTTGGATTGCAGATCACCCCAACAGGGGAACCAGGATTGTTTAAGTTTGTAAGACATAGCCAAGTGTTGTGATTAGGTTTAATATAAAATGACACCTTCTGCTGAGTTCCTAGGTTCATGTGTGGGTCAGTTCCTTCTCTTCTCCCATTATTCCAGTTACTTGAGGATAATCCAGAGTTTTACACAGCCCAGGCTTTTGCACAATGCAGGTGCATGGGCTGTACTGTGAAATACAGGGCTGTGCAGGCACTTGGAGATTTATTGGAGCTTGCAGCTTTTCCCAATAGAACTGGCTTAAAAATGCATCTAAAAGATAAAAAAGAGAAGATTTTTCCCATTCCACGAACCACATGAGACTTGGGTTAATTCTGTTTTGCTTTAGGTAAAAAATTGCATTTACTTTGGATTTTTTCCTAGAAAAAATCTAAGGAAAGAGCCTGCACTAAGCAATAGTATTGTGGTGAGAGAGGGAAGCTTTAACTTCAAGTCTCTGATGTAATAACTTAAATCTGGGTTTGAGGTGATTCTCACTTTAATCATTAATGGTCACTCGGCTACTTTGGGCTGTAAATATTTTTCTTTTCATCTTCAAATTTCATTTGATACCTAAGGGCCTAATTAAAAAAGCAGCAATAGGCTGGTAGGAAAAGCTCTGGATTTAAGTAACTCCTGCTTTTATTTTTTTTCTTTTGATATAAATCACACATGAATTGGTGGGAGGAAAAACCCTAATGCATATGATAGCTCATTGGGCAAAATCAGGGCTACAAGTCCCACGCTGACTTCCAGGAGAAGGCATATCCAAGAAAGTAAAAATAGCACTTAAATTGCTTTGAAAAGTCAATTTTCTCTATGGCAAAATTAAGTGCTTTTTGTTTTACAGAATCTATGAATATTTTGATTTTTTTCATGTTGATTTGGAATGCAAATAGATACTGAGTTATCAGAATTTGCCAGTGGGCAAAAAAAATCTGACTTTCAATCAATTTTGCTAAGTACCCAGCAATGAAAGGTTTCTGAGAAGCTGTACTCAATATTTTTCATTGTGCATGTGCAAGGAAATGTGATCCTGAGGCTTGGTGATCTTGAGTAATCAGTTTGGGTTTTATGTCAGTGAAAACTTCAGAAGTCCAAAATATTACAGAGCATAGATTTGGTTTTTAATGGGAAAAAATAAATAGAAATTTTAAAACAAGCAAACTTTTTATTATGTTTACCATGATGGTCTTGATTCTTCTTGATGAAAATTAACCTTTTTTTTTTTTTCCTTTCAAAAAGAGAAAAATCTCACTGAGAATCAGCTTTGCAAATTCCTGTTTGGGTGGTGCAGGGGGTGCTGCTCCTCCAGCTGAGCAATACTTGTGTATTTAAAGTGGAACCTTTTGCTCCCCCATGGGCTCTGGTTCTGCTCAGTGCCTGGGTTTTATAGGAGTCATTCTTGAATTTCTGTGCCTAAAACTCAGTGCTTTATTTCTGTGGGATTTTTGTGAAGAACTGTGACATTTTGGACAGAAAATAGAGATGGAGTTTGGATGTCTCCAGTTACCAGCACTACAGTAGGCCATGGCTTTTCTCCCTGACTGAGCTGCCAGGACGCAGTTCTGGAGAAAAATCCAGAGAGGACGTGCCAGGTGTGCAGTGAAGTGGGACAGTGAACAGCTTCCACAAAGAAATGCAGCAAGTCCTAAAGAAACAAATGCACTTTTTCACCAGCAAGAGGTGGCATTGTAAATGCTGTTGTGAGAGAAATATTAATATGAAATCCTATTTTTCCCTGTCACTGGACCTTTCTCCATGCTGTCTGTAGAACAGGGGCAGTAGTGATGTAAGCTCCTTCTTCTCACACCCTCATGTGAGAGCTCTGAGTTGTTACCCTTGGGAGGTGAGGGAAGAGCACTAAAGGCAGCACCTCTTACCCATTTCTTCTAAACTCAGGATTTGCTGTGTCAATAAGTGTCTGGTGTCAACCTCTGATTTTTGCCAGCCTAGAAAAATGCCCTTCTCTCCTTCATTCTCTGTTCTTCTATGCAAGGCATGTTTGTAGTTTATGTAGGTTGTGCAAATAGGACCCATTATTTTGTCATAGTGGTCAAACATGAGTGCAAAAATGGATCTTCTGCATCTTCTATTTCTTGTCCCTGCCATGTTCACTCTTTCCTGGGTGATGTTTTGGTGCCTCCAGAATGCCTTAAACCAACACCTTGGCTGCTTTTATTTCTACTTCTCTGTCTCACAGCATCTGATTGTTTTTTCCTTTTCTTCCTTGAAATGTATTAGCATCTTTAAGCATTTATCTTGCCACTTTCTTTAATATGAAGCTTTTAGCTGCATTAGAAGTAGTTGTGAAATCATTGCTTTTCACACTCAGATTTATTTTTATGCACAATTGCTGTCTGGTACTTAAGTGCAACTATGTGAGTGCATTAGAAATACTCAGAATAAGCAAAGGGAAAAAGAGAGATGACACAATTGCTACTTTGATAAAGTAGATTCACTATTTGAAATGTCTTAGCACCTCAGGAGATTTATGGTGTGGTTTCCTACAACTCCCTCCTGGTGTTCTGCCAAGAGATTATCTTGAACCCTGACACCTCAAATCCTTTGTTGCTGCTCTTATCATTAGAACAGAACATCTTACACACATCTTGGCTGCTGCAATGGCTGGTTTGGAGGACTGGTGCTGGTACAGGGTACATTTGTCTTTAATAACAAGTATTTAGAAACAAGCATGAACTGCTTCCCATATGGAATGGAAGATAAAGCAACATTTGTGGCTCCCTCTCCCATGATGGGCAGGTGTAAAGCAGGAAGGATGTAAATGCAGATGAATTTGTTTACACACACAGTCTGTTTTATTCTTCAGAAGGTAAAATGTTGTGTGTGCTTTTGTAAATCCTTCTCCATGTCTTTGTGCATATCCAAGTTGTTAGGTGCTTGGCTCACATAAATCAGAAGATGTTAGAAATTAGGGAAAGAAATTGTTTTGTCTTGTTTGGGGTGTTAACAATCAGTGTGGTCAGGAGCTAATCCCAGTGATAGAGAATTTGTCAACAGAGTCATCCTTTTGAGGACACTTTGAGCCCTTTACTTGCCCTTTTCTGACTTTCCAGGAATGTGCCAAGTGCCTGTCAGCTTTGTTCATTACAGTTTAGTTCAGAAATCACTTGTGGGGGTTACCAAGGACACCAAGTAAAACTCAGCACTCTGATTTTGCAGTTACAGTATTCTGCAAGAACAGAATATTCTCCTCATTGCAGGGAGCTACAGATTTTGGGGTGGCACCAGTTGGAATGAGCATTGTGCTCAATGAGGGACTTGCAGGTAGGAGCTCATCTGTGGAACTGAGCTGCTAAATCCCATTGGTCCATACAGAATGGAAAAGAAGAATAAATCAGAGATTCATTTCAGCTTTTTGCCATTCAGATGAAAACCCAGATAATGACACAGATACTGAGTTTTCTTGGTTTAATTAGAACATTCAGTATAACGTGGTAGAAATTCCCCGTTGCTGGGTTTTAAAAAATTTAATTAGAATAGTCACAAATGGTATATGAGCACTTTCTTCAATACACATAGTCCTTTCCCAGTCAGTGAAGGATTAAAAATGAAAGTTGTTACTGAGAGATGAAATTAGAGTATTTGTGTCATTGTTATCCTTTCATGTTTTTTCATCCTTTATTATTCTTCTATCTTTAATCCTCCCCTCCTTAATTCATTCTTCAAGGCAGTGGGAATGTCTTATAAAAGGATGATGAAAGCATGAATGGAATAAATGTGGCTTTGGTTTCCAAGTCTCACCTCAGTGTTGCAGAAGGGCTGTGAACTATTTTAAGACCTGAGTGCCTCAGTGATTTGTTGGTTTGGCAGTGGTGTGTGAGATTGTGCAGGTCAGCCCTGCGACCCCTTTTGTGCTCTGCTCTGCTTCCTTGACATCCACTCACAGACCTGAAATTGTGTTTAAATAGAATTTACTGAAAGAATAGCAGTTCCCCTTCATATCTTTCCTTGTAGTTCCTCATGAGCTGAACTTGCCCTCTTTCTTACACCACCACATTTAGCTCAGTGATGAAAACACTGTAAGAAAACTTCCAACACATTACAAATAATTGTTTTCTCAAAAAAAATCATCCCATTAATTTGCCATTGTCTGTATCCAGCAGTCCTAGGACAAAGAAATGCAGAAGCTCTTTGCTGTAACTTTGGGGCAGGGGAGAACTAAGCAGAACTTGTGTTTGTATGTGCCAAGGGAACAGGGAAGTAAATGATAAATTCTGTGTGTTGGCTGCAGGGAGACTGGAACTTGTCTGTTTCCAGGATTTGTGACCAGCATCTGAAGTCTGAGAGTGTCATTGGCAGTGGGTATCTGACAGTAAGTGGCTGAAAGTAGCCAGGAGAAGATTAGGATTCCAGAGATTTTCTTTCACAGCATCAATCAAAGGCTTTTAAGGGATAAAGATCATAAAGAGATGTGAACTGAGATATGAAAGAGTACTAGTTGTAAAAACCCACCAAATGATACTTATCAGCTGGATTTGGATTAGACTGAGACCATCAAGAGACACTTTTTTAAGGCAGAATCTCAGAAAAAAACCCTTTGGTTTTTCACTCCTGTGTTCAAACATGATTTCTGTCATCATCTCAGAGACTGGTAGGAACAGTCCGGTTGCCTGTGCTAATGACGAGCTGTTGATGGCTGTGTCTGTAATTTGTGATGCTGTTGGCATGAAGGAGGGCTTAGGGCCAATTGGGTAATTGATGGGTGTAAAATCCATGGCACCACAATGCTGGTGCTGGCTACAGCTACTGCCAGCAGTGCTGCTGTTTGGGTGGGATACAAACTGAATAAACCTGCCAGATGCTGTCCTGCCCTTCCCCAAGGTAATGTTGAACCCCACATTTCCTGTGGGCACCAAGGAAGGGGAGCCCCAGACGTTCCCAGGTCTGTGAGTTGTGTAGCTTTAACACAAGCACACAGAGGATGAATTTTGCCTTTCAGGACCATGTTTTCCAAGGGCACAGTTTGTCCTGTGAGTGTTTGCTGAGAGCCAGAGTCAGGTCTCAGCACTTTTGTGCCGCTGTTGGAAGTTGAGCTGCTCTGTTCTATTCATGCCTAAAGTCAAAGCTTTATGGAGCAGTTCAGTGTTCAAGTACCTGTGACTAGTTTGCAGCCTCCCTTCATATCATCCTGCATCCAAGACAAGGGTAATCACAGCAGGATTTTGCCTCCTCCTTGGAATCCTAGAGAATCTGTTTTTATTGCTGCATTATCAAATATCATCAATAATTTTTATCTCTCAGCTGTTACCCCAGTCATCATTGCTCTGTTTGGGGAATGAAACCTCTATCCCATTAGAGGGATATCTTCCTACTGCAATCTCTGGAATTCTCATTCCTGGGATCATGTCACTGGTGCCAAAGCCCCGAAGTCCAAACTGATGTCTTCTCTTTGAGCAGTAGCTACGTGCAGCACAGCTCTGAGCATCAGATTTGGGAGCATGATAAATTCCTTCTATTTCCACTTCTGGAAAAAAAAAAAAAACAAAACAGCTTTTGCATGCTTGCATTTAAATTTGTTGCTGTTCAGACTTCAGTTTGAATTTGTAAGTGGAAATGACAGTTGTCATGCTTCTCATTAACAGGTCTCTGACCATTTTAAATAAGATGGTTATAATGCTATTCCACTTTGCAGCAGCAAAAACAGATGCAAAGCAAGATGATGAGGCTTTGCTTCATCTTACAAATGAACCCCATGGAATCATGCTTCAGTGAGCTTGGGAAAACATGGAACAGGGCCCCAGAGCAGCTGTGAAATCTCCATCCTTGGATGTAGTCACAGCTCAGCTGGACCAGCCCCAGCAACCTGCTCTGCCTTTGGCTCATGGTTAGAGCAGACTAACTGCAACCAGCGTCCTGCTGTGCTTGCAGTTCCAGAGACAGGAATGACTCAGGTTTCCAGAGCTTTGTTTGACCTCTCCCACTTCATGCAAGGTAAATGGTGCATTTTCCATGAGAGAGTGAAAAACTAAACTGCTTTTGGCACATTTTATTTGGCTTGGAACAATATGGCAGAATCACAATTTCAGCCAGCTCAGTACCAGTCCTTTCTTTTTGGGAGTCAGGGCAGAGTTGTTTTGGTCAGAGAAGTCAGAGTGGCAGCAGTGTCACCACTGAGCAGAGAAAAAGAGTTCATTGAGGCATCCCCACGCAGGCAGAGCAAACACCAAGCACCTCCTGTGCCCGTGAAATCAAATTGCATCACATTTTATAGACACACAGCTGACATAATTGAGTAATTCTGTGTATACAGAAATCATTCCTACAGCAGTTTACTCAGCCAGGGATCTAATGTCACTGGTAACCATGGCACCATGCTCTGTGCATTTATCAACCTCCTCACACTTCATTTTGTGCTGGCCTATAAAAATAAAACCAGAATCAGATCCATCCCTTGGTCTCTCTGAAGGCTGAGGGGTACATGTAGCAATTGGTTTTGCATCAAGAATCATCTGTGACGGAGGCAGAGGCTCTTTGGGGATCAGCCCAAGTGCTGCCCGGCACAGAAGCCTCTGCTGTGCTTGAGTGCCCTTCCCTGGCATCCCTTCCCTGGCATCCTGGGTGTCCTGAGGGCATGGAGCTCCCACAGGCCCTGTGTGTGTGCTGTGCCATCTGGCAGGAAACATTGACTTTTCAGTGCCATCTCCAGGGACTAGTTTATTTTATCCAGCCATGGCTTTCTATAAAAGACACATAAATCCTCCTCCTAGGAGAATGCCATGATCACTGGGTTAGCAAGTTTTACACACATATTCTCTGCTCTTCATAGATTCTGAGGATGATGTGTTTGGTTTTTACAGGGTGGAGTGGAATTCTCAGCTCTGAGTCTCCCCTTTCCCCTTTTCTCATGCAGTTGCCATTCAGGCATTTTCTTTAGAGGTGAAAAAATGGAGCTGAAACCTCTTAGATGGGTTAGGCAGTTACAAAATCTTTCATGTCTTCATGTCAGCCTCATGACAGATTTATCACAGAGCTGTCACATAACAAGGGAGGTGCTGGTGGCTGTGTTTGAAAGAAATGCTTAGCTCCAAAAAAGGGGGGAAAAAAAGGTGTGAGGGAGGCTCTGACAGACCTGACTGTAACAGTGTGCAGGGGAAGACAGCTCTGCCCAGCCCCAAGGAATGTGCAAAGTGCTGAATGGCAGCAGAGACTCCTGCACTTCTTGAGTTTTCCTGTGTGGATGATCCCAGGAATCATCTCGAAGCCATCCTGGCACTGTGCAAAATTGGGCATTTTTGGTTGGTGCCTAGGTGAGAGCTGTGGGCTTTGCTGTGCTGCCCCCACGAGAAAAGAGGAGATGGCATAAAAATGAGGCCAGCTTTACCATTAATGAAATAAGAAGAATTTTTTTGGGAAAAAACAATTGGCAGTGACCAATTACAGGGTCAGATGCAAGTTTGCCATTGTGTTTCTCAGTGAAGAGCTTTAATGGAGATTAGTTGTTAATATTGCTCTTAGATAGATAGAGGCATTCTCTTTTGCTGGTGAAGTGAGACCAAAGTTATGTTTGTGAGGAATATGAATTTTTCATAGGTGACTGGTGAAGGCCTTGTTCAAGGCTTAAGCTCAGTGGGTTTTTGGCTGAAAACTTCAGCAGCTTTCAGGTGAGCAGAGGCCAGGGGGTTTAGCAGAAAGAAAGCAAACAGCACATGGAAGGAGCCCTGCAGGACTTGCAGCAAGAGAAGAAGGGGTTCATTTCTCTTTCTAGTTTTTTTTTCTGTTTTGGCCAGCGTTTATTTTGCACCTCAATACATCTCCACTTGCATTTTTTAATGCAACTCGATTGCTAGAGCAAAATAAAGCAAAAAGCCACAGTCTAATGCTTGCATAATGCCTTGATTTTTGTTAAAGAGCAGCTGTTTTCTCTGAGCCTCTGTGCCTGCCACTGGCTGACAGAAATCAGATTTTCCCTGAGAATTTCCTTAATTAAGTTGAACATTTGACTTAACAAGAAAGAAATTACTATATTGGTGGATGGTGTTATGCTGAAAAATAGAGTTTTTAGTCATTTAATAATAAAAGCGTTTCCTTAAGCTTTGCCTTAAACAAAATAAGTGGAGATGAGTCAGAAAGCTCTGGAAGACAGACAGTGGTGTGGAATGGGACAGATTTTTGGAAGCCTTTAGCTACAATATCCTGACTCCTGAGTGCAGTGCATTTCTGATGGAATTACACACCCTGCTCCTCTAGGAGTACAGGAATAGTTCTGGTGACAATGGCCTTTCAGTGAATAAGAAGTGAATTAATACTGATTAAATTGCATTACAGAAATAGAACATTTTCACAGCACTGGAAGCTGCTTTGCCAACAATGCTGTGCTGAGTACTGGGAACTGTTTCAATATACTTAGCATTAATGAATGGGAATTACTAAGTATAAACATTTTTAATTTTTTTTATTTAAGAGGATGGTTCTGCCAGTCTTGCTGATGTTGAGCTATAACAAGATATGTATGAGCAATTTTGATGTGAATTATATAACATCACATTTCTCACTTGTTCTCTGTTCCTCCCTCACTGTTTTTTCTAAAGCATTTTACTCACCTTTAAGCTTAAGAGTTGTGGAATTCCACAGTGATTGATGCCTGTTTAGGCTCATAATTCAGCATGACTACCCTGTGAGATCACTTGGTATGAGGCAAAGAAGAATTGTGCTTGTTCTTAGGTGGTACGAAGAATGCAGAAAGGTTCATGTAACATTGGCCAGTGACAGTAATAAATAATCTTCCTATCTCTGTTTATATAGAACATTTTCTTAGCTTGCACTGTAAAACCTGGCTATCAAAAGTATTTATGTTATGACCCTACCTGAAATCATATAACTGAGGTAGTTTAATTTTTTTAGCATAACTAAGCCCTACATTAGGGAGTTACCACTAAAATATTTATTACTGTGATATTAAAATGTATTCTATGTTTCACCTGCTGTACATTGTCATGAGAGACTGGAAATAAGAGGTTTTCTACAAAAGTCCTGAAGTAGAAGAATATGGACATCAAACTGTGTTCCTTTTCTTTTCTTTTAAATACCCTGTGTTTCAAGGACTAAGAATATTAGGAAGAACAATATGCTTTCAGGATTAATGTGTAATACTGACAATCACCTCCATTGGAAACCGTCTCAGAGAAGCTGGAAATAATCAGAAGGGAAAGCTGAAGATGTAGATGGGGTGAGTGGGATGTGCTGGCACGGGGACATTATTGTGCCCCAAGGGTTTAAGCCAGAGATGGACAAGTGCCCATACTGGGGGGTCAGCATGAACCAGGCAGTGCAGCTGGGCAGCTCCCTGCTTATGTCAGCCCTGGGGGATCCTTTGGGGCTGGAGCCATGAGCTCCCAACATCCTCTGAGCCTGAGGAGTGTGAGGGAACTCCCACTGTTTTGCAGCTGAGTCATAGATCAATAACCTCTGTTACACTTGACAGCAGCACATGCCTCCTTAGCAGAGGTGGAAGTCTTGAATCAGATGAAAACACCAATATCATTAATGTCTGATGTTCCATTCTAGTATCCAAACCAGAGGTAACTTCTGACCTTTGTTTTCCCCAAACTGTCAGAAGTGACAGGAATCACATTCACTGCAGTACTTTGTAACCTGCTGGAGGCTGGCACCCAAACACATCGTTCAAACTTGTTTCCTCTCAGTCTTGTTCCCACATCACCAAGCTTTCATCTCACAATGCCTGTGTCCATCAATTTCTGTGCCTGCTCTACCCATCTTTGTGTTTTCCATCAGTTTGTTTGGAGCAAGAAAAATGAAACTTCACACAAAACCTCACAGTTCATTCAGGTGACCTGAAGTCATCCAGGGGTTTGAAAAACAGCCTTAGGGTAAAACAAATGTGTTTTCTGTAGACTGTGGATTGGCAGCAAGAGCATTATACTGCAGGGAAAGGACTGGCAGGATGGAAAATTTCCCAAGCTCTCATGGTTCCCAGGACGTTTTCAGACCAAGTTCACAAAACAAACATTTCCAGGTGCTGTGGTTTGATGTGTTTGCCTGAGGGTGTGTGGGCACCCTGAGGGTGGGCTCTGGCATTGCCTGCCAGGGTACCCTGGGCATGTCCTTGTTCCCCCAGGAGCTCCAGAGCTTTGGGTTTTTGTGCTGGCAGCACAGCAGCACTGACGAGCCCATTTGCATCTTGATTTGTGTGCAGGATTTCTGGTCTTTATTGCCCCAAAGAATCCACATCAAATGTTCCTTTAGCTCTCTCCCTGGAAGGAAAAAGCAGAACAGAGCAAGAAAAGAGATGGATTTCTCCTTCCCTTTGCTCTGCTCAGTCTCTTGTCTGTAATTACTGTGTATCACCTCTTGCTGCTTTGTAGCAACATATAGAAAGAAATCTTTTCCTTTTGATGAAATGCCAACAAATCCACAGGATGGCAGAGCACAAAAAGAGCAGCTGACAGTCCTTTTATATTCCTATACAGACACACAAACAGGCCCATGAATCTTCATGAGGATGGCTGCAAGGTTTTCACAAGATAAATCATTTGAGAACAGAACCAAACCCATGCTACCGAGACTTCACTAATTATATTAAAAATAATAATTTAATTATCAACAAAAATTAATGAGTGGAACAACCTAGTGCCACCTGCCATGTGAAATTCAGGAGGGCTCAGGCATTCTGAAAAATGCTGCTCAGGAGATTGAGAGTGGTATTTTTCTGTGTGTCCTGAGCCCCCAGTGTTACACTGCTGACCTGAGGCTGAAGTGGAGGAAAGGACAGAAAGCTGCAGGGTTTGCAGTTTGGTACTGAACACTAGGAATTAATTATTTACTCTGCACTGGTGAAAATTAAAGTGCAGATTTTTGGTAAAAGTAGCATCAGATTTCAAAATGAAACTATTCCACTTCGACTTTGGATGTTTTTGAATGACTTCACCAACTCCTAAACCTACTCCCGTCTTTAGGGAAAGTTGTACCTTGCTATTTTTGTATGGATGTTATGGAGTGAAAAAGAAATCCCACGGCACGTAATGAAGCAAGTAGGAAAGAAAAGAAACTAAAAGGTGCAAGAAGAAAGCAAAAACCTTGCATAAAAAGCAGAAGCTTGCGTTTGGGTAGCACGTACAGGAATCAGCCTTCCTGGATTGCCCGTGTCCCATGGAAAAGATCCAGCGCTGCCACCACTAGAGGACAGCCTCGCATTTAACATCTGGATCTCGCCTTACATCATCCCAGCCTCAGTGAAACAGGTGCTCTTTGGGGAGGGCTGGGAGAGGCGTGTCCAAAAGGGACTCAGAACACTCGAGGAGTATTTTAGAAAGTGGATTCCTGCTTAAAGCTGCAGCCATTTATTAAGGACAACCTCACAATATATCAGGGCCTCATATAAATGAAATCTTCCCTATCCTAATCCAAGTACTTGGTAGGGGGTTTCTGTTCATTTTTTAGGGGGTTGAGATTTTTTTCACCCTCAAAATATTAATCACTGTCTGAAATATTTTTTTTTACTCAAGGTGTACACAATGAAATTGTTTGGAAATCATTCTGTATCCAGTTATACTTGTTGTAAGGATAGTGAAGAAATTCCAGGGAGGTATTCCAAATGTTGAGCATTGGCCTGCTGCTGCAGCAGCTGGTCAACTCCTGAGGAGGAGCAGAGCTGGGCATCACTAATTGCAAAACCATCCTCTCTCTCCCACCTCCCCTGGTGCTGAGGCAAGAGCAATTGGAGTCAGTGCTAGCATTCCTGCAAAATAAAAATAGACTGAATGTTAACACACTGTTACAGGGAATGTGTTATTGTAGCCCAGCATTTGTAGGAAGGAAAGTAAAAAGGTTTGCAGAGGGTACCAGGCATCAATAAACAAACTGAATGAGGTCTTATGTGAGGGGCAGAATGATAGCTAGAGAAAATTCTTGAGTTAGGAAAGGTGGGGCTGCAGCAGAAGCCAGGCGAGGAAGACAAGTGCCCAGCTGGGCAGGAAGGCCCTGGTGCCACAGGGAAGGTGGTGGGAATTGTCCGTGGGTCTGCAGCTCTTAAAGGCCAGAGTTATTAACAGATCATAGAGAGCTCGGGCACAAAGGTTCACTGAAATACAGCAGGAATTGCCAAAGTGAGAAATTAAGTGCTCTGTGAAGGAGTTCAGAGGATAATTGGATGCTGTCGAGTGAACAAAGGGACTGGCAAATTATGTCTGTGTAAATATACAGCTTGATAAAATAGCAGTTTATAAAGACACACTCTCCAAATGTTTATTGCTGAGAAATAAAAATATGCAGGATAAATTTGTATAAGAGGCACCATATCAAAGATGACAGTGCTTATGGTTCATTTTTGAGTAAGAAAAATACCATTTCCTGGAGGGACTATAATACAACAGATTTCCAGTGGACTTCACTGGGATAGGGAGCTTTCTGTAGATTTTTAAGGAAAAGAACAATGTGATAAATGTTGAGAACAATGTAATGCATGTTTAGAACAATGAAATGCATGTTTATGGTTAATGATATGACATGTTTGAAACAAGCAACAGGTCATGGGTCAGGGGTTGTCTTTGGAGAAGAAATTCAGTTTTCTTGATAGTTCATGAACCTCCACAGCCCCAAATGTGTCAGATATCTGCTGTTTGGGGTACAAGGATTAACTATCAACACCTAAAATTCTGGCTCTTGGAAAAATCCTGCTGGCATTCCCCTTACAGAAATACAGGACAAAGCTGTCCAGGTATAGACAAAAAAAAAACCCAACCATTTTTCTAGAATCTGAGCATCCTGAGCTCTTTTTCCAGGCCATGTTGCATTGTCAGTGTCCAAAGTGCAGCACAGTTGTATTTCTTGTATGGATTGTCACGTTCCCAGATCCCTGAGTGACTGAGCTTTCTTCGGGTGAAAAATTGTGAAATGCACATTTTTGCAGACCAACTATCTGTCACTGAGAAAAGCCATGAATAATTCTGAGTGAGAAACAGACCTGAGGACTTTGCAGTCTGCTTACAAGCAGGAGAAGTTTCTCTGAATAAATAATTGGCTGGGAATCAGCTTGTCCATTCCACTTGTTACCAAATCCTTCTCAAAAGAGGAGTTGGCCTATAGGGAAACTACTCACAGGTATGCAGCCTGGATAGAATATTTGAATTTAAATCCATGAAGAAAAATATTATTATTTATTGAGGAGTGAACTAGAAAAAGATCCAATACAGCTCTTTGGTGAGAGACCATGAAGATGCACAGTTGTGCTATCAAAGCTGGGTGTTAACAGGGAATGCTGAATGCAGATATAACTCTGGTGGCACTATTATTTCTTTTCACTGTTCCACAGGTATAAACACATTGCTGCTGGCAGGAATGCCTGGCATTGCTCTGTTGTGTCCAGGCTATGGCATTCCCAGGTAGGAAAAGAGGGGGCTTGAAATACCTTTGCACTGCAGAGATTCATGGCTGGTGCCTCAGCTTTCTTCCAGCTTTTGAAGATGTGGAGACATTCCCTGGGGCTGCTCTACAGGAGCAGAACAGAGAAGGAGTGAAGTGGCAGGATGTCATTTGTGCCTTATATCTGAGTTTTACCAACTCAGTGTCAGGCAAAGAAGAACCTCACAAGCTACAGAAGGGCTCAGATGTGTTTTGTCCCTAATGTAGAGGGCTTGGTCCTTGCTGCTGTTCAGAGCCCTTGTAAACAGATGGGAATTCCTATCCTGGCTTCACCAGGAATGTGCCCAAAGGGAAAATCATACAGACACAGGGAAATGGGGCCATGCTGTGGTCCTGCAGCACAAGACAGCTCAGGAGCAAAACTGAACCAGGATTCTTTAAAATATGATAAAGTGAGGGAGACAATGTTTTGTGTATTAAACTCTTCAGTGAGTCCTGAGGAAAACACGAGGAAAACAGCAGTGAATTCCCCAGGAATGCCTGTGAGGAGCTGCCTGTGGGACAGGGCTCAAACAGAGCTCAGGAAATAGAGCCAAAGATTAGGGATGGAGAATCCCAGAGTGTGAAAGAGTTGGAATGCCCCTTAAGGATCATCCAGTCCCAACTGCTCACCTCCCACTAAACCAGGTTGCTCAAGGCCTTATCCAACTGGTTT
Organism: Melospiza georgiana; assembly: GCF_028018845.1. NCBI lineage: Eukaryota > Metazoa > Chordata > Aves > Passeriformes > Passerellidae > Melospiza > Melospiza georgiana. The sequence goes on from NC_080432.1 coordinate 14,579,087, forward strand.
CACAGAGCCTGAATTCCTCCTTGGATAAGCCCTGCTCCCTCTGCAGATGCCCAGGCACCCTCTCCTGGCAGAGGATGTCCAAGGGCACCAGTCTCCTGAGGCCAAAGTTCTCTCTGCTCTCCTGCAGAGTTTAGGAAGCTGTGTTTTAGTTGCTCTCAGAGATACAAAAGCCAGAAATATCCCAGCTTTTCTTTTGGGTGTCAGAGGGAGTTTGCAGAGCTGACAGTGGGAGAAGTCACCTTTTCTTTTCCAGGCCATACACAAAAATACTTTTGTCAATTGTGTTACTTTTCAGAGAATAAAAAAATTAAAAAAAGTTGTGCTACAAAAGCCTTCTGTCTGTGGTGGAAACTGGGGTAAGTTCTGTGCCTGCTGTGAAATGTCACAAGATGACACCAGTTTGGGTGTGACAGTGTCACTCTCAAGCACCTCTGTCTGGTGAGATCATCCCATTTAGAAGTTTGGGCACTTCCTCTCTCCATGGCATATGGGAGAACTGGGGACAAACAGAGGAAACAATATCAGATCCAAATAAAAATTTGTTTATGCTCATGGCTACCTCATTTCAAATAATGAAGGAGTTTGGTTAGATGTTTAACAAATATAAGTGTGTTGGGCTTCAACACCTACTCTGAGTTGCAGTGCTTTGGCAGAGATATGGTGCCACAAATATTTTAATTCCATCCCTGATTTTGTTGGTTTTTGTTTTTTTCTAGGAAACAAAGAAACAAAGAAACCTGCTGAGTCCAGTGGTGACTTTGGATGAGGATGAGCCCTGCCCACCATTGCTCCTCACAACAGTGGTTCAGTCAAGCAGTTGGAGCCCTGACCACCCAGTGCTCCCAGCAAGGTGTGTTTAAGTCATTTTTTCTACTTTAATCCTGCATTCTGAGCAAATGAACACAGGCTGATGGCTCTGGCTTTGCCTACCAAATTACACTCTGTTAAGCTTCATTTCTAAAATAAAGGTGCTGCTGCAGCACAGGAAGATGGGGCATCCCAGAACAAACCCTGATAGGTGCTCCATGCAGATTTCTCTAACTGAAGATTCTGTGTGGATCTACACAAAAAAAAAGAGGTTTTGTTTTACTAAGAAAGCAGGGAGTAAAATGATTTATGCTTCCTGTTAGGTGCTCAGTGATAGTATCAGTTAAATAGGTTGCAGGATCTAATCATTACAGAGAACTCATTCATTTGGCTCACATGTATGAAAAGGCATCCAAGACATAAGAAAACAACACACCACAGTCTTGAGGTCCTTTCATCTGCTGTTGGACACAGCTCCTCCAGAGCTGCTGCCAGAGTCTGAGGCAGCAACCCAATTTTCTGTCCCTGCTGGTGCCACTGGGCCAGGCTGTGCTCCCAGGAGGTGCCACCCCCTGCCAGCACCCAGATGGCCAAGGAGAGAATTGCTGGAGCTGTTCTGTTCCATTTCCCACGTGAGGGGAGCTTGTCAGGCAGCCCTGGCTGGAGCAAAGGCAGTGACTGCATCTCCAGTGCTGGACTGATGGATGCACACTACCAAAGATTTCCAAAACATAAATAATTCAGCTCAATCCTTTCCAGGTGAGGGGGATGAACTGCTGAAGGCCCAGCTCCCTGGATAAGAGGGCAACCCAGGGTGTTAACCCAGCCCCATTTGGTCTCTCCCTGTGAAATTATGGCAAAAGTTGCTCCTCAGATGGCTTTATATTTGCATTTCTATTAAATATTTATTGTTCCTCTTCTTGCAAGGAACTATTATGTGGCAGCCATCCTATATATTTTTATATTCCCATTTTCTTCTGGCTTACATGTACTATTGCCCGAAATAAACATGCTCAATTATGAAAGAAAATCTAATTCCCAAGCTTCTTTGAGCATTTTATTTCTGAAGGTTTCATACAATTAGCATTTGGTTTTTTTCCAGAATATGATAATTTAAGTGAGAATGAAGGAAAAGTGAAGAGAAGTAGGACAGATATTTACAAGCCAGTGCAGAAACATGCTAGTAATAGTAATACTGTGCCCCTAGGATGTCTTTCCTCTGAGTACCTTGAAATGCAGGACATAAATTAATTATAAATGCACCTTCCATGGTCTCTCTGAAGTAGGTACTGCTAATTGGACTTCATAGGCAAAGTAACTACATGGCAAAGGTATACATTTCAAAATCCATCTTCCCTAATAAGGCCCTTAATGCATTTATTAGCTGTGTCAGCAAGCACAGGGGTTTAAAACAAGAATTTTCAAGTGCAGTCTCAAGAGAGGGCCCATTGCTGCCTCACTTGAGAGAAGGCAGGGCTTGTCTGACACTGCTCCCATCTTTCTGTGCTGCTCCATCCATCCTCTTTCCTGGAGGGATTGAGGCTGTGGGCACTTTTAGGGTATTTTTTGTCACTGCCCTTGTTTGCTCAGCTCTGTTGCAAAGGAGAGGGAAGGTTTGGCTGCACCCCCTGCAGGATGGGGCCCAGAAGCAGCTCCCAGGATCAAAAAATGGGGATGGGAGGCACCTCCCAGCAAAATAAAAGCCTGGAGCTGATCCAGAGCTGTGATTACTGCAGTTAAAAAGGAGGATTGGATTACTGGGTTAAAAAGGAAGAATGCTATAAAAAACAAAAGGAAGAGGGAGGAGGAGTGGGAGACAGAGGCAGGGTAGGTTTTGTGTGGTTGGATTGCTGATTAAAGCTCATCCTCAGTGGGGCAACTCCTGGAAATGACTCTGGTGAGCGAGAGCGTCCAGGCTGTGCCAAGTGCAGGAGCTCCAGGGGCTGATTTTCACTAAATGTCCACAATGACTACAAGCTGATGAAGTGCTCCTGGCTTTCCTGCATTTCCATTTTCTAATTCACATTGAAAAACAGGGGTTTGAGATTCAGTTGGGTTGCAACTTTTATTGCAAATGTAATTACAAATGTAAAGTAAGCAAGTATATCTCTCAGGTAATGAACTCCAAACCTGGCACTGTGTTGTCTTGGATGGAATATTTCTTGCCCAGATTTATCCCATGTACTCATTAAATGGATCTAAGTGTTTCTTTAGAACCCATAGATTTTTTTACTGCCATATTAAATCTAAATTAAATGCTTTTGAGGCATTTATAGTGCTATCATTTGCTCCAGCAGGGAATATGCAAAAGAAATGCTGTAAAAGAAATGAGGATATATTCTCAGGAACTCTGAAACAAAGGCAGGGAGAACCCAGTGCCATGCTGGGCATCTCTGCAGGTGCCCCTGAGCTTTGCTATCTGATTTTGGGGTTGCTGGTTAAAAAGCCATGCTGAATTTGGGTGGCAGCCATGAGCAGTTCCATCTGTATGGGATATTGACAAATTGGGTTCAGATCTGGCTCTTTGGGGCATGGATGATCTCCCAAAGCCGCTCTTGTGGGGTCCCTGGTGCCACTGGAGAAGCTGCAAGGTGGTTCTGTGCCTCTGTCCCTCCCCAGCTTGTGCTTCCCTTCCCTGTGGGAACACCCAGACACTGCTGCTGCTCCTGCTGCCAAATCAGAGCTTTCCACCTGAGTACCTGAGTTCAGAGGTGTTGTGGGAAATTGTGTGCGTAATGGAATTCCTCAAATCTGGGGCCTCTTTTCTGCATCTCCTCTGTATGGCACAATGGGGTGGAAGATGGGTGGAGGAGGACTTAGCCAAAAAATGCCTAATGGTGTTGTCACTCTGTAATTTGTGTTTAGTGCTGGTAAGGCCTCAGTGATGAGGTGAGAAAACACAGTTAGCTCACTGAAATGCCAAATGCACAGTCTTTGCTTTCCAAAGGGATCCCCTGCAGGGAGACAAGTGTTGCTGTGGTCTTCACCCACACTGCTATTACCAGGTGGTTTTGAAAGGTTTTCCTACAACAAATTTAGGATGGTAGGATTTAGGATCACGTCTTGCTTTGAACAGACAGGTGTCTGCTAAGGAAGGCAGGACCCTCCCCTGAAATGGAACATGTAAACCCCCTCCCTCTGAATTGTTATAATTTTGAAGTTAAGAGGCTCTCAGGCAAAGACAGGAGAGTAGGAATAACAGTTCTTTATTAGGAAAAAATAAAAACAAAATAAACAATGCAGTAATACAGAACAACACTGACAGATCAGAATATGACCTGACCCCCTGTGGGTCAGGGTGGTGGCACAGTCCCATTCCATGGTGGCTCAGCCCTCCTGCAGTGCCAGCTGTGGTTCTGTTTGGATCAGGGATCCTCTCGTTTTCCTCTGAAGGTCCAGTGGTGCAGTAGATGGGTCTGGTCCTCCTGTGGGGATCTAGTGGGAAAGGCTGGCCTGGTGTCCCAAATGTCAGATTGAATCCAGGTAGGAATGCTTGGCTCTTCCCCTGGGCAGAGCATCTCCCAATGGTCTGATGGAATTTTATCAGCCATGCAGGGACACTCACTGGCACAGTAACAGCAGAGATCTCCTGGAGGGAGGATTGGTTGTGGAAGAGATAAAGAAAACTGCCCAATGAACAGGAGATAACTGCCCCACCTCTAACAGATGGCAATAGGATCCACACATTGTCTTGCAGTCTAGGACAGATCATAGCTGTGGCATGGCTGTGTCTCCTACACTCAGGATGGAGGTGCAGGAAGTTTGCACTGCTGTAGATGATTTTTCAGAGTCCTGCCAACTTGATCCAGCTCAGAAACTTTCCCCAGAAGTAAACTGTGGACAAATCCTGTCCCTAGGAAATCACCCTGAGATGGACCACTGACATCAGCAAGGGTAGGATATCACAGGTGACCTTCTTGGCCTTTTGGCCTCTTTGCCATCACTGCCTGAGTTGCTAAAAAATTGAAAAAAATAAAAAGGCAGCAGCAGCACAGAATGTCACAACCTGCTTGTTTTGTTGGCACCAATGCTGAATTGGTCCTTGGATGCATTTGCTTTTACAACACACCACAAATGCCTTTCCCCGCCCTTGCCATTTCAGTGCTGATGTTTCATTTTAAACCCACATTTTTACCTGAGTGGATGTACAGTTCTCCCTAATAACACCATCAGGGTTACTATGGCTACAGCTTTTCATTGTTGAGGTCCAGCATGTGGAGAAGAGAAAAATTACTCCCAAAGTCACTGATAAATTTCGGAATTCATGTTAATATTAGGAAAAGGAGACAGCAATGGATTAGCTCCCTCACATGTCTGAAATGAGTGTGGAGTCCCTCAGTCACAATGCTTTCCATTTCTCCATCAATATCTGGCTTGCTTTTCACAGTCAGGAGTCAGAAATGTGAGGTGTACGTGAGATTTCTCCTGACTTGGAGCAGAGCTCAGGCTGTTGCTGCCATTGTGATTAATGTCTTGAGTCCTTCCACACCTTTTTGCCCTTTCCCTGTCTCTCGTCTGGACTAAAAGGAAGATAAGGGTACAGGGAATTCAGTATCTTTGAGCTGTTATTTTCTAAGAAGTTAAAAAGATTATCTGAATTCCTGAAACCAGAATATGAGGATTAGGGTTTGTGGGATGTTTTTAAGTATTTAATGTTTTTCTGTAAATTAAGGTATTTTGAGTGGGGAGGGGAAAAGCACAAAACCTCTGAGTGAGCACCTATATCTCACTAATTTCCAATGATAAAATTATTCTTGTGCCTTCAAGATATTTGAAATATTATCTATAATTCCTTTTGAAAGTTCAAAGCATGGGCTGACATTTATGTATTTTAGCTTGTGTTACAATTCCTATTTTGCTGGGTCAGTGTGCAGGCAGGTTCTTGTGCAAATTCTGGTGATTTAGGGTTTGAGAAGAACATGCCAGCCAATAACCCAGAGATGCTGGGAAGTGAAGGAACCACAGCAGAGGAGTCTAAAGTTCAAACAGTGTGTTGTTCACAGCTGATTTTGTGCAGGGTTGGCCAAGGTCTCACAGTACTCATGAATTATTCACTCTGTAATAAATTGCACCATCTGAACAAGGAAAATAGGATAATTTGGAAGAGAGGGTATTACTTCTACCATCCCAATTCACAATGTCTGTCATTTTATACTTTGGAAGGAATTTTCAATATTTAATAGAGGGATCTTTCAAGTTATTCAAGAGCTTGAATTGCTTGTGAAGTCCTGGCCTTAGACACTGAGATATTAACAGGTTGGTTTTTTTAAAAAAAGGAAAAATATATTTATAGTGATCTCAGGGACAATTTAAATTATATTAAAAATGATTTAATATTCAGAAAATGTTTCAGCATTTAAAGATGTTCCTTGTGATTTTTAATGTGATGCCCTGAGGAGAAATATGCTGTGGTGAGATCATTATGATAGCAGCACACTGAACCCAGGACATTCCTTCCAATTCTGCATTGCAGTGTTTGAGCACAGAAGAAATTGTTAAAGCTCTGAGAAAGAAAAATCAGCAGTGAGCAATCTGTGGAATGCCTGGCAGGTTGTGCTCCATGTTGGATGGGATGTGGGATCCTCCATAGATGATCCATAGGTTTGCCCCCTAAAACATGGGGGCTGGAACCCCTCACCCAGCTGGATGGGCAGCAGAGTAACTGAAAATCTATTCATGTTCAGGCCCTGAAAACAAATAGGATTATTCTCAAACATGATTTGGGAATAGCCCTAGCTGGTTTCTAGCTGTATCTTCATTCAACTCTCTGAAGGAATAATAATATTTTGTAAAATATTTCTAGGGCACAAGGGGAAAACAAGGACTGTCCTCTGGTTAATGTTTGATGGTTTTATGCGGTGTACTGGTTCTTCCTCATGGGCTCACTGGCTGTGCTTGGTAAATTTAATGCTGTTCAGGTTTTGTGACTTTTCTTGGAAGATATTTTTTCCTAAAAGGAAAAAAGGCCAGAGGTAAGTTATCACTCTGGAGGATGCTCTAATTCTTTGAGCAAACCCTGCTCTGGTTTTACATTCACAGTTGCTTGAGTTTTAAGGCAGGGACTGAGTGAGACAGTGCAATTTTGGGGAAGAAACTGTGTGTGTTGTGGAGGTAGTTACTGCTCTACTTCTCTGGCTCCTGCAGGGGCTGGACAATGAATCTGTGCTGATACCATGCTCCTGGTCACCTGGCAGAAGAGGCAGGTTCAAAAAATGTTTGTTTTCATGCATTCTAATCACTTTTGCTTGTACAATTTATTATAAATGGGATTTCAGTGATCATTATTTAGATGTGGCAGCTTTGAAAAAGCTTATTCCCCAACCTCATCAATTTAGAAAAAGTAATAAAAGTCAAAAAGAATTTAGTTTTTGTCTTAGAATTCAGATTGGTTTTGTAGGGAAGTTTTAGGGTGTATCTGATGTGGAAGTAGTAGGAATTTCCACTGCAGAGTGAATGTGTAGAATTATACAATAGTGCAATATATATTGAGAGCTGTATTTGGTGTTGAGCACTTGTACTTGGATTCCTGAGATGCCTTTAAAACCTTCCCTTTTAAAAATACAATACATGGAATACACCTCATTTTATGAAAGAAACTGGAGTATTTCCCCATTAGGAAAACTCCTGGCTTGCAGCCTGGGTAATGGCTTTGAATGCTTGGGGGTTGTTCAATCAGTTGAGAAGAGGATGCTGGTGACCACTTTGTGTCTCTGTATTGAGTGGAGTTTAAAGTTATCATGCTGGGCATGTTTACCTGAGTGATAAAAGTATATCTGTGATGTGAGAAATTCTAGGGTGCTCAGCTCTGTGGATGTAAAAATGTCTTGATTAAATATGTCCTTCAAAGCAAGATCACTCATAGGCAAGAAACTTTATGTGTATACAGTTATGTATCTGTACTCCTTCAAAAACTAATGCATAACATTCTTGGGGAAATAGCACAGGCAAATGCCTAATGAATTGTCAAATATAAGGAAAATGCAAAACATGAAATATAGAGTTAGGTGATCAGCAGCTGCAAAGATGAAATTTTAATGACTGAGACAGGCAGCCACCTCAGCTTTGATTAATAAAGCATTGCATTCAACATTATCATTTATCTGGCAGATGTAATAATATCAAAAGGGAAAAGCACAATTGTTTTCTTCCAGTAGGTTTATCATGTTTGTGCATTAGTTGAGTCATGCCAGAGTGTGTTTGCTTGGTGATGGGAAAGGGAGGGCATCTGTTCACATAGAAACACTTTGACGTGTGCACGGGTGACATTTTTTCACTTTACTTTCATCCCTTGAGTTTCTGGTGAAGGAATGTGTTATAAATGGAGAAATAAAGCTCATATTCCTTCTTGCATGTTGGCCAAGCTTCCTGAAGAGGTTTGGGACTTGTGTCAATCCAAGGTCTAACTCTCCATAGGGTCAAAGAGCATCAAAGTGCACTGTTTTTCTAAGCCTTGCTGTGACACTTTCATTTCAAAAGGAAATGCTGGGGTTTGTGGGGGTCCTGACCTGTGTGAGGAGCCTGTCTCTCACACTAGGCTGGCTGGGAGGCCAAGGTGAGGGAAGGCCCAATTCCTGAATCCTGGCACACTCCTCCTGGAAGCAGCTGTGAGTGTGAGGCACTTCTGGAACAGCTCAAACCCAGAGGGGGAAATGCTTGACCAGAGCACTTGACCGTGTGTCAGCACAGGAGCTGGTACCTGACTCTGACTGCTTCTCCTTTCTTCACAGGGCTGCCTGTGGTCACACACTCTCATCCCAGGCAGCTCTTGAGCACTTCCCTGGCTGTGCTTGACTGACTGCACAGGAGAGAATTGCATTGCATTTGATGTTGTGGTAATAAATGCTGTGACTATTTCAAAATTATGATGTATGATTTGCATATCCACAGTGATACAGCTATCAACAAAGAGAACTGGTTGCTAAATTCACTGTTGTTCAAGTGTCAGGGGTTACCATGAGAAATGTCTAAATCAGGCTGACAGAGGAAGAAACAAGAGTATTTAATCTCTTAGGTTTACTTACAGAAGTAAACATTTGCTTTAGTTGCTTTGCTGAAGCTGTTCATTGTGACTGTGCAGTTCCCAGGGTTTTAGTTGTTTTTCTTCCAGCTTTCTTCTCCCCAGATTCAGTTCTGCAGCAGAACAGTTGGTGGGATGTGGTGAGAGCATGTGCAAGCTGACAGGGTCAGGTGCCCCTCTGAAAGGAGCAGTCTCCAGCTTGGTTTTAACATGTTATTTGTCTTCATTGCCAAAAACCAGCCATGACTCATTTCTTCAAAGTCATCTCTCTTGAGAGTGCTTTGCTGACTTGGGCACTTGTCTCCTTTCTTCTGTTCTTCTCTCCTGACACTTTTAGTTGCCAACTTCTGCTTTGAAATCTGTGCTCCTCTGTCAGTCAGGAGCTCTGGGCAAACCCAGGACACTGGGGGACAGAAATTCAGCTTTACTGCATGTTCCAAGCTTGGTGTCTTAAGGAAGGAGGTTCTGCAGAACTGATTTTTCTGTGCCTTGGTGCTTTTCCCCCTCACCTCCTCTGTGGATGTCTTGGACTGATCAACATTTTAAACTGATAGTCACAGTGGAGTTGAATAATCAGGATAAAAAGCTCCTAATTTTGGGGTTTACCTTTTCCTCAGAACTGAATCTCAGTCTAGATTTGAAGATCTATGAATCTAAACCATGACAGCTGCCAGTGTCTCTCTGAATCTATTTTTTTTTCCCTGTGGCACTCCTGGACTCTCTCATCTCTTCATCTCCTATTCATTGCCTGTACTCCATAGCTGCTCAATTAACCACTCCAGCATTGCAGTGCAGCTGTAATGGGATTAGAGCAGCTCTGGGATGAATGGATACCACGGGAATCTTCTCTGAGCATTTCTGATCTTTGGAAGCAGTACAAGCTGTTCACGTGGGGTGTTAAACTGCACAACTATGGGGGGTTACAAAAAACATTTGTAATGTTTTGGGGACAGATCCTTGGGTAGTACAGGTGTCACAGCTCCATTCACAAACATTGAACTCCTTTGTGACCGGGAAACTCCAAAGAGGAATGGAGTCTGCTCTCTGTGGTTGCCTGGAAAATGCTTCCTTTGTGCTTAGATTCTGTGCTTAATAAATCTAATTAAGTAGGATAAATTCACATGATTTTATAGGCTTGGCTTTTTTAAAAGGAGTTGAGTACTTTGAAGGGTTATTTTGCCTAAAGCCTCTCAGCCATTGATAGAAAATTCTTGTGCACACAATTTTTAAGGCATTTTGCAAAGGAACTCCCAAACAGTTTTGCTGTGATAGGATTATAACCGTGGATTGTACTCTCTTTTGGATACTTTACAGGAGCTTATGCATGTAGCTAATGGGCATTACTTAGTAAAGAAAATTATTACTAACTGCAGAGCTAAAGAAAAGGCAAAAGGAAGCCACTGAACAATTCCATTGTATCTTGGAAATAACTCCTGGGATTTAAAAACGTCAAAATAATTTCCCAACTCCAATGGAGCACAAAGAATTCAGAGTATTCTTTGTGGTGATGAAACAACTATTATAATTCCTGTAATTTAACCCTGGGATATATGAATACTAAAATACTGAAGTGTATGAATTTGTTAGCAAAAGTCAAATAACGACAAATGTGTCTGGAATATCAGTTAATCTTTTATACTGGAGAGACACCAGGCAATCTGGCAACTAGAACCAAAATCAAGCAGAGGATAAAGTAGGAGAAACAGCTGATTAAAGGGCCATGAATAATTTATATTTACTCAAAAGTCAGCTCATCAGATAGGGAGGTAAAACCCCCTTGGCAGAGCCCTCCTGGGCACTTTGTGCAAGAGGCCTCAGCAATCAGCTCCCTGCAGGGCCATTTCTCCATCCCAGGGAGGCTGTGGCCACTTAAACAATTTGCATTCCATCACTGCAGTTGAATTAGGTGCTTTTCTTACTGGCACATGGCAAATGTGCTTCATACCTTGCTCCCAAAAGGGAAGAGTGCCAAACATTTGGTATTTCCCTATGCTTGAAACCTCACGTGTAATCTCCAGGATATGCTGAAGCAGAGCACAAACTCCTTATGGTTATTATCTCTGCATCTCCATCCTCTGCCTCATCCTATTTTTCATTCTTCTAAACGAAAACAGGGCATTATCTGCAGCACAGGTACAGCTCTCCTGACTGCAGTGAGAATGGAAATAGGACTCAGGTAGATAAGGTGTGATGAAGTGGTATTAGGCTAGCCTGTAGACAGATGAAAGATAGGGTTTGGATTAGTGTATGATGTCAAGGATAATGAACGATGGCATCTTCTGAGGTCTAAAATTCCAGATTCCCAGCAGTGAACTCAGTAGAGGGTCTAGTGATAAGCAAATTGCTAAAATGAGAAGCAGGACTGTGCACAGAAGAGAGATGGTGTGGTTTAACCCCCGGGAGTGAGACCTGAATAAATGAATCAACAACAGAAACTCTGTTTACCTTGCCTTAGTTAGAGAAACTTCTCACTCATCTAGCCAAGTTGGGCTTGCACCATGCAGATACATTTTTGCATTTGGAAATAGAAAATAGAAAATGCAAATAGAAAATCTAAAGTTTTGAAGTTTTCAAACTTTTTTCAAAGGAGAATAAAATCATATTTCTTTTATTTATGTTTGACTTTTCCTTTTTTCTCTCAGGCTGTAGTCAGAAATTGTACTTTTACCTGCACATTCTTGTGAAGTTCAGTTTGCAAAGGTGTGAATACCTTCAGTGAGGTCTTTGGGTCAGTACTTGCCTGAACATTGCCCTGGGCTTCTGGCTGAACCCAGCACAGGAGAACCAGGGGGTCTCTTGCTCACCTTTCCTGACTTCTCAGAACTTGAAGAGGCACTGGGCTCACACCTTGTGCTGGTTTTAAAAGCATCTCCTTGAGTGCCAGAGGTGAATCTCTTTCATGTAATTCCTGTGATTCTCCTGCTCAGGCAGCAGCAGAACAGAGAGCCCATGGCTGCAAAGCACCAGGGGTCTGGGAGCTCCTGCAGCCTTGTGCTCGTCACTCTGCTCTGTTTTCTGGCCTAAAGTCCCAGTGCTACTGAGAGCACACAGCCAACAGGCATTAGCCCCAGAGTCCCATTTGGGCAGGGGAAATATTTCAGTGTGATTGAGCTTGGCTGATGTCTTCCCTGACTGAAGCTGTAAGAAAAACATCAAACACATCCTACTCCATTGCCAGTGCTCAACTTTCAGGATAACTTCCCTGGGCAAATGAATTGTGGAAATGCTCTTGTTATGTTCCAGAGAGGACTTGCTAGGCAGCAGACCTGGACTAAATGACATTTAATGGAAAGGACTGTGCCCCAGCCCTTCTCCTGGTGGATTTATCCAAGTCTGTATTTGCCTCACTCATGATATGAGACCTGGGAGATTCTGGAGTGGATATTTCATCATTTTCTTAGTGTGATACTATCAAGTTTTTACCAGAATTAACAAAAACCTAACAAATTCCAACACTTAATTGCTTTTTCAGTTTTTTGGGACCTTTATAGTAACATCTCAGCAATTAAAAGGTTAAACAAGAGAGAAATATTTCTCTTACACAAGGCAATTATTAGATACAACCCAAACAGGCATTTGGAATGAAGCTCTATCTGTTGCCAGGTAAGCAGAACATACCCTTTCAAGGTGCTGGTTGATTTGTTTGTGTTGGTTTTCATTTGGCAGCCAGACTGACTCTTCCCCTCACTCCTGGTTCTGCACCAGCTGCTACTCTGCCCTGATTCATTATTCAGAAGATCATTAGTGCTGTTTGGGGGAATTCACCTCGGAAGGGCTCACCCTTCTCAAACCCAGCTTGTTTTGGGTATGTCTTTGGAATGGAATCTCAATTATCCTTTGGCCTGAAACACCCAGGTGGAGGCTTCCCTGGGAATGTGGAGTGGTGGTGTTGCCCAATTAACAGATGGCTGGAAAATTGTCTGGGTAAAGACATTTGTCAGCAGGGAAAAGAGCAGCAGCCAGGACATGGCCTGACACATGCAGTAGCACTGAGCTGGCAGGTGCTGATGGCAAGGGCTGAGGTGCCAAGTCCAGGATTCCTGCTTCTTGTGATCCTCCCCATTCCACTTCTTTTCTTGCTCCTTCAGTCACTGAAAGCCCTGGAACAAGCCAGAATGGCTTTCTTTAGTAACAACAGGAAAAGAGGAATTTTCACTGAGGGACATTAAAAGAACAAAAGTATTGAATTTTTTCTCCTTAATGGCTTACAAGTTAATTTTGATTTCTTTAAAAATCTTAGTTCATTTGACCACACCTGAAGGATTAACTCTTTGATGTCTCCTTATCTTGGTGGTATTGAAACAGCTCTAACACCCTTTTCATGCTTTTCTCTGAAGAGAAGCAGCACCACACAGAATTTTCATCTGATGGTTGCCTTCCTTTTCTCATCTGTTTGGCAAAGGGATTACTTCACCTTTAACAGCAGCTGTTGCAGATGTTGGTATGTTGAGATTGTTCTTGTTCTTTGGGTCTGACTGGCCTGAACCTTGCTCAGACCATCTGATATTCTGCTGAGCCTTTCTTTTATTTATCTGGAGACACTCAGCTTCATGGTATTGTTCAGATTTGTAGTAAACAGGAGAACAGATGACTTGAGTCCTTGTAGATGTTTTGGAAAATGGGGCAGTGAATTCTGTGGGGTTTTGTTTTGTTTTCTTGTTTCCCCATCTCTGATACTGCCCGTTGACCAAATCCCAAATAGGAAGTTACTATGGAGGAAACAGCAACTACGTTAATGTCTTCCTTTCCAAGAAATGTGAATATGTGATATATCCAGGCTGCTCTTTCTCAAGGCATTATAAATTCAGTCTAAAGCCCAGCTAGGCAAAATCCACTCCTGGGACGGTCTTTGGTGTAAAATTCACCCCAGATGTCTCAGACCTTTTCCTTTCCCCACTTGTTGCTTTGTGGAGTGCCTTGCAGAAACTCAGCAGCCCAGTGTGAAGAGCTCACACATCATAAGAAATGGGAAGCAGGAACTCACCTGTGCTTCCCCTGGGTGCAATAAAGGCAGTCTTTTTAAAAGAAAATTCTTTCTGTGGAACTCCTCCAAGGCCAATTCTCTGTGCTTGCATATTTTCCCCATTTTGCATGTAATTGTATAGATGACATTTTGTATGCCACATTAAATCCCTTCAGGTTTTGGAAGGGCAATTCTGGCATCATGCTCTGTGTAGCATGAGATGGGAAAGGGTGGGATCAGGGAGGGAGAGGCAGCATTACCTCGTGGTGGATTCCCCCAGTGAGAGGAGCTGGCCCAGGCACTGCTGTTAACAGGCAGTCAGGCAAAAAACAGGAGTGAGAATCAAAGATCAAAAGTCTGAGCCAAAGTGCAACATCATAAGCCTGCAAGGACAGCCGAGCTGTGCACAGCCATCATCCTGTGTCTATTCCCATCTAACCAGGGGACAAACAGGGAAATTAAAAAATATTTATTCCATCAGTGAGTATGAAACTGAAGAGTTTGACAGCAGAGTGTTTCCAAATGCAAAGCAATGGGCAAAAGTATCTTTCAATGTCAGAATCCCCATTACATACCAATTAGATCTATTTTTTATTAATAAGAAATTACCTGCAAGGTAAATGATCATGATAAGCAGGATCCACAAATGATTCTGCTCTGCTTAAAGGCATTTTTTAAATAATTATTCCAGTTAAATTATTTTTTCTTGTCAATGAATATTAATGCCTCTCACTGCTCCTGTGTCAAAAGGCAGGCAGAGAGCTGTGTTTGAGTTTGGGCTTCAGGTGTTTAAAGATGTTTGGGGAAGCCAGGCAAAAGGCCATCCTGGAATGATAAATGAAGCAGCAAAGCAAAGGCTGGTGTTGTGCATCAGTCTGGGGATTGATGTGGGCTGTGAAAACCTCTCTACAATCCCTTGTAGAGGAGGGAGTAACCATTAGGTGCTGGTTTCTGGGGGCAGGACATTTTCCTCTGCAGGGCTGTTGTAGTCCAGTCAAGAAGAGGAGCTGGTTTTGTGTGCTGTTACATTTCCAAGGCATGGTGACTAAAGGACAGAGCAGTCTGGGGAGAAACCTCTGTCCCCTGTGGTTGGCAGATGTACACAGCTATCAGCAGGACATTTCTTGGCTGTATTTGTTGCACTGCTGCCAAAGTTTATTGAACAGTGAGTAGCAGAGTCACAGAATCCCAGAACAGTTTAGGTGGGAAGGGACCTTGAAGATAATCCAGTTCCAACCTGGCCTTGGACACTTCCAGGGATGCAGGGGCAGCTTCTCTGGGCTACCTGTGCCCAGGCCTCCACACCCTCACAAGGAAGAGTATTTCCTAAAATCTGGTCTAAACTTACTCTCTTTCAATTTGAACCTATTCTCCCTTTTCATGTCGCTCAAGCTTGTTGGAGTCCTGGATGCTGAGAATTTTAGACTTTCTGTGCTGATGGACTCTGACTCCCAGGAGAGCCCTGCAGTGGAAAAGGCTCCCAAAATTGATTGATAGCACTGGGATTGTGAATGTGTATTTTGATTAGAAGTGTGTAATATCACAGGGTGGAAAACTCAGAGTTTAAAGGTTTTAGAATATAGCAATATATATATTCTATATATACTATAGCAATATATATTCTAATATGGGACAAGATGGAGGTTTTAGAGTGGTGGCTGCTTCTTCACTTCTTCTTCATGGGTTTGGGTGAGATTGTGTAACTGGACAGAAAAATCTGCATTGTGGACTTCAAGTGATTAGTTATTGGGTTAAAAGTGAAAATAATTTAGGTATCATTTCTTAATTGGATGGTTTAGCCTTAAAAGACCTTGTATAGAAAGATAGTTGGCCTTTTGTAACTTGTAATATAGATAAGAGAAATAATAAATATCTAAACCTGAATGTGAAATCACATCTCAAGTGCCTTCAATCCCAACCTTGACAGAGGCAGAAATAGAAGCCAAAACCAGCACAAGCTGTTGTAAATATCTTTCCCCATCTTTCCTGTAAGTTCCTTTAAGGTACTTGAAGGGGCAGTTGGATCACCCGAAATCTTCTCTTCTCCAGGCTGAACTATTCCAATTCTCTCAGCCTTTCCTCATAGCAGAAGTGCTCCATGGTGGTCTCTCCTGGGCCCAGTCTCTCAGCTCTGTGTTCCTGCAGTACACAGGGCTCAGAGGTCAGGTTTGGGAACATATTTGTTTTCCTAATTTGCAGATGTGCTTGGCTCTATGGATAATTGTGGCAGTCACTGTGAAAGGGGCAGGAGCCACCTCAAAGCACAGTGTGCCCATTCAGCATTCAGGCAGTTCTCCTCATTAGTGCCAGAAGGATTGTACCTGGAGTGCAGCATATTAGAGCCCATTTGCATGGAAACTGAAACTACCGAGTTTTTATCAGTGCCTCATTAATCCAAATGTTCTGTAAAACTCACTTTTATTGGTTGAGTTTAAGGCATTATGTTTGGGAATTTTTCTGAGGCAGGTGAGGTTTTCACTCAGCAATGGAGGCATTATTTTTAGCAAAAAAAGGCAAAATTAGGAAAGCAAAGAAGTGAAGTTACAGTGGAAATGGAAGATGTATTTAAATCTGTTAAAGAAATGTATAAAGATGTGTCTAAGATTAAAATCACGTTCCTCTCTTCTGTGGGTTTTGGTCATGACAGGCCACTAAACGGCTACAGAGCTTTCACTGATTCTGCTTGTGCTTATAGATAGGATTTGAGCCTGTCATGGTTTTCAAAGATAGCATTGTGAGGTTTCAGTCGTCAGATTTACAATTTTGTTGTAAATTTTGTTTGCATATTAAAAAAAATGGTTGGTTAGTGTGATCAGGACAGTGCCAAGCTGCAGAACAGCTTTGAACCCTCTCTGTCCCCATGAAGCCAGGCAGTGTTCAGGTCTGCCCATCCCAAATTTCTCAGAAATACAGATTTGGTCCCATTTTCCTGCCTCCCACAGCCATGGGAGCTGCATTCCTTAGAGCTGGGATTGCTCTAACCCTCCTGTGATCTCCCAAACAAATTGTTTTAGTATCCACAGGGAGCCAGAACAATTTTTATGGCAAGGGAGTGTAGCCTGGCTGAGTTAGAGGATTAATGGAAATGCCACCTGTCCTTTAACACGGCCATTTTGGATTCTGGGCTTAGAACAAGGGAAAAACTGGGTGGGTCTCTGCCTCACAGAACTCATGAAAGGATAATCCATGGGCTTGAGGGTGGCATGAAAGCAAGATATGGAATTCCATTCAGCATCTGAATGGCTTTCCCTGACTGCTTTACACAGATACTGAAAAATTTCCTGTTATCCCAGCCCCCAGATTTGTGGTTAAGGGGTTTTTTTCAAATTGTATTGGAACTCTTTTCAACTCTTGGTTGAAACGTAGGCTTAGACCGTAACAATACAAAGTTGTTTCAATTCCAGGCACATTTCAGTAGGAAGAGAAATAAGAAATGTGGCTAATTGGTGTAATGTTATCTCATCAAATAATTAGGGTAAATGTGCAATCCAATTTCTGCTGTACCACAGCTTCCTCCTCATGTACAGCAATGTATTTATGTGTAATGATGTTAAGTTGTTGTGCACACCGAGTGGAAATTGAAGAGTGTTAACATCTTAAATGCATCTGCATTTAAAAGTTTAATAGACTGACTGCTTTTAGTTAAAATGCCTAAACATGAGTCATTAAAATATTATAGATTAGCTACTGGCAGTGTAGGTGACAGAGCTCAGTTCCCACACCACATTCACAGTGATCCATCATCACTTGGATACCATTCCCTTGACTGCAATTAATCAGAAATCAACTCCACCATTCTGGTTAAGTGAACCAAGGTGTTTTACTTGATATGTTCAGGGTCTCATGTCTTCATGTAGCAAATATTGCCTCTTTTCCCATCTACCCACTTGGGCAGCCAGGGAGGATGAGAGTGAAACAACTGCCAGGGCTCTTACTGATATCAGATTATCTGGAAATAAAAATAAAATATAAATGGGGGCATGATACAAAATATTTAACCTATCTGTAAAACAGCCAAAAATGTTAGAAATCACTCTTTTTTTCTGAAATAATATCTATTTACCTGTTTGTATAAAGCGTGTGTTCCCATGTTAGTGGAGCCCTTTAAATTATGCAGGGTTTTTTTCTCATTGACTTTTCTCTTTCAGTTTGATAAACATTTATTTCATGAACCCAATTTTCTCAGAAGTTAGTGGCAAATACTTCTGCACAGAAACATATGAAGAAGCCATTAGTCTGAAGACCTAAAGAGCCATTAGTTAAAGTACATAGAACTGCACTAATAAATAGATACCAGATCAATCTTTAGTGTAAACCACAAGAACATTCATAGTGCAGGCTTCATTTCAAAATTAATGAGGTTTCCATTGCTTTGTGAAAAAGCAATTAATGACCTGACTTTGATCAGTTTTCTGTAGACATGAAATGAACTGGCACTGAATGGAGAGGTGTAAAATCAGAACTTTTGTTGGTGAACTCCAGATTCTCTAAGGATGAAAAATGAGCCAAATATGAAATAAGGGTCACTCTGAATTTAATGGTAAAATGGTAAAAAGTGCAAATTCACTTTGCATTCAGGGGAGCAGAGTTTAGCAGCATGGCAGTGTTGGTAAACATGCCATTCCATAGAGCCCTGTTGTAAAGATTATATGACAACCTTTTCCACTTGAATCCAACACAGAAAAACTAGATTTGTGTGTTTGCAGGGAGAAATTATTGGTTTGCAATAACCATCCTATTCAAGTCTATTTGTACAGAGCCATTCAAGTCTTTGCCCTTACTTTTGTGCACTGTAATGTGCTGGGGGTTTTGCTAAACTGATCTGAACCTCTGGCTTAAACCTCAAATCCAGACTAGGAATTCTCAGCAGCCAATCTGTGGGATTCCCATTCTTTGTACTTCCATCCAGTGTGCAGACAGCTGGGCTGGTGGATTTCTGGGATGGAAACTGCAAAGTCCTGAGCACAGCAGCTCTACTTGGCTTGGTTTTATTTTGGGAGGTTTTGTTTGTTCAAAGCATGTGCCATGAGTGCTGTAATTAATCCTTAATCCCCCTGATTCTCCATAAAACCAGGATTGCACACAGGCAATAAAAGGTATTTATTTGAGCACCACAAGCAGGCAGTTATTTCTTGGGAAAAGTGGCTTGTGGACAGATTTAGTGATTCCATCAATAAACACTCAGAGAGAGCAAGCCAGAGGAGCCCTTGACTGACAGTGCTCTCCTTTCTCTCATCCTGATGAGGCTGGGCCAGAGGGGAGTCTGACCAGCAGGTCAAATATGTATTAGGGGCAAAAACTGACAAAGAATATGCTAGAAAAAGTGATTTTCCAGCTGTGTGCAGCCATTTTCAGCATCCTGGGTGGACTGTTATTTGTGTGCAATGGAATAGCTGAGGACAGCAGGGCTGGGAAAACAGGGTCAGGTTTGCTGTGGTGGTAAAACACTGACACTGGATTGAAGAGGAGGAGCTGCCTTCTTGGTTATTGCTTTGCTTTGCTTCATTTTGTTCTATTTTTGGCCACACAAATACCTGGTGCCAGTCTGAGCATTTCTGAGTGTGACTGAGCTCTCTGTCTTCCTTCTCCCATTAATAATTTGTGGAATCCCCCTGGAAACTCCATCCACAGCCTGAACACAGCATCTCCTTACCTGCAGAGGTGATGAACCCATGGCTCAAAATCAGTTTCTAGAGACAGGGTTTCTTTTCATTCACTGCTGTTTGCTGCTCCTGTCTGAGTGATTTTGGTGCAGGAGAAAGATGTGATAAATGAGTAACTTCAGTGCATTTCAGGATGTGTTTCTTGGGCCATTGCAACCCTTCTCCTGAGGCACAGCTGAGGGATTCTGGCTTTATGTCCATATGTCCAACATATG
The DNA here is from genome assembly GCF_028018845.1 of Melospiza georgiana. Taxonomy (NCBI): domain Eukaryota; kingdom Metazoa; phylum Chordata; class Aves; order Passeriformes; family Passerellidae; genus Melospiza; species Melospiza georgiana. The sequence goes on from NC_080432.1 coordinate 14,598,752, forward strand.
TCTCTGTAGCTGAACATATGGCCCCACTGTGCTGTCCCCTGGGAATCCTGATACTGCTGGAACATTGTGACAGTGTTCACAGGGGTCTGAGGATGAGGGAAGAGACGAGGATCTGCTCCATGTTTCAGAAGGCTGATTTAATATTTTATTATATATATTATATTCAAACTATACTAAAAGAATAGAAGAAAGGATTTAATCAGAAGCCTAGCTAAGAATAGAAAAGGAATGATAACAAAGGCTTGTGACTGACCGAGACAGTCCAGACAGCTGGGCTGTGATTGGCCATTCCTCACATATTGGCACACACATGAGAAAAACACAAACAAGAAATACCCCAATATTTACCTACATACATTTTTAAGCATATTTATACTTTAATATAGCCCTCTGGAATGTGATTGATGGTTTTCCATGTGACTCATAATAATGCAAATGATCTTTGTCATGAGCTTAGAACCCCAGTTTTAGATAAATGTGGCCAGCTCAGCAGGAGATATATACAGTGCAGGCAGTTCAGACTGGAAGCTGCAGGTGTGTCACATCCCTCTTTCACTCTCAGCTTTCCTCTGGCTTTCATAAAAGTTTAAGAAATTGAAAAAAAACCTGAAAATTTTAATCTTTTGAGTTGGGCTTCCATTGCATGATTTTATTTCCCTTCAGGCTTGTTGTTTTGACACAGTTATGGCTTTTCTTGTAACCCTAGGCTACTTTTTAGGTCTTTTCCTCCTAGGTAATACTTTTAATTTTGCCTGTGTGCCATTCACTCCTTGTAAGTGATAGCAGGTTTTGCCAGAGATGATGTTGGCTCCGTTCTGAGCTCCAGCCAGTTCCTGACTTGCTCTGCATTGCTTTTTGCTTATAGCAGTGCAAAAGAGGAAATCTTGCAAATATATTTTGAAAGCTTTGAAGGTGTTCTTGGTAACAGCAGAGTCATTGTTAAATGAAAACATTTCTATTTATTGTATGCAAGTGCAGTGATGTTGTTTGTTGCCTTCATACCCAATGAGCAAGAAATCCATTGTACTTGTACTTTTAATTTTGCATCTTTGTGAGCAATGTTCTCCCTGGGGGCTGGCAGAGGGAACCTGAGGCATAATCTTGATTTCAGCTGCAATGCAGAAGTGCAGCTGCTCCTGGTGACCACGTGCGTGACCTTCACCTACACGTGGGCTTTTACCTGACTTCTGAAGGCTCCTCCTGGAGCTTTTTTTGGCTGCTGGCTACAAAACACAACCTAGAGGGCTTAAGAATATGAAAGAAAAATCACTTTCATTAGAGGAGGGGATATTCCATCCCCCTCTCAGGAGGTGAGAGAAATGCCTTAGTCCCAGAGATGACTGATATTTGTGTGCCACCCCTGATTGTCACAGCAAGCAAAGAGTGGTCACACAGGATATATTGCAGGCACACCTCATCCTTGTTTTCAGAGTGCCACAGGCAGTTTAGGGGACACAAAAATCATTCCTAAATGTGAAAACTGATAATGCACAAGTCTCACCACAAACCTCTGTAACATAAGTTGCAGCAGCTTCAGGCAGGTGTTGGTGAGCAACAACCCAGAGAGGTGGTTTTGGACTCCAGCACTAGGGCTGTGCTCCCTGGCTTCTCTTGGAGTCAGGGGCTTCAGAATTAGCACATTTTACAAGTCTGGCTCTCTGGTACCTGCTGAGCCAGTTTACCTGGCAGGGCCCTTGGAATGGTGATTTTGTGTGAGCCATAACTGCAGCTGGAGTGGGAAGCAGTGCTTGGACTGTGCAAGCAGAAAATCCCAAAGGAAAAAACTCCCATGTTTCATCGTGCCACAGTTCATCCCTGAGATCTTTGGAGCTGTTGCTCACACCATCCCCAGCACTAAAGGAAGTGCTGAGGGACTTCCTTCCATCACTGGGATGTGCTTCACCAAGAGGCTCTCAGGGTGTTTGTGCAGCCCCACAAAGGCCATGTCACACTGTCACACTGTCACACTGCCCAGTGACACCTGGATGTGCTCTCCTGCCCTGCTGAACCACCATCACCTTCCCTCACTCACGGAGGGTAAAACAGGGCAATGCTCCTGAGCTGAGGGGAGGTAATGTAATAACTTCTCAGGGCATGGGCTGAAAGAGAGCTCTTTCTTTCATGCTTATACATTCCTAATCTTTATTTTTTCTTGTCTTTTTGCCAGTCTTTTTTTCTCTTTTTAATTACTGATGTCATCACTGTTAATTTGTATCTATCAAACCCTGCCAATACTCAACACCTAATTCCTTTTTTATTATTGAACTCTTTAAAACCCCAGAGGATGAGATAAAGCAATTCTTTAGGGGACAGCCAGAATCTGAAGTGAATGAAAAACTCATGTATTTCATCTGTCAATGAAGTTAATCAGATGATCCAATGACTTTTGGGAGTGTGACAAACTGGGACACATGAGGACAAAGATGTCGGGGTGGGGTTGGTGTAGGGTGACTTTGCATGGATTAAAAATGGATTTGATATTTGGTATTTGGTGCTCCCTTAAGTTGAAATTGTGCTGCTGCTGTGCACTTAAGCCTGAACAGAGGCATGTGACCAGTCCCATGGATTTCAGTGAATTGATTTCTGTGACAGAAGTCAAGTACATACATTTTGGAAGGATCCAGAGCTTTATTTAGGATTCTCTTGGAAAAACAAGCAGGCAAGCAAAGTGTTAGTAGTCATCTGCTGCAATATTTCCAGCAAAATTTATTTGGGTGCAGAGAGAGTAAATATTTTGCTCACAATACTCCAGGCTGAGATGTGCAAACACAGCCATCCTGTTGAGTTATGCTTTCAGGGCTGTACACATAAATAATAACAATTCAGCCAAGGTTTCAAAGCTCTTCACAAAGGCAGGGAAGTATTATCTTCATTTAGAGATGGAAAGGGCTTTAGATGAGGTGCCTGAGGTCACAAAATAACTGTATTTGTTTTGAAACCTGAGCTTACTGTCAACCAGAATTGAAATGTAATTGTCTCTGTTCAATTGTAACTTGATTTTCATCTGTAGATTAATGTTCAGATTTAATGGGCAAGAAGGTCAAATCTTTCTAACAGAAACATTTTAGTCAAATTCACTGTCTTTATCTAAGCCTCATTTTTAATCACTTACAATTTATAGCTCCACTAATTGTGACTAATTACAGCACTGTGCTGTTAAGGTAACTTAATTTCTTTACAGTTTCTGATGTTCATGGTTTCCAGCTTTATTGCTGTCGATTGAAGCCCTGCTTGGACAAAAGCAACAGGGTGGTGGGGATGTCAAATATTCTCCATCCCCAAGAAGCCTCTGGGATCTCAGGAATTGTGTCCTGGGACAGAGTGACTCTGTACTTTATAATGCCATGATGTATTTTAAAATGCTGCATCAAGTGTCATATTTTAATTGTCATCTCTTTCTTCCTTGGAGCCCCATGAACCCACTCTAAGCAGCAGCAAACACAACACTGACTCCAAAGCCCACGTGGGGCTGGAGGGGGATAATTTCATCTGATTGCATTAATATTCTATTGGGAGCAGAGTGACAAAGTGGAGACTGATTGCAAACAGCAGACAATCACTAACTGGAGAGAATCCTGGCACTCCACTGGCACTTCAGATGCTTTAAGGAGCCGTTCCAAATCTGCAGCAAAATGGTTGAAACATTTTAATTCTGTAATTTAAATTGCATCACTCACTTAACCAGCTATTTTGATTGTGATTATGAAAACACTGTGATATGCTTAGAAAAACCTTAGAAGAGCTGTAGCAGTGTGTATTACTAATAGACTTGTATGTTTTCCTTATCATTTTCTCTACCAGTAATTTAGTTTAAACCAATGAAAATATAACTATTTTGTTCCAATTGCAGAGCATTTTTAGCTTGACTCAATCAGATTCTTTTCCCAGAGGCACACGAGGTAAGAGATTATTAATGACTTTTTCTTTATTATCCATCCCTCTGAAATGGTTACTTTAATTATGGTATCTTGATTTAATATATGTAAAAGCATTTTGTAACAGAAACCTTCACTATTTATAGAATGACTTTCACTGTTTCCTGAGATGCTGCAGTCAGGTCTTATTAGCAAAGTACAGCCTAATCCTCTAAGCATCTATCCACAGCTGTTCCCAGATTTAGCAGCACAAAAATGCTGAATAATGAGGATGCTGCAAATGCTCACAGAAGTTTGGAGGGATTGCTTTGGGTCAGGGTGATGCCTGTGGAAATCTCAAGTGAATTTCTGCTTTTACTGACTCAGAATGATGCAGAGCTGTGAAGCATGGCTTGGGGCAGAGGGACAAACCTCTGTGCTGTGGGGATTTGGTTCAACGTGGAAGTAAAACCAACAGCTGAACCCAAAACCCCCAGTCCAGAGGGACAGGTGGAGAGTCAGCAATGCCAGGTGGAGTTTGGAAGGCAGAGTTTGCCAGGTGGAGTTTGGAAGGCAGAGATTTGTGTTCCAGCTCTCCCAGACCCCACAGAAGTGACAGGGGCTCTGCCAGGAGTGCAGTGTGTGGGTGACATCCCCAAGCTCCAGCACTGCTTCAGCCCCCAGCTCATGCAGATCCCTGCCCTCTTCTGTCTTCCCCTGGAGATCAAAGAATGCCTCAAGGTTCAGCCAGAAGTCTGAGAAGACATTTACAGTCCTCCAATTAAATCACTTTGACTTCCACAAGGAAATCCTTAAGAAATTTGCTGCTCTTGCCTGAATCTGCCACAGTTTAAAAATTCTTCTTGTGGTGAAATTGCACTTTTTGTGGTTTACAGGCTGTGAGAGGGAAATGTCTCCTGTCCAGCAGAGTGGGAGGTAGAACTCCAAACACAGGTACAATAGGTATTTTCACTTTTTTATTCTTGCAAAGGAAATCCTCCTAACTTGGTGCTCCCCTCAGCAGAGTTGCTCATAATTTTTACCATACCATGTTGGTGAAATTCTCCCTCAGTGTCTCTATCCTCTGTTGCCTAAACCAGCAAGTTTTTACTTTGTTGGTTATCCCCCCTTAAAGAATTTTCAAGTTTGTTGGAGTGTTTGCTATGTTATCAGATCCTGAAGGAATTTCCTAGCAGGCCAGATCTCTAATTAATTTGATTCTTGGACATTTAAAAAAAAATCCTGGCTTCACTTACATGAAGAATAAATCTAGTTGAAAATAGGTAATAACTTTACTCAAAAGATGAAAAATATATTAAAATGCAAAAGTTAGAGATTTTCCTGGCAATACAGGGATAGATGATCAAAACTCTAGCAGGAAGGGAAAACTTCCATGCTTATTAAAAGATAGAAAGGGATGAGGAAAAGTAAAAATGCTTTATATCAGATTTCAAATAGGATTCATTCACTGGTGGGTCAAGAACCTTATCAGCTGCAGTATAAATGCTGTACTGTCATACTGATATGAATATATCCCACCAAAATCTGAAATTTGTTCCTTACTATGTGGTTTTTTATGTGTAGAAACTAGTTCTGTCTGTTGCAAAGTTGAGCAGTACTGAACCTAAATCTATGTATTTCCCCCCAGGAAATATCCAATCATCTTAAACATGTGCTTGAATGATGCATATGAGACTGTGGAGTCTGGAGATTATTGCTCAGGGGCTGGCATCAGTGTGAGTGTGTTATTGGGATGGATAAATTACACCCAGCTGTGCAATTATGGCATCCCACTTTGCCAGGCTCTGCCTTAGCTCCAAAGGCTGGGCCAGGGCTTAGGGAGGCCGCAGTTCCAGAGTCCCCCCTCATTCTTGAAGTCTGTTTTATAACAGATCTGAACAATGTGTCAGTGCAAAGCCTGAGACTGTTCCTTGTTCTTTCACAAGCTGCCCTCATCTCTTTTGTGGTGAGTGTTTATTTGTATACAGCAGGAGACAAAAGCATTGCAGCCCCACACAGAGAAAGGCATGGAATATTCCCATGGATGATGATGTATTTCACAAGTATTCCTTGCAATTGCAAAAGCTCTGGGGGAAAAAACATGAAGCAGCTTTAAAATTATTCTATCTACTAATAGTTTGTCACAGTATCAGCTTGTTGACTGTTCCATTCCTTTTTGGGTTGTACTTAACCTTTGGGGTTTGGTTTTGTGGCTTTTTACTGGTTTAAGTTTTCCTCCTGCTGTCTCATAGATAAAAAACCTTCTGGCAGTTTTGTGTTGAAGTCATGTGAGTTTTGCAGTGTTGGAAAAAACAACACAAATAAACAAAGAGCACACAAAAATCATTTGGGGTGAAATTGGATGGGACTCCTTGCTCTCCTCCCTGGGTGAGCTCTTAGCCCTTGGTTGCTCTCAATAGCAGTGTCTAATCAAGCTCTGAGCTGAGGAACCTGCACAGGAGACCACAGGGAATTGTTTTCATGGAAACTCAGTTTCATATCCTGTCAGTTTTGTATATTATTTTAATAGAGCAGGATTTATTCTGTAGTCACAAACTTCACATTATATTTGCAATGGCAATATTATTTGAAAGTGGTGCTCTAAAAACTCCTTATTTGGGAAGTTAATGGGAATTGTTCCAGCCAGTTGTTCTGATACAAAAGCGTGTTTGTACCAGGAATCTGGGAATATATGAACACAACTGCTCTGAGATGAGAATTCTCACTGAGCCCCATGGTCAGGAACTCGGTCACAAGAGATGTGACACTTCTTGTGTGCTTCATCTTTGTTTCCAGTGAGTCTCTGATCAGGAAATAGAGTTCATAATATATAATTTATGTGATTGTTTACACTGTGAGGCAGCAGTAGCAGTGCATAATTTGCAAGTGGTCTATAGATAGAAACATCTTTGCATTAATTAGTGGTCAAATAAGTTGTATTTGTTCAAATCAGCTCATGAAGAATTAATAAAGAAAAACCAAGAGGCCAAATGAACCCATTCAACACCCTACTGCAAGCAGCTCCCTCATGTCTGTATTTATGATTTCATTGCTGTGTTGTTGGTATCCTATCACATGAAAAGCCATAATACTTTTTGTGGAATCCATGGTCTTATTTCTAGGAAAATAATCTCCACTGCAAGGCTCACAGATGTCTGGAGCTATTTGATTCCATTTCTCTTGGCAGAAGGCATCCCTGGTTTTTTGTGCAGGAGGAGGAAGGAACAGGCAGTGCTGGGAATGCAACTTACTTCCAATGCTGCCTCTTTTCCTGTAGGATTGACAAAAATTGTTAGTTATATCATGATTGCATTATGGCATCCTGTACTGTTCTAACTTGTATATTAAGTCCCACCTAATTAGATAACATGGAAACATTTCATCCTGGTGCAGATGTTCCCACGTAATGCTGTGCAAGGTGCCAGAACCCTTGTTCCTTGGGGCATGGAGATGCCTGATGTGAACCCTCTGCATTCATCCCTCTCCCCTTTCCCCCTGCCAGGCAGCTCAGTGGCTCCAGGAGGAGCCCAGGTGTCCCTCCCAGTGCCCAGGCAGCGCTGGGTGACCTCACCTGCAGCCCCTGGGGAAGGTGTGTGGGGCTCCCTGGGCTCTGCTGGGCACAAGAAGAGAGAAGAGAAGGGACTCTGGACTGTCACCCCAAGTGGTTTGTGGAAATCCAAGAGTTACTGCAGGAGTCACCAGCAGCAAAGCCCTGGGGAAGGACGTGGGGGAGGCAGTGCTGGTGGTGAGGCTCTGATGGGCTGCTGAGCTAATCAGCCCTTCAGCTGCTGCAAAGGTCATGTCACAGAGCTGACACAAACCTCCTCCTCCTCCTCCAAAGTTCTCTTACAAGAGTGCTGTCAGACCCCAATTCAACTCTGTATTTTTTATCACTTGTACAAGCAGCAGATATTCTTCCAGCACATCCCACAGAACTTTCCCCCACTCCTGTACAGAATGCAGGCTCTTCCTTGTATGTCAGAGTTGACACTGTTCATGAGGACATGACACCATGTGCTGTAGGAGGGTTCCCACAGGTCAGGCACCCCAAAGGGCTCAGTTCTGGTGTCTCCCACAGCCCCTGGAGCTGGACAGGCCCACTGGAACCAGCTGTGGGCACTGGGCTCTGCTCAAAGCACCCTGCAGCCCGTGCCCAGCACTGGCACCCTCTGCAGTCCCATGGGGGACCCTCAGCCAGCACTGACTCCTCTCTCCACCCTGACCCCCCAGTGCTGCTCCCCCTGCTCCAGCCTGTCCAGCTAGGCCTGGCTCTCAGGATCAGTCCTTCTCCTCATGCCCCCCAAGGCCTGAACCTGAGGGCAGCAGCTCCCTGAGGACCTGAGAGGTTTTTTTCTTTCTCTGCTCTCTCTCTGTGAATACAGGAAATGCAACTGTGCTTAACCTCTCCCAGCCACAGGCTACGTGTCTCTGGGATTTTCCAGGGCTAATACTGCTCCAGAAATCATATTATATGAGATAATAATCTCTGAGATAAGAGATGTTAATAACATATTCTGTGAAACTGATGTTCCATTTCCACTCTGTTTTCAGCAGAAACCAAATACATGCCATTAAACCCAATGAGAACTGTAGCCAGCTGTCTTGACAGGGCACGTTAGAAATACAGCTTATTTTTTCCCTCCTCAAATACACAGAAGGTTTATTGATAATATTTTCTGTTAGCCTAAAGCATCTTTTTTAGAAACAAGTGTCTCTCTCGTGGCTCTTTATCGGTGTCACTTCAAGCTGAAATGTTTGCAGAGCAGACCAGGAGTGCTTTCTAACCCACTTTGTGTAGATTTAAATGTATATATTATGCAGGGCAATGGGGGATCAGACTCAGGAGTATCTTCAGGAATAATTGAAAGCAGGACTTGTCCTGGTACTTTGTAAATAGCAGCAATGACTCTTCACGTTTCACACACTATTTGAGCTGTTAAAATTCTGCTGTGCCATTCTGTGGCCAGGAGTGAAGAGTGAAATCCTTTCAGATCTCTTGTGATTTAGCAGACAGCTTTAAGGGGTAAATCTGAGATAAAGAGGAATAATTAACTTTTTCAGAAGTCACTGTCAGCCAGGAGAATTTAAATCTTACTTTTAATCTTTCAGATTGACCACGAACCTTGCATTCATTCTGTGCTGTATAAAATTATGTGTTGCAATATTTAAGTAGGTAGAACTGCACTGTGGACAAAATGAAGTGTGGAAAGTATTTTGGAGGAGATAGGAGCAAGTAAATGTGAAGTATATGAAAAATCTAATCAATAAGATAACAATTTCAAAATAAAAACATTAGCTGCTAGAGAGTCCAATAAATCACATCAGTTGTGTGGAGCAGCACCATTGGATTAAATTACAGAGTGGTGAGAAGCAGAACACATCAAACACAAATAATCTCTCCCTCTCGTTTATTTTGGTTTATAGCTGAAGGTGGAGGAATTGCTTTCCCCAGCAAGACAGAGAGAAGGAGGAAAGCAGCACGTGTAGAAATCACAGCACAGCCTGAGCCATGTCACAGGTTTACAAAATGTCACACTCTGCCATGGCAAATGAGCCACTGTCACACCCTTAAACAGCTCTTTGGAGCTATCCTAATGCACAAATTATGGTTGTTGTCACATCTTATTACTGTTATCTTGTGGAAAATTGAAATGTTTTACTCTCTGATAGCAAATTCCTAATAATTTACCTGCCTGAGACACAAAGAAATTAGGTAGAATGCCAGTTCTTTCTGGAGTTGTTTAATATTCCCTCAGTGATATTTAATACACTTTGCTGCTGGAATGCATTTTGAAAATTCAATGTATATAATTTCAGGACAAACAATATGGCTTTGGTCTGATCTAAAGCCCCCATGGCACCAGAGGAACATGCTGGAGGGGACAGACAGTGCAGCTTTTTGTCATTTAGCCAACACAGATCAACAGGATGGCTGGGGTACTTTCAGTGAGGAGAGGAAGGGCTGTGCTGAGAGGAAAATGTGATATTGGACATTGTCCTGCTCAGCCAGTGGTAAGGGTCTCATGGCAAAAACAGTGACAGCAGCACAGTGTCCCTCCCTGCAGGGTGGGTCACGTGCCATGCCAGCAAAATAAGTTTTTGTAGCATTTTAAAACAAATCAAACACTCTTCCCTTGCTTGTTTCAATCCTTCAGTGTGTCAAACAAACAGGAAAGATGAAATATAGAAATCCATAAGGTGGAGATCAGTCAGCAGGGTGGCAGTTTCTACATGGCTTGAAGGCAGGATGGGGATGCCCACACCTCAGGGAGTCTGTCTAGGATTATCCAAGCAGAAAGGCCTTGCAGGAAGCTGCTTGGTCATGTTTTCCATACATTTGGAGGATTGTGCTCCATCCCTGGCAGGTTTGTTTGGACCCCTCCAGCAGGCAGGACACAGCTGAGTGTGTCAGGGTATGCAGGGAGCTTCTCATCTCCAGGGGAAACCTCCATTCCAGGGTGGGGAGTGGAAGGAAAACTACTGGGGTGCTGGGAACAGTGCACAAAATCAGTCAGTGAGGAGTTTTGTCTGGGCAACTTTCTAAAGAGTTTCAGAATATAAATCACACTGTCCAAAATTAATAGACTCCTCAAGCACTGCAGTTTATTAACGTTCCTGGCGAGTCTGCAGAAGCTGAAGTAAATTTGGTGAATTCCATCGTGCTTCTTAAGTGGGGAGAACACTTCTTAAGCAGTTTTATTGTCCTTTTAATATCTGACCCTGAGACTATTGGGGCTGCAAAATGATTTATAATGATGTGCTAAACTGAGGTAATTTTAGTCATTTTATGAAGCTCTTTGTGGATGAAATGGAGATTTGCTGGGGCTGTGTTTTCTTTGAACACACTCCCTGTGCCTGTGCAGAACATGTGTGCAGATCTTCAAGAAGGGAGGATGCAAACCATATGGCAGAGCCTGGGATGCCAAAGTGCAGTTCTGACCTCTTAGTGACAATTCAGATGTGTTACTGCAGTGTCTCCCAAAACACTGAGAAACTCCTCTGTGGTTTGAATGTATGTTATTTCTCATAGTGAAATGATCTGTCAGTAACTGTAGTGATTAAGTTACTGTTCCTAAAGAATAGCAGTCTCACTTGATTCCCTATCCATATTTTCCTTCCTGTGGCTCCCAAAGATCATTTCCTTTGAGGTGATGTTTGGTTAAGCTTATGTGATTTTATTTCTGGATATTTTTCTCTGTAATTACCTGTAGGACAGTCACTTTTGGCAAGATTTATACACAAAGAAATGCTAATATCTAAATGTGGTTTCTTTTTGAAGTTCAGTTGAACCTTTTAAGTTGCATTTTTCACAGTGTGCCAAGAAGACATGTTTAGGAAAATGCAGTTCTATAGTTCTGCAGGATCTATTATTTGTATCACTCATTAACTGAATTGCAGGTTTTTTTGGGGAAAGACATATTTTGAGTCTTGGGTCACATCTGTGAGGTGCTGGGGTACAGAGAGCAGAGCAGATGCAGTAACAGGCACTGAACTGAGAACAGGGCATGCAGAAATGCTCAGGTCAAATATTTATTGATGCCCTTTAACGTAAGAACTTGGTAATGCTCAGCATTGAGGACATCTCTGGCAAACAGCTGCTCTGAATTTACACAGAACCTTCCAGAATACTGAATTCTCAAATGCAGTGTTAGTACTGCTTCCTCTGCTTGTCTTTCCTTACAGTAATTTGAATACTGCTTTTGGTTTTCTACTCAGTTTTGAAATATGATTTTTTTTTCTCCAGGCCAGTGTAATACAGGCTGTCACTGAAATAATTAACAAAGCATGAGGGAGATTGTACAGATTTTTTCAGTTGTCTTTGCAGCTGTGAAAAGCCAATTCTCTTCCACTGCTTTTCCCAGTATCATAAATGCTCCTCAATGTTCAATCAGTTATAATTGTACATAAAATCAAAGGACCTCAAGATCAACACCTTAGAAACCAAAGAAATCTAAAAATTGCTCAACCTGGGATGGAAGGCCCTATAAAGAAGTAAAAAAAAAGCGCTACATATTCATGAGGTTTTACAGAAATGAAAATCAGAGTGATGAAAAGTGTATCTGAGTGCAAAATGCCCATGTTCATTAATCTCTTTTCAAAAATTCACAGGGCAGCACAGCAGCTTAGCAGCTTTTTGGGAGCTCAGTTCAAGGGAGATGTTCTGTCTCAGAGCTGTCCATGGTGCTTTTCAGTGGCTGTGAACAGATGCTGCACAGGTAGGACTCATCAGACAAACATATTTAGAGCTCTGTCAAGTCCATGATAACTAATAAAAATTGATAAGGTTTGGAGTTTTTTCCTTTTCTCTATTTCTCTCGGAGGGATGCATGTTCTATTTTACTTCTTGTTTAAAATTATCATTATCAAGAGTTTGACTTCACCATAGAGTTTTGGATGACATGGGAGGTAGTTCCAGAAATTGAGGGTTGTCCGGGTTTGGGGGGAAAAAAAAGCAATTCCCAGCAATCTGTTGAAATTTATTAGAGTTTTTGTTATAACAAGGCCATCAGCTGCTGCTCTGGGTGCCATGGAAACAGGCATTGCTGCAAACACAGGAGGCTGCTTTCAATCCATTCTTATTTCAGAAAAAATAAAAGAAAGAAAATGGGGTTTTGTGGGCTGAGCCATTTATGGGACTCTACCTGTGTCTTTAGCAGAGCCCATGACCACTGCCCTGGCAGAGGGACCAAGGGACTGACAGACACCTCTGACTGATTTCAGCCTCATGGAACAAACCTGGAGCAGCTCTCCACTGATCTCATCATAAACAAATGGGGAAGGCCCAGCCACAGTGGAAAGGGAGAGGATTTCTTTTCTAATTGTAATTTGGACCATGATGCAGCTTGAACTGCAGGTTGGGCTTCCTGGAGCTAATCTGGGCCCAAAGCAGACAATTCCTAATGATCTTCCTCAGGAGAGAAGGAAGGGGCAGGAGAGCACTGACATCATCATGAACTCATGTATTTGTTTCTGTACTCAGATATCTCAAATTTTAGATCATTTTATGTGTTTCAGTGCAATATATTCCCTCTCCATATTCTTAGTAAAACTCGTAACAAGTAATTTCTCACTCTAAAAATAATCTGTGGGAATCAGCACAATGGTTTTCCCATTAGAAGCCCAGTAAATGCCTTGTGCAGCAGCAGGATTCAGAGAGCAGCTGTTGGGATTGTTGTCATAGAGATCCCAGGATTGCTGCACTAAATGTAAAAGAGTCCATGCAACAATTTATGTGCTGAGTTTTATAGCTCTAATATATCAGCTGGAGATTTCCATCTGAAGTTTCCTCAGCTTTCCTGCTGGGTGGGAGGTAGGGTTTCCCTCAAAACTCAGAGAATTATATCAGAGAGAATCAGAATGTGAGATGTTACATGTTAACAGTCATCTCAAAATATTGTGGAGTTGATAATGGTCACATATTTTTATAAGATTCATGAAAAATCCAGATTTATCTCTGAACTGCATATATATTTTTTGTTCTTCTTGTTATTTAGTAATGCAGTAATTTATTATGCTTAAGCTGATGTTTTTCCAATTTCTTTACATTTGACTTATTGTTTCTGTGCTTATGTGAAGATGAAGCCAACACATCCTTGCACTGCATACTTTATCCATTTATTTCTATTTTCCTCAATTTTCAAGGTATACTGGAAAATAATATAAATAAATCAGTGCATAGAGCTGTATTACAAACCTTGAAGAAAACCTAAATAACTTTGGCAGGTCATAGAAAAAATATTTTTAAAGCTATTAACTGTCTGTCAAGTTACCCACCGCAGAGCTTTCAGCTGATTAGCTGCTTTCTGGCCCAGTGGAAATCAATTGCACAGAAAACCCTGAGAGCACATCATTGGATGTAACATGGAAAATCTGATCTTTTTTAGGATATGGAGAAAGCTTCTGGAGAACAATACTGATAACTGCCAGGGTTGGCTGTTTAATTGTGTGTTGCTCTGCCAAGCCTTGATGTTTGTAAGGATAAAGGTGTGGGTGAACTGTGCTCCAAGTGGGAGCCTGGCTCTGCTCAAGGTTTTATCGAATAGATGCTGCCTCATCCAAACAATCACAGAAGCAACATGCCAGACTTGGCATAAAGATGTGGTTAGTGAAGTACCCCTGGGGTGAAGGAAAAGCTGTGATCACTTTTGTCTGTCTGTCTGCAAACACTAAAGAGGGATAAAAGAACCTCCTGGGGTGAGGATCTGCTGACTGTCATCTCCAGCTGGGCAGGAATTGGGCTTTTATTTTGAGTTCCATCAACTATCACTTAGCACAGAGGGACAGACAGACAGGGACAGGCTCTCATCAGCCTTAGCTGGGAGGTAACAGAGTCCAACACAAGATTTTTTTGTCCCAGGACAGGAACCCTGAAACTGCTGTCACACCAAAGCCTGTCCCTGCCCCTTGGTGGCTGCAGAGCTGTGGTGGGAGCTGAGGCTGGGGCCCAGTATCCCTGGGCTGCCCCTGGGCTTTCACCACCCAGTGGATCACTGGACAAAACCAATAAACCACAAGCACTTGCAGCTGGCAGAGCTCTCTGCTCCCTGACACAACCTGTTTGTTGCTGACAATCCATTTTAAATGCAGGAATTCATGTGGCAGTTCAGGCAAGAGATGAGAGGAAGCTCAGAAAGCCAAGGACTCTGATTTCTTGTAAACACCATTACCAAACCCAGTGGGCTTGATGCTGCATATTTGGGGTGGGAAGGAGCATGGACAGGGGACAGGGCACCTGTGGAAGGAAACTGGGGATCAGTTTGTTCTGATCTCTTGGACAACACCTGGATATCATTACTACACATCCCTTCCTGTCAGAAAGGGACAACCCCTTCTCTTGAATTCCATCTACCAGATTGTGTGAATGTGACATCTAAAATCTCTGGGTTTAGGAGGTGTATTTTCCTGCAAGGGTTTCAAAGGAAATATTTCCTTTGCTCTTTCTTGTCTCTCTCTTTTCACTGCCAGGGACTGGGGTCATGGGAATGGGATGGCCAGGAGGAGGAGCAGAGAGTCCATGCTTTGATCCTACAGCAGCTGGGATGGAAGAGCTTGGGCTGTGTTCCCCATTCCTACAGCTCTTCTGGGCTAACTCAAAATGCATAACTAAGCTCTGTCAATTATTTGAAAAGTAAAATAGCAATTAGAGGGGAGAAAAAAGAAGGATGAGAAGCCTTTGGCATGTTATCACTCTTCCTGCCAGGAGACAATTAAGCAAAGTGAGCAGCAGCTGTGAGAAGCCACCAGCCATTCTTCAGCATGGGATCATTGCCACTCACAGCAGATGCCATCCCCTTCCTCAGCTGGGATGTTCCATTTATTTCAATTACTGGAGCTCAGGAAATATTTGCTTGTTCCTTTGGTTTTACATCTCTCCTGTACCTGAAGTTTCTGGTACTTGTCTCATCATTAATATTTCTTCCCACAGTGTGTCTTCTCCATCAGCAAAGGTCATTCCCTATCAGCCCACACACCTAGAGAGGCATCATTCGTCTTTCCAGGACAGTGTGAGGTACTCAGCCATACCTGTCTGTCTGACTCCTGTTTGTCTTGCCATCTGTCTTGTTCCCATGTGTAACATCTAATTAACACCCATGGTAATTAATTATGCTGTGGTGTCTTTTGTATTACCTATTATTGGTGTCAGCGGGAATAAATCAGCACATTGAACACAAAGGGAATTGTGGTATTCAGTGATGGAGAACATAAAAAATGCACTTTCAGATTTTAAATATTCATCAAATAGAAGTCAAGTACCATAATTTTTCATAGAAGATTTTGTATAGTGAATAAAACTACATTTTCCTACTTCTTTGTAGAGTACTATCAGGGCAATCAGGGCAATGTGTAGCTGAGGTCCCTGCACACACAGAAGACAGTTCAGCGATCAATTAATGGCAACTGCCTTGGAGAAATAGTTGATCTGTATTGGTTTTAAGTTTAAATATTTGCAGGTTTTGTCAGGGGTGTTTGGCATTTTGAAATTGTCATTTTGGAATGTATTGGTCCATAGAGATTGCAGACTAAAGGTTGAAGGCAATTATTCTCTATGGATAATCTCTGAGCAAAACTTTTGGCCATGAGTGTCACAGAACATGGTTTCTGCCACAAACTCCTTGGATGATCACAAATGGGAGTATTTCTGGTTTAAGAATCAGATTGATTTCTGCTTTTTCTGCAAAATAATTCATTTTAGTGATGCAACAGACCTTTGCTTTTAGGTCCCCCAAACACGTAGGGGAGCAGTGCCCCAGTGGCACCAAAACCCTGTGTATGTAACATGCAGGGAGTGCAGTATTGATAGCAGCTGCCAGGAGATCTGCCTCAGAGCCAGACAGAAACACAGCAGTGGCTGCAGGAGGAATTCCCATCCCCAGCTGTTTCCCTGTGCCTGGTACCACACTGCTTAGTTATTCCACACACATTTGAGCCAGAAGCAATAAGCTCTTTACCCTCTCAGATCTAAGAGATAACACAGGAAGAGTTGCCTAAACCCTGTTATTTTGTCTAGGATGCTTTAACATAACTCCAGGAACACTTTGCCCTTCACTGCTCTTAAGCTTTCCAGGAGAATACCAGAGAATGATTCCCAACTTTCAGTCTTCCATTAGCTGAAGATATTTTACTGATTTAATTCCTATACTGCTTACATTTTCATGCAGGATCAGTTCTTCCATTGTTGAGGCATATTTCTTTTCAGTTTAGGTCATTTTTTACAGAAAAAAAAAAAAGACTTTCTCATGCTGGGAGCTGTTCTATGAAAGAAAAATTACCTTTTTTCATGTTTTCCAACTCCTTTGAAAAGATGAATTAAATCTGAATATGTCTCAATTACTTAGGGATTGTATTTCATTGTAACTAATCACATTTCATTATTTTTGTAGATTAAGCATAGACTGGCACTGTGGCTTCAGAGCTCACTGACAGTTCTACTTGCAGCCCTGTGTTTCTGAACCTGAGAGAAAAAGTGAAATGATTTTTTTATTTGCTGCCCTGTGTTGCTTTGAATGCAAAATCCCGTCAGAGCAAGAGGCAGTGGATAGAAATTGATTTTCAGGGAATTCCAATTGTTGACTGCTAGGACTTTTTGGTTGTTGGGCTTTTTGTTTTTTGTCCAACTGGACACAGTCCTAAGTAACCTGTTCTGACTGTGCTCTGAGAGGTGCCTGGACTGCAGGATCACCAAAGATGCCTTCCTACATCAGCTTTTCCGTGTGTGTGAATTATCATCAGGAAGAAAGTACAGAGCTGCAAATGTCTGAGCTCTGTGTTTATCACAGGTATCCCCTTGCACCCACCTGATTAGCCAAAAATTATAAAAAGCAAGAGAAGTAGTGGGGGAAATGGTCCCAAAATTACTGTTTGCTTTCTGCCCTGATGGAGTTCAGTGTTATTTTAATGTTGCAAAAAAATAATGGGTGGGATATGATAAATGAGGTGCCTGTTTCAAGGAGCTTACACACCCAGAAACAGATGCTGTCCATGCATTTCTTAAATGTGATTTCAAAGAATTGTATTGCTCTTCCTCAGAATTTACAATGAAGTAACTGCAGGAAAAGTAGATAAATCAAAAAGGCAGTGATTGGGACATAGCATGGCGTTTACTTTTTACATTTCATGCCTGACTGTTATGATTTTATTCCATCCTCTTTTGTCCTATTTGAATGTTTAAGGTAATTTTAGTCTTGGCTGCAGCTTCCTGATGATTCCCCTCTAGTTCTTCTTTATCCCCACCTTTCCCAAAACCCATTGAAACCTCTTACTGCAGCCTTTGCCTCATGTCTTTCCAAACTTTCTTGGCTGGTGTGTTGCCTCCTAGAGAAAAGGAAAATTCATGGTTCAGGGAAAATTCAATTGCTATATATACTGGTGAGTTACTTGTCTCAGAATTACTTCAATAACTAGCAGTGATTTATTTATTTTTAGAAGAAAAATGATCTCCTGTTTTGTTTGAGTCATATGAAAACAAAAGGAAAGATAAAATAGAAAGAGAAGGCAGTACTTCTTTTTGCTGATGATGCATTTGATGGATGTCTCTCTGAGGACCTGATTGAACTCGGTGTTATACCCCCCAAATGAAGATAAATCATTGGTGAAGGGTTTGTGGAGTACATGCCCAAAATCAATTATGCTCACATGGAGATCTATTAATCTATTTCTTCCTGTTCAGTCTACCCAGCCTCTTTTAAATGGCTTTTTATCATTCCAAACACAGGTTACCTTTTTGAAGTGGTGGTACAGTTCTGGGGGTTTGCATTAAAATCAGAGCTGAACCTCATATGTGAGGAGCCCTTTCACCCCTTCCCTGTGCTCAGCCCAATTACCTTAACCCAGTTTAAACAATTTCTCCCAACAAAATCTCTGAGTCAAAGGGTCACTGACCCTTTCTGCAGAGGCTTGGTGGGTTTGTCACCTTTCCTTGTTGATAACACAGCAGCCAGGCAAAGATTCATGTATGAAAAAACAAAGTCATGCATATATCAGTATGAACTGTTGGAAACACTGCAATGAAAAAGAGATAGCCAGGAAATTGTCTCTGCTGCATGGCATTTCAGGGAAATCCAGTGGGGTTCAGAGCCAGAATGTATCAGATGC
Organism: Melospiza georgiana; assembly: GCF_028018845.1. Classification (NCBI taxonomy): domain Eukaryota; kingdom Metazoa; phylum Chordata; class Aves; order Passeriformes; family Passerellidae; genus Melospiza; species Melospiza georgiana. The sequence goes on from NC_080432.1 coordinate 14,617,198, forward strand.
TCCCTCCATTCCCAGGGAAAGACAATCTGATCACAGTTCATGCCTCTCATCAAGGAAGTTGAACAGGGCAGAGCAAGCATTGAAGGGAAGCTAAATAACAGCTGGGAGTTTAAAATTTAAAAATTTTGTCAGGTTTTAAATTGTGAGCCTCCTTGTGTTTCTGAACCCAGAACCATGGTAAGCAGCTAACTGCAATCTATTGCTTTCCATCTAATATTTCATCATATTAACAGTGTAAAAGGCTGATCAGGCAGACAGGCAAAGCATTCTGAATGAATCCCAAATCCTAGCCCAGATAATTTTCATTCTGTCAGTGAAAGCCTGGTATTAGAATGACCCACGAGCTCTGTCTCCAGACTGAAATATTGGCAGCTAACATAAAGATACCCTGTCATTGAATTCCAGCACAGGATGGAAGCACTGCCTGGATTTGATGATCCTAAGGGTCTTTTTCAGCCTAAATTATTCTAAATGAATCCATGAAATGAGTGGTGTCCTTTTGCAAGGCCAACAGCATTGCCATCATTTGGTGTAGGGAACAGAAGCACTCTGATGCACAAAAAGCAGTGTCTTGGGTGATTTTTGTGGCTGTACTTGTAAGTTCAAGGATCTGTGCACTAAAGCCTCTAAATCCCACATGAACATATTGCCTGGGAGAATCCCCTGAAAGACAGGAGGCACTCAGGCGTCTTTGCACTTTAGATTCCATGTTTTGCTCCAGGGCTGGATTTCCAACTTGTAGCTGGCAGAACAGCTCTTCAGGGACAGAATTGTCTGTCTTTAGAAACAGTTACATGTTGTCTATGTTAAGCAGCTCCAAGGAAGGAGAAAAATCACCTTAATTTTAAAAGGTGGTGCTTTACAGCTCTGCAGGTGGGCTTTGACTCAGACATGCTCACAGACCTCTGTCTGAGACTTTGGGGTTGTCCAATAAAGTGTTTGAAATGCTATTTTTTCTTTCAGTAGCTCTCTAGAGAATATCAGGAAGAGCCAAGAGGAAGCAGCATGCAGAGTGCATCCAGTCCTGTGGCACTCCAGAGCTGTGGCCCTTGGGAATTCTGCTGACAGGTACCGTGTCGCTGCATTTGTAAAATGAGGGACCCTCACAGATCCCTCTTCTCTGCAGAAGTGAATTAACATCCTGTCATAGACCCTTCCCAATTATCTCAGCCCTGGACTTGAGTGCAGAGGTCCTGTCAATAAAGTCTGATAAACAAATGCAATACTTGGAGTGTTTAAAAACACTGCATCAGATTCGTGGCTGTGAATTTCATTGACTTTCTAAGCAGAATTGGACTTTTGCTGGTAATTCATTCAAAGCAAGTAGCCAGTGAATAAATCCTTAGTTCTGTGGTAAAGCCCATGCATGCAAAATTAAACTGGATGAAATCTAGAAGCCTGTGGGTGTTTTGGGTGAATTTACAGCTTTTATACTCAGCCTTTCTTCTGATGGAATTAATAAATGTTTGGGATTGTTGCAGCTGCAGTCAACTCCTGTAACATATTGATTAGCACTATATTGACAAAAATTGGTCTCTGTTAACAAGAAACAACACAGTGATTGATAGGTAACAAAAGTTATACAAAGTGTGCAGACATGTTTGGAGAAGTGACACATCTCACACAGTCAATAAGGATGGAAATTGGAGCAGAATTCTCCAGCTCAGCCTTGATTACCTCACAGAAACCGGTCCTAGGCTTTTAGGTAAGGAATAACTTATTTTCATTCTGTTACTATTATTATTATTATTATTATTGTTGTTGTTGTTGTTGTTTTTGTTGTTGTTGTGTATATTCTAGCCCATAACCATCAGGGCTACAAAAGTGATGTTCTCAGATTGTACCATCAAGACTTTCTGATTCCAGGTAAATCCAGTTTGGCAGAGCAAGAACTGAAACTGCTGCCAGCTCTCTAATCTGGTTCAAGTCAAAATCATGTTTGACATCACTTCAGCATGACATGAGAAAGAAATGTGTTTTAAATATAGGGAGATGACTTCAGACTACATTTCATGAGCTTTATTTAGTATAAGAATTCTTTGTTTTCAAAGTGAGGTGACATAGGAAAGGGATATTAGAGAAGCTATTTTCATGTCTCTTTCAATCTGTCAGATAAAACCACAAATATGGTTTTTGTTAGATTTCTAGTTTGTTTTACCAATTTGTGGATGCCATTCTGATAAAAAAAAACCTCTTTACATATTTAAGAATTGAGCCCAGCTATCAAACTTGTCCAGCTCCACTCCTTTTTCTAAATTTTTTACTTAGTGTAGGAAGAAAGAGGCAGAACCAACAGAAAGGTGTTGGAGCTAATGAGAGAAGGAGAAATAAAGGAACACCTTTTTTTAGCTGAAACCTGGCTTCAGAGAAGCATTTACTTTCTTAGCACTGCTTAAGTCTGAAAAGATCTATTCATGGTAAATTCTGAGCCAGGAAAATGATTTTTTTTAAACTCATTTGGCTTTTAAGGCCTATTTTTCATTTTCCTTTTGTTCTGTGCATATACATATTTCCAGACCTTTGTACAGAAACTTCTCATATTCCCTTTACCATCTCCCTTTATGGGTAAGTCACTGAGTGGACTTTTCCCCAAGACTGAATTATAAATGCTGCAATACAGCCTTCAGTAATGACACTTGGTATCACATTTCCAGAACCCTTGCCATTTTTGTTTTCACTGAGCAATTTTTTCATGTGGGTTTTCCCCTAAATCACTGCAAATGTGGAACCACAAGACTCCACATGAATGAGGGCAGAGAAAACCAGTCCAGGGTGGCTCAGTGAAGACTTCAAAGTGAAGCTTCATTCTTCTGAGCCTACTGAAGGACTGAAAATACTGTCACCGACTTAAGGAGAGTAGATCAAGGTCTAAGGATGGTCAGTGAAGCATTTACAAAGTAAGGATTGGAAATACTACCTGTACACTGAAAGGGCCTGGTGTATTTAAGGATAAAAGGGAAACAGCCATGCAGACAATGGGTTTGCAGCAAGAGAAACCACCAAAGCCTGCAGATTTCACAACATAAAATGCAGTGAACACAGCCTCACACATACATACACCTGGCTAACTCATGGCACATGTGGCATTAACACATGTGAATTTAATAAACCTACACTTAGTTGTCTCATCTTACATGATGACAGTTCTCAGACATGGCAGTTGCTGCCTCTTGTTCATTGCAGGAGTATTTAAATGACTGATCAGCCCTAAGTGTATGGCCAAGAGGACAGAGGGGCCTTTGGGACATCTCCTCTTTCAGGACTCGCTGATTTCACAGGTCCCTCTATCAGCCTGTGGCTCACCTACAGACAAAGAGGATTGTCCTCCATTTGCTGAACTCAGTAAATCAATCTGGACTGATGTGAATGACAAGTAACACTTGAAAAACCTGTGTTGTGTCAAAGGGATGCAGCACTGGGTAGTTTTTTAGAGCTAACTTTAGTAAAAGTGAAAACTACAAGTATAGCAACCAACTCTTCTGACATTTGGTACAAGGATCATACTACAGAAAACAAAATATTATCTCCCTCATTGTCAAAGGAAACAAATTACATAGTCTGAATTAAACACAACTTATGGAGGTGGTGCAAAGACTTTACAGAACTGCAGAGTAAGAGCAGGTGTACACAATCAAGGGGCTGATTGCAGCACGTGCAATGGAGTAACTGCCCTCAGCTGTGCGGGAGCCCCGGAGCGCTGAGGGGGAACTGCCCGCAGCTGGGAGCGCTCCCCCGGCCGGGCGGCATTCCCTGTCTGGCAGCTGAGCAGGGCAGCTCTGCTCCCTTTGTAGGGTATTCCTGGATCCCTCATGGCTGTGGGGAGTTCCTGTCCCGGGATCCCTCGTGGCTGTGGGATGTTCCCAGTGTGGGATCCCTCATGGCTGAGAAGAGCGGCTGCTTCTCTCTGAGGGCAGGAGCCAGGTAAGGGCCTGAGGCAGCTTTGTGAGAGGACCTGGTTTGGGTGGGGAAAGGGAGCTGTTACTTGGACTGGAGAAATTTGTGGGTTTTTGTGAATTTGAGAGCTGAATGTTCTCATGATTTGTGAGGTTTAGTTAAATATTCTGTGTATTTGAAAGTGCTGGAGTTTGGTGGGGATTTTGTGTTGGGGTTTTTCCTTTTATATTTTTGCTGTCAGGTTTGATCTGTTAAAATATTTAAATTACGAGCAATGTGTATGATAAAATTGCTTTCTTGTCCGACACCCCTGAAAAATAAGTTCCTTGTATGAGGGGGACTGTATGTTTGGGGATTTTGGGGGATTTTTCCCCATGTTGATAATGGAGGACTGAGAGGAAGAGGATGTTCCTGTCCCTGGATCCCTCATGGCTGAGGAGAGTGGCTGCATCTCCGTGAGGGCAGGAGCCAGGTAAGGGCCTGAGCTTCATGTGGGGACCTGGTTTGGGTGGGAAAAGGGAGCTGTTACTTGGACTGGAGATATTTGCGGGTTTTGTGAATTTGAGAGTTTTGTATGTTTGGTGGGGATTTTGAAATTCGGTTTTTTTGTTTGTGTGTTTTTTGCGATCAGGTTTGATCTCTTAAAATATTTGTATTAGGAACAATGTGTATGAAAAACTTGCTTTCTGATGCAATACCCTTGAAAAAGAAGGTCCTAATGTAAGAGGGAACAGTTTTTGGGGTTTTGTCCCCCAGTGTTGGTAATGGAGGACTGAGGGGTAGAGGTGTTTGCTGCATGAGGAAGAAAATGTCTCTCTTGCTAATTGAGTGAGCATGAAAACACTGTGGCTCCAAGCTGTTCTTTCTGTTCTTGGGTCTCATGTGAAGGGTTTTTTTTTTCTGCATGGTAACCATAAACACAATTTGCAGTGGCTTATCTTGCTATAAAAAATTAAAATTAACCATTTCCATCTACCTGTGGCTTGTATCTTCTGCTCTGCAAAAGCAGTTGGTGGTGGCAGCTGCAGTTAATGAGCTCAGCTGGGAATGATGGTGGGGAAGGGTTTGAATTGTGTTAATGGCATTTTTGCCACGTGTATTAAATATTCCTAAAACATTTATCAAGTTTAAATGTAAGTAGCAAGGAAAAATATGCAAGAGCTTGTTAATGTTTTCTTCCTCTGTATGTTTTGCTTATGAAATGGACCATTACTGGCTTCTGTTTGCATTCATTTTTAATATGAAAATAATTTTGCTGGTTGGAAACTTAATAATAGCTTTTGTGCAATTCTTTAAATGAACAGAACATGTGTTTAATGGTTTGTGGGGATCTAAGTTGGAGCAGCTAAAGCTTTGGTATAGAACCAATGCTAATGTGGTTTTGTATTAAAAGCCCATTTTAAGACACCTACCAACAATAATGTGCTACAAAAAGAAATTGGTTGGTGCGTGGCTAGGTACCAGATGAGTTTTTAAACCTGTGAAATGTGTTTTTCTAATAATAGATTGGGATTTTTTTTATTAAAGAAACAATCTCTTATCACAGTATTATTCACCAGTAGCACTTCAACCTCCTCCTATGCTACAGAACTTGCAAATCTGAGCTGCTTCCCTTTTAAAAAATAAACTACAAAACTAAAAAACCCAAAAGTCAGAGGTGTTAAAATATAATCCTAGTAGCTTTTGGTAGCTAAAGATCTGTGGTTCTGTTTTTTTCCTATCCTTTCCTTTCTCTTGAAAGTCAATGTAGAGCTTCCTTTTTGACATTTTTCTTCACATCTGCTGTCTTTTGTATTCCCTGGAGGAAAAGCCAAATGCCAAGCTGATACATAATTACAAATACACCTTGCAGTATTCCATTAAGACAATATTTCATTAAAAAATTCTCCAAGTCCCAAAGCTATCACAGCTAATGATGTTTGACGCCTGCTGATTGAAATGATGACTGACAGAATAATAGCTGTTACATGTGCTTACTTAGGATGTCATCTCACAGAATCATGTCTAAAAGATGCATGTAACTCTGACCACAGAGATTCATTTCCTTGGAGATCAGCTTTCTGTGGTAGTCTCATGATATTCTGAGAAAAAAACATTTGGAACATTATTTTAAGATTAATTGCCCCAAATCTAACTATTGATCACTAGTAGGTTGAGAAAATAGTTTCATTTTTGTCTTGCTGAGCTCTTACAGCACTGAAGCAGGGTGAGCTCACAAGGACCCACCACTGCATAGGCACCTCTTACAGGGATAAAAGAACATTTTTAATGGAAGTGGCTGAAAGTGGGGGTTGCTGAAGAGTAGTTCCAAAGTCTGGATTTATTCTGTTTGGCAGGCAGCAAGAAACAGTCAAAATGGACAATGCAAAGCACTGAAGGTCAGAGGAGAGTGTTTTGCTACATCAGCATCCTTTGATGCTTTAATGAGCATTTTTTTATTATTCATCCAATTATGTAATACCTTAAACTGATTTCACTTGCAAATATATTGCCTATTCCCAAGTCAAATGTGCCAGAGAGCTCTGCAGTTTTTCATTTCCACAATATTTCATGACTTTTAGTGAAGCCATTACAGTAGTGGCCTTTCCTTTTTACAATAAATCCCAGGCATCAGTTATATACTTAGAAATATGAGACGTTATTTGTGACTTTGGAGATGCTAATAGAGACAATTTTTCCCCCCAAAAAAGAACTTTTTGTGCAGTTATGAGTAATGTCTTTCTGGGACTGAGTTAATGAAGTCCTTGAGTTTGTGCTGGGTCAGAATCTGCTCTGGTGTTGCCCATTTCTTACACAAGGGACTTAAGGTGTACAAGAGGCTTTGCTTCCATAGCCCTGACTTTGCTGGCAGTGAGGCCCAACTTTGGCCAAAAGCAAAACGAGTTCTCAGCTCACCCTGATTTCCACTGCTGCCCCCACACCCGCCTGGAGGGCTTAAATTGCTTCACCCTCTGTAAAATGCTGCTCTGCAGGGCTTGGGTTTGTGCACCCACCTCAGCAATTACAGAGCCTCTGGCACTTCATTTGGGAATGTGCCTGTGTGAAGGGAGGACAAAATTGCTGCTTTCAGCTGCTGTTGATGGTGGTCTGATTTAGCTTTATCTGGAAGCTGAAGTTTGGTCTCCAGGCTCTTCCTCACAAATTAATTCTGGGCTATTATCCTATTTGGTACTTTTTCTTGTTCATTTAAAGTCCAAACTAATCCAAACTTTGGCTAACATTCTTTCCCAGGTTAGAAAAATCTTACCCAGCCTGCTGCTGTAGTTGTGCTCATTGTGAGCAGCTGCTTTGTGCCCAGCCAGTGAGAGGGTTGATGTGATCCCTTTGCCTGCAGCCCAAAACAAGTCAGTGATGAAAAGGCAGCATCCTTGGGATGAGCCTTTCTGCTCCCTGGAATTGCTGTTCCCATGGTGAGTGCTGAGCTGCAGGAGGCCAGGCCCTTCAGCATCAATCACACAGTGACTCAAGACATGGGCTTGCAAAAAAGTTATCTGCATAATCTTTGTTTGTGAGTCCATTCCTGCCGTGTTGGCTTTCTCTGATGGAAGGCCAATAGTTCTGCTTCCCCTCAGAAATTACTGTCAGATTGTGGAAGGGACGAATCACAAGAGGAATCCTTGCATCAAGGCTGTTGAAGCCAGCTGTTATGGGAATTTCAGGGAATATCTGCTTCTGTAGCCTGACTGTAACAGCTCCTTGATCCACATGCAGTGGCAGTTGGGAAAGACAAGTACAGATTCATTAGCTCAGCTTTTCAGCTGTTTGGCTGGTTAATTTTCTAGCAGGCATTACCCTTTTCCAGGGGGCTGATGTAGCCTTTGTTTTCCCATGTGTGACAATCAATTTTAGGGTCCTGTCCTGGGGTGACTTTATGATGCTTGCATCCCCACTCATCTGTTTAGCCCAGAAATGTTTTGCACCTTTAAGACTGGTTCCAAGAGCAAAGGGGGGAAGAGAAGAATCAAGAATGCCCAGCTGCCAGACTGCAGTGTGTGCTGACAGGAGCTGCAGTATCCCTTAGCCCAGGAGCAGGAATTGTGCATGCAGAGCGAGTTCCTTTACAAATGAGAGAGCCCTGCCAAGCTGAGCTATCCTTGGGATTTAATGGATGTCCCAAAGCACAGCAGATGCCTTGGGCCTTGCACAGAACTGCCAGTGTTACTGAGAGCAGTCTGGGGCTCTCTAAAGACCTTCCTGTAAGCATGCAGAGCAAACCTGACCCTGCCAGTCCTTGGTATGGGTTGTTTTCCATCCCTGGGCTCTGAGGCTGCAGCCTGCAGGTTTCAGGAGGGCACCCTGCCAATATCTTCCAATTACATGTGGCACAAACACAGACTTCCATGTATTGTATAAAAAAACCCTGAAATCTCCAAACCAGAGGAGTTAAATATTTAATAGTGAGGGCTGAGAATGGTCTTCTGTGGTGGGAATCATATTCCTGCATTTCAGTGTCGTTTGTGTTGGGCTGTTTGTTTGCCTCTGGTGTTTACTTTGGTCCCATTCCCCATCAAGTAAGAGCAGCTACAATCTTGAAACCTCCTCTCTGCCATCTTAGCTGGGAGCACCCTTTGCAGTAGAGGGAATGAATTTCTTGTTTAAGAGCTTAAAAACAATTATTTGGGTGAGTAGTATTGATCTGAGGATTGTGTTCAAAGTACAAGTGTGTAAACTAGTGGGTTTAGAGATAGCAGTTGGTACATGGCTTGAAGTAATTCACTTCAAAATGGTGCTGAAGTGTTCTTGTGGATTCTGCTGAATGTTTTGTGTCATGTTTGGAGATCTATATTCTAAGAGTTGCACTGCATGGTTTATGTAGAATCAAATTATATCCACTTTGATGGTGGAAACTGCCAGCAATGAGTGACCCCTTTCCTCCAGCTGATATTAAAAATGTTCTTTGATATGATGGGAATTACTCAAATACTGTGATTTTTATAAAAGCTTGAAAGTAGGTGAGATGTTCTGCTGCTGTGTGGGAGAAAATATATTATTTAACATAAGAAACTATGCATGGCACATTAAAGAGGGTTGGTTGGCTTGAATGCATTTGAATTCTTTATCATGACAGTTTGTGCTGCTAATGAGGTGCTATTGGGAGTGAAAGCCATTTTGCAGAATTGCTTCCTCAGCCATTTTGCACGGTAATGAATCCCCTCCAAGCCTGGGGCTGCAGGATTTGCCTTTTCCTCTCTCCATGGAAGGGGACCCCTCGCTCCGGCAGAAGCTGCAATTGGAGCTTTGCTGGAAGAGCCTGTGCTACCCTGTGTGTGCACCTCGTGGGTGTGGGGTGGGCAGAAAGCCACTTGGGGAGCAGAATGCACACACTTGCCTTCTGAAGTTACTCAGAACAGAGTTTTTCAAGTGCTTGAAGTATTTTATGCTGCATTTATTTCAATTATTATGAATTATATATCACTCATTATGATCTGTACTATGCCATATTTTCTCCTGAACCCGTCCTGCTTCCAGCTTTTACTCTCCTATGGCACATTGGGGTTCATAACCAAATAATCCTGTTCCCTTGTGAGTAATGCCTTCCTCTCTCAGCTGTTTCCCTGAGGGCTGCACAGCACAGCATACACTTTTCTTTCATGGTCCTGAAAGAAAAGCATTTCCCCTGTGCCGCCAGTCAGAACAGAAAGACATTTAATCACCTGTCAAGCCTGTCTGATAGGCTGGCACGTTTAAACCTTAAATCAAAATGGGTTTGGTGTTTGTGTTTGGTTGGTTTTTTTTATTTCCTTTTCCCCCTACACTAACAAACCTCAGGCAGGGAGATGTGACAGCTCTGCTTAGCGCCAGCAGCTCTCAGGGAGGTGAGGGGACAGGATCTCTGCTGTTGGATCACAGCAGCACCATCCCAGTGATGTATATCGCTCATTGTCTGCTTTAGTATTCCCTCGGAGTGCACCAGATGTGATGGATTTTATCATCAGCTGGGATCTTGGATTCAGCTGCATTTATTTCACCAGAGCTCTACAAAGGTCTGCAAACCAATACCTGGCCTTAGATGTTAAACAAACAAAAATATAATCAAAATATGATCTTCTGATCAAATATCCTGCTGAGGTACCTAATTTTTTAACCTTCTATTTCCACATTTAATTACCTTTGATTCTTACAAAATGTCATTGTAAATCTCTCTCCCCTTCTGCCTTTCCACAGAGAGCAGGAGTTTTATTTTTATTTTTTTAACAGCAGCTATCACAATACCTCTGAAAAAATGAATTGATTAAAAATGTTTTTAAGAGTGGCTGTTTTCCTCTAAACAGGAAGCAGATTGAGCAACATACAAGTATTCTTCATAAAAATCATTCAGCTGAAGTTAATGAATGTGAGCATGGGGGGATCAATCAGCCATGTACAGGAAATGATACAGAAACACATTATGCCAAGAGCTCACCGCAACTTCAGCTTAGATGCCTGAACAAAGTCAAGCCATAATTTACCCCCTTCCCAGATCTTACCAGATGCTGGTAGAGGTAAATCTGTGCTTGAGTGGAGTGTGGTTTACAGCCAAAAATGTGGGCTTGAGGTGGGTTGCAGGGAGGCTCCAGAAAAGAAAACCCCTCAAACCTTCAGCTCTTCTGGAGAAACTTTATCAGTGCAATACCAGGATATGTTGAAATGGAAACCTGAAGCTTTTGAGGGCTGGTTGATTGGTTGGTTTTCTCTTGTTAGAAATACCCTCAAGTGTTCCTTAAATCACAGAAAAGTTGAATGCCATTTTCCATGGAGTGAAGGACACTGTGCTCACCTAGCAGTGACCTGGTTCCCCTAACCAAATGGCATTTGACTTTTGTTTTTTGTTTTTCAAACATTTGCTCTAAAATGAAATGCCAGGTTTAAGCTGGTGTTGGTTTGGGTTTTTTGTGATCATGGTAAAGCTTTCCTTTGATCTGCTTTGTCACTTGTTTTTGCATTCCTGCTGTTCACATTCTGTCCACATAGCTCTGGACTGGAATGAGGATGTGTCCCTCGATAACAACAATCAGGGACATTTTTATTCCTGGCTGCAAGTCACTCCATTCACAAGTGCTTTTTAATTGCAAGGGACTTCCACTAAGTGGAAGATAGCTGGGATTAATTTCTGTGTGGAGCAGCTAATTGTGTTTAATATTCAACCTTGCCTGCCATTGAACTGCCAGAACCATCAGGAACAAACATGAAGTCTGGCTGGAGCAGCTGAGCTCAGCCTGGCATCCATTAAGAAAAAAAAAACAAACAACAAAATCCCAAAATTAATGGGGGCTGGGCTGTGAGAGCTGTGTCCACAGCCTCTTCCTCAAAAGCAAAGATGAAATTTTTGTCTGTGGCACAAGAACAGTGTGTGGAGTAGTAATATCGTGAAGCCATGGACGTTTTTATTCCTAAATAAGGAACAGCAGAACTACTGTCATTTTCTCCAGTCCTGCTTGCCTTAGGCTGGAGGGTAGAGCAGCACTTGTTTCCATGGAGATGCTTTTTTAGCAGGAGAATTTGGCCTTGTGAGTCTCTGAGACAGCAAAGAGCTGATTTCCATCACTGCTGTCCGATGGAAGGACATGGTGGGTGAAGGGATGTCTTTCATCCTAAACCTTGAGGGGAGGGGTGCGATGTTGGAAAAGGTCATTGGCACATTGGGATCTTACAGTTCAACTCCCAGAAGTCATAAACTGCCCCCTCACATCTGGAGCTGCTAAACATCTAAGCATGAATGTCCATAACAATCCTGTGGCTTTATGAAATTGGAAACGCAGCAGATCAGAGAGTAGTGGAAGTGTTGTCTTCTTGTGGGATTTTTGGGAATGTGTAGACTTGGAATCAAGGCCCTTTACAGATGAGAAAGGAGACAGCACCATAAAGGGTGGGTGGATTAATATCAACCCATTGTTGATATTAAGGTTTTCTTAAAAAAAAACCCTTCTCTTTCCTCACATCTTACAAAACTAATGGGGAAATCTAGGCTTAGAAAATCCATTGAAGCACAAGCAAGAAGGTTTCCCATTGGCTTCAGTGAGAAATACCTGTGGCTCTGCTCTTGCAGCAAATGAAAGGCTTTCAGATGTGCAATGATATTAGCAATGGAAATTGAGATGCTGCTCCCATGGGAATGAATTTCTTTCTGTTGGCGTTAATGACAGGAAGATTGGGCTCACTAAGGAAAAAAAAAAATCCATTCTGTTTGCAAAATGAAATGAAAATCAAAGCCAAATTTTGGATAGAGCTTTCAAAGGAATGGCATTCTAGATATCTATTGATGATCCATGCAAAGTTTGTAAAACTGATCCAGTCTGGATCCTCCCCCAGTCCAGTGCCCAGGCATATTCCAGTCCAGGTTTTTCCCCATTCCGGTTTCCTGGTATAATGCAGTCCAGGTTTCCCCCCCCTTGTCGGTCCCTGCCCTGTTCCCCAAGATTTGTGCAGGAGAGGTAAGGGGAAAAATTCAAGTTGATTTTTGGAGGGAAGTTGGGGTAAGATTTGAAAGCATCTTATACCCAGTGAGTTTTCCATTGGCGGCAGCTGCTTTCCTCTTGCCCAAGTATTTCCAACTAATTGGGCTTGTGGCAGAAACTCCGTGTGAGAATTTACAGCCAAAATGGCCTCAACAAAGGCATCAGCAAATGCAGACAAATTCAGTGAAGTACTTTATCCTGCCTAACAGTGAGAATTACTGGCACAGGTATCCAGGCAAGATTCTACCAAAATGTGGATGCTCTTTAGTGCACAGTATTCAGGTTTTCCACTTCAGGATAAAGCCAAATGAAAACAGACTCCTATGAGATCTGTTCAATTTTTAAATACTTATTCATCATCCCATTCTTATTTCTGTGGCTACATTTCTGTTTCCCTAAAGAAATTTCCATTTTAATCTTGCAGCCCCCATGTAACTTTGAAAATTCTTAGGTGACATCTTTTTAAAGGAAATTAGAGCAAGGATGAGTATTTTACAGTGCTTCAGACTCTGCCCAATGTCATCTTTTCTCCAGTAATAAGGCCAGCATGCTTTCAAGGACTATGCTTCCAAATATCCCATTTTTTTAGAGGAATTGCCAACAGAGAAACCATTCTTCATCTTTAATTATTTAGGAGAGAGATTGCCAGCAGCAAGAACCCAAGCACAGACCTATCAAATGAATGGCAGCAATTTCTGGGGCCAGTACCTACTGGGGTTTGTTCACAGCAAACAAGGCCTGAACACTCCCAATTACAGAGATGTCCAGGGGTGTCCAGGGCACCTTTTAATGGGATGGGACCCCTCCTGATTTTGCAATGAAGCTGCTTCTGTTGGCAGGATAAAGGAAGCTGCTCTTGGAATAAGGTCTAATTTCCATTTTCCAATGGAAAATTTATTCTTGAGAGCTCCCTCACCTTCTTCAGCTCCAGCTGAATTTCTTGATCTCTTCCTTGCAAAGTCTCCGATTCCAACGGGGTCACGAATTTGCAGGTGTGATTTATGTGGCTGTAGAGCTGCAGGAGATGCTCAGTCATGGCTTCTGAGGTGATTACAGACCCCAGGAAAAGGAAGTGGTTTTCAGAAAAATCATGGCAGAGTTTGCATTTATAAAACAGACCAGATAGTTGTGATAAATACCTCTACATATAAATTGTCAGAAAGTTCCAGACTGAAGGGGAAGAGTGTGGGTTGGCAGCGAAGAAAAAAGTCAGGAAGGTAAACTCAAACTCAGTGCTTACTAACATCCATCAAGGCAGGACCTTGGCAACACCTTTTCTGCTTCTAAGGTGCACATTAGGAAATAGTCATTTCAAGACACCAGGTAACAGCTACAAACTGCCCACTGGCATATCCATACCACTTTTGTTTTCATGTAAAGAAGTTCTTATGTGGCAAGATTCACTTAACTGGTGCATCTGTCAATGCACACGTTCAGTCAAAGCTTTTAATATAAAGAAACCTCCTGTTACTCAGCTCTCCTCCACAGGGTATTACAAAGTTAATCTTGATGGAACTCAGGAAGCTGCTGAAAACCTCTCTCTTTCCAAGAGGTCATGTGGGTGTGGCCAAATTCCAAATATGGTCATGTGGGTGGGGCTGGGCCCAAATAAGGAAATTTGGGTGTGGCCAAATTCCAAGTATGGTCATGTGGGTGAGGCTATGCTCAAATATGGTCATGTGGGCACGACTGAATTCCAAATATGGTCATGTGGGTGGGGTTCTGCCCAGATAAGTAACCATGGGTGTGGTCAAATTCCAAATATGATCATGTGGGCGTGACCAAGTTCCAAATATGGTCATGTGGGCGGGGCCATGCCCAAATAAGGAGATGTAGGCATGACAAATTCCAAATATGGTCATGTGGGTGGGGCTATGCCCAAATAAGGAAATGGAGGTGTGGCCAAATTACAAATAGGGTCATGTGGGTGGGGTTATGCCCAAATAAGGAAATGTGGGCAAGGCTATGCCCTAATAAGGAAATGTGGGCATGGCTGAATTCCAAATAAGGAAATGTGGGCTGGGCTATGTCCAAATAAGGAACCTTTGGTGTGGCTGAATTCCAAATAAGGTCATGTGGGTGGGGCTATGGCCAAACATGGTCATGTGGGTGTTTCCAAATTCCAAATATGGTCCAGGATCTAGTTGCTGCAGGGTTAATAGTGTCAAGATGATATTTGCATTAGCTAGCTAATTATTTGATTCATCTGCATGTTAAATGTCTGATTTTTATGTTAATTGGACGTATTTCTGGCAAGGGCAAAATAACATCTGACAGTGACATTTAATGTCATTTGAATCTGGCTAATGTTGAAGCAGTAATTTCTGTTCTGGTGTTAGGATGAAAAGAGAAGTGTTCAGTGCTTTGGTAGCAATTCCCACATCCCACAGCTGCAGGGGGAGATGGACAGAACTCCCCCTGCCCTGTCTGGCTGTGCCACCACTGTCCTTTCATTCCCTTCTCATGATGAAAACACAAGGATGCAGTTTGTCCTCCTCTTCCCTCTGCCCTCCATTGTGCTCTCTTGTCAGCTAGAACAGAAGGAGTTGATAAAAAGCTGTGTAATTTGCCAAACCCCCCAACTTAATGACTTTGGCTTGTCCGGGTTACTAGGCTTGCATTTTACATCACAGTATTTTGAAGCAGTTCCTCATTGCTAAAATTTTAAACTTGGTGGAGAACTCTGGGGGAAAAGAGCTCCTTTATATTAATAATTAAATGGCAATAAACCAACAAACCTATTTCTTTTTCTGCCACTTTGATGGGAAGGAAATAGCACAAGGTGGTTTGTGCAGGGGTTGGTTTGCTTGCAGGGACAGATCAGGAGATCTGGGAGCCTGAGACACTCAAATGATGGATGCTGGGGTTCAGCAAGGCACTTAGACATGTCACTGACCTTAAAGAGCTTGGACAAATCATTGCTGCCCAAAGTCAATACCATTGAACTCTGGTTCCTCCAGCACAGGCAGTGGATCGTCCATGGCAGGCCTTGGTGCTCCCTGCCAAGCAGCAGCACAAATGTACCTGTTGGAAGGTGTTATTGGTGCTGTAAATTGGTGTGTGCATGGAGAGGTTTCTCTCTCAGCTGTGGGGAGGGAGAGGAATTCTTGTAGTTTGTGATATTGTAGAAGCTTGCAAATATCACTCAGCAAACAGTAGTTCCGAGCCTGTGGGGCTGTAAATGAGCTTTGTTTCATTGATTTCCATGGCTCTGTGCCAGTTTACTGAAGGACAAGATAAACTTCTGACTTTTCCTCTGCCCCTTTGCTGTTTGTTGTTCCCAGAAGCTGCTCAGAGCAATCTGAGGCTGAGTGTCTGTCCCAGAGCTCCAAGCCCAGGGCTGGGTTGTTGTGTCCAAGAGCCATGCAGGGTCCTGGGGGATGTGCACTCCACTTCTGCTTTATCAGCCAAGGGTGCCTCAGTCACAACAGCAAGCTGGCACTGGAGCTTACTGACTTGGCACTGTTGGGTTTGGTTGGAGACTCATAAATGTGCTTTAAATCCAAAGGCATGGGGTGTGCCTGAAGCATGGCAGTACCAGCATTCTTTCATTAGCTGAAAGACAATCAGAAAGTGTAATGAGAGTCCTATGTATTGGATAGGTGGGTCCTGTTGCTCTGAATGAGCTACAGCTGCGGGGTCCTTGGTTGGGTAGCAGCTGTAGCTCATGAAGGCCACTGGGATAAAAGGGGGTGGGTCGAGAGCCCAAGAGGAGCCCCTGTGAAGCTATTAGGAACTGCACAGCAGAGAAGAGCTACATGGTAGAAAACCAGCTAGAAGGTATGGACTTTAAGAATATCATAACAAGAGTATGGGACTCTAGAAATACGAAATACAATAAGATATCAACAATAAGAAAGAGCAGGTATGAAGCCTTACCTCTCTAAGGTACCTACCTCCAACTTGGCTCAGCAGTGCTGGAGAGTTACAGCCCAGAGCTGCTGCTGCTGCTTCTTAACACCTCGTTTGTGCTCCTGGCTGGGGGCAGTTGGAGTCACTCCCTTAAAGCAGGGAACAGCTTTGGCTGCTCTGTGTAGTGACCTGAAGGACACACTGAGGAAGTGGGAGACTCAAAGCTTTCTCTCTCTTTTTTTGCATTTCCATAAGTGTAGTTTGGAGGCACCATAAATCAGTCACTTCTTGCCACCATGTTGTAAAGCGGACAAGTGAGAGAGCTGGGCTAAGAATACAGGACTTGAACTTTATATTCCAATGACAAGGTACTTGCCAGAGGGGGAGTTTTGGATAGCCAGCAGGGGCCTGGGTGTGCTTAGGGAGAAGCCTGTGTTACAGCTGGAATGACAGCAGTGGAGCTGTATTGATGCTCTATCTAGAGAACCAACCTAAATGTTGCATTACATACAAAATATACATAGTTTGAGAGTGATTTAGACACCTGAGAAGCTCCACTTTGGAGGCAGCATTTACTGATGAGTTATTGGCTGTATCTATAGCTCACTGAACAGAGCCCCAGCTCAAATAATTTGTTTGCTATTGACAGGAGCTGAGGTTGAAGTAAATTAATTTAGTCAAGCTCATCGATTTTTCACTACTTATGAAGAGGAGAGGTAACATTTTCTAGGTACTGCAATCACAAGGCTTCTCTCAAAGGATCATATTCTACTTCCTCTGAAGGTAATTCAAGGAGGGTGGTAACTGTGTGTGCCTCCTGCTTTTTCCCAAAGAGGAGCCAGTTCTGACACTGCACTTAAATTAAGGGTGACGTTTTCCAAAGGCTGAAACATTTTTGAAAATCAGAGAGATGTAGTCATGGTAGCTGTAGAGATTCCACAATCTCAACAGAATGAACAGCAAAACACCAGGAGCAGGAATTTTACAGCTTCAAAGGGGATTTGTGTTCTGTCTCCTGTCTGGAAGTACAGTGTAATCAGAACTGCAAGGTGGAATTTATCTCAGCATGTCCAAGAGAAACCCTGCTCATAAATTATGACTTGTGAGCCTAAAATCCCTTTCTAGTTAGGGTATGCCTCGGGGCTGGGAGAGGTTGGATAAGGTACCAGGGGTCTGGAGGAGAAGGGAAATGCCTGGTGCTTCACTGAGTGCCTGTTCCTGGGGGCACTTTGCCTTAATTCCCAGGGATGGCATCTTCCCATCACTGTCCCCTGAGTGATGCCACCAGGCTGAGCCTCCTCCTCTGTTCACTCTGGGATGCCACATGAAGTGTCTTTGTGCCCTGATGGGGAAAGGCAGCTTTTTGTGTGAGGGCAGCTGAATTCTCTGAGCAGAGATCAGTGGATTGGTTCCTTGTTTTATTTATACCCTAGTGCATAGCAGTTGTTCTCAAAAAAAGCCAACCTCTTTCCTTGTATCCTGAAATCCCCATGTCAGCCAGGCAGGCTGCTGTACTGCCAAAATGATCCATTATTTACCTATGGATATCTCAATTGTTGCTATCCTTGACTGGGCTTGTTCTTTTCTTTATTGGTTTTCTTAGGGGGATTAAAATTAACCAGATATTGAATGGTTTTGTATCAATCAGATGGAGATGCATTTATGTACAGAATTAATGCAGCTTTGCCCAAGTAATGAATCAGTGGAACTGTGAGTGTGTGGGCTTTGTGTGTGGTTATGCCAAGGACTTAGGGAGAGGTTAGAACTGAGACTGCTAAGCCCAGGTGACTTTGATTGACATTCATTATTCATAAAGGTTTAATTTCATTTAATAGCAAGATTAAACTCATCAGTATCATTTATTGAAACTGATGGGGGGGATGTATGCAAAAATTGCTTATATCATTTGCATGGAACTTCCTTAATGAAAAAAAAATCACACAACCATAATGTAAAGTATATAGGAAATGGCCCTGTTAATTATTTGAGAAATTATCAACATTTTGTGTTGTATCTGGAATTATTGGAAAGTCTGATGTGCTCTGCCTCAGTCTCATTGATATCAAAGCGTTGGGTACTCTGTGGTGCCTTGTGAGCATTCTGTAGTGCCCTGTGGTTTGCATATGCATGGCTGCCATGGCACAGGTTTGTGACACACTCGTTAGTCTTCATCTGTCACCAAAATGCCTCATTTAGGCAGATGGCCATGCTTTAATCAGTCATTAATTACTCAAAAAAGCCCTTTTGTGGTAAGGGTGATGTAACCGCAATTACCTCCTATTTAAGTGTGGGAAAGGTGTGATAGCTGCTCACTCAGTAGCTGAATTTGAGCTGATGGTTATTATGGTGTGCAGTGTAATTGCAATGCAGGTAAAATGCAGAGATTTCTAATATGAAGAGTACTTCATCTATCAAGTGGCACTAATAGGTGGATCACTCTCAGGAGCTTCCCAGTTCCATTACTCATCCCATGTCAGAGCCCAGAGTTTCCAGCTCTGTCAGTGCCCAGCTGCTCTGGGAGCTCACCTGTTCAAACATGGAGCTCCTGCAGAGCCAGCTCAGTGATATTTATTCATTTGAAGTGATGTGGATGCTTCTGATTAAATAGTTATGTGTGACTTTAGGAGTAAAAATAGAGCTTCCTTTATGAGTACCTACCAAAGAATATGTACATTTTGTACATTTTAAATGGAATTGCTTGGCAGTTGTTTTCATCTTGGGACAAGTATGATCATCTTCTGAAGGGAAAAACAAAACATAACAGCAAATAGGGTCACAGGTTTCTTCAAGAATGTTGTATTTGCAGGTATAAAGACAAAACTGCTACCTGTAATTTTTATGGGAGGCATTAAGTAATGATAGGGAGGTTCAAAATGCCATGTAAGTTCAACTTTTGCAGCTTTCAAGCCAGTTTTCTGCAATTATTAGGGAAAAGAATCCCATCCTACTTTGGTGCTGAGCTAGAAAGGGAATTAGAAGGGTCTCCCTCTGCACAGGATGGCAAGAAGCACTGAGTGATTGCCTGCTCTCACTGCTGAGGGGAATCTCTGCTGCCTTTACATTGCTGCTGGAGGAGAGAGACCACATTTAACCCAGGAGGGATCTCCTGAGGTCAAACTTGACTCCAAGCAGATCAGGATTGGAATTTTCACCCTGAAAGCTTACAGGGTTAGGTTGTGTGTGAATGAAAGCAGAGTTGTGGAGCTTGGGGCAGGGTCTAAGTGTGCAGACATCATTTCCAGCTTGTGCTGTGTGTAACCATGTAGGGAAATATCCCTTATTGTTTGTAGCCGTGTAGAAACACCTCCAGCCTCTCTCTCTTCAGGGTTTTGGAGGCATTTTATAAACAAGGGATATTTGCCTGGCTGCCAGCAGTTGTCCTGGGAGTGACAGAGAAGTGATCCATTTATGCCAAGCTGAGTTTGACCGTGCTGAATTTAGAGTGTGAGGGCTCTGAACAATCAGGGAAACGAGAGCAGGAAGGGATCAGCCAGCAGGTGTGAGCCGTGGGGTCCCAGTGCAGGTGTGAGCAGTGGGGTCCCAGTGCAGGTGTGAGCCGTGGGGTCCCCGTGCAGGTGTGAGCAGTGGGGTCCCAATGCAGGTGTGAGCAGTGGGGTCCCAGTGCAGGTGTGAGCAGTGGGGTCCCAATGCAGGTGTGAGCAGTGGGGTCCCAATGCAGGTGTGAGCAGTGGGGTCCCAGTGCAGGTGTGAGCCGTGGGGTCCCAGTGCAGGTGTGAGCCGTGGGGTCCCAGTGCAGGTGTGAGCAGTGGGGTCCCAGTGCAGGTGTGAGCAGTGGGGTCCCAATGCAGATGGGAGCAGTGGGATCCCAATGCAGGATTTGAGCAGTGGGGTCCCAGTGCAGGTGTGAGCAGTGGGGTCCAAATGCTCTCTGCTCTGTGGGCAGAGAGATCAGGTCTATAACATCAGGCTGCAGGAGACAAAAAGGAGTTTGAATCATAAAGCAGCTGAAAACTTGCCAGACTTATTTTTCTTCCCCACTTTTTGTCACTCTTTGAACAGCACAGAGCTCCCATAGCACTACCACTGGAATGGGAACACAGATGCAGAAAGGGAAGCACCAAAATGTGGGGGTGTACCAAACTGGCATCCCAATGGTGGCATCCAGGAGCTGTGTGTTGTGAGAGAGGGAGCTTTGTAGGGTGTCAGGAATGAGCTCTTGGCCAATTTTGGTCTCTTTTACATTTGCCATTGAGGATATCAAAGTAGCAATCTTGGTCTGAGATTGCTCACAGCTGCTTGCTGGGGCTTTGTGGGCAGCACCTCCACATTCCTTCCGTATCTGAGGCATGTGCATCTCCCAGAGCTCTTCGTGGAGCAGCGTGCACTAATGCAGTAGCTGCTGAAAGATGGAATAAGTGAGTACTGAAGATCCCTGCTAATTGCACAGAGCAGAGACATTCCTTTCCCTTGAAATCCCCATTAATTTTTGGATTTGTTTGGGTAAAACAGTCTTTTGGTCTGAAAATATCAGAAGCACTGACCTTTATATACAAAACAGGCACTTTGGTAATCTTCCCCTCTATTTTTCGTGGCATGTGGTTATTGGTGTTCAAAGCCTTTTAAACTTCTTATTTGAAAACTTGATATCCTTCTTCAGAGAAAGAAATTGTTAAGAAAAGAGTTGAGCCCATGGCCTTCCTAGGTCGAGATAGGATGTGAGAGGTCAACTCTTAGTTAAGGATTCCTTGATAGATTTTTTTTTGGGGGGGGGGAAATGTGGAGAGTGGCCAGCATACGTTTTTGATTCCTTTCAATTAAAATGCTACAATATTTTTATTTTCAAAGTGGCATGATTAGCTTTGTGTTCTGGGAAATATTGGAGAAACTTTTTGTATGTTGTTCATATGGATGCTGTGACCATCAAACTGCAGCAAAGTGTCAGCCCAGCCCAGGGCTGGTGGAGCCTCTGTCCTTTTATTTTTACTGATTGCTGACATCTTGTTGGGTTGTCTGATTAGTAGATGAGCTCAGTTTTAAAAAGAGCCTGGTTTATTTTGTTTTTCAGGCTAATTGTCCAAGTGGAGATCACATTTATTGAGAATAACCTTGGCGGTTTAGAATGTTGCAATTGGAGTTTTCTCTGCTTTAAGGTTGGAATAGAAACAAAAGCCATCTGCTTTTCAGCTTTGTCTGTGGATATCCATCATCTCACTGGCAATTTTGTTCACTGTGCTCCCTGCTGATGTGTTTCCTCTGACTACATTCCCTGGAAAAGCACAGAAATTGTATGGCTCCTTCTCAGAAATGGCAATGGGAGGCAAACATAATAGAGAAAAAAAAAAATTTCAGGGAATTCAGATGGGGAAGAAAAAAGTCAAAATGTATCAGGTTAAAATTATATAGACATGAACCCAACCTGTGTGGCTGGCAGTGACCAGGTAAAGCAGCAGGCAGTGATTTTTAAATGTTTTGATTATTGTGTTTTTACACCTTAGGGTTATTTAATACAGCAATAACTTAAAGGCTAATGTATTTTAATGTACTGTAGCATTTTAACAAGTGCCTTGTAGCAATGGTTAAAGTCACAAAATGGTTTCTGTTAAACTTTGCTGTTTTCAAACACTCCAAACTTTCTCTGTCAGCATAGATAGTCTGGATTTGATCTATGCCCAAAGCAGATCTCCTGGGGTTTGTTACTAACCTCTGTGCATTATTTAGAAAAAGCAAAAGCCTTGGCTTCTTTTGAGTAATGGCCATCATAAAAATTGTCCTTTGTGTTTGAGTTTGTAAGGTAAAATTGCAAATTTCCTCTTTTTGGGTTTCAGAGAGGAACCATTTAACTCTGAACCTCAGAGCTGACCCAGAGCCACGTCCTGTCTGCATTTTCATGTGTTTAAGCCTTGTGTTAGTGAGGACCCTGCTAGAGGGATGAGGATTTGAAGGTCTTGCGTTAGTGAGGACCCTGCTAGAGGGATGAGGATTTGAAGGTCTTGCTGCAGTTAACATTTTCTATTTTACCACCTAGGAAGAATCACTCAGTCCTGTATATTCCATGTTTTGATAGACAACCCGATGTTTTTGAACAAAGGTGATTGTTTCTCTTTTTTAAAACCAAATGAGCTGGGATGCCTTTTGAGTAGCTTCAGTGGCAGGCACAAATGACTTGCAGATGGTTTGTGCTTTTCTTTGCAGTGGCTGAAGAGCTGATTTCTCTTGTAGCTGCTTCTGGCAGGTTTGATGTTCAAAAGGTCAGTTACACGAGAATAAAAAGAAAAAATCTTAAATGGCATCTGTGAACCAGACAGAGTGTAAAATTAAAATTCTAAATGGTTGATATGAGGCTTGAAATGTCCCTTGAATAGAAGACTAGGACCAGTCACCTCCTTTATGAAGAATCTTTTCTTGAGGGTTGGCTTTTCTGCCTCCTTTGCTGAAATTTCCATGCAGCTGTTTTATTGTCCAATTACTGCCAGTGAAAGTTATTTCTTTTGTCTTAACAGCCATTTCTGGAAGTTCTGTGCCCCTCCTGACCGCACAAAACTCTCTTTATTCCATTTCCCTCTGCAGTAAACAGTCTGTGTGTCTGTTCTTTGCTTCCTTTGCACCTTGATCTTCATAATCAATACTGCCCAAAGTTCAGATCTAATGATTGCAGTCACTTGGGAATCTCCAGCACACACAGAGGTGACCAGAACTGCAGTGCTCAGAGAAGATAGCACATGGGATGGGGGTGTCTGGTCCCCCTTGCATTTCCAGCATCTGTGTGAGGTATAAATGTAACCTGCCTCAGTTTACCTCTGGTTTGGGTCAGTGTTTTAGCACTAGGTCTGCCAAGCAACTTTTTTCTCTTTAATTCTGTCTATAGTCTCAGCTCCATTAATGTGTACCTTTGTCTGAGGAAAATAATCTACTTTCTGATCATTTTTTTCCATGCTTTATAGTTGGGATCATCTCTGTTTCATCAATATTCAACTGTTTTTTTTTTTTTATCCAACTCATTATCAAAGATGTAAAATTGTATCAGTCAATGTGACAGCAAACATTGCTGTATGTATTCCTTCCACTTAGAGTCTATACCCTTGGTTTCCTTTTTAATTAAAAATTTTCAGTGTTTTTCTGCATGTTAGCACATTGTTCAGGTATTGCCTCACCCGATTCCTTATTTTTAAATTCCAGGGTTATAACCAGCTGATAAATTTTAGTCAAATTAAAAGCATATTTCTCCTTCCCCATCTCCTCTTTACTCCATCAAGCAATTTTTTCCTCATTGGTATTTTTTGCAAAATAAAGCAGTTTGGGTTGTTGCCATAGCTGCTTTGAACTTTCATTGCTCAGGCCTGAGCACTGCAAACAGTTCTAGAAGTGCCTCCTGCTACTGATTTATTTTATAAAAATGTTCAGCCTGTGCCAAGCACGAGAGGGACCTGAGCTGGAGCGCAGGTTCAGAGGTGTCGGGGGCAGGAGTATCCATGGAAACAAAGCTCCCTGCAGTGTGCAGGTATCCTCCAGCCCTGCCAGGCAGAGCTGAGCTGTGCTGACCTGTGTGTGCCAGCCCCACCTGCACAGCTCAGCTGAGCCCTGTTTGGTGCCAGCTCTGAGCACATCCCACAGCTTCCCTGCGCAGGATGAGTTCTGTAGGGATGAAATAATGGATCCAGCACCTCATGCTGTCTTTGTAGAGAAAAAAATAACCTTTTCCTGAAGGCTTTATCCTCTCATCTGGCATCATAAGCTATTCCCTCCCATTTTGCTGGTTTTTTAAAGCAGCTGTGTTCAATCCTTTCCTTAACTTTCATCATTTCTACCCTTCCTGAGTCTGAGCTAATCCAAGCAAGGCCTGCAGCCAAACCCAGCTTGCTTGGGTCAACCAAGCAGTTCCAGTGTGGAATATCATAGCTGGGATTGGGTGCACAGAAACATGAGAGGGAAGCAGAGTTCAGGTGCTCAGCACATCTCATAAACCTGCCCTCCAGTAATTTTCCCTGAATTTCTAAAAGAGATCTCTAAAAGATGATTTTTTTTCCTTTTTACATTTTTTCTCTAAAATGAATCTAACCTTGAGCGCAGGTAAAGGGTGGTCATGTGGGTAAAAGTTGGCAAAGGGAGATGGGAGCTGACAGCAGAATTGCTGGCCTGGTGTGTCCCTCCCCCCTTCATCCCATTCTCTGATTCATTCCTCTGG
The DNA here is from genome assembly GCF_028018845.1 of Melospiza georgiana. NCBI lineage: Eukaryota > Metazoa > Chordata > Aves > Passeriformes > Passerellidae > Melospiza > Melospiza georgiana. The sequence continues at coordinate 14,641,522 of NC_080432.1, forward strand.
TTTTGCAGCCAAAATAGCAGACTATTAATGAAGTAAATCCTTGTTTTAATAAACATTAACTAGGCAACATGTAATTATAGATTCAGGAGCAGAAAATAATAGCTGCTACATTAAGGAGTCTCAGTGTAAATAATGAATCTTAAAGCTGCAGTGACTTTTTTATAAAGATGTCAGATATCTAAAGGCTTCTCTGCTCACTCATGGGGGTGTTCCCAATTCCCTTGGTGTTTGCGTCCCTCTGTAGTTCAGCTTTGTGCACCAGTGCTGTGATGTGCATTTGTTATACAGGCCTTGGCATGAGCTGCATGGGGAGTCCCAGTGGCTGCTTTGGCACCTCCTCTGTGGTGTGAGGTTCAATCCCAGGAGCCACCTCAGACTCTGTTCCTTTTCCCAGCTGTGCTCTCTTCCCAAATATGACAAGAGACTCTTGCTAATTGCAGTTGTTGTGTACATGGGACAGTGAAAATAAATGGGATTTGTCTGACAACAGGTCAGAAAAAGCTTTTTAACTTTGTTCTTTCTGTTTAACTTACTGTCTTGATAATGGGGAAATAGATTTTTCAGAGGTGTCCTGTGTTGTGTCCTAATCTGTGGCACTCTGATCACATGCTCTGAAATAACTACAAAGAAATGAAGCTTCATTTATTGTTTGCTGAGTAAATCATGGTGTCATATTGCAGAAAGAGGTTAAAAAATGTCAGCTGTGAGCAAGCAGGGCCTCCTGCACCTCCCTGAGCACTCAGCAGTGCCAAGGAGTGGGGTTCTGTCTGGGCATGAGCCCATGGGTGAGTGTGATCCATGGATTTACCTTAGGGCATGGAATGGGTTGGCACTGGCACATCCAGTGCATCAGGGAGGAGCAGTGATGGCAGAGCATTACAAAAGCCTGATAAATGTCATGAATAATTAGATGTCTCCCTCAAGGACTGGTTTAGGCAGCTATAGGAATTGTTCCTGGATAATTCCCAGCACTGCCAGTTGTATTGGTTTTCCCATAATCTGGTGGGATTGTAAAGCATTTACATTGTAAAGGACTGAGGTCACTGAAGTCAGGATAATTATTAGTCATTATTATGGTAATTAATAATGGCAATTATAGGACCAATGGGTCTCATCCTTTCAGTTAGCTGGCATGAGATGAGGCTCTTCCAGCAGAAAAGAAGGAAGAAAAAGTACTCTGGTTTGCTGTGCTCATAGCCAGCCCTAGAGCAGATAGGGAATTACAGCAGAAATTTGTACCTGGATTTGTGGTGCTCTCTTATTTTTCCAGTACCATTTGTATAATCTGTTACATCATCAGCTGATGGAGCTGTGCCTGATCTGCCTTTTGCCTGAGGTTTGCTGCTGCATCAGCAGCCAGAGGAAAGCCTTGTGTGCCCCAAAGCTGCGTGTGCTGCTCTAATGGGGCATCGTCCTGTGCCTGCAAGCTTGTCCATAGTGGGGGAAACTGATTAAAGGGGTTGATCATGGGGAAAATCCACTCTGCTGCTTTGGACAGCAAGCCCAAAGATGCATTAATTCCCCAAGCTCCACCTGGGGCCCAAGCAAAGAACAGCCAAATCGGGTGTCAGTCACTGGGACCTGGTAGGGCAATGCCTGAAGTGACCTGGGAATGGAATTTTATGGGAAATAACACTCAAAACCCTTAAAAGGCCAACAAGGGGATGTTTAAGGAAGTAACCACTAAGGTGGACACATCTTCCCAAATCAGCCACAGCTCCAAAAGCACATCTGCTCCCTCAGACAGTTCAAACCCATTCATTCATTCACTGATCTCAGCCTCCTGCTTTTCTGGTCCCCCTGCCAAGAGTGAGCCTGTTCTCAGTGGACCCCTGGGAACTGTGGTGGCTCCATGTGCAGAATGGATTTTGGGAGAGCTGTTGTGTGGCAGATAGGAGGATGCTGACTTGGGAATCATTTATCAGAGCACTAATCAACCATGCAGTTGTTTCCTACTGCAAGCTCAGCCTCTGTCATCCTGAAATATTGAAACTGGGCAGATTGAAATGCTCTGCAAATGTAGGCCCAGTCATGGGGAAAAATGAGAAGTGCCAGCCCCTGATGAATGACACTGAAGGCAGTGTGGCAGTGTGGAGCTGGGTGAGTGTCTGATGCTCTGCCCTGGACTCGTTGTGCTGGACTGCCCTGGACAGTTGTGCTGCCTGGGGGCTGTGACAATCTGCACTTGGGTGAGCACATCCCATTCCCTGCTGCTGCCATCAGTACCCCAATTTTAGAAGCAGTTAATGGGAGGAGTCTGTTTGGTGGGTTGGTTTTATTCCTCATTTTTTTCCTTTTATTTCCCCTCCTTTGTGCTGATCCAGCCCCCTCAGGAGACCATTCCCCAGTCTGATTGCTGTGGTGGTGGTGAGGAGCATTCACTCCTCGGGAGTTCTGTAGCTCTCACACTGCAGCTTATGGAGCTGCTTTCCCTCAGTCACAACTGCAGTGGCAATTCCATTCATTTTTACTTTGGCTAATCAAGCCAAGGTCTCTCAGTTCCCAATTTCCTTCTGTTCCCCAATTACCCTGGTAGTTATTTTCAGACCTGTTTTACTTGCTGACTTTTCTACAGCTCTGGTAGCCTTTGCTCAGCATTTCAAATGAGGTCATTAGGCCTTTGTACAGCAGCTTGAAAGCTCAAAATAATTCTCATAGATTCAATTCTTCATTTTTGTCACTGCAAGGCAGCTTAAAACCAGTGTCTGATCACCTTGGTGGTTGTTCAGTGAGTGTTCTATTCCACATGTTTACATCAGGAAGCTGCTACTGCCTGAGCCTGAGTTTGTGCCTTGTGCTGCTGAGTTTTACCCCGTCATGCTTTCCCTCATCATTCATAAACTTGGGCTTGCACGGAGAAAATCAGCAGCTGGCAAATACTGGTGATAAAAGCATGTTCAGAGCTGCTCAGAGAAGAGCACTCTGATATTAATTCAGGGCAACAAAAATAGATGAAGCAGATAAATCTGAGGATAGATGTTAATGTTTTATTTTGGAAACTGTTTTCTCTGATTATTTTATGCTTATTTTCTACTCTAAAGTAGAAGAGAGCAGCAGAACAGGGGCAAAACCCCCAAGCTCCTGGACTATGTGAATCATGTATGAAAAAACACCTTTCAAAATGGATTTAGGAGTGATAACATTATTTTAAAATCTTTGTGAAAACCCTGGATTTTGTAACTGCATTTAATCCAGTCATACATTGAGATTAATCTCACAGGCTTGGAGGCCTTTCATGTTTTGGCTTTGTCTTTGCTCCTTATCTTCCAGCTTTACCTGAGCTCCTCATGGAATCCCATCCCACAAAACGAGCCTGCAGATTGAAATCCAAAATTCCACAGGTTCTATTGCAACTCAGACAAAGTCTCCAGAGTACAATCCCCACGTTCAGGTGCTGCTGAGAAGACATCAGACACTTTTACTGCAGAATATATTGGGAAAACTGCAAATTGTCATGTTTAACAAAGCCCTTTTTTTTTTTTTTTGGCAAATAATCTCCAAATTTGATTCCTTGTCAGAAAGATTTGGGAGTGAGGAAAGTTGTGCACAGAAGAAACTTCTGGTATTTGCAACCACTTAAGCAATCTTTAGGTTATGATATGTTTGCTGAGACTTTGATGCTACCTGCACATTGGCCAAATAAAATTAGCATTGGAAGAGAGATTTCAGTGAAGCAAAGTGGGTGAATTTCATAGGAAGAGCTGAAATTTGCATTTGGCACGTTACCTCACAGCTGAGGTTCTGATTTATCTGTAAATCAACTTTAGGTAAAATTACAGCCAACCATGTCCTCCTGTCTTGACTTCTGCACAGCTCAGATGTTGCAGGAGATAACTTCAGTTTCATTTCCAGATGTCCTGTGCAGCCAATGGAGTGCAAAAGGCTTGAGCAAAGTCCTCTTGGATTATCTGATTTAATAACAGAGAGGAAAGAAAATTTCCTCTTGAGTTCTGCATTGGTATAAACAGACACAACTTTTGACTTGTGGAGGCTGTTCTGAGTTGCTGAGACTGTGTTTCCAGTACAGGGGTTTTGTGGAGTTTCTGCCACAGAAAATGTAGGTTCTGTTAAATGCAAAGGGTGGCTCTATTTAAAGGGAAAGGGGAAAAAAAACAGGCAAAGGGAAATGTCTCCATTGTGCAGGATAGGGGGAGAAAAAAACAACAAAATGGCAAAGCCTTTCTCTTCCAAAACTTCATTTATTCATATTAAAGGTCATTAACTTTATTTTGTACGGAAAAAACACCAAATAAACTTGATGAAAAATGTAAGCATTAAAAAATTCCCTTCAAGAAAGAAGATCCTCATGGATTCTGGCACTGCAGTTGTTACTGAGCTGGTTACAAATAACAAGTTTGAATCACAGAGCCCAGTCTAATTTAAGATCTGCTGTTATCATCATTTTGGAGGAATTCAGAGCAGGTTCTCAATGAACATGGAGTGTGCTAAGTGCAAGGGGCCTTGCTGGGTGAGAAGTTTTCTTTCCCAGGATGGGAAAGTCCCCTTTGGATCCTTGAGCATTTAAGTCTTAACAAATATCAAAAATAGGAGCCAGATCCTCAACTGACATTGGAAAACAATTATTTTTGAAAGTCAGGTGGTTTTTATTCACTTTTTTTATGAGCAGAGATGTTTCCTGACACGTGACAAGTCTGTTTTCAAGGAGTCTGTGTAAAGCATTTGTCATAATGACAAATTAATGTCTTTGTGCCAGCATTAAGACTTACAGCCTCATTCAGCTTCATTAATGCAGCCAATTTGTTTTGCATCCCACCTGCATCTTGCTCAAGCACATAAATGGCACCCTTGATATTCTGTAATGATTGCTCATTCCCTGGCAGATCAGGATGTGTGGCATTAACATGAGGAAACAAATCCTTTCTAATTACTTTTTTTTTCTTTTTACCATATTCAAGTCGGCAGGGTAATTAACATGCAGCAGGGTATGGTCTAGATGACCAATTAACTTCAAATAGGTGTGTTCTGGTAATTATTCCCCATACAGCAGTGCAAATATTAGATTAAGTTTTAGAGTGAATTTTATGGATCTTTGAGTTTGAGTAATTTAAGATTAAATAAATTGACTGAACTTCACCTGAAATTCCTGTTAAATCTCCAGACCACTTTCCCTTCCTTCTGCCCAAACACAGAACTGCTCCAGTCAGCACAGCCTGAAATTGCCAGAGTCCCTGTTGCCTCTGAGCTGGGTACAGGAGGGTGCTCAGACACCCCTGGGCCCCTCTGAATTCAGGAGGTTGGGTTTGCTGTGGATCATTGTCACATTGCACACGTATCCAGCACATACTCTGAAAATTAGTCAAGGCCATGGAGTTAATATCACTTAAACAGCCTTTAAATTAATAGTGAGTAATTGGCTGCATTGCAGCCACTAATTAAATGTTTCAGCAGAGCTGCTGGTACCTGACACCCAGAGACCAAAATTCCACATGAGGCATCCTTGCTTTTCCAGACATCCTCAGAACTTCTCATGGCCTTTTCCTCACAAGATCCCCCTTGGCCCATGCAAACCCATGAGTGGTGCTGTGAATTTCTGCTCACAGGTCAGCAGTTTGTAAATGAGAAGGTTGATGCATCTTAATATAATAATAATAATAATCTGGATAGAAAATAAAAGTAAAAGCAGTTGTGGTTGTGCATTCCCAAAGCCTCTCACAATCCCATGTACGGGGAATCAGCTCCATGGCTCAGGAAATCCATAACAGTTTTCCAACTGGTCAGATCAACACAAAGGAGGAAAGAATAGTTAATTAAACCCTTGCAGAAGGAGCAAGTTCCATACTGGCAGCTCCAGGAGAGAGATTTAGAACCCCTATTTAACCGTGCCTCTCAGTCCTGTGGTACAGCCACATTTCCATCCCTAAGCAACCCCTCTTCTCTCTGTAGTCACACAGTTATTTCCATGGGAATTGACTTTGCATTTGTGCAGTTACAAGAAGAGTGGATGTTGCCACCCACACTGCAGCCCTTCCATCAGGAACATGAGTTAATATTGCTAATATTATTGCCATTAGTTAATAAGCACTGGTTGAGTCAAGTTCACATTTTCATAGCAACAAATCCAACTGTCCAAAGGTGCTTAATCTCAATTACATAAATTCATCTCTACCACATGAAGTGCTCTTAGAGGGATTCATACAAGCTGGTGCAATGAGCTTTTTCAATAGCACTATAATTGAGAACTCCACGTGTTTCCAAGTGCTGTTTAACAATTAATTTGCCAAATATCAAATTTAATTTAACTATTTTCAGTCAAAATAGAGACACGCATGGGAAATTTCAGGTGATTGGGTTTAACCCAATTGACATTGCGTAGAGATGTCATAAAGGAGGTTGTTGTAATTAGTTTGGCATTGAAGACCTGTCTGCTTAATTTCTGAAAACCAGCAGATTTCCAGCCCTGGCAAAGGTCACTCAGGATAGGAATAAGTCTGTGCCACAGCAGACTTGATACCAGCCTGTTAGAGCCTGAAAAATATCAGTGAGCAGTGTTCTGTCAAACAGTTTTTCAGAAATTTAAACCTTTTTCATGTACAATCTCTGGTCTCTCAGAAATACCACAGGCCAGGCTGGGTGCCAGCATGTACCAAGCTGCTTTCTGAGGTACCAGCTCTCACCTTTCTGTAGATTGGATGGGATTAAAAGCTGAGCTGCAAGAACTCTTTGATCACAGAAGCAGCTGAAAATTGTACAGGCTGCATCTCTGAGCTGCTCTGTGCAGCTCATCCAAGGCTGGCATCCTGCTCTGGCTCCATTTTGCCATTCCTGCCTGCATCCAGCATGCTGCTCTGAAGCCCAAAATCCAAGTTCCACATAAGCCAGCATTTGCCTGAAACCCTGAGCATACTTTGGTATTTAAAAGTGGGATTTTTTTCTGAGACATATCACAAGTATTAAAAAAAGGGAAATTAAACAACTGCAGAGTGGTTTTATTTTTTTTCAAACTTTGCAAAGGTTTTTATTATACATGAGGATATGAGGGAAAGATCACTATAGTGAATATCATAAGCCTTTGATTTACCTGCTTGGTTTTAGTCTCTTACTATTGAATTACAGTAATAAAGACTGGTCAGGACAGCAAGCAGGAAATGAAGCAGCAACTGGTGATAAAAGAAACTTTTAGGGAAAATACATCAAGGGCCCTCCAGGAAACAGCAAGATGTTCTTGCTTCAGAGCCATTTGTGGGGCTGCTTCCTGTGGGGCTGACAGCCTTGGTTGAGTTGGTTTAGTTTTGTTTAGTTTTGTTTAGTTGGTTGAGTTTTGTTTCCTGCTTTGTTCCCAAAGCTGTCCGAGGCTGGAGCTGGGGCTGCACTGTCCTGCCTGTGCTGAGGCAGCAGCTCATGGGTGTTTGTCAGGGGAGCACTGAGGGCTGATGTCATTCAGGCAAACCCTTGCTGGCAATTTGTGGCCCTCATTTGTTTGCAGATGGGTTTAGATGGTAGCAGGAACTGGCATTTTGCAAAGTGCTGTTCTTTTATCACCTGAAGCGAATGTAACAAGCAAAGATGCAAAATGTAAATATTCCTGGAGGGGCTGGAGGTTCGCTCTGCTGATAGCCTGGGAATGAGTACATGAAAATTAATTGCATGAGAAACCTGCAGGTTTGGCAGAGGAGTTGTGGCAGTTGCTGATGTTTGAGCTGCTTTCAGTTCCTGCTGCATCTGAAGTGGGCATCAATGGGCCCCTTTCAAAAATGTTGAATGTTGAGATCCTCAGTGGGTGATTTTCAAGGGCTGCTCTATTAAATCCCACCTTTCTCTGCAATGGTCTGATTCAGGAGCCTCCTCGTGGCACAAAGGTGGCAGCAGGATATGTGAAAGCAGGATCTGGGCCCTATTTTGGGAAAACAATGTCATGCTTCTTATTTGCAGTCAGCCCAAAACCTGGTGCTTTACATCTGGAAAGTGAAGCACAAAGTACTTCAGAAGTTGTTCCTAGAGGCAAGAGGCAGTTCTGCTCTTTGGGATGTACTTGTGGCAAAAATGGGATTTACCAGAGCAACAAAAACATCAAAGGAGCCAGGGTTGGGCAGGGCAGGGCCCACCAGCAAGGGATGTGTCTGACAAGGCTGAATCAGTGCCAGGGTTCAGTGCCTGCAGTGACAGCCCTGACCCTGCTGGAGTTCAGAGTTCCCTCCAAAGGGAAATTGGGTTTATCTGGCACTGCTGAAGCACATCTGAAGGAGAAAGGATGGCACACTGGGGTGTTGCTTTGCTCAGTAACAAGCGAGGGGAAATGCCAGCTGTTTATCAGCAGTTTGGAGGTCTGTGAGTCTGACACTTGATGGATGAACTGAGAGCACTGCCTGGGCTTCCCCTGCTCCTCAGAGAGGCTCTGACTTGGCTCTGGCATTTCCTTAAACCAGAGCAAAGGCTGGGAATTACAGGCTGGGTGTTTGCATGCAAAGGAAATGCTCTGAAGCTGCTCGGAGCAGCTACAAAAGGGCAAAGGAGCGTATTTCAAAGAGAATTGGAGCAGTAAAATTTGATTCACTTGGAACATCTGAGTAGCAGATGGTAAGGAATAAACTGAAGACTGAAAAGCGTGTGGGTGTGTCATGGGCACGAGTTGCCAGCAGGTGAAGTGTGGGACTGGTGTAGCACAAACCAAATCCCATCTCTGGAGCAGGAACAGCCGTGACACCTTCCCAGACACGAGGGTGGCTCTGTCTGTGCCAGCCTGGGGCCACAGGAGCCAGCAGAGCCTCAGCAGCTCCAGCAAGGCAGCTGCAGGGAATGATCTGGCCTTGTTCAGTTGGTTCTCCTGGTGTATTCCTTTTGGGAGACAGGAAAGTGGTCCAGGAGGTGCAAAGTCCCACTGGCTGTCACTCTTTCAGCCAGCAGCAAGTTAGAACTGCACTGATGGGATCCTCCCAGGCTGCAGCATCCTCCAGGGCAGAGCTGCCCTTTCCAGAGCTCTGCATGGGAGCACAGAGGGCCTTTGGGTTTTTACATGGCAGGAGAACATTCCTTGTTTTCTTCAGTTCCACGTGGCTCAGTGCTTTGGTGTCTTGCTCAATAGCTCAGCTGGTCTGTTCTGACTCCTTGAATCTCTGACAGTTTACTGGATTTAAATGGGAAGAATTCATTGCTTTGATTCTTGGAGATAGTCTCTCTTTTGGACATAAAACAGCAGTAGTAGTGAAAACTTCCTGGCAAGTAGATATATATTTTTTAATTTTGTAAATGTGTTTTCCCTGCATTCTCACCTCTTGTTTATCCCCAAGAAGGTGGAACATGGGGAAACTTGTTAATGGACCTGACAGGAATGAAAAAGGAGAGTGGCTGTAATGTTTAGTTTGTGAAAGAGGGCAGACATTAGCCTTGGGAACTGTGCTTTTAATTATTAGTCACAAACTTTGCTTTCAAGGCTGTACAGAATTGGAGAAAAATCACCCATGGAGCTGTGCTTGCACAGAGAGGAGGTTGCATAACTGGGCTGAGATGACAAACAGCTGTTGTTGGAATCAAACCTGTGTGTCTGTGGGAACTGTCTGGTTTTACTGTCTGTAATTCCCAGTAAAAAAATGCAAAGGATACATCTATAACTGATGGTTGTATCAATAACTTGTGTAAATAACAAATCATTGCAGTTTTCAAAAGCCCTTGCAGAGCAAGGGATAAACCTGTGGCAAATTCAGCATGGCCTTGGCAAGTGCAGTCCTGAGCTCTTTACACAATATTCAAATCTTTTTTCTCCATCATCTTCAGCTCTTCACACCCTCCCAGAGAGACTGGCTGAGCACCCCCAGCCCCCATGTGCATTTGGCTGACATTGGGGTGCAAGGAGGAGACTAAAAATCACTTCTGGGAGCATGTATGGGAGGTTTCAGGGTATTTCTGGCTTTCCTCACAGTCAAAAACTTCTGCAAAAATAAATGTTCTGTGTGCTAGTATAAAGAAGTTCTCCTGAGAGTGTGTAAGGCAAGCCCTGGGAGGGGATAAATAACAATGGTAATAGGGGAAATTGTAAGAGGGATTAAAGCCAATTACAGGGAAAAAAACTTTACTCTTGTGCTTTAAAGCACACCTGTCATAAGGTATATCTTTTGTTGCATGGCTTTCATGAGGCATAATCACATACTTGAAGCTTTCAGAGAGTTCATCCTTTGAAATACTTTTCCATATCAGAGTTTTAAAAGCCCCCACAAAACCACCCATATTGCTGGATTACTCTTTCCCATCCAGCATTGCAGCACATTCCTGTCCCATCCATCCTCAGGCTTTTCACTTGTGTCTGTAATGTTTTGTAAGGATTTCACTGAAGTCACTTAAATTAATCTGGATTTACCCTGAGAGTTTGCAGAGCAAGAGCTGCTACAACTCATTTTTAAGGGTTCTCACTTTTCCAAACACAGGCCCTGCCTATAAAGGGATGTGTGGTATTTTCAGGGTTCCCCATCATGGGGAGGAAAGATGAATCTGACTACAGACTCTCAGAAGGCTAATTTATTATTTTTTGTTACTGTATTATATTAAAGAATGCTATGATACAGAAAGGATACAGACAGAAGGCTTAACAAGATACTAATGAAAAACTCATGACTCTCCTCAGTCTGACACAGCTGGACTGTGATTGGTCATTAAGTTAAAACAATTCACGTGAAACCACTCAAACCTGTTGGACAAACCATGTCCAAACCACATTCCAAAGCAGCAAAACACAGGAGAAGCAAATCAGATAATCATTGTTTTCATTTCTCTCTGAGGCTTCTCAGCTTTCCAGGAGAAGAATCCTGGCAAAGGGATTTTTCCAGAAAACATGATGGTGACAGGGGTGGGGGGATTTTTGGGAGGAGGGTGTAGGATCAGGTGGCTGCTGCTGTTTTTCCATCAGTGAATGGGCTTTCCATCAGGGCAATCATCAGAGGGACACCCAAAGCAGCTTTTGCTGAAAAGGGAGCGGTAAAAGGGTGTTAGATGTGGGAATCCAAATAGAGATACAGGGTGTGTGGTTACCCTAGAGGAGTTGTGTGTGTTCAGTAGCACTGGGACAGGATGGAGGCCAAGTTCCCAGTTCAGGAGGGTGCAGGATAACTGCAGAGGTGGTGGCACATCTGACATGGTGTAGGTGATACACAGGAGAGCTAAAAATACCTTATCCCCACCAATGTGGAACAGACATCTTGTTAACTATGCATCTTTTAAACTTGGTTTGCAAATTGGCTTAATAACATATAATCATGATTTACTTAGAGACAAATTAACATTTGACTTTGAATTTTGGATAAGTCACCTGCATTCCTGGTGTGTTGTTATCATGGAGCTCATGCTTGGCGCTTCATGGTTTTTAGGTCAACCATGTGAACACACTGGACAGCCTTTTTCTTCCTGTTTCATAAGATTTAACCTAAATTGTGGCCTTAAGCAACATTATGTCATTATGTGAATCTGGTGATGCTACTTATTAAAAGTACACATGGCACGTTCCTTTTTCCTTCCAATCCAGCCAGTCAGTTGTTGCTGACTTTCTGGGTTTGTATGTTATTGATCATATAATACAATCATTTTTGTCAATAAACAAAAATCCCCATGCTGCCCAAGTTAAGATGTGTTTGTGACACAAGGGACTGACCCCAGCACTTGGGTACATGACAAACTGGGGTGTGTGGAAATCTAACACACTGAAATGTGCTCTTCTCTTTTTTTAAAAGAAAAAAAGAAGTTGCTTTTGAAAAGTAGAAATAAATCTTAACTGCCTGCTTCCACTGTGATCCCCATTCATTTAATTTTCTGTTTGCTATGGTTCTTCTATCTGTCAAAACTTTTGGTAATCAAGGAGCCTCAAAGCACAAGGCCTGGCAGCCTGACTGCAGTGTCAGAACACTCACAAGAGGGGAGCACAAAAAGGAGGTGAGAGCTGCACTGTGGCCATTTAATGATCAAAATCAACTGGGTGAGCAGGAAAAGCACATTCTGGGTATTTTTTCTGCTTTATTGTTTGCATGCTGCTGCTCCAGTTGCACAAGGCTCCTGGGAGTCTCTATAGTTTATAGTACATGACTCATTGGTCTTTTGACACTGAGCTGTTTGACACAAAAATTTTTATTTGTACTTCCATGGAGAAATGTATGTACACATAAAGGTTACAGAGGGAGGTGAGTGGCCCTCAAATTGTGTTAACTTTAAAAAGTCATTAATGTTCAATAGGATGGCAGTGATGTCCCTTCCAGAACGTGCCTCTGTGTTTGTGTTCATACAGCCAGAGTGGGGGTAATGAAAATAACGTTGACTGACTGTTTACTTCTCACGTAACCAAAAATGGCAGTGGAACATCCATATTTAGAGTTATATTATTCAGAGTGCCTGATTGCAAACCAGAACTGCTTCTCTTCAGCCTGGCTTAGCAAGCAGGTAGGAATATTAAGCAAGGGAATGTGACCATACTGGAGTGTTCTTCCCTTTCCCAATCATTACTGTGGTGCCAGTGATCTCAGGCCCTTTGGCCACTGCCTTTTAGGAGGGGTTTTGTGTCTATTTTTGGGCAGTTTCCAGCAACACTTAATGGGAAGTGCCCTAAATATATTTGCACATGAACACCCAGAGCTCAGCAGCAAACTCCCTCAGGCTTTACTTAAACATTTTGTAGGTTCAAAAATGGAAAGGCAGGAAAGCAAATGCTGAGGATAACAAGGAGATCTGTGCCAGGTAGGATCTCCTGGGAGCTGCTTGGAGGCAGGGAATGATTTTATCTCCCCACTGCTCTCAGGAGCTGTGAGCATTGCTGCTCTCATTCCATTAGAGAGGAGCACAAAGGAGCCAGAGCTGGGCTGTGTGAGGGTCAGACCGTGGCCTTCCCTGTCCTTTAAAGAAATTTATTCAACTGTGCATGATTAATTTTTTTTTCTTCCAGTGCATCACTTAGACCACTGAGAGCATTTTGCCCAGAAACACAATAGCTACTTTCTCAGCTGCAAAAATCAGTGGGTAGTTAAACTTCCTGGAGCCTCAGTAACCCCAAAGCTGTCCCTTGCTGTGGACCCTTTGCTCTGCCTCTTTCTAATGCCCTGCACTTTGGATTCTTGTTGGAATTCTTATTCAGGGGTTTATCTTAAAGACATAACAAGGAAGCATCTGCTATTCCATCTCCAGAAAAGCTTTCCTGACCAATGGCTGAAAGTTTCTCTAGTTATCTCCAGGTGTTTCAGAATTTTAAAACTGCTGTGGAAAAGCATAGATTGTTTGGGGCAGAGTTGGTTGAAATTCTGTCCAAATGAGATGATTTTAATGGGTGTGGAAGGAGGCTGCACACAGGAGTCAGTCATGCCGACCTGCTAATGACCTCAAATGATTATAAATAGCCTTGTGATAACTTGAAGTGATAGCTTCTCATTTTTGAGTGGCTTTTCTGTGTCTCAGGACAAAGATCCTGTATTTTGAAGTTTAAAGCCCTCATTCTATACTCATCTTCTTGATGGGGAAGTGGGGTAGAGAAAAAAGGAAAAAGGAGGTTAATGTTATTCCCCACTCTGCCCTGGGTGCTGAGGTAAAGGTGTCCATAAGGCAGTCATGGTTTGGAACCTGTACAGGGATGGATATTCTGGGATTTCCTGATGCAGCTTTCAGGCTTCCATTCCCAATCCTTGCATTTCTTGGATCTCAGATTTCAGTCAGGCAAATCTTCCTGGGAGGAGATTAAAAGGAGTTATAACCTACATGGGACCTTTCAGTTGATTAAAGTTTTCATTCTCTGAGGAAAACCCTTTTTAGAGGTTGGGAAAGCAAGGTGGTAAAGTGTGCCTAATTACAGTTGACTCCAGTGGATGGACTTCAGTTTTAGTCTGGAAAAGTTGAAAAGGAGTCCATGGCTATTTTAAAATTAATTATCACTCTTCTGAAGTCCTGCTGAAAAATAAAAAAGAACAGCTAGGCAAAAGCAGACTCACAGATGAGGCAAAATCTACCATATGTCAGCTGCACCTCATGGCCAGTGGGGTCCTGCCTTTGCTGTGTCAGTGGGGTATTTCTGCTGAGGTTCCAGGACACCTTGTGCTTCCCATGGCACAGCCCCTGCACTTGGTGGGTGTGACACAGCAGGAACAGCACTGGGCTGCCTTCTTTGGGTTTTTGTTTTACAGTTAGGTGCTGAGACCCTCCCAGCACTTAAAATTATAATGTAAATATTTGAATTTTTATTTTTCATAATTGATCACCTGATTTTAACATCTACTGAGTACAGGAGATGCAGGAGCTGAGGGAGCAGAAACAAATGTATGGATCTCCTCAGCAGGGTTTTGGCTCAGCTCTCCTCAAATATTTCCTCCTGAGGTGTTGGTGCTGAATGTGTGGGGCACTGCCTCCCTGGTAGCATCAATGTCGTGGCTGCTGAGGGCTTTGATGTGCTCCAAGTCACTCACACTGCCTGGAACAGGGAGCAAAGCTCGCTGAGAAACCCCTGAGCATTTCCCTCTGAGTGGGAATTTCCTTTGGGACATCCCTGGAAAAGGAAAACTTGCAGTCAGGCCTGGCCCAGCCTGCTGTGGGACTGAGGGGTGTGATGGCTGGAGGTGACACTGTCCCTGACATGGCACCCCCAGCCAAGGACAAATCCCATGAACCAGGAGGGACAGAAAGCTGACTGAAGTTCTTGCCTTGGAGAGAGGGAAAGAATTCTGCCTTCCCTCCCTAGGAATAGGGAGATTTGTCATTTCAAAGCTCTGTTCTGGTCACTGTTTATCCACACCCTTCCAAGCATTGCGCAGGCTGTTAAATGAGCGCAGCACCCAGGAGTGCTTTGCCCAAGAAGCTGTGTAGCAAAAAGGCACCAGAAAATGCTGCAGTGGAGCCTCAGGGCAGGAAAGCAGCTGCTCCAGTAGTGATGAGGAGTCTCTTCTTTTGGCTTCCTTATCTGCTTTGCTCTCACAGATGACAAACAGAAAGGCACTGTCACCTCCTTGTGCAACTGTGTGACTTGCAGGAGCAGCAACAGCAGCTCAGTGTTGCTATGGAGCACTAATGAAACACTTGTGAGCTTGGCTGTTTGTGGCCCTGATGCTGGAGCTGCAGTGGGGGTTTCCCTGTTGATCCCTGTTACAGGAGGCTGCACCACGGACAAGGAGCTAAAATTGTATTTTATGGGCTGGATCAGCAAATCTTTTGAAGTTCATTGATTAAAGCTCAGCACAAAGTTATTTTTGGATGTCAGTTCCAACCTCTCCCTGACTTTGCAGAGTTTAGAGAAACCCTAAAGTGTGTCCCAGACTTGGGCTGGTACCGAAGGGCAGAGGAGGGTGGTGGCTGGGGGGACACTGGTGAGGCACAGCTGTGACAAGCAGCAGGCACTCCCTGTGGAGCCCAGACAGATGTGGCTCCGTGTTTCCTGCAGGAACAGGCTCCAGGTGGCTCAGGCAGGGCTGCAGGGAGCTCCTTGGGCAAAAACCTTGTGGTTCAATGAATGAGGCTCTGTTGGACTTCCTGGACAGTGGGCTTGATGTGGTGAAAGGGGAATTGCAGAGCTCTTGGAGAAAGGCAGAATCTCTCCAAAATCTGCAGGTGTAAGAGCTGCCAGAAAAGCTTTAGATGCATTGTACTAAAAGCTGAGAGTGAAGTTTCAAGAAGGAATTAAGGGAGAGAAAACATCTAAAATAAATATCTGACAATGATTGCCTGTGTGCTGGAGGGGCAGACAAGGAGAGGCGCAAAAAAAGTGTGTGAAATCATTTTATGGAGACTGGAAATCCTTTGTGCTGTGAAGTTCCTCTCTTGTCCTCTTGCTTGAGGAGGGACTCAATATTTATCTCCTGGGCCCAGCTGAGAGAGAATGTTCCATGTGATTTAGGAGATCAACATAAATAATTCAATTCACCTAGAGAGAAAAATCAGACATCACCTGTGATTAAACCAATCTGGGGCCATTCTGTTCTGTCTCAGGCATTCCACAATCAGAAAAACAAGGGAGCATCTTCAGCTGGGTTCTTTGCTGTATAAGAAATGTGGGGTGATTTATTTTTCACCAATCAGTTAATGTACTAAATGTACAACCAATGTGTTTTCAATGTACTTAAACTGAAACTACACAACAAAGCTTTAAGTCAGTATTATGAAAAAAATCAACACCAAAAATACCCCAAAACATGTCCCCCCATAAAAAAATACCCAAACAAGTCAAACAATCAACCACACAAACAAAATCAACAACCAAACTAAAAAAACCCCAACAAACAAAAAATCCAGAAGGAATGGTAAATGTTCTCTTATGGGTGTCTTGGGAGAACTCTCACCTTTAAATGTTACAGGGTGGTGGTACAAGTTTTTGTCATGAACATCTAAAAATTATTATTTGTCCTCAATCATTGCTTGATGAGAGTCCCCTTCCCTCCTGGTCAGGGCAGGAACACCATGCACAGTTCCCTGGGATCAACCAAGGAACTTTGTATTAGTTTCAGGCTCGTTATTTTCCACGTGGGGAAATGGTGGAGATGTAATAAGGTCAGTGACCCTTGGAGGTAATTCAAGTTCTTCTCCCTGTAGTTAATGGGCAAAGTAGACAGGAACCTAAAGATGAAGGTGGTTATGCCAGTGCTGTCAAAAGCTGCAGAAAAGTGACTGAAAGTCTAAGACCAAAATAATGATTTTGTGTATAATTAACAGGAACTTCTCAACAATTGGCAATAATGTTCCTGGGAAGGTGATGCAGGTATTTGGTTATTTGACTTCAGTCAGACTTTACGTGCTTAAAGCAGAATCACAGCCAATGAAACAGCACAATTTAAATCTCTGATTCCTGCCTAAGGAGCTTCCTTAGCATCTCTCAGGGAACTCATTCCCAGCCCTTGTGGATCATGGTACTTGTGATAAACAGGGATGAGAGAACTCACCACGTGAGGCTTTTGAGTTGGAAAGAAATGCAAAGCTTCCATCCCAAACTGCCATTTGTACACTGCTAAATGCAGTATCCCAAATCCTGAGAGCACTTTTCCCCATTTTGTAGAACAAGTTGCTAGCATCCAATCTTTACCTGCTGGAGAAGAATCCTGTCAGGCATTTGCTGGGCTATCTCGGCAAATATCATGTATGTGGTGTCGCTAATTTCTGTGTTGGGAGCTATGGAACTTGTTCGTGGCAGGGATCATCCTAAAGATGTTTGTGTTCTACACCCGTGTCATTGTGGATTTGGGAAACTCGGGAGTGTCTTTCCTGTGCCCGCTGGTTTTGTGGGATGCTTTTATTGCCACGGATTGGCCGCTAAGTCTCTGCTAACTCAGCCCCTCTGCTTTGTTTTCACAGTTCTGCCACTGCCAAGCAGCCCCGAGAGACCGATTGCTGAGCCCAGCGATCCCGCACGGACAGCACCGCTGACAAAGGCCGGGAAGAGGCGAAGGAGCCGCGGGAAGCGCTCCCTCCCCGGCCGCGGCCTCCCAGAAGATGGAGCTGTTTCCCTGACACAGCTGATGGAGACCTGGTAAATTCAGTGTCACGTGCAGTTGGGGAATTCTTACAGATGTCAGAGATTTCTTCTTCACAGCTGAGAGAAAGAAAGAAATGAGCCCACTGACCATAATTATTTTATTATAAAATAAAGAGTTTATTTGTTTTTCACCTCAGTAAATTATACTTCTTAGCAATAATAGTACATGAAAGTGAGTTCAGTTATCAGAGTCCAGGTGCCAACCATTTTTTTTCCTTTGAAGGTACACATGATTCTTGGCAGATTTTGGTATATTAGGCATTGCAATTTTCTTGGGTTTATCACTTGATTAGAGAGGGGGTGATTTGTTTTATTGACAGCAGTCATTCCCTTTTGCTGAAGCAAATCTATTTATTTCCCTCTGGGATAGAGAGGGATATTTATTTCTGGTGTGCTTTGGTTTCCACCTGTGAATGATAAGGCTGGGAGGGGTTTTAAATTTCCACATTAAAAATGAGGTGAAAAAGTAATGAGCATAGAAGATTGAAAGCAAAAGATGGATCTTGCTTCTTGCTCAAGGAAGGATGGTTTGTGGGAACCCACAGTCCCTTGAGTTGGGGCTGAGCAGCAGAGCCCTCCAGGGATCAGATGATGAAGGAAACTGTAAGTATGTGGGGATTTGAATATATCTATAATGTGCTTGTGTGTGTTTAGTGTCTGATCTTCTTCCCTTAAAAGCAGAGTTAACCGTCTCCCTCCTGCCCTTCCCTGCTCACCCCCAAATCTGGGAAAAGGCTCTTAGTCTCTCTGAGGCCTGGACACACTGAGGAGTCCCTCTGGGAGCTGGACAAAACTGCTGCCAATGGCACCCAGCAGCTGCCAGTGTCTCAGCCTTGCTGTGAGGGCTGCTGGGAACATTTCACTTTCCATCTTATTGCTGCACATCAGATACTGGTTTTTACAGCTCACATGTGTGCTATCTAAACTGCAGAAAAGATTAAGAAGAAGGGAAGTTTTATAAGCACTGATGTGGTTGTCATGACTACCTAGGCCACTTTGCTGGTGCTATACAAGTCTTTCACTTTATCTGTCTAGCTTTTATACAATAACACCCCACATTTATTTTTGCATGAGAGTCTGGAGAAACAGGGCTCAAGAAACATCAGTAAGCATCAATATGTGTGTGGGGTGTGACATGCAGGTGAGGCTGAGGCTCATCCCCCCAGTCAAATCACAAATGTCAGTGGTAAATTGTGTTAAATGCCTTGGACAGGGAGAGAGCCATGTCCGAGGTATCTCTGCTTTTGTCTGAACTGACAGGATTGGAGTGCTGGCTCCAAATGACCAGGCTGCTCTGGCTTACTGGGAGGTGGTGTCCTGCCTGAAGCTGTCAGCAACAGAAAGTTTGAATTTATAGATAACATATTCTAAAAGAGCCTCCCCATCTCTTTTTTGAAGTCTGTAAGCCTCTGCTGCAGGCCTGTAAGGCTGGAACAGCTGGCTTGTGTGAATGCTCTCCTGGAAAAGTACAGCTGAGCCTCCAATGCCTCTTTTGGTGGTTTGGGGGCTTTCTTTTTCCTTTTTTCTGTGAAGTAAGAGTTTTCTTAGTGACAGAGTTGTGGATCATGTGCAAGGGAACAACCAGAAGCAGGAGTAATCTGTGTGTAAATGTTAGCATATTCCCGGTGCTTTATTTCAGGCCAGCAGTGGGTAATCACAAGGAGAACAAGGAAAAACACTAAGAGTGTTTGGAAAAAGAAAATATGTACCATGCTCTGGGCACAGGGTCTCCAAAACAAGGGGCAGTTTGAGATAAAGTTTTGTTGCCAGGAGACTGTAACCATGAAACAGAAATGCTGATTAGCTGAGATGCTTGTGAGATGATGAAAAAAGACATCTCTGTGTCTGTGCTATGTCAAAAGCATAAAACAACACACTTATCTTGGAAAAGCTAAACACAACAATGCAGATCCTAACAGCAGTAAATCCAGCCCAAGTGGTCACAGGCTGATTTAAAGTTTAAGAACAAGCTGGGGTTGGTCATTAAATGCCCCAGGAGTTAAATTACCGGAGGAGGAGGAAGATGAAGGTAAAGTCATTCTTTGAGCACTGAATCAGCTCAAACCTGCTGGAGAATGGGCAGCTGAAGTGAGAGGAGTCTCTGTGAGCTGTGTGTGCACAGCTTTGTGCTTCCCTAAGGAGCCAGGAGCTTCTGAAGAGGATCATTACAGCATAAAAAAGCATTTTAGGTTCCAGGTGGGCATCGAAGAGAAGAGTTTAGGAAGAAATCTGAAAGAAATGAAATGAAAGGAAACAAGGATAGAATTTCAGAAGACGCAGGTCTGGTCATCAGGTTCCTGTAATGGGAATAGGAAGAGAGTAACTTGCAAAAAAAGAAGCCCTCTGTTAAAAATCTCTTTTATGTTGCCCTGGAAAGGCTGTCATGGTCAGAGGACAAGAAAATTGTCCACCGTGCTGGGGCAGGTTTGCATTCCTCTCTGTCATTTGGTTCCTGACAAAGGTGGCAAATACATGTGTAAGAGAAAACATCTGCAAAATGCTCCTGGAGCTGGTGTGGATACAAAGGCAGTTTCAAATAAAACCATTGCAATGTGTTCCTTTGCTCTTTTTGTGTGGTGACAATCTGGAGTTGTGAAAGCGTTTGCGACTCCTGAAAAAATTGTAGGCTACTCAATCATGTTATTAGAATAAAATCAATGATTCATACTAAGAATTCCTAAAAATTGCAAAATGTAATTTAATTATTTTGCCTGTGGGGAAATGGTGAAGAAATGAGTTGTGCTTGCTTAACTTAATTTTTGTTTCTTAGCACGAGGTTTGTAATTACTTTAAGTAAGCAAGTTATTTGTTTCTATTAGCAATAATTGACGAGTAAATGTGATAGTGACATATTTTCTCCTGGAAAACTCTACCAGCAAGTCCCTGTAGTTAGGAGCTCTGACCACAATTCCTGTGCCAGGTGGGTTTGCAGTGTGTCATCCCACAGACTCAGCTGTCCTTAGCATAATGCACCCCTTAGTAACTGGGAGCTGCAGGCCCCTGTCACTGCAGTGACCCCCCTCAAATCCCAGTGAGAGCAGCAACACTAGCAAGGGAAGGAGGTTTTATTGCTGTTTCTCAGCTAATCTGTTTCATTGTGACTTAGGCTGCTCTGCCAGAGATAGAAAACAGGCCTGCATCTCTGTTTTCTACCTGTGGGATAAGTGGAATTTGGAGTGTGTTACTCCAAGGGCTTTCCTTCTGCGGCTGGTTTGTTATTCCCATCGTGGGGGTGTTGGATTCGCCGTGTCTGTGAGCAGAGTTCTGCCACTTCCCAGCTCCTGGGTCCCCGTGCAAACCTCTCCAGGTGCTGTTCCCAGTGCTTTGCAGTAATGGCTGTGATTAGCTGCTGCTGCTGCTGCTGTATTGATTGATACCAGGTTAAAGACAACCTGTCAGGCTTGGCTTCCTTGCAAAATGTGTGGCAGAGGCTGGATACTTCCAGGAACTGTTTGTCGCTGGGTATTTGCTCCTGTAAACAACTGCTGGTAGCTGCCTTCTGTAAATGCTAAATAAAACTGCAATTTCCTCTGCCTTGGGAAAATCACAGCGTGTCCTCAGAGCCCCACAGGAGTCACTGAGGTGGCTTTTACCAGCCCGTGGCAGGAAATCCATCCTGTGGCACAGTTAGTAGGGAATGCCCAATCCCCTGCAGCTCACAGATGGCTCTGGAGCTCCTCAATGCTGAAAGTCATCAAGCAATCTTAAAAACCCAGAGTTCATAAAAATAAGGGGTTTTTCATAGGCAGAGTGCATCTCAGAGAACATGCCCTGTGTAGCTCACCCCCAAGTAGCTCGGGAGTGAGAAACTACAGGAAAAAAACCAGGCTGGAAAGACACACACAAATCCTCAGGGAATCATAGCTGCCTGTTTTCTCTCTTCTCAATTCAATTGTTTCCTGCCACGAGGAGATGCAGGAAAATAAACAGAATTATCACCCGGGAAAGGACAATGGCCATTGATGAGTGCATTGTGTGGCAGCAATCTCTTCATTGCGTGGGGAGGTGACAAAAGCCGTTCCTAATGAGGGCTTTCATTGCTTGGAAACTCAGCGCTGCTGATCAGCCCCTCACGGATTAGGGATGTTCAGGAGCAGCCAACTATCTGCAACAAAGGAGTACATTTTCTCAGGATAAAAAAGCAAGCTGAGGATTACAAGGACCCAACAGTCTTTATCTGCAGAAAATCCTTGTTTCAGGTCTCTTACCTCTTCTTAAAGGCTTGGAATAAATAACATTGATTTCCTTTAAAACTTAATGTGTTCACTGTTAAAGTATTCACACAGCTTAGAAAAGAGAAGGGATTATTTTGCTTTTAAGCCTTCCTTCAATGAGAAAAGAAGTCTATTCTGACAAATTTGTCTACAAATTATAAAATTTTAGACAGATATTATATATATTCATACTTATTTGAGCTGTTCTTTCTCACCTCCTAACTGGAGGTGAAAACATACTTAGAAACTTTCCAGTTCCCATCTCTCTGTATCAGTGCAGATAGGTGGATGCAGGGGAAGGCCCTTAAATTGGGATCGGTGGAGTTGTTCCCTTGAGCTCTTTTTCCTGTCTCACCTGCCCTTTGAGCTCTTTCCTGGCAGCGATACCTCCTGAGTCCAAGGAGGTTTGTTGTGTACAGTCTGTGTTTTATTTGGTGGTTTCCAAGTGCTGTTATCCCAGCCAGTCCATAACATCTGGCTGCATTTATCCACTTGGCACAGAAACTCTCTTTTAAGTGCTCTGTTTCTGCAGAGTCATGGAAGATTTTCTCAGGAGCTGACCCACAGCAAAACATATCCTGGGAGAGCAGAGCAGCCACGGATCACCTGCAGGGCACGATTGATCCCAGTACCTGCTTTACCGGCAGGGGGAATCGAAGCCTCCCCCCCGGGGCTGTCTCTGCATTGAGGCCTCGCTGTCAATGCTGCCCCCAGACTGGAGCAGGATGCACTCAGTGGGGGAACAGCCAGCCCTGGCAGGCATCATGAGCGGTGTTTGTTCTGTAAGTGAGTGCTGGGCTCTCAGATGGAGATAACCAGGAGCCATGTTAATACCTCACTGCTCCAGGCATTGGGGTTTGCAGAAATTCCCTGTACTTGGAACACTGCTGCCACATCCAGAGTTCAGCTGTGCCTTGTAAGCTGCTTAAATATTAAATGGTTATTGATTTCTTATCCTGAGAAACTTGATTGTTTAAGCCAACTGAAAGCTCTGCAGGTCCTTAACAAAACTGGAGGTGATGGGTTTGAAGGGAGAGTATGGCAGAGCAGCTGGAGGGGATAATGGCCATTAGTGCAACCTGGTGTTACTGAATGCCAGGCACAATAGCTGGAAATGCTGGATTGCCTTGCTCTGCTGTGGGTTTGGGACCAGCACAGGGCTCAGTGGCTGCAGCAGCAGTTTGCTGGTAGAGGATATTCCCACTAAAGGCCTTTGCTCCACAGTTAAACTGGGGTGCATTTTGGATGGATTTAGAAATAAGGCTGCTCTAACTCAAAGGCTGGGGCTGAGGGACGTTCCTTTCTCCTGTGGCTCAGGTTCTCTCTCTGTGGCTTATATCCACTACAAAGAGATTCCAGGAAAGGTTATTCGGCATTAAGTGTTCAGCCCTTGGAGACCTCCAGGGAAGAAGCCAAGAAAGTGAAGTGCATATTTTTGCAGAGTATTTTTCCATCCAGCCCTGGCCCTTTGATCTGAAATGTGTAACCTGTAACATGCCTATTCCATAGCAGCATATCCAAGCTCAATTTAAGTTCAGGTGTTGAACAGAGAAGGGTCTTTTGCAGAGGTGGATTTAAACATCTTCAGAGTTTTGAAAGATTCTATTTTTAATGAAATTCTTTCACTATCTGTTTCAGATTACAAAATCTATGCTGCATACTTTTATTTTCTTACCTGACTTCAGCAGTGTCTGGGTTTGCTATCACTCTCCAGGCTGTATTTTTCCTTTATTTTAAAATTGTCAGACATTTAAAAATGAGCAAGCCCCTGATTAATAACTAATTGGCTTTAGCAAACAGCTCTTGCTGGGTGGTTACCTTGAGCCAATTCTTATTAGTATTCCAACACACGCAGGAAGTGTTCTCTCTCTTTGGAGGCTGATGTTACATCTCTTTAGCCACTTATAAAATAAAGCTAAGTGAATTAGTATTGATTCCCTTACTTGTAATAACAGGAATGCAACCTAATCGCCTCTCCAAATCACCCAGGCATTCCTGACTGAGGCTGGAATGAAAAAATGTATGGAGAGGACAGGAATTTTGTGTTGCTGAGGGCAACTCTCTCTGACAGGCACTTCCCCAGGCAGGGCTTGCTCCCCACCTGGGCACTGAGAAACATTTGGAATATTACAGGTGCTAGGTACAAGAAGTTTGTTTTCCTTCCATGGTGTATTAAATTATATTTGTGTTTTATATTGACAGCAAAGATTAATTAATATTTTACAGGCTTCACTCAGAAGTTCAATCCCCCAAAGCATTTCTTCTGTTTTGTTAAGCTCACACTCCCACTCTCTGTGAGAGTGTTTCTACTTTATCCATTTTCTGAGCAGGTCAGGAAGTTTATTACTCTTATTACAGGCTCGAAATGCAGGTAAAGTGGAGAGGAAGAGATGGGAAGTTATTATGATTTTCTGAGCAGCTTCATCCTTTCCTGTCTGAATAATTCTTCCCTTCCTAAGTCTTAAAGACGCCAAACCCTCCTCTCTTTCCTCCCCTCTTCCTGCAAATCCTGGAACATCAGAGCAGAACACTATGTTATGCTGGAGCATTTACAGAAGTTCTGTGCATACTGAAAATCCTCTTGCAGGGCTCAAAATACCTGTGCTGCTGCCAGAAATGCTGCTGCTGTCCAAAAAATAAAATAATAATTTAAAAAGCAACTATACCAGAATAGAATTTGTCATTAAGAAATGCTGACCAGCTTTTCTGATGAACCTACTTTGTACAGGAAGCTATTCCCAGGTAACACTTCTCCTGGTAAAGGTTACACAAGTGCCTCAAAAATGCCATGCCCAGCTTTTGCAGGGCATTTGGGACCTAATCAAAGCCAGCAAGGAAAGGAACTACTTGCAAAGGAGATGAAATCAGGTTTTGAAATGTTTAGCCTAAACTGCTGATGTTTACACACAGCTGAGTTTGGAGAGAGGTTTGTTCCTCACTGAGCTTTTCCAAGTGCAGTTCTTCCACTCTTCATTGCCTCAGCTTTCCAAACCTTAAGGCAGAATTGCATCTTCAGTGAAGGTTCCATGGAATGTCACCTGCTGTGACATGCCAGTGCTCCAATGCCAGGTCCTTCTGCCCAGGGCATGACACACCTGCTGTGCTTCCCACAAAATTGGTCTTGGATGATCCAGGAAAGACAAAAAGGGACCCACCCAGCTTCCAGTTTAGTGTCACTTCCAGATTTATTAATTTTGATCAAATAATCCTTGTAGTGGCTGTTTGTGTGCAGAGGGCAGAGACAGACATTGAAATCCAATGTGAAATGAACTTCCTTGGGGAGACTGTTCTCTCTGAGTGAGCAGTAACCAAGGTGTGTTTCAGAGGACAGAACAAGGGAAACCTCTATTCAGAAACCCCTTGCATCTCTTAAAATGAAACACTCAGTGCATTTATGTAAACATGAAAGTGATAATAATAAACTTCTTGTTTCTCATGCCCCTTTCTACATAATCAAACATCTGTTCAGTTTCCAGAGTGACACTCCCCACCTGCCACAGATGAGCCTGAAATGTTTGATGCTTTTATTCCTGAGAGCTTTCACAACACTACACAGAACAAATCTATTCAATATTCTTTTCATTGCTGTTGGTTTTGTGATGCCAACAAACTCTGCAGCAATTTGCTATAAATGCAATGGTAGGGAAGAAATTTTCATTTAAAAAGTAGGCAGAAAATTGCAAACTAAAACCCAGTGATCAGGACTTTGCTGAGGTAGAAAATCTCTAACAACCAGTTGAAGCAAGGTTGGAGTGTGCTATCAGGGACTGCACTGAGACACCTTGACTATTCCATGGAGGCTCCTATGGAATGTTCCTTTGGGTGAGCACCAAAGGGCTGCCTGGAGGCTGAATTCCCAAAGCCATTCCTGGCTCCTGAGAATTGCTGAATTCCCAAAGCCATTCCTGGCTCCTGAGAATTGCTGAATTCCCAAAGCCATTCCTGGCTCCTGAGAATTGCTGAATTCCCTAAGCCATTCCTGGCTCCTGTTGTGCAGTGAGAGCTGCCTGCAGGACTCAGCTTTTCCTTGGGAGCACCATGGCTGTTGTTTGAGAGGAAGCCCTCAGGAAGCTGAAAGTTTCATTTCACCATCTCTATTTGAAGCAGATACAGGAATTTTGCAGCCTCTCCCATCTGGAATTTCATGTTGCCAGTGGAATTGCCAGTGTTGGTGTGGATGTCACACATAAAATCATTCCACATTTGTGTTTCTTTCATTGTGATTGTGACACAACAGGAGCTATGTTGGGTCCTGAGGTCTGGTAAAATGTATTTTGCTGTGTGCAGGGGCAGTGGAGTCCTTTGGGCACTTTTATTGAGCACTAGTTACTGCTAGGTTGGCTCAGAGGTTAACAAAAGAAAACTCAAGCTCTGAAAAGCCCTTTTCCAGCCATTTTTCACTTCCTTTTTGTTCCATTCCTTTTCCTGTCACTCTGCTGTACAGACCTGTGTAATGCTTAGGATGTACAAATTATTTTTAAAGTTAAAATGTTGGTTTCTCAGGATGAAAAGTTACCTGTAATTCCTACCATTGCACCACAATGATCACCAACATGAATTGTGGGAGTCTTTAACCAGTGAGAATCAGGAGAGGTTCCTGTTACAGCAGGAATTTATAAATATGAAAGTTGATTTCTTTCTGATTTAAGGCTAGTTTGACAGGCTAGGGACTGGTGATTCATGATTAAAAAATAAGAAATATCTTTCAGAAAACAGAAACCTTCAAGTTTTTCACCTATTTTTAACCTGAACATCATTCTTCCCTGAGAGCCTTTTAGAATTCGCACACAGACATATCTACTTGCCTTTGTCCTATCTGGAAATAACTATTTTGAATCAGGAAAAGTATTTTTCTGCTTAATGTTTTTTCTCCATTTTCAAGATTTTTTTTCCCATACAGAAGTAAAAACTGGTTCACTTCTGAAAGTTTTCATCCACTAACACCTCCTTTAGGAAAGGCTTGGATTTGCTCAAATCTAAGGTCACTGCAGGGTAGCGTGGAAGGTAATGGAAAACCAAGTGTCAACTGTTGTCTTTTTACAATAAAAACATGATCAATATTCCAGGAGCACATTATTTCAGAGAAAGGTTTCCAACTCCATAAAGCCAAGATGTTTGACTGTGAGCAGAGTGACATTGCCCAGATTTGCCCTTTTTTGGCATTATTACTAAACCCCAGGGTTCCTCAGAAAGGACAAAATCACCTTCAATCATTCCATTTTGTGCACTTGCTAGTACTTACATGTTTTAGAAGCTGGTCTCTCTGGGCTTAATTACTTGGGGGACACCTTGCATATTAAACTGAATCATTTTTAATATTAAAAACCTGCTTGAAACTCTTTGTGCAGCATGAAAAGCTTTCTACTCTCTTGTTTTGCTCCTTAATGGAGGATCAAACACTGTCTGTTTGCTTATTCCAGGAACAAATGCAAGCAATGGCACAAAAACATCCTGTGCCTCATTTTAGTTATTGTGGGGAAAGAATCACCACTTTATTCTTGATTTTTTTACTAGATCCACTGACTCTGTAACTCAGAATCAGTGGCTTTGTGCTGTTTCTGGGCTGAGCCCTTCATCTGGCAGGAATAGGTGTGGTTTTACTGAATTTCCTCAGCTCTGAGTGGCTCCAGAAGTGCTGTTTGAAGTAGCAGAGTGCCCAGGCAATGGGAGAGCCTGGAGCAGGTTTGTTCTCTAATGGGAAAAGCCCCCTGAACTGGCAGCCCTGCTGAGGGCAGGAATCCATCTCTTGCTTCCTCTGCTCACAACCAGACATCAGGAGCATCCCTGCTCTCCCCAGAGCAGCTCTGCTGGCCCTGCTCAGCCACAACTTCCTTTTCCTTTAATTACAGACAGGGAAATGTTAGCACAGCTCAGCTGCCTCTGAGCCATTGATCCACATCAGTAACTGAGCACAGGGGGAAAGGGAGCATTTTACACACTGCTGGTAATCAGTACTGCCTTCCAAGGGAAGTGTGCACAGAATCATGGAGTGATTTAGGTTGGAGCAGCCCTCCAAGACCATCCAGTCCAGCCATTCCCCCAGCACTGCCAAGCCACCACTGTCCCCAAGTGCCACATGCACAGAGCATTTAAATATTCCCAGGGATGATGACACCCCCACTGCCCAGGTCAACCTGTTCAATGCTTGATGATATCCCAGTGCAGAATTTTTCCCTAATATCCAATTTAAACCTCCCCTGTGGGCTGAGCATTTGTAGCTGATGCCACAGGGTGCAAGAAGAGGCTTTCCCAGGAGTTTACCACTAATTGTATCTGTAAAAGGCAGGAATGCTGGGCTAATTTCAAATGATGGATTATGTGTAAAATTAGCTTTCCTTTGGAAAAAATTCTCTTTTATGGTGAGTAATGAAAATAATACTTCTCTGGTCAAGCTGAATATATTAATACTTAATATAAAATTAAGATAAATCACTGGTGAACAGTGCAGTAAATATGCACTGCAATTAATCAAGTTTATATCACATCCTATTAATTACTGGGATTGTCTTCCACCAGAACAGGCTGTATTTTGTTGTGTTCACTGTGTTCTCATCCTCCTGAGCCTCTTCCATGTTCACATCCCATCTCTCCCAGAGGGTTTCTATTCCCCTCAGTACCCACTCCCATCTTAGCAAATAGATCTTTGTGTACTGAATACCACAGCACTCAGCCAAGGACCTGCTGTACTGGAGGTCACAGGGTGTTTGAGGGGATTTAAAGCTGATGGTGCTGTTGAGGAATCTTCAGTATTCTGCTCCAAACCAAGCAGGTTCATTAAGGAGCCACTTCATTTCCATTCCCAGTTTTGTTCATGTCCCACAGAACTGAGAAAGTGGGAGGTTCTGTGATCAGCCAATGTGAGGCCACTAGTGATGGGTGAGTTCTTTGTGTCTCTCATCATTTATTTATTTTTTAATTTTTTATTACTATTATTACCCATTTGGTTTCTGTCCTGAATATCCTGATGGACTTGTCCTCTGGGCTCTGAGTTGCAGCTGGACAGCAGCACTGTCTATCAGGGATCCCAGCTGGAGGCTGAGCAGGGGCACATGGGACACCCAGTGTCTCCTGGCTTCCCTTCCCCAGCTCCAGCCCTGGGCAGAGCTCCAGGGGCTGCCCTGCCCCAGGAGGGGAATCCTAAACCACCAAAGCACCAGGGGTGTTGCTCCTGATGTGCTTCTTTGTGTGGACAGAGGGAAAGGGAGAGGAGGGGAAAGGAAGAAAATATACAGAATTTCCCCAAGCTCTGGTTTCCCTCCCTTTGTTTCCAGAGCTGGTGCGCACTGCCCAAGGCAGGAGCAGGTGTCCTTGTGCAGCAGGATTGGCACAATCTGGGCTCTTCCTTTCCCCACTGCCACGTGTGCCAGGCTGGTGCTGCTCGAGCTGTGTGGGTGACAGTGACCCAGAGACACATCCCTGCTCCCTGCCCAGTGTCCCAGCTGTCGGCTCGGCTCACCCGTGTCCTGCGGGGTGCTGGGGGCAGAGCCCTCCCTGCCTGTGCTGCCACAGAGCTCAGCCTGGCTGAGGCTGGGCCTGGAGCCCACTTTGGTCACAGGATTTTTGTGCTTTCTTGTCTTTGACATTTGGAAGCCTGAGCCTCAGTCCAGGCGGGCAATCGCCGGCACCAGGCTGGGAAATGAGCTCTGTGAGATGGAGAACAGATGACAAAGGGGAAAGAGTGACCACAAAACTAAAGTGAGAATTTGAGGCAGGTTTTTGTCTTCTGTGATGTCTGTTCAAACAAGAGCCTGGAAACCAGAGACCTTAAAAATGAGAGCAAATGTGGTCTCTCTTTACCCTTTGGGAGACAGAGACATACTTGGTTCATTTGGTGCATTTAATGCTCAGAACACAAATTCCCTTGCTGATGTACCAGCAGTGCTGCTTGCAAGGTCAAGGCTGCTTTTGTGAGTTTTATTTTTAAAATCCAGCTCTCCTTCTCTTTCACATTTCTAAATAAATGCTGTTTTCAGCCAGTATCAATTGGCTACTGCAGGAACAAAGTCCTGTACCAGGGGCCAAGGGAAGGCTAAAGGAAAACACAGCTCCTGAGCTTCCTTCTGGAATGCTGGAGCAAGCAGGCAGATGGCACAATGTAAGTGTTTGTGTCTGTATCGGTGACAAACTAAATTTCACTTGCAAGCTCAGTTTCTGCCTTTCTCAGCCTCTTAATGAGGCTTATGTACCTTCTGAGAATGTCAAACAGTGCCTTCAAAATAGAATAAATTCTTAATAATGTAATCAGATAGTTAAACAGAAGCACTTGCAAAACTTTTGGCATTAAGTGTTCTCATTAAAATCTGTTTCTTCCTTGTTTATGGCAAATAGGGCTGGGAATGCTGAGGCAGCAGGATCTGAGTCTCCTTCAAAACCGCCCCAGATCCATCCCGAAATGATGTGGCAGTGCTGAGAGAGCCAAGCCATGTCCAGTAATGCCTTAATTGAGTTGGAGCTGCAATGGTGCCCAGAGGGTCTGTGCAAGGTCAGGCTGCTTTGGCCTGGGGGCGAGAAGCCAGCTGGGATGCCAGAACCTCCTGAGCTGCCTCTCCCCAGCAGGATCACTGGGTCCAGCTCCTGGCCCTGCACAGACACCCCAGGAACCACACCAAGGCCTGAGTCCAGAGAAAGCTGCACCTCAACAGGCCTGGGGAGCTGGAAGATTTTCCCTCGAGGCAAGGAAAGCTGAGGCACAGCAAGTGTTGCCTCTGCTAGTGGAGATTCTGGGAAATCAGTCTTGATTTCTGCAACGGGGGAGGTTTTCCTGGGATCATGGTGCTGCCCTGAAGCTTTTTTTGAAAATCACTTATCAATGGGTTACTCTCATTGATCTCATTTACACAAGATTTTGTCTTGGGGTTTTTTTTCATTAAATAGGATTATTTATGAAAGGTTAAAGTACTAAAGAAATTGCAATATTGAAAACATGTTATAAAAAAAACTACTTTTTTTTTTTTTTTTTTTTTTTTTTTTTTTTTTTTTTTTTTTTTGTTAATGAGTCAAAAAGGATCTCCCAGTGTAAGGTCCATTCTAAGCTGCAAAGCCTGGCTCACCAAATCTGTGTTAAAGGCGTCTGGAAAATTAAGATGAACTGATTCTGCTGAACCCACCAGCATGGGTTTAGTTGTTTGTTTGGTTTTGTTCTCAGACAGAAATATTTGGAGGAAATCAAAATGGGAAATTAACAGAACTGTAACTTCCTTTCCAAACATCTTGGTGGAAAACCCTCAAAGGTTTTTTGTAAGCCTCTTCTGTGGCTGTGAACATAATTGAGACCTCCAATACACTGTGCTAATGGTTATTTCTCCTGTAACAATGTATCCTGAAATGTATCTGCAAGGAGGATGGAAAAAGAGTTTTAAGTGGAGAGTAGGTAATATTTTTCCTTAATCAAGAGGATAATATTAAATGACTCCTAAAACAGTTGGCCAGATGCAGTTAACAGAGGTTGGAAAAAAAGCAAAGATATTCCCTTGGTTCCTCACCCCAGTGGTTTAAGGAAAGGATTTCTAAAAGATAACAGCCTTTAGAAATGTGACAAATAAATGATGCTGTGTCCTGAGGGGGGAGTGGGCACACCCAGGGATCTCAGCTCAGAGGGGCAGCAGCGAGGCAAGGAGGGAACAGCACGAGACACAGAAGGGAACATTTCTCCTGCAGAAAAGCAGGGACAGAAACTCCACTCAACCAGTTTGTGCTGCAAAATGTACTTGGGACTCTGGTGGTGAAGAAAAGCCCATTCTGGATTCTGGGGAAACCATTTGAGCCCTTTCAGGATATTAAAAAAAGAGAAGAGCTGAGCTGGGGCGTTTGGTACTGAGGCATCCCAGCTTCAGATTGCCTTCAGTGATCTACTGAATTCAGGGGACTTTTTAATGAGCACTGGCTCCAGGGAGGAAACTAGTCCAAGTGGTAATTAGGCATTTACTGACCAAAATAAAGGCTGCAAAGTCATTTTAAAAATGATAGGCTACCTTCTGGGATATTTTTCCTAGGTGAGTACCATGAGTTTCACTGCATTGCTCTCTCCTTTCAGCCAAAGTGGGATTTAATCGATTTCAGAGGAACTATAAATGGAGAGATGTATGTACCTGTGGTGGTTTCTCATACCTGTATTTATTATAAATACTAAGAATACCTGCAAGGCCCTACAGGCATTTGCTTTGCTGCAGCTCTTTCCAAATGGTTTTTCCACTTCAAGGCTGGGAACGAGGGCAGGTCTGAAAACAACACCAGATAAACATGGATGGTGGATGTGGTGGTTTTTAATTGCACATTTCTGTCTCCCTTGCAGAAGTTGAGCAGTTGCTCTGCAGTGCTGAATTCAGCCCCACTGCTCTGTCCAACCCCCAAGTTCACCAAATTCCTGCAGGGATGAAAACCAACTGCCTGTTAAATGGGGAATTGCTCCAGGAATGCATCAAAATGCTGATACCCATTTTTAATTTATTAATTGAACCCTTGAAAGCAATGCTTTGGCAAACAGCTCTTTTTGTAGCTCTGATAATTACTGAATAGGGATAATCCAGCCTTCCTGCTATTCCATGGTGTGCTGGGAATATACACATTGAATCATCTGTGCCCCATGTTTGGCTCAGATGCCAGGATGAGTTAGTGCATAGTTAAATATCTGGCAGATTAATAAAAAGCATTCTCATCCTCTTTCCATGTGCAAGATACTTGCAGTGAAAATATATGTGAGGAAAATAAAGTATTGGAAAAATAAAGCCATCTGGTGTGAGAACAGCAAAGCTTGTTGAAAAAATGGTGTCTGCTCTGAAATGGGCACAAAACAAACAAACAAAACCCCTCCCTGTGCTTCTAATTTCTTCCAGTTGCCTTAATTCAATAAATATATTCCATTCTTTTCCTCTCCTCCCTGAAATGTAGTTTGCAAGCTTTAGAAAGAAGAGCTGCTTTGAAATGAGTAATTGAACCATTCAGTTTTCATTCCTTAGGACAGAAATAGGATTTTTTTTTTCCTAAACAAAACACTTGAGTGTAAGGTTTGACTCCTGCAGGAGTTCATCCAAAAAATGTGTAAATCTGGGGAAAGTTTATATTTAAAGACAGGGGCATTTTTCAGTCAAAAATATTAACTTTGAAAACATTAAATCTGAAAGTTTCAGCCAGAAATAGTGAACAGGGTCCAAAGGCAACTTGAGTCAACAAATCACTGAAGAAAAGCCATAAATGGCATAACATAATCCTGAAGGAAAATTGAAATGACAGCCCTATGGCATGAAAAAAGTGAGTAATTATAAAATCAGCCTGTCAATGTTTTGCTCCTTCACCTATACAAGTTTACTGAAGAAAATTCCAGCTGCTCTCCAATTTTACCCAGCACTGGGAGCAGTAATGAGCACGTGGCAGGGAGGAGCCACTGGAGGGGTGGAGGTGGGAGCAGGAAGGGTCTCATTTCTCTCTGCCCACCTCACTTAAACAACACTTTGAAGAGTTTTCCATCATAGCTGACAGAATTCCTACATAAAATGAGAAAACTCAGTATCCTGTTAGTGTTTAGCTCAGGTCCCAAGTTCATGTGTTCAATGTTGACTTATGAGTTTAGGAGCACAAAATTTCTGAAGTCAGATAAAAACTTTATATCCTTTCCCTTTCCAGCTACCACCATTGTTGTGTATGTAATTACAACTCCAAATAGTTGTAATTAATTGGTGGCAACTCTGGGGGAAGGAAGAGAAGAGGTTCTACAAAAAATACAGTTTTAGAAATAACCATAGCTCAAATGCATCACTCTGCATATTTTTTAGAGTACATGTTGGCAATATAGTCAAATATTCATCCTCCTCTAAAAAAACATTAGTACAAATTCATTCTCACCTTCAGATGTTCAATGCCAGATTTTCTGAAGATTCACCTTGACAGAATTTCAGGTTCATACGTGATGTTAGATTTGTTCTTTCTTTTTCTTCAAGAGTCTTCCTTGACTGTCTTTACCAACTGAATTTCCATTCTCAGGAGAGAGAATGTTTTCCCATCTTGCATTACTTGCACAGCTAAAAGCTGGGTTGCCTGTGGTCTCTCAGGCTCCCAAAGTTCACATTCTGAATTTCACTCCCAAAGTTCACATTCTGAATTTCTCTCCCAAAGTTCACATTCAGTCCCCAGTGCCAGCCTGCACCAGCCCCGGGACTTTCAGCTGGAGTGGAGAAACTGGACAGGTGAGGACAGAAACTTCCTAAATTTACACTTCTTAATGACCTAAAAATGCTTATTCAGAGACTCATTAAAGCTGGTATTATCCCTACCTCTATTCTGGAAAGCAATTAACCAGTTTAGAAAGTGGCACATCCCTAAATGCTCTCCCAAACCATAGAGATTAGGGACCATCACTTGGATTAGGCAATGGATTACAACGTGGAGAAAAAGAGACTGGTAAGGTTATGTCAAGAAAAGGAAATTATGCTGCTTGATTGATGCACCCAATTAAAACTGTCTGAAAGAGCTCAAAATTCAATCACAGGCACAGGGAAGTGCTCACAAATGCTCAGAAGAGCAATAACTGTTCATACAAATTATTTAGGAGAAAATCTGAAGAAGAAAATGTGCTGGAGAAAAATCTAAACTTTTCACAGTCAGTTCTGGAGTAGAAGCTGCCAAAAGTCATTAAATTATTCACTAACCATCATTTGTTCAGCTCAGTGTATCACAAAAGTTATTGATTAGGAAGTTTATAGGAGTTGGATGTATTTACAGAAATGGGTTTCTCTTCCTTCTTGTTACTTTGTAGCATGTTGGGATTTTCTTGAAAAAAAGGGCAGAGGGATTAAGTTGTGCATTATTTATGGCAAATGCTCCCTGCTCAGATCCTGAGCTAATGGGGATGGCACCATGAGAATTTTTTAACTATTCAATATTGCATTTCACTTTTCTAAATGAACAGCCTTTGTCTAAAAAATACATTGGAGATAATGAGAGAAGAGCCAAGCAAAAATCACAGACATAATACTTATGAAAGAGTAAAAGCTTTCTGGTGGTTGTTTATCAAAATCTTTGCTGTTTGAAAAGCGGGGTTTTTTTTTTTTTCCTCTCTTTACTTCAGCACAGCAGAACTTTCCCCAAGTGGGATTCAGCAGCTTTTTACCTTAGAGCAGCACAAATTCTTGACTCTGAGACTGGGCAGTGTTGGGTATAATTTATTATAATCCTTGGAAGTAGCTGGCACCTACAGAGGGATCCACTTGGCCTTTAATGAATTAATTTCTATTGCAGGGGATCAGAAACTTTTCACTAACAGAGACAAAAATGCCTCCTCTTGAGCCCTGAATTCTGATTGTGTGTGGGAGGAGGTTTCCTCCCAAGGCCACAAAATGTAAATGCCAATTTCCAGCTGTGCAGAGGTGCAGGGCTCCTGCAGCACTCACTGAGATCAGGGGGGGACAGGAGTGTGCCAGACATCTCATCTGCCTGGTATGGGATGGACGTGCAGAGGAAAGTAGGACAAGGAATGCTCACCCTCTGATTACTGTGATCTGGCATATGCTTTTAATCTCTTGGAAGGAGCAGGAGACTTTAAGCCTGAGAGGATTAATGTGGTAGTTTGCTGTTACTTGTGCTTTGTAAATGGAGGCTTAATGTTTGCAGCGCCTTACCCTGTCCCTAATCTCCCCAACTCTGGCATGCTGTTATTTCTGGATTTGGCCCCTATGCAAAATCAAAGGTAGTAAAATTCCTTTGGAGTGTGGATGAGAGCCCAGCCTGTGGGTGTGGATCTGTAACAAGCTGATCTGACTGTGATTCTAAAACTCCTCCAGTGCAGTGCCTGTGCTGCGGATCTGGGAGCTGGAGGTGTGGAGGGAGGTGCCAGACTGTTCCTGAGAATCCCTCACTGCCAGCTCAGCACAGCTATTGTTACACAAGAACATGCAAAATAATGCAAAATAACTGGGGCTGATTTCAGTGTCACTTCTGGGAGTTTCTGTGCCGGCAGCCACAAATCCTGGATGCTGAATGCCAACATATGCCAGTATGGAAAAGGCCTGTTGCTTTCAGTGGAAATCATTTTACAGCCTTCATTTCCTGCAGGCTGACAGGATCCACTGTGGCAGCACCAGGAGAACGCTGGGCACTGCTCAGTGAGGGGCTGGAGAAAGCTGGTGACTAAAAAGGACAAAATCATCTCCCTTTTAGAGCTTGTCCCTTTTCCAGTTACTTTGGGAAGGTTCTTAGGTTGCTAAGCCCTTTTTCACCGGTGGCCTGAAAGCAACAGATGTTTGAGTGTCACAGATTATTTAGACAATTTCTTCCTAGTTCATAACTGCTGAAGCATCAGCACAAGGAAAATGCAGAGTTGTGCTTACCAGGGCTTAGGGTTGAGGTTCAGTGTCCACAACTGGAGTTGCAGGAATTAAGCAGAAGTGATTTTTAATGAGGAATTGCAATTGGTTCCTTTCTCCCTGGCAAACTGAAAAAGACACAAAATCAATCAAAACTCAGTGCAAATTATTCATCTGACTTGACTGAGTTTAGCACAAACAACCCAACGTTGCAGCAATAAAAAGCCCTTTGCTCTGAGGGCAGCAGAGCCCTGAACCCAAAGCAAGGCTGAGTTAAAAAACTCCAGTTTGGGTCTCAGGTCCTTCCCCATCCCAGCTGAACAGACACTTGTAATTTCCCAGACTCTGCAGGGAATACAGTGGGTGTTAAATGCAGGGAAAAAGTGCAGGAACCAGCGACATTTCACACCCAGTCTTAAGAAAGGTACCAAACTGGATTAGGAGAAAAATGAATCTTTCAGATTAACAAATGTTCAAATCCTGGAGCAATGTGCTGGTGAGACAGATGTTTAATGAACTCTTTAGAGGTGGTATAAATTGGCACAGCTTCAGTGGAGCCCACAAAAATAACTGGCCCTGACTTTATACAAATATACAGTAATGATCTCCCTTTCTTGTGTTGGGAAGCTTTTATCCTCAAAAGCCACGTTCCATGTGAATTATCTTCATTTTCCCCCATTTTAAGCTACAGGCTCTGGCCTCTCTATTTGACTGTAGCACTTTCTATCAGAAAATCAGGCAGTGCTTTCTAAGGGTAGCTCATGCATTGAATTCAGCTGTCACAGCTACTTGTGCTGCCTTGGGTAATTGGTTCCTCACAAATCTTTATCTAAAATATAAAGGCAAATCACTATTAAAAACCTTAACCTAAATGGCAGCAGTAAATTAGCTCACAAATTTCTTTTACTGCTGTGTTTTGCTTGGATTTACTCAGCCCATCAATCAGAGCTGGGCAGGAGGGGCTGAGCCTGGAGCTGAGGAGGCTCAACCAGGAATGATCTGAGCTCTCCTCCACTCAGGGTCTGCAGGTTCTGCTGCTTCCTCAGGATCACAGGACTGTCTCCATTTTAAACACCTGTGGGATTGTTTCAGGGATCATTTCTTAGCTGTAGGATGGGAGGAGGTTGGGGGGGGCTCAGCTTTCTCCAGTGAGCAATGGTTGGAGCCACCACTGAGACCACAGGACAGCGGGATTTGGCTTCCTCTTTATCCCCTTTGGTTTGAACTTGTGTGCACAGAAAAGTGCTGGGAAATGGGTGGAAAAGGGCAGGAAGAGCCAAGGAAATTATGGCTGAAAGAATTGTGGGGGAGTTTCAGGCAGGGCAAGGCAGAGGGCCTTGCTGGACTGAGCCTCCTGTCTCCTAAAGAACATTTCCAGGAATTGTCCAACCCCCAGACTGTTAAGCCTTGGGAAAGCAAAGATTTGGGCTGTAAATACTTTGGTGAGGTCAGTTGGTGGTTCTGATTCTGAAGCTGCAGTTTGATTTGTCCTCTCAGTGCAGTGGGTCCTTCCCCCTTGAATCTGACTGAGCTCTGTGTCTGACAGACCAAGTCCTGGGATTGTCTTGTAAAGGTCACTCGAGCTCCTGGGTGCTCTTGCAACCTGCAAAGCTGAGGAGAGCCATAAAATAAAGATTTGCTTCTGCTCCTTAGTGCTGCTGGCTAAAAGGATTGGTGAGTTCATGGAGCTGCACAAGGAATGTCCGAGGCTGTGGAATTTATTCACCTCAGGGCCACTTCTCAGGGTTGTTGGGATGTTAAGAGGTGAATTTGTATTTCAGGAGTGTTGCTTGAAGATGAACTTCAGAAAACAGATGTTTTTCTGGACCTGGAGTGCCTTGTTCTTTACAGCAGCTGTTCTGTAAATGCTGAGGTTTTTAGTGATGTGTAATAGCAGATTCTTAGACAAATTCACCCAGTTCAGCCAACAAACATTTTGTAATATAGAGAAGATGAAATAACTGGATTTTCCCTTTCTATGTTGGGGGTGGATTTTTGTCTCCCAGTACTCAAAATACATTTTCCTCAGAGGGAGATGCTATTCTAGAGTTCAGTGAAATTGTGACACCAACACTTTAAAAGCTCCTTGACACCAGTTTGCAGTGGGTTTTGTTGCTAACTCAGAATGGTCTCAATGGTTCCCCCAGTCTCTGAATTCCTCTGTGATGTCAGAGTGTTTGTCTGTGTCTTCCCCATGCCATGTAAATCCTGTATCATGTATAGCATTAGACTGGTGTGAGGTGTGATTTATGTCATTGCTGAAGCTAAAGCAAGACAAGGAGCAGCCAGTATTTAACCTCCTCACATTCCTCTGTCCTAATGCAGAAAATCTTTTATACACAAATCTTCCAAGTACTTCTGGCTCGGGTTCTGCATTTTCCCTTTTGTTTGGGTTCTGAATCCCTGCACACCAGCCCTGGTCAGCCTGACCTCCTATTTCTGCCACCTGCACTCCACAGTACAGATTGTCCAGAAATTCTGGAGCAGAAATGCTTCTCTATAAATCATGCCCATCAACACCTGAAATGTGTTGCTCTTCTTTCTGGGCTGTAAATACATTTAAAAGCCATTTTGCCATTTATGTTCCCTGTGGGCTTGTTCCAGTGCAGGTCTGCTCTTTGTGTTTTCCAAGTCACTTCTTTTGTGCCTGCAGCTCAAATATCAGCAGATCAATTGGGTGCTGCAGTCTCAGTCTCTGTTACAAATTCCTCTACAAACTTGGCCAAATCCCTGGATTTTTCAGTGTTCTGTTTGTAAGCTGTGAAATGGCACCTGACTCTTTGCTCATGGTGCTTTTTACCTTTTTTAAGCAGTCTGTGTAACCTTGGCTGAATTATAAGTTAAAACTTATTAAGAACAGTAATCGTGGTCTGAAATTGGTTGTGACCTTCACATGCAGTGAGATGGGGCAGGGCAAAGCTGCTCATTGCTTTGCTACAATTTCCTGTAAATGTAAGCCTTACATTCATTTCTTTGGTTTAACTGACAAGACTTCTCTTTTCTTTGTTTTTCAGGAATGCCAGACCTCGTGCAAATCATGTTGGGGTGTTCTGGAGCAGGACTGCTGCCTCTGCCCCCACACTGCTGCAATGGGGCTGTCCCTCACTGTTCCTGCTCCATCCAGACCATTCCCAGCTGTGCTGAGCAGGACCTGGTGCTCTCAGGGAGAGGTGAGTCCTGACCAGCTCCCTGTGCCCTGGTTCCCATATGAAAGGTGAGTAGAAAGTTGTTCCTTCCCTCTATTCTTTGACAGCAGTAAAAATGTTTGAGGTTCATTGAGGTTTTCCAGGTTGGTGGAGTTTTTCTGCTTGTGGGAGTTTCCAAAGGAGGCTCATGCCCACACAGGGCTGGAGGAGGAGGAATCCCTCCCTCTGGCTTTGTGCAGTCCTTGCACAATGGGGTGCTGAAAATCCCCTAGTGCTTTATAGACTAACTAAAACTAATTATATTTATCTTTTAATTGAGCCCCTTTGGGGCAGCAGCTGGTGCAGTTTGTGGATATTCATTACTTTTTTAGTGCCCTCTCTCCTGGGTTTAGCTGGCTCCTTTTTTCCCAGCCAATTCCAGCTGCCTGGGCAGGGGAGCAGCCTTTGGCTGGGCGTGGGAAGGGGCACTTGGGCTTGAGAGCTCTTGAGGGGAAGCTTCAGTGTTTGCACCAAAGAGAGTCTATGGAACCTCAGCTCCCTCAAAAGAATTAATATTTGTGTGTAAGAGATTTGTTCAAAATCTCTTGGAAAGGCTGGTGAGGGTGGGGAGATGCAGTAATTTTGTTTCTATATATCCTTTTCCCTGAAAGCACACTCTGAGTGTTGGATGCTGATTTGGTCCCAGGCTGTGGAAGCTCCTGAGAGACTGATTCTTTCTGGGAATGTCCACGTGGACACATCCAGTGGAGAAGAAAGCATAGTCTGGCTCCTCAGGTTGGGGGGGAGGCTGGTTCACAAGTAACCATGGCAACCAGGCTGTCACTGGGAGCACCAAGACATTTTCGTACCAAAAATAAAAAAGCCCAAACACGCAACAGACATTCCCACTCCAGCCTCCTTGGAGATCCTACCCTCAGTTTTGTTCCTCAGGGATCCTGGCAGCAGCAGCAGGTGAGGAGATTTTTCCTTCCTCTATCTCCTGCACCAGCAGCAAACATTGTTTCTGATGATAAACCTAATAATGGCTTCCAATTAAAAGGGGATATTTGAGTTTTGAGTTGAAGAAACACTGAAGATGATTTTATGCTCACCTTAAAAAGTTTCCATCTGTCACAGACTTCCCAAGCCAGTGTGCTCACATCAATATTTATATCACCCAGCCCAGTGTTTTCACAGAAAAGCCATTAATACAACATATCAGCTCTGGTGACAAGTTACATTTTATTGCTGTCAACAAACAAAGATGTTCTTTGTCTGCAAACTCCCCTTTTTTCCCTTTTCTTAATCAATCGTTAGGTTTGAGTTTTGAAGGAAATGTGTAGATGTGCTTTCCAATGTTTGCTGGAGACAAGACAGATGGAGCTTGTAGGAGCTGATGGAAGGCACTGATTAATTTTCCTAGGAGATGAAATAACAGTTTTGGTGCAGGTTCTTTGCTTGGCATGATGAAACTTGCCAAATCCCTGAGGAGAACCAGGCAACTTCAGGAGGTGAGTCCCCAAAATAAAGATTTAATTTTGAAAACACCTCAGAGTATTGATCACAGTGCCGTTGTTCCAGTTTAATTCCATTTGTACTTTTTCCCACTGTAAAGGGGACAGGGGCCAGATCAAAGCCATAACACTTGGGAGTCTCATGTCACTGCATTGTGGAGGCACTGCACACTTCCAGGTGTCCCTGTCCTGCTCAGAGGGGTGTCCCTAGGGCTCTGCCACACCCCTCACACCCCTCTCCACATTCACCCCTGCAACTTGACATGAGATCTTTCAGGAGCCCTCTGGAAACCAGTGTTTGGATGCACTCCATGAACCATGGCACTGTTTATTTTTCTTCCCATGCCAATGACTCTGTTAAGAGGGTTGTCAGTGTGTATGGAAGTAAAACATTTGATGTAAGTGGATTTTTTTTTTTTTTTAACAAACACCACTTTAAAAAGCTGCTCATGCCAGTGGAACTAGTCAACTCCAGTGGTTTTAGTTGGATTTAAGCAGCAGTAGAAGAAAAATGGCCTATCTGAACCAACCATGTCAGCCCTGCAGCTGGGTAATGGAACTGTAACTGTGTAACTATCCCCTGCTAATATTTTTAAGCCACTTAAAATCAGATAAAATAGCTCCATTCCACAAAACTATCCATTGGGTCAACTGTGCCTTATTGTTCAGAATTCCCTGTTTCAGTCCTTGTGGAGCTGTCCAGCTGTCAGATCTCTTATAGCAGCCAAATGACCCACACACACCTGCCCTTATTCCTTATCATGGGCTCCGAGGGAAAGGTGGGAGCACCTGGGAATTGTCCTGAGCTTCCACTGAATTTTGGAGCTGATTACAGACTCCCATTTCTCTGAAGGAGGAGTGTGTCATCCTTGGTGTTCTGCCAGGTTCTGTTTAATTGCTCTTTATTAAGAGCAGCCTCAGGCATGGGATGATCCGTACAGACACCACGATCCATCCTGACCGAGCTGCATCCCACAGCTTGGGAGGAACCTGCTGCAGGGCTCAGCCAGGTAAGACTCCCAAAGGTGCAGAAAAACCAAATGCAAGGTGGTCTCCTCATGAGGGTAAAGGAGCTCATGTGTTCAATTTTCTGTTCATCATTTTCCTCTC
The DNA here is from genome assembly GCF_028018845.1 of Melospiza georgiana. Classification (NCBI taxonomy): domain Eukaryota; kingdom Metazoa; phylum Chordata; class Aves; order Passeriformes; family Passerellidae; genus Melospiza; species Melospiza georgiana. Next base: position 14,683,204 of record NC_080432.1, read on the forward strand.
TTATTCTGCCATGTGGTTCATCTCTCATCTCGTTTGGAAAAGCAAGGGACAAATGGAAACACCCCCAGAGATAACAACACTGCTCTGCCGGTGCCATGATGGGATAATGATCACCCTCACTGTGCTCACTCATTTGAAGGTCATGGCTTGGAGTGTCTCTGTGAACAGAGCTATGACCTAAGTAGGGGGAAAAATTCTAGACTGGGATCAAAGTGTGGAACTCTTAAAAATCCTCTGCAAGCCCTAGGAGTCCATATCTGTCCATATACAAACTGTAGTTGTAATTTGTGTAGTCTGAAGGTCTGGCCAGTCCATGAGCTGTTGTTCCAGCTCTTGTAGACTGCAGGCATCTCAGTGGTTCATCCAGCTCCAGCTTACTTTAAACTGGGAGCTGGTGACCTCCAAGAAATGCACTGGGGATTCCAGCTTTACTGAGCTCAATATTAACTCCCTCTGACTCTGAAGGCATTGGGATTATGTGGCCAGTGCCCAATATGGTGACACTCAGAAATCAAAAAAAAAAAAAAAAAAAACAACAACAAAGGGAATTTTTTTTTTTCTCCTGGTCTACTTTCAGTTTTACAGCAGCAGCAGCACAGTGAGGGAATGTTGCCGTTGTGCTCTTCAGCTGGATGTGCCATTGGATATTTTGGTTATCAGTGTGGAAAAAGCCAATCTGAAGTAATCTACTGAAAAAACAATTTTGAAGGTGTTTTTCATGTCTTGCTTTAAGAACGAGAGTGGCTGAAGCTTGGATTCAGGTGGCAAATGCAATTTCCTGTCCTGAATGGCAGTGCCAGTGTGGTAATTAGACCATGAAGGACAATACTAATTTTAAGGTGTATGTGGGTGGAGAAAAAAAAGATTGAAATAATCAACATGTGAAATCATAAGTGAATCCAGTTTCCTTGGCAACTTCTACTGTGCAGCTTGAGTATCCCTGAGAATTCCACTGGGAAGCAATGGGCAGCAGGTACTTACTGGATGTGGGAATGCTTTTGAGGGACAGCAGTGGAAAACTCTGGTTCAAACCTGTTTTACATCTGCTTTTGTCCTTCCCATTGAGCTCTGTGTCATTGTTTCACTTCCCATTGAATTGTTGGTGGTTCCTTTCCCTGGCAGAGTTGGGTATGGCACTGGGAAGAGCTGTGGATAAGTTTGTTGAAGTCCCCTTTATTTTTTACTGAGAAACTGAATGGTCATTAAATTGTGTTACATAAATAGTTACAGCAGAAGAGCCTTTGGTTAGAGATAGACCAAAATAGACCAAAAACAGTTTAAAAAGCAGTGGAAAAGTATTTTGCTTTGGTGTTTCAGATACAGCAGTCCCTACAACCATGCTCTGGTGATGTATTCAGTCCCTCTGCTTCATGCACTAAGTCATCACAACTGAAGCATCAAAGAGCTCACCAGCCTTATAAAAAAAGAGGAAGTGTTGGGTTGTTTAGCTTTTCCCATCCATCATTTCAATCTTTGCATGATATCTTCAAAGATTTTCTTTTTAATAAAAAAGGAATTGCTCTGCAATCCCATGAGAGGTCCTTTCAGAGAGAAAGTAAAATTGCAAGACCCTAAAAATCACAAGGAATGACAATGAAATTGGGTTACAGATTTAATTGGCTTTAATTGGAAAACCAGCTACTGGAAAAAACCCTCAAATGTAGCTAAACAATAATGCAGGTCAAAGGGAGTTCCCAAGGAGGGGGGTAAGGATTATAGGAAAGCAGGAAAGGAACAATGGATGTTTCCTAAACCCAAAGAGGAAAAATGGAATAATTTGCTTTATACATCTCCACATAAACACAATTATATATATATATATATATATATATATATATATATATATATATATATATATATATGTGTGTGTGTGTACATAAATATATAAATACTATTGCCCACTGCAAATAATTTTAGATTTCTTGTACAAAATATCATTATTGGGATAACAAGTTTAAATATATTCTTTAATACTCTCTCTTCCGTTGCCTTTCCTATCTGTGGTACCTGCAACAAAAGTGGAGCTAATTCTGTTTCATGTTTGGGCACACATTTTGATTTGACCACAGGAAACTGCCACAGCACTGATGCTGCAGGGGTTTTTTGGATGAGTGTCCCAGTGTAATTCCCAGTGTAATTCCCAGCAGCTAAACACCCTCTGGAACCCAATGCCAGCTCAGGCCAGAAGGGCAAATTTGGCACATGGGCTCAAAATCACTTTCCTGTGCTGGTTGTTGACAGCAGCAAAATCTCTACAGGAGCTGGGTGTGCTGAAAAGGACAATTTATTGTGATTCTAGAGAACTGTGATCAGGATTTACAACTCCAGTGCATCCTTGATATAACCAACACCAGATGGTAAAATGAAGGAGTTTGTGAGGTGTTTCTTTAGTTTCTCCAAGGTGCTGGTACCAGATCTAATGCCAGCTGCTCATCTTAATATGAACACTTCCTGGTGTGTTAACTCAGCCTAATCCCCTAAAATAGCCACTTCTTTACTGTAATTGATATGTGACCTTTGTAAGCAGAGTGTCTGAGAACACGGAGAGGTTAATGAATTCTGTCTTTTCTCACCAGTGTGAGGCACTGAAGTAATAATCTCTCGTTAGAGAAGGGAACAGAGGGCACACGTCATGGCCAATATTTCACCTGTGGCAGAGCTGTGAACTAACCCAGCTCTCCAGAGCCAGGCTCAGAGCTGGAGCAAAGAGGGCTCATTGCTGTCACCAGACCATCCATGGGATGAATTGCAGTGCACATTTAGAAAGCACTGCAAGCTTTTGAATCCAGGATACAAATTTTCCTCTGCAGATTTTGCCCTCATTGCTCTTCTGCCAGGGTGGTGGTGTCATGTTGTGGAGTGCCAAGGTTCTGGGATTGCTGGGGGAGAGCAGTGCTTGGGGCAAAGACAGCAGAGGCTTTTCCTCTCCTGAAACCATTCTGTGTGGCTCTGGGCCAGAGGAAACGCCTCTCTCATGACAGAGGCAGTGCTGAAATGCTTCCCATTACCTCTGGGGCTTTGTTAACTTGTGAGAACATTTGCAAACCAAGTCAAATGATTTTATGCTGCCTCCTGTAGCACTGTCTCCCTCCCAGGTCATTGCAGAGCAGCACATCAGGCACAGAGCTCACCCTGCTGGCATCACAGCAAGAGTGGGGCAGGGCCTACAAGGACAAAGGTGATCCTCTCCCCTTCTTTCACTTTGCTGTTCCCAGTGTTCCTTCTTTCTGCTTCTGCCCTTCCATCCTGCTTTCTGTTCTTCTCCCATCTTCCTGATGTCTTTACACCAGTTTTTAGTCTTCCTTCCCTTCCATCTCTCTGTCCTTCCTTCTGCCACTGCATTTGTCCTTCCTCCTTCTGTTCCTCCATCTCTTTCCATCTATTTTGTCTTCTCTCTGTTTTTATCTATTCATGTTCTTTCTTCTACCCTTCCATCCTATTTTCCATCCTTCTGTTGTTCATTCTGCACTCCACTCCTTCCTTTCTCCTTTTGCCCATGCTTCCATCCCTCTGTTCCACCAGTCTTATTTCCATCCATCTCTCCTTTCCCCTCTTTGCCCTTTAGTGTCCCTTCTGTCCCTCTTTCCACTCATTCTTTCTTTCTTCTGTTCATTCTTTGGTTTGCCTTTCCCTTCCCTTCCCTTCCCTTCCCTTCCCTTCCCTTCCCTTCCCTTCCCTTCCCTTCCCTTCCCTTCCCTTCCCTTCCCTTCCCTTCCCTTCCCTTCCCACCTCTATATCCCCATTATATATCAAATGCACATATTTATAGTGGATAAATCTGACCCTTTCCTGGCCAGCAGCAGCAGATCCCCATTCACGCTCCATTTGGGGGCTTCTGTGTGTCCATCTGTACGTCCCTCCTTCTGTCCCTTGTCCATGTGCTGCCATCCTGATGGTGGCACCTGGGGGCAGCTAAAGGGCCTTTCCCAGCGCTGCAGGGTGAGCTCCATCACCACCATGCAGGGCACACATGGAGTAAGAAGGATGTGATTGCCATGCAGAGACACAATTTCTGTGCTACAATGCACGGCCTTTGTTCAGTTCCCAATTAACATCCTGTGTGACTCCCTCCCACATTCCTCTCTAATGCAGCTCAGGTGAGGAGAGAGCAGCACCAATAGTGTGGATTCAGGCAATGTGTGGTTTTGGCAGGAGCCCCAGCAAGTATTGCTGCCATCCATCTCCCATTACTGTGCTGACACCTTCAAATGGCAGCAGCCTTTACAGGCTGTGTTGGGAATTATCCTGCACCTGCTTGCTAGAATCGCTGTACATGTGTTTATCCTTTCCTGCTCCCATCTTTGTACCACACTGATTTGCCAACAAGGGGAAAAAAAGGCATTTATCAACACAGCACCATTTTATGCAGCACTCCAGCAATTCTGAATGGATTCTGTTGGGATCAGGTACCCAATATTGTTCATCCAAGAAAAACAAAAGAGAAGAGCCCAGGGGTGGTAATCTGCAATAGTTTACTGCACACACACACAAACACCCCCCTCCTGCTTTTTCCCAGCCATGAATTATAAATGGCACTGGTGGGAGGAAAAGGTTTTTCCTATCTCTGAACAAATTCTCAATACCTGTTCTGGCTTACAGGACCTACATTGATCTGCCTGTCATCCTGCTCCATTTGGAGTGATAGAGCTGCAGAAAAAAGCTTTTCTTTAATTGGGATAATATTGTATTTTCCCTTTAGGAGAGAACTGTGGTATGAGGGATGTTCTGCCTGCGATAAAACGACTCTGGCAGGTGAAGTCCTGACAGCAAAGCCCTAATTCAGCACTTGCTTAATTCTGCTGACTAAACAAGGCCCTGTGCTGAGCTGTGAGCACTGCTGGTGTCCCATGGTGAGACCCAGCCCACTGAGGGCAGGTTTTGTGCCCAGACACATCCCTGGCATTGAGCTGGGCACTGACTCAGAGGGGTGCAGCTTCCCCCACAGCTACCCTGGTTCTGGACTGCTCTCAGAATAAAGAGGATTTCTTCTTCTTCTGGTCCTGAGTGAGGACTTGAAGCTGTGATGGCCGTTCCTGCCCTCACCCCAGGCTGCAGTGTTGCCGTGCTCCATCCTGGCCAGGGGCAGCCAGCTGGGAGGGAGCAGCTGCTGAGGACACTGGGGACACAGGGACAGCCCTGGGTGACTGTGCCAGATGGTGCCTGAGCTGCACAGGGCCCCAGGCAGTGTTTGGGGTGACAGTGTCCTCAGGAGTTCTGCTGCTCTCCTGGCACTGCCAGCAGCTGAATTCTGCCCTTCAAGGGAGTGACATAAAACCAACCTGTGCCCCAAAAAGGGGGAAGCTCCCATGTGTGACCCAGGGACTGCACACTAGAAAAGACCATTCAGTTGTTAATTTCTGGGATGCCTGTGCTTGAGGTGCCAGTCCCAGTGCCTCCATCTGGTAAGAGCTTTGGGAAATGTTTGTTGCTGACCTGGACTGTGTTCCCTGTTTGGAACTGCTGTAGGTCTTGTGCTGAGCGTTTCACTGGTGTCACTGTCAGGTTCCTCACCTGCCTCTGCAGACAGAAGGGGCTGGCACTCTAAAATTAAAAAAAAAAAAAAAAAGGCACCAAAATCTGCTTAATTTGGAACTGTAGCCCATTTCTTTGGGAAATACTGTGCCTCAATCTGCACAAGCTCATTGCTTAGATTCCATAGGATTTCTTCAGCAGAAAGCATGGCCTTTAAACAAGTAGGTTTTTAAAAGCACACATAACTCAGAGCCACAGAAAAAAGTTTTCTTGGAGAAAAATGAAATGGCAAGGCGGTACACATTTATTTTATCAAATTGAAGACAATACTAAAAGGGAAGTGGGAACATAAAAAAAAAAAAAAAAAAAAAAAAAAAAAAAAAAAGAAGGCTGAGTTGCTGCATGGCCTTGCCTCACCATGAGGAATGTTTCTGGCAGTGCCACTTTGTCCTGACTGAACCCCTCTGTGGCAAAGGGAGGCCTGACAGCCTTTATTGTGGTCAGGGTTTAGTGTGAGTTACTGAGGATCCCTTCAGGAGACAAACCAGTGCAGCCACCCCTGTGCTGAGGTGGGGGAAAAGAGTCAGGAATTATTCCCTGCCTGCTCTCCTGTGGCAGCAGGAGGGCACCAGATCCACCCCCACAGGCCAGCAGGGGCCAGGCAGGAGGGAGGGATGTTTGGAGAAGGAGCTTGAAGCTCCAGAAATATTTTATGTAAAGCTCTTTTTCAGAGTCTACTTTTGTTTTGAACCAAAAATTTCCAGCTTTATTTGTTCTTTGTCTCCTGAAGAGATGAGGAAACAATAATTATCACTTCTTTTCATGGACTGTCACCTCAGCACATAACCACAAGTTGTAGTGGCCAGCTCCACACATGGAATGGGATCCACACCATCAGCCACCACAGAACTGGGGAGACACTGTGACCTAAAAATATCAATGGGCTGGAGGGGAAAAGTCATTAAGAGTTACAGATTTATAGAAGGAAAACATATCTGGAATGTTTAGGTTGATCACTTGCTTGTAAAATAACTAATGTTTAAAAATGGTATCCAGAATTGGGGTGGGAATCTGGCTAGGGAGCAGGTGCCCACATTCTATCCCTTGCACCCCCTACACATGCCCAGCTATTTCTGCCTGATAGTTCACTGATATTAAATTATGAGATATCTGCAATAAACCATTAAATAAAATAAAATAAAATATTAAAGCACTAATTCCTTCATTAGCTTGTCATTTAGATGATAATCCAGTTGTCTCAGTCAAATCCTGCCTGCCTTTCCCTGCCTTCTTAGCAATTCAGATTGGACAGATTCCCTAGAGCTGCTCCTCAGAGCCAGACCAGTATTTTTTCCCCAGGATGTTGCAGGAACAACAAATTTCTGTCATGTGCAAGGCAGTGGGGCATGACTGATAAATAGATGAGATAGGAGATAAGAGATGTTAGACAGATAGATAGATAGACAGATGATAGATAGATAGATAGATAGATAGATAGATAGATAGATAGATAGATAGATAGATAGATAGATAGACAGACAGACAGATAACAAACCTGGCAGCACTTCCAGGCCCTTGGCTGCACAGCCACCACCCAAGGCCATGGGCAGCACAAAGGGGAGTGTGTGGCACTGCACCCTCTAAGCCACCATGCCGTAGACAATGTGGTGACAGCCTCCAGCCCCTTCTGCTCTCCCCACCCCCATCAAAAAAGAAGCTAAAAATACTAAGAAAAATGTTTTTGCATGCACACCTTCCAATTCTGTTAACAAGGAGTGCATTGCTTCTGGTGAGATAATGATTTCTTGATGGACTCCCATCAATGGCCTGTTTCCACATTATCTGAAATAATTGCTTCAGAGTGACCACAGAAGGAGCAGCAGGTAGGAAATGAGGCTGCACTTGCCAAAACATAATGGATCATTTAGTCCTTCTCGGAAGGCCTGAATGCCTCTGTGCCTGATGGCACCGTCCTGCTGATAAACCTGGCTGTGGAGATCAGGTTGTGCACAGCAGCAGATCAGAATTCACATCTGCCATATCAGAATAAGGTACTCAGAAAATAAACATCAAAAAGTAAAAGTATTCAAAGTGTACTCCTGGCTTGCAGGCACTACACCGTCTCATTGAGCTGATGAACATCTCAGGAAGGGGTCTTTCCATCCTGTTTTTAGCAGGAGGTGTTGGTTTCTTCCTATATTTTGCGACTTTTAATGTTTCCTTTCTTTCTTTTATTTTTCCCTCAATTTCATTTCAAGCCCTTCTTCCCCCAGCTACAATACAGACAAATCCAGCCATACAACCACTTACAATATAGCAAGCCTTGAACAATTTTCATTTTTTAGCCATTAAAACCCTTGGGTGAAGCACTGGCTCCATACATGTCCAGGGGACACAACAATCCTTTTTTTGGGGGGTGGGGCCAGCTTTATGAAAAAGAACCAGTCAAGCCATTTAAATAAATGTATATTTTAAAGTGTCCTCTAATAGAAATTGTATTTGAATTATATTTTTAAATCTAGCACTTTCTAAGAGGTATTGAGGTTATAAGTTTGAAAATAGTCTTAATTTTTTATGAGTGTTTTAGTGTACTTTTAGCAGAAGATGTAATTAAGACTGTGGTTTCCGCCATGGTTTCTCAGCAAGGAGATCTGCATCCATGGATGCCACTCAAGATGGTTTTTGTTGTGGCTCCATAATGAACCAGGTTAGGAGGACAAGGAGCAGCTTTGTAGAAAGCATTTGGACTGATTTGTGTGTAGCAGCTACTTCTGGGATTGTAGTCTGGGTAATCATGTCCCTAAATAGCCAAACTACTTGTGTAGAGCACAAATGGGTTTGCACTTTGCAAACTCACTTCAGCCTGCACTGAAACTCTGTCAGATTTGGCTGCAGGCTTTGGCAATAGAATGAAAATGGGGATCCACTGGAGAAATCCCTCCCAAAGCAGGGTCCAAGTGCAACAGCCCATAATAAATGCAATGAGGAGATGCTGGGTCCTGCCCCAGAATGAGGGGCTGCAAAGAGGGAGCACTGCACTGACCTGGGGGTGACAACCAAATCCCATCAGGGACAGGGGAAAATGTTACAGTCAAGGACCTTCAGCCCTTCCAACAAGCAAGGAAGACACAGCAAAGGGAGTGGGAAACAGCCTCAGCTAAAATTTCCTTGGGGCTTTCTAAGGAAAAACCCACAGTAGTGTGTTTAAAACTGTTGGGCGGAGGTGGAATTCACAATTTGCAATTTATGAAAAAAACTAAATCCAGACCTGTAAATTTCCAAAGTGCTGCAGAAACAACAGGCAGCTCATCCTTGGGATCAATTGCATTTGCCTTCAGTCTCCCTGCATTTGCCTTACTGTCACTCATCCCTGGCAAAGGCAATGAGAAGGGACACATTTGTCCTGCTCAGATTTGTATTTCAGAAATCAGGAAAATGGAGTCTGTTCTCTGTCACATTGTGCTAAACAAATGTGTTCTTTTCCTTTGATTATAAATATCTCCTGCACCAGAACCCAAAGCAGGACCCCCACAGCATGTGACAAATGAGGCCAAAACTCTCCTCCAGAGTTTCACTAGCTCAAATGAGACAATATATAATAATTATCTGAGATAATCCCAGTTATGTTGGAATCACAATGTTCTCATTTTCAAACTGAGAGAATCAGGAAATAACCAAAGTGTTGGGTGTTAGAACCCATTTTAAATATGATTGGCCTAAATGATCTGTGGTGGGAACTATGAGTTCACCAGCACCACCAATGACAGGCTGTTTTTAAAAGAGAAAACCCACTGGATTCATTCCCCTGATTTCTGTCCCTCAGGCATGGTGTAGCCAATTTGTGCTGCAGCTTTTGCAGTTTAGTGTCTCAAAAAATTATTAAACCCTCCTACCTTGGCTCTTCAGCTCACCCACTCCAGATGAATCAGTGTGTAATTATTGTTTGTCTGGGCTTACCTCATATCCTGTGATCATATCCTATTCTGCAAAGCAAGGAGCCAGTACAATGTTTTGGGTATCACCAACGCTTTTCCAAAAACCACACCAACAGAAATGCTTAAAAGGGAGATGGGTTTGTAAATACCATAGGAAATTCCTTTGCCAAGAACCTCACATGCCTTCAGTTCAGTCTTCCCAATCCTGACAACACCAAAGGATGCAATCCTGCAAACTCCATCCACAAACACTGTGAGAGAGAGTTGTTTGGTAAAAACTAGGTTGGTGAAATCCTGCAGTATTTTTTCTTAAATCTGAGATACTTTGATTATGAAGTGCTCTTACAGCATTTTGTACTTGGCTGCCTCCTGCTCCTGGCTGAACTCTTGGGAAATGAGAATGAAGTACTGATGTCTCCCTTTCTTTCCCAACCTTTACCAAGATTTTAGGGGTTTTCCTATTTAGGAAAAGCTTTTCACTCCAGACATGCCCATGGTGGGATGTTGGTCCCTGGAGAACATTGTTCAACCCAGGACTGATACTGTGAGGCCTTCCCATGTGGGAGAGAGGGAATCATTCAACCAGTTCACTCCTTTTTAAAAGAAAATGTCAAACTCTTATCCCATAAAAATAAATTACTCTATCAAAGTGCATATATTCCAGGAAGGAGAAGGCAATATTTATATTCTAGCTCCCAACTTGCTGTTAAACCACAGCAGTAGCTGTAAAACTGAAGTTGAGCTATAGCAAACACTTTAAAGTCTCTGTAATTTGGGTTTGGATCTGAACTGGAAGCCCTCAACAGGGGGGATTGTCCTCCAGCCAGTGCCTCTCACTGAAGAGTCTCTGGGGGCTGATGCCAACTCCTGCCTTCCCCAGCACACACAAAACTCTGCTCCTTCACCAGGGCTGTGTGTGGGGTGACAGGAACTTCTGCAGCTACTGCAAAATCCACCAAACCATAGGGGAAAGCAGTGCCTGAATTCCAGCCTTGCCATTTGCTATTAGCACTGATGGCTCTGTACCACGATCCACGTCAGTTGCTAAATGAGCTTTTTCAAGGGAGATTTCATTTGGGGAAAGCAAAACAAAACACCAGCTTAACAGAACTTGAGGGCCTAAACATTGTGATAATACAGAAATAAACCTGAGTTATCATTGCTCGATATGCACAGCTCACAAAGCTTCCCAAACAACTCCCAACAACTGGCAGCAGCTCTCAGATCAAAGGAGGCTCCTGGGCTGCTGGGAAACTGCACAAGCCTTTCTGTTAAATACTGAGATGATAAATGGGGTTTATCCTGCAGGAATGTGTGCTCACCTGCACACAGACACACACCATGGGATCTGCACATGCACACCACTCTGAATTCTCTACAGCTCTATCTCTATCTATCTGTGCATACACACAAATTCTCTACAGCTCTATGTATCTGTGCGTACACACAAACCTCTGTGTGTTTGTACACACACAAACTTCAAAGTCTCTTCAATTTGGGATCAAATTCTACTCAACAACCAATTAGATATTCTTTTTTCCCCCAGCAATCTTGTAAATATTCATGTGGTTTCTTTCCCCTAAAGTTAAGACTGTCACCTCCTTCTAGAACCTGCTAAATAATTCCAAGGAAATGAAATACAGCTTTTGGGATGTCAGTTGTTCCATTCCCATGTTTGCCTGGGAAGCAGACAGGGAGTCACAGAATCACAGAATATTGTGAGCTAGAAGGGACCCACAAGGACTGTAAAGCACTCATTCCCAAATGCTGAGCCCTAATTTTGAGCACAGAGATGTTCATGTCAGGTCTGTGAGTTCAGAGTATTGACAGCACAAAGTGGGATCACAGATTGATCAAATTCCAGGCACCTCATCACAGTGAAATATCCTCTGTAAGTAACCGCCCATAGTCATGTAAATCAAACCGAAACAGATCTTAAAGGAAGGTTCAGATATGAAAGAACTTTCTTATTATTCCAAATCCTGTTTAATTAACACTTACTCCTAGTCTGCCTTTATTTTTCCTTTTCATCTCCTGCCTGTCATTTGACATCTCTACCATGATGAGAGAGATACTCATTATGAATGGGAAACACACACCAAAAAAACAAAAACAACACATTTCCAGTACTCTCTCTGCTCAAAGAAATTCTGCTGATTCACATTGGCACCTTTGTCCTGTAACCCTTTTGTTTTCACTTCATTTCAGATCCATATCACGATTCTAGCAGAAACCCTAACTCAGGACAGAATTTTAGGAGAACAACTCAGCTTCTCCTCTCCCCAGCATATTTCCCTATCAAACACCAATCCTTGGCTGCTGAGTGCCTCCAAAATCAGCCTGATGCCGAGGCTTTTCATGATGATGAAACACAAAAGTAGGGCAGACAAGGAGAGGAAATTTTTCAAATGTATTCATGATTGCCCTGAATCCTGATCCACTGCAGTCAGAATGAAAACGGGCAGCACTTCCAGTGGATGCAGTTTTGCATTTGTTTTCTTCAAGATTTCCTCACTTGCAGATTATTTTTTATTATGCAAAGCATCTTGTTAAATGCTGAATTACAGGTGAGACGACCTTCACTCTCTCAGTTTGCTCAGGGTCTGCATTATAGGAGAGAGAGAATAAATTTGGCTCCAAGGCTTCTGCTGACCAAGTATGCTCTGTGGAATGAAAGAAACCAACTTCTGCTGCAAAATGGGAGATTTAAATTTCAGTTGAAATACAGAAGCATATTTACTCACATCTTTCTCTTTCCTTGAGCTTTCTGTCAGTACACAATTACATTGTCAAGTCTGTATGCAAATAGACACAAGGTGCACACAACCTGGGCAGCACAGCAGCTGCTTCACATTTGCAGTCAAACTGTGCTGGAATTACATTGGCTGCCACAGCCATCAATATTTTTTCCAATAGAATTTCTGCCTTGTTTGACCCCAAATAAGCACCTAAAGTGCACTTTCCCAGCTGTGTCAAGGGGAAAGCTCTCTTTGCTCAATATTTTATCTCTTGTCCTCACAACCACATTGTCCCTGGAATTCAGACCAGCCTGCAGCAAGGTGCCCCAGCCTGGCACAGTCCAAGCTGTCAATTTTCCAATCTAAAGGTGGGAAAAGCTTTGATCCACACAGGGTTATGGGGATGAAAGGGGAAACAGTGCTTTGAGCTTCCCCTGGTGACTTCACACCAGGGAGGGAGAGAGGAGCCCAACCATCCAAGGGACAAACACTTCCCCCCAGGCCTGGGCTTTCCAAACCACTGCTAAGGAAGGGAGGACCTTGGAGGAGTTGCAGATGAGTCTAACAGTGAGGGAACAGGCCTGAGACCTTCGGAGTTTTTATCCTTTCTCGAGACTAATCAGAGTTTTTTTCCTGGCACAACACTATGAAGGTCACCCCAAGGAAGAGTTTGGACTGTTGGCTGATCAAGTTTTTAATATTAAATTATATTTTTGCCTTTGAAATTGCCATTAGAGACACCACAATAAAGGGTGAAGGATAAGAATGTGTCGAGACAAATCTTAACAATGTTTTGTTTCCCTATCCCAAGTTCTGATAAAGAAAATTTGCTATCTATATGAATGTTGGGGGGTTTTTTTCCAGTTTTACTGCAAAGTGTTGCCATTTTGTGGCCTGACAGATCCTCCCCTCACTGAAGCACTGCAGACCAGGATGAGCCCCTGGCCTGGAGATCAAACCCATTCACTTCCTACTCCATGTTCACAGGGTACAGGCCTCCTGAGTGCTGGCCACATTCAGTAACTCCCCATGCCAAAGACACAGGACTCTGACACAGCTACCAAAGAATCTCTCTTTTCCTGATGGCTGCTTTGTGTGGCTCCTGGGATATCTGTACTTTTGTCATGATAATTATTTTGATCAAAATAATTATAAAAATAATCATTTAAGACTAGCAGCAAAAATATTGAAAGCACATGTGTGTGTTTGGGGAGGTGTGTAGCAGGAGATCACCCTCTGGATCCAGCACTGGGGGCTGTTTCTCATCCCACAATCCAAGATTATACACATTTCAGAGCCCCTGTTGTGAGCAAGTATTTAAAGACTAACATTAAAGGAAAATAAACCTTTCCAATCAATTGTGAAAGTAAAACCATCAGTGAAACTGCTACAGAAATGGAAGCACAGCTAGAAGAAAATTAATAACAGCAACCCCGGAATACCTGTCCTAATTAAATGTTAGCTGGGAATATGTGAATTAAAATAGGAATGACATTTGAATTAATAAAAGAGCAACAAAATGTTTCAGGAACTGTTTTTCCTTGACTGATGCTGTAATTTCCTGAGCTCCAAGGCATGTCTGACCAGCTTTCATGGACACTCTGTAGGCTCATGCAGCATTTTTGGGAACTGACTGACCTTGTCTGTCCAGGGTGTCCAACCCAACCACCTCTATGGCTTGGGTAGTCAAAAAAGGATCCATGGGATTTTTTTTAGGCTGTAAGTAAATGTACAAAATGAATTGCAAGAAAATCAAAAGGTGGTGAAGAGCCCACAATGCTCAAGAGAGAAAGAGAACCTGGAAATGCATCCAGAACTTTCCTGTGCTGGGCCCATTTTGCAACACTTCCCTTTGTTCCCAGCAGAGATGCAAATTGAACACCACCACAAAGCCCCACAATACAGCAAGATATGGTGAGATTTAATACAATATAAAAGCTATTTGAGATTCTTAGGAAAACTAAAATTAAAGATAAGGCTCTAAAATCACAGGATCAAGTTAACATCAACCTTGTATTTCCAGATTTGTAAGGCCATTTTTCTGAGATAAATATTTGACTAGAGAAGGGTTGTAAATACTGAACTGAATTGCTTTATACTGCCACAGCACCTGAGATTTTTGGCTGCAAGGTGAAAAACAGGCTCAGCATTTTTAAAAGTACAGATTTATGACAAGCCCTGCTAAGGAGGCTCCAGCATGCAGAAATCTCTCTTTGAGCCCCCAGTTTCCCTGTGCTGTATCCCTGCAAGCTCCTTTCTGAGTACACAGCAGAGGCTCCACACACCAGTCTTTTCTTTCTTCCCTCCTTTGCTCCATTCCCTGGTACCACAAACCCATTTTTCTAAATGGATGTCTTGGATCCTGAGTGCCCCCCTGGGCAAGCCCGTGTTTGAGTAGCCCTGCAAGAGGAGAAAAGCAGCCTGATACTCATTAAAAGTCTGTTGATGGGCTCAGCCTCTCCTGCTATTGAAGATTCATCAGTTTCTTTTTCCACAGGAATGTATTTGACTGCAGTATTTGGAAAGTAGAGCAATAGCACCAATTATATCCCAGCAAAGCGTGTGTGTGCATACAGAATTTCTGTAGGGGTGGGCTGGCACTGAAGTCCCTGGTAGATTGCCAGAGTTTGGAGATGTTAATGCTGGATTGTGACACGGTGACAAAGCTGTGCTGCTGCAGGGAGGGTGTCTGCACACTCCTCAGCAGGCACAGGGACAGCACAGAGCTCAGGAACCCGCCCCAGCACACCAAACAGACCCAGCCTGTCCCTGACAGCCACTCCTGCACCCACAAAGGTGGCAGTGCCTGTGCCCTGTCTGCTCAGGGCTGCAGCTGCTGGGCTGAAATGTGGGACAGCCCCAAAGGTAAAACCAGAGGCCATGCTCAGCTCCCCCAAAGGGGGGTCATGGCCTCCAGGCTTTGTCTCAATTTTAAGAACAACCAAGTCCAACCAACAAAACCACATAAAAGATACAAAGAGTTGAAAGTCAGAGACTGCCTTCCAAAGCTTTTGGACAGAGCTGGTTGCTAAATCACACGGGCACTCTTTAAAAGTGTCTTGGTCATCTTGTTCTTGTACAAAGATGCCCTTGATATTCTGCTGCCTTAACATCAGCCACCAATATCCCATTGCCTTCCATAGGAACAGCTGCCCCTGCAACTGCAGCTCAGGAGAAGGAGAGGAATGCTGTAAATCCCCAGGGAGACACCACTCAGAGTCATAAAGTGGGAGCAGAGGATACCTGGGCTGGGTGTGCAGGGCACCAGAGCACATCTAACAAGGTAACACAGGACATGGGGCAATAAGGAAGGGCTGATGGGCAGAGCAGCTCCCAGCTTCCACTTGGAGATGTGAAAATGAATTGCCTGGGGAGCAGGCTGTGGGAGGGAATGGCAACTCAAAGCATAGAGTGAGAGGGAACCTTCATTTATTCACTCTGCAGCCTGCAGCTCTGAAATCAGAAAACAGCAATGTAATGGAGGGTGTTGGTGAAATAAAATTACTCTGTCAGAGAACAACCAAAGAAAATTAATTAGGGATTAATATTAAATGAAGGCAAGAGAAGTTGGAAAGGGTAAATTCAGCCAGAAAGGTTTTGTAAGAAAGGGGCATTCTGTGGTTCTGTGGCCTGGTGGAAAACAACGAGAATAAGACCATGCCACTTCTTTTTTTACATTCCTCATACAGGGAAAAAAAAAAAAAAAAAAAAAGGAAGCAAGCCTGAAGGAAAATATACAGGAAACAAAAAACCTCTCTACATTTAGTTCATTTCAGCATCACATAGAACTTGCTCCTGTAGCTGGTGAAGCTCCACCAGAGGTAACAGTAGGACACAAAACCATCCCTGGCCTGCAGTGGCAGCAGTTCATCCTCAGCCAAAGGCCCTGTGCAGCCCTTGGCTTCAGGGCATTATCTGCAGTTCAGAGCAGCCCAATGAGGGGCAGGTTTGCAAGGACACCAAGGCTGCAGAGCCAGGAGGACACCAGAGCAGACCAGGAGAGCCCCCAGCTTCCCCTGGGAGCCCTGTGGCCTTGGGCTCTGCCAGGCTCAGATCCCTCACACACTGAATTGTACTGAACGTGGTGTGTGAGCGCTGGGAATTGCTGTGAAAGGGATGCCCCTCTCAGTATCAGTAATAGAAACTCCTTCATAAACTGTCCCACCTGTTCTGACACCCACGAGTTGGAGATCTCTCCTGGGTTATTTTTCTGGGCAACTTCAGAGAGAAGGTCATGACTGGAGAGCCAAGTACATTGCCCAGGAAAAAAAAAAAAAAAGGAAAAAAAAAAAAAGAGGTGGTTCGTTAAGGCATTTCAAAGAGAAATATTCAAAGCTCCTGCAATATAAAAAATTAATTAGCTGACCAAACATTTGAATGCTGAATAAATAACCTTTCCCTGGCAAAAATAAAGCTGAATGATCTGAAACAAAATAAGGGCATCTGTCCAGCAAGGAGAAGGAAAAGAGAAGCTGTTTTCCTCTCTCAACTTCCCCAGTGACACCTTTAAAAGCACAGGCCTGTCCTGCACCCTGGTGTGGGAGCTTTGAGTTCCCTCCCTGTTCAAGGAACTTGTCCTCCCAGCCACCTCCATCATCTCCTGAATGGCCAGGAAAATACACAAAATTCCTGCCCAGCAATGGAGATTTCACCCATTCCTTAGAAAACTGGCTCTGAACCTCCCAGCAATTTCCCAGTTTCTTGCTCACTCTTGAGTCAGTCCCATGAATCTCCAAGGGAAGGAGCTTCCCTCTCCTTCCATAAGGTCCCACTGGGCTCTGCTTTAAATAAAGCAAACCAATGTTCTCTGCCCCAGGGATGTTTGCTATCGAGTGGTTTTCCACACAGAGAGGAAACACAAAATGCCCACAGGAGATGGGAAGGCACATCCCACACAGAGATCCAGGCAGCTGCAAGTCCTGCCTTAGTGCTTGATCAGGTTGCAACTTTAGAGTTATTTATTCAAATTATTATTTTAATTTGAATCACAATGGAACGTTTCAAGTAGCTCAGCCTGTGCTTTTAAGGCTTGAGCATCCACACTGAGTCAGGCCTGTTTATAAAAGCAGTGAATGGAATATTTTTATAGGTTCTTGCCATGCTTTTTTCTCCAGTTCACACACTGGCAATTTATTATGCAGCAGCTCCTTTCCCGAGCTGAGGGAAGAAGCAGCCTTTTGTCAGTGCATGGAACCACCAGCACGTTCATTTTCCACACAGAACCCCCTCATTCCAGAGCACCTGACTCAGAACAGCAGGGTCAGGATCCAGCTCATCATGAATATGCAATGTATGCACAGGAACAAACAGCCCCTGAGCCATCCCAAATCTGTCCTACATCAACTTCACAGCCAGTCCCTGCTGGGGGACACAGAGGTACTGCTTCTAAAGAGCTGCAGAAGAACTCAAGGGACATGCTGAACTCTCAGCTTGTTCACCAGAACGTGTAATTTGGCAACCTCAACAAGGCTCACAAAACATCAGGGCAGTGCATTTACTTTCTCGAGGATTTCTCTGCTGCAGGCAGGAAATACACAGTTCAGCCCAGCCCTGCCAATCAAAGAGTAGCTCAGACACACTTATATAAATGTCTGCAAAATTACCACAAAAATAGAATAATCCTGCAGGAGATGCTTGCCCAGCTTTCTGCTATGTCTGACAGCAAGAGCACACCGTGTTTTCTTATCCTTTCCTTTAAAAGAAACTCTTCAGCATTTTGTTTGGGGATGTTTGCAATCATTGCTGCTTTCCAATAAAGTGATTTTTTAGGCAGGTAACAGTATATGGCCCATATTTCCAGAAAAAGTCTTCCCTTGTCCCAAACACAGAGAGTTGATAATGGCAGTTAGTGCAAAGCAGAATTAATGGGTTTTCTCTCATGGAAGCTCACCCATTGCACCTGGGCCTGATGTTCACCTACAGGAGCACAGGCCACAGGGACATTCAAACCCACTGAGCCATCCCAGAGTCACTCCTGGGCTGAGCTCTGCAGCTTCTGTCAGACAGGGCCTGGCCAAAACCCCACTGTGCCTTCAGCCACGGGGTCTCACCAAATGTCATACAGACCCTTCTTCTGTGCCCTGTCCTCCACAGGCTTGGTTGAGAGCCCTGCGGTGAAATCTGCTTTATAAAGGCTTTTCTTGTGGAATAATTCAAATTAAGATCTCTGTTGGAGCATGCAATTATCCTATGTGTGTCTGAAATCAAGGAGAGCCAGTCAGAGGCGGGTCTGTAGCTGGGGATTATTTTCACAACATGTAATTTTCAGATCACGCACATCACTGTTATAATTGGGCTGTGGGAGCAGAGGGTATCTTTATTTACACACAGTTCCTTTAACTCAGCAAAGTGCTGTCATTTCCTTTCTCCTTAGTAAATATTTTTCTCTCATCCTGCATTACAGGGATGGCTCATGGCTGGGAAAGCCCTGCTTGCTCCAGAGGTCATTGCATTTGGTAAATTAATCCTAATTGCAGGCATAGTTCCTGTGAAGCTTGGTAGACTGAAATGGCTTTGTGATTTTAATAAGGAAACATTCCAAACCTAAACATTTGCAATTCTCCAAAATATAATGAGATCATCCACTAAAAGAAAAAAAGGAAAAAACCCATGAGAATTGCAAAACAGCAACAGACACCTTTTAGGACCAGGCTGTTTCATGACCCAGTAAAATCTTGTTCATACTGATTTGTATCTTTTGGTAGATTGGCAGAGACATCAGTGAGTCTTTTCCCAGACTACATTGATCAAATTCGCCAAAATCAAATTTTTCACGTCTAGTAAAAACATCCTTACTGGAGTCTTGTATGTGGGTTGGACTTGGAGCAGGTTACTTACTTCCATCTGCTTCATTTCATGAAATTGTTAACAACCTAATCATTTGTGAGACTTCTGCTCTTCTTTCTTGCAAACTTTGGTTGGATTTGTGCAATGAGTTTTAAAATTTGAAGCCCATGGAAGAACAGAAGAGACAAAGCAGTTTTGCTTAGGGAGCAGGTGAGTGAGATACACACACTGTGATTTCTTTGTCCTCCATTTCAGTCATTAGGAAGCACCCAGGTCATGTTATCAATTTATTTTCAATAGGAAGTCTTGGGATTTTTTTCCCATGGGAAAAAAAAAAAAAAAAAAGCCATTTTAGAGTCAAGAGCTTTTGGAGCACATTTCAAGGAAAACACACAAAATGCTACAGACTGTTTGAGCTCATTATTTACTCCAAAATCAGCATCACACCTAATGCAGGGGCCACAGGCCTGCCCAGCTGAGAGGCAACTTTTATTTCTGATTTGGTTCATGCCCTGTGCTGTGGAGCCAGAGCCTGGCAGTGTCAGCTGAAATCATGTGCAGTTCTGGTGGCATGAATTGCCATTTATTGAGAACTGCTTTAAAGACAAAATCTGCTCAAGAAAGCAAAAGTACCACAAAAAAGGGCAAAAAGGGAAGAGGAGCAGAATGTGGTTTATCTTTTTCTTGGCAAGCCAGCTATACTGAGATTTCTGTGTCATTAACTTTAAATATACAGGGGTTTATAGGCTTGTCTTCATGTTTTCATTCCAGCACCTATGAAAACCACATGTGCAAAAGAAAATATAATAAATTTGAAGTTGAGGTTTGTTTCACTGAGTACCAGAATGATGCATTAGTCACAATTCCAGATGAATCCATTGTGGAAGATTTCATAACTATATTTTTTTTGTTTTCAGTTGTTCTGCTGATATTTCATTGAAGTTTGCCCCTGACTTTTCTGCAATCTGTTCCTTGCCTACAGAGCTTTCATTTCACAGAGTTCTCTGGGCTGACCTTCCTGCTGTCCTTGCCACAGCGTGTCTCCCTCACAGGATCCCACTAAGCTCCCAGGGCTCTGGGCTCAGGAAATCTCTCTTGCACTGGGGGAACTCTGGAAACTTTGCTTAAGCAAAGCCTTCAAAACGGAACCTATGCAGAGCATCAATCCATTCAAAATTAAACTCTTTCCTTTATAGAAATAATTATTATAATCATAAAGTGAACCAAACCAGCATATTTTGGCAGGTTGTCTGATTTGTGAAGGATAAAAATACTTCAGGTCGTGTCACAGGACTGTGCCTATAGTTCCAAGTCCAAGGTTGAAAATAAAAGCAAAAATCTCTCTTGAGTAGCCTCAAAACCTCCACAGCGTCCTTAAAGAAAGGCTTTGATTTGTCTTTCAATTACAAATGTCACAGAAGAGTTTGGGTGGGATGGACCTCAAAACCCATCTCATTCCACCCCGTGCCATGGCAGGGACACCTCCCACTGTCCCAGGCTGCTCCAAGCCCCATCCAGGCTGGCCTTGGACACTGCCAGGGATGGCACAGCCACAGCTCCTCTGGGCAACCTGTGCCAGGGCCTCTGCGCCCTCACAGGGGACAATTTCTTCCTAATGTTGACTCTGGACCCTGAATCTGTCAGCTTAAAGCCATTCCCCCTTGGCTCTTACAGATGTTTCAGGATTTTCTCCTGGGAGTCTGTGATCATCAGAACGAAATGCTCAATTGCTCTAATTTAGCTTTTTAACTGAACTAAATCCAGATTCTCTCTGATGTCCCTGGTCAGGGTTCAAACCAGCCTGAGAAGAGAAGAGAAAGGTAATAAGAGGTGCTGCAACAGAGCAGCCAATTGCCTGCCATTTAACATCACAATGGCGGAGTTACAGCTAATAACAAATTCCGTTTGTAAATCCATTAAAACAACAAAACAACCAGATTTTCTGTATAAACAGTAATGGCTTTGTCCTAGAAGAAAAGAAGTTTGTTTCCACAAGACAGGGAAGAGAGTGGTTCTTGTGATTGCTGTCCTTTTTGCCCCCTCTGCTTACACAATCCATAAGATCTGTAATGTTCCTACTTCCAGCAGCTTCCCAGGGCCAGTCTCTCCCTTCAGCTGCTCTCATGAAAAGCTGCTCAAAGGCAGAACTGACCCAACATCCAAATGAGGACAGGAGCTGACCCAGATGTGGCAAAGGAAAAAGACTCCAGGGCTCAGCAGGAATTCAAGCAAAAATGGGAATAAGGAGCACAGGAAGGCTCCCACGTTGCCATGGGCTTCACTGCCCAAACCTGGAGGAGTTTTGCCCTGCGTGAGCTGCCAGTGCCAGAGGCTTCATCCAGCTCCAGCAGGAGGCTCCTCTCTGGATGGCATTGATGGTGCCCAGCACAGGATCCCCCAGGCAGGGCACACAAATGGCTCTGGAGTGCTGGCAGTGCTCCAAGTGCTCAGTGTCCCTTACAGCCACAGCCATTGACTGCAGAGGTTCTGGGCTCTGAAGGCAAATATCAAAAACCTGGATCATTTTACACATCTTTCAGCACAGCCCTGCAAATCCAAGTACAGGAATGAATGATGAGACATCTGATAGGGTAATTATTCATAATTAGATTTTGACAATCTTTGTGAGATGGGCATTTGAGTCATGGGGGGAAATGTTCTCATCTCAAAATTCACCAAAATGGTAGTGCTTGTGTTGAAAAGTCAGATACAGCAGTGCAGTGCTAAAAGAGAGGAATCCACACAAGGAAGAGACACAGAGCCCTGGAGCCACCCCAGCTGTTTCCAGGCCTAGGAAGCCTCCCTGGCTCCAAGGGGTGTGTGCCCAGAGCAGCAGCAGTGCTGTCCTGCAGGCTCCTTCTCCCACCCCCTCTGCTGAGCACCCTGTGGATGTTCAGGCTCACATTCCTGTTTCTCTCACTTTCCCATTTCCTGCCATAGGCCCCTCCTCAGCACAGCTTTTGTGGCAGCCTGTGAATTGCCCCACCTTAAACCCAGCACTTCCCAACACCTGCAATAAACCAACCCAAGCACTCAATAATAAGGAGAGAAGGAGGGAATGAGCTCCCCAGTTATTCCAGATGGGTGCCTGTCCCACAGGTGTGAGCTGCCTGCAGGGAAGGACATCTCTGTCTTCCCATAAGCAGTCAAACAACACCACTGGCATACCACAAAAATAGCAGGTAATTTTATCTTAGACTGAACAAGTAGAAATAGGGAAAAAAAACCCATTGGCAGATTTTAGTCAGAAAGTGAGAAGTAAGAGAGAAGGGTTCAAGTTTTCCTTTATCCTTGCCTGATGGCAGAGAGAAATTTACCCCATTTTCCTTCACTAAATAGAACCATAACTTTATGGGAAACTAAAACTAGCACTGACCTGGTCATTGCTCTTTATGACTGCATTCTCATTTCCAGTTTCTTTCCTTTATACCTTCTGCCCAACTAAATTGCACAGAGCTGTTGGTTGAATGTTTCCCCTTCTCCATGAGCATCCCTCCCGAGGGGGCTCAGCCTCCTCATGTCTTGTTTGGCCTTGAATAGCTGAGAGCCACATTAGCATCCCCTAATGTGGGATACAGGAGCAGGTCCTTGCTCTGCCTTTCCTTCCTCAGCTTTCAGCAAACCTTCTATTTGAGACTTCCTTTTCAAGTGGCTGAATTTCCCTCTAGCCCATTTACCCTCCCTGAGGGATATCAGCACTAAGGAATCAGCCACATTCACTCCCCCTGTGGTCCTGTCTCCTCCCTCACTCCTGAGCCTCAAATACAGAACATTGGTGTTTAACTTCTGAGCATCCCAAGAGTGTCCATCATCCCCCTTGCACTTCCTGCACTGAGGAGCTGACAGGGACATCACAAACCAGGACCTGTGGTTTTTATTGCAGTAAAAGTACCTGGAGCAGGCCAGAAGCATCACATGGTAACCTGCACTGAGTGCAGCTCTCATTGAAAGGCTCCTTTGTGTTGGAGAAGAGCAGGCAAAGCTGACATCCAGAGCTGGGATTGCCCCAGATGCAGAAGGAATACAGGATGTACATTTGGGAACCACTGAAGTCAATAATGTGCTGTTACTTAGTCCTTCTTCATTTAATGAGAATCTGTGTGTGTGTCTATGTATTTGTTACCTAATAATTCTCCAGGGAGAGGCAGCAAACACGGAGAAATGGGGAAGAGAAGAGCAGGTCCCTTTGCTCTGGCACTTGGCATGTGACTGAGCAAGGAAAACTGAAGTATCTGGAAATCCAGGCCTTCGCCAAGGCAGCCCCCAAGGCCTCCTCTGCCTCCACACTGGACATGGCCCTTTTCCTGAGCCATCCTCAGGCCTCTCCATGCAGCAGGTCCAAGCATTCTGCTTGCAGGAGGAATCTGGAAAATGAGGTATGACCTATGCACATGCACTTAACCTGAAAAAAAGGAGCCAGTAATTTCACCATGTTCTGTGCAGAAATAGGACACGTTTTATCTCTGAGATTAAATTAGTGCTTTGCCTACAAGAAAGTTGTAGCATATGATTTCCCTGGAATACTCCTGTGGGAAGCACTTTCCCCATTTTCTGATTCCTTGTTTGCAGCCAGGCTCCCATTTTGGGAGAGGACCATTTACTCCAACACATTTTTCTTTGCAGATTTCACCACCTCCAAGAGTTTTTCATTTCTTGCAGCTCTCACTTGTACTTCTGTTTTCTAATGCATTTTGCTGCTGCTGCCCTAACATACAAGGAGCCAAATATCTAAGGTAAGTAGCAGAGGGGAGAGATTCAGGGATGCTCATTTACTCAGATTTCTTCATTTCACAGTAGGTCCAGGGGAAATGCACATACATTTTTCAAGAGATCAGCCAATAATCCTATTTTGTTTGCTTGCATCCTTAGTGCAGCATTTCCATCGTATTCCCATAGCATACAAAAGGCTCAGTTCTTATTTACCTGCCAGGGAGCAACAGGTGAATGTTTATGCACAGATTTCAAGGAGGTTTAAAATAAGACAAAACAAACCCTTCTCTGACAGCAAACATGGAAATAATAAATTGCCTTAAAACAGAACAGTGGTCATCCCTAGTGAAAAATAATGAGCACCCTGTCTGGTTTTGAGGGATTCCCTAGGGATGCTGTGAAACCAGCAAACATTTTCTTGACTAACCAAGAAAAATCAAAGTGCAGCCCTGTCAGCCTTTCTTGTAAAAGTCCATTCCCTGGATGGCTTTGGAAGCACAAACTGCCATAGCTGCTCCTGCATGGAGCACAAAGGGTGATAATCTCAATAGATTCAGCCTAATCTGCACCCACACTGTTGCACATGCAACTGTCCAGCCCAGGAGTTGGAGCTCCATGATCCTTGGGGGTCCCTTCTGATTCTGTGTCCGCCACTCAAACGTGACAATCTGCCCTTGGCAATAATGGAATTACACAGAAGTCTCCCTGCTATGCCCCAGAGTTAGCCAGGAAAAATAATGAGTTAAGTGGAGAGCTAGAAAAATTAATGCCATTATTGAGTATGGTCTGGGAAATACTGAAATTTTCCACTTTTGTCGCCATGAAAAAAAGGGCACCCAATTCCAAGTTAATAAATTGGTAGAAGACTTCCAAAGGACGTGGGAGAAGTGGCTGCAACTCCTCATATCTGTGTCCCAAAGTTAGTGCAATGTCAGTGGCTGCAACTCCTCATATCTGTGTCCCAAAGTTAGTGCAATGTCTTCCTGACTGTGCTGGCACAGCCTGGCTGGCACTGGATGCCAGCGGCCGCTCCTTGCTGCAGAATTGGCAGTTCAAAGGTGCAAAGCTCTATTTCTGCACTAACCTGATTTGGGGCTGCCATGGATTATGTAAGGCTTGCAGAGAGGTATTCATCAGCACAGCCTGACAACATTTCATCCTGCACAACTGCACAGCACAAATGAGACATTTAAGAAAGAAGATGAAAAGGAAGAAAGAGGGGAAGATAAAAGAAATTCATTGTTTCTTTAAAAAAAATGAGCCCCAAAACAACAACAAATAATAAGCAGAACAACTAGAAAGGAAAGGAAAGAACATTTTTCTGAAACCTTTGTGGTTTTTGTTCCTGAGACGTGTTGGTGTTTGTCTCCCTTGAGTTTTCTTACCCTTCTCACTAACTGTGCATGATCAATTCCTGTAACTGCAAAGAGAAGAAACCCAAAGAACATTAAATGTGATTTCTCCTTTTAGTCCATTTTCCCAGCATAACTTTGCAGGCTGTATTATTTACTGTTAAATAATTTTACATTCAACACTTCAGGAGACGACATTTTCTTCAGCAGCAGTTCTGTTTGTCACTGAGATGAAGCTGCTGACTTTAGAGTGGGGAGGATTTTAACAGCAGCCAGCAGAAATGTCACTGGGTGTAAGTTCCTCTTCCATAATAAATACAGAGCAGTCTCTTTAATTGGCACAGCTCTGGTACAAGTGGAGAGGTGGCAGCTAAGGGCTGTCCTTCCCTGTACTACAGGGACAGGGGACACGTGGCTGCTCCTGGGAAGAGAAGGGAGGCTCTGAAGGAAATGTTGAGTTGTTAATCTGTTACCCCATTGCACCTGGGACAGACATGGGGCATAAGGGGCTGAAGTTATTTTTCTTACATGTTCTTATGCCGTTTTTTACCAGGGAAGAGGAGGATGCCACCAAGTTTCTCAGGTACATTTCTTATGATTAAAAGCACAAGTTAATGGTGTCAAGTAACACTTCTGCAAACTCATCTCCCATACTCTTGGATGAACTTGTTTTCCATTCAGTAACCTTGTCTCAGGCTGACTCTGAGATGCAAAATGCTGCTCAGTTTTGGGTCCCAGAGGATTGAAACAGGAACAGTATCAAGAAAAGAGTGGGAAATGATCCTCCCAGGTCAGTTACTCCTTTTTCCTCCTCAGGGCAGAATCAGCTCTGCTAAATCACTCCTGACTTTGTCTGAAGAACCCAAGAGCAGCCCTTAAATGTGCAATGCCAGAGCCTGCTCTGCCCTACCCCTGCCAAGAGCTGCCCCACTCCCTGTGCAGCCCGGGGGCAGCTGAGCCCCACAGCAGGGAGCCCTCACAGCAGGAATTTTCAGGTGTTTGGCTCTCCCAAGCAGGACAACAAGATTCCTCTAAATGCAGGTTAGAAATTAAGATGGGCACTTAGAACTTAAAATTTTATTTGTGCAATTGTATTTCCATATATTCACAATGATTTTATCATTTCTCTGCTAAACAAGGAAACATGTAATGCTTGTGCTTACCCTTTTTTTGATATTCCAGAATTCTCATTTATTTGGGTCCCACAGACAGCAGTGAATGAAAGCCCCACAGAACAAACTCAATGAAAGGGTGATGAATGTAAAGCACCCTCCATCCAGAAATGCAACATAAACCACAGGATTCGTTGCCAACACCACCAGGCACATTCCTACAACAAATGTGCTTTTTGCAACACTTTCCTGTGACAGCACAAGGTGTTCAAAGAGCTGAAGGCAGGGCTGACATGGGGCAGTTGCAGAAGGAGAAAAGCCCCTTTCCCCTCTTTTTTGTTTTCCTATCACAGCCACTACTGGGATTGGAGAGAGCTGCAAAACTCATCTGTCCACCAGAGCAGGGCACCCTGTGCTAGCACACACTGGCTCCTCCCAGGGACTGCACGCAGGGAAAGTTTTCAGAGATCCCTAAATCCCAAGGCACACAGTGATGCTGAAAACAAACAGAGAAGGGTTCAAGGAGAGTCACATTGTTCCACTGCTGTGTGACACCAGTAACAGCAATGCTTTCTCTTGACAAAGAGCAGTGTTGAAATTTCATCCAAAAGCACCCAAAACACACACAGCTAGAGGTGATAAGAAGGTTAAAAAGTTAAAGCAGTAAAAAAAAAAAAAAACACTGAGGAAAAATGGAAAAACCAGCTGGCTGTTGATAAAACAAATCAGTCATGGTATGTCCCCAGACTGAAGGGGAATCTTGGGCACTTTGGAGAGAAATCAATGTTTGGACATTTTGGACCATCCCAGTGCTTTCCACTGCTCCCTTTCAAAGTGACTTTGGAGTGGTGCCTCCAGAGGACAGGGTCAAACACATTCCTTGTCTCCACGGGCAGGAAGAGCCAGCAGCAAAGAGATTTGTTCTCCCCAGTGCTTCGCCCTGAGCTCCTCAGTCCCTTGGACATGCAGGAATGCGTTAGGAATGCGTTATCCCGCTCTGCTGCAACCGGCTCTGCTCAATTATCCTGCCTGTCCCTGGACAGGGAGAGCTTGGACACAGGCCAGCCACCAGCTGAGAGCTCTCCTTGCCAAGTCTGTCAAGCAAATTGATTTTCCTCCAAGACCTTTGGGCCCCTCTGAGCAAAAAGAAACCATAATTCATCTCCTTCCTGCTCAAAGGGCTCCGAGCAAAAATCTCCAATCTGGACTAGAGGGCACCAAGTGCCACCCCAGTCACCTACAAAACTTCTGGATGTGGCCCAGGACAGCAATGCTGCACCAGGGACAGCTGATGAAGGGTCAGCACTGAGGGGTCTCACCTCTCTGATAGAAATGCATTGGTCTGTCTGTCTGCTTCTTCACCAGAGGTGTTTTGAAGGTTCTGTGCTTGGAGGGTGGGGGGGATTACATCCCTCTCTATCATCCAGCTGTTCTTCGGTTCCTAAAGGGTTCTAGAAATCTGTGAAAATTAGCAGGCTTATAAAAAGTAAATAGAGGATATTTGTTGCACTGGGGTAAGCTTTAACACATCACTCTGGTGCATCATTGCCTCAAGTGAAAATAACCAGGGAAGATTTATTGTGTACCCTCAACAGCAGTGGAGGAAATAAAATCTGAAGCCAAAGGTTTTCCACTCAAAATATCCCCATTTCTGCCTTTGTCTGGGCAGCTCTTATGATTTCTCCTGAGTTCTGAAGAAGGGAAGCATAACAAAAGCAGCACTTTTCCTAACACCAGAGATGCACATTTCTGGTTTAGGGACATATTCCACACCAGCCCTCCCATTAGCTGTGGGAGCTAATTATGGCATTCCTTTCATGCAATGGCCATCAATTATTCCCTGGCCAGGGAGCAGCTCCATTCCCAGCTCCAGCGAGATCCTCAGTGCAGCACAACCCTTTGCTCAGCAGCACCAAATGGGTAAAGAAGGGTGATGAGGAAGATTTGTAGCAATCCCCAATTTTTCCCATTTCCAAAGGGGTTGTGTGCCTTGTGCTGACACTGCTTAAACATGGAAATCACCATTTTGGCCTGATATGTCACACTCAGCTCTTCTTAGGGATTCACTGCTGTGACAAAACCCTTCCCACAATCTTAGTGTGTTTTTAATGGAAGTCAAACACATAATGGTTTAGCAGAAACACATCTGCAGTGTCAGAAAGGGAGAGAACCAACAATGCCAAGCTTTGCTCAAATATAAATGACTCTGTTTCAAACCTAAACAGTTTTGCTTTCATTACCATTATTGCTGCCAATTTCATTGGGACAATCCCTCTGTCTTCCCTGTCTTTCATGTAGATTTCCAGGACTTGAACAAATAAATATACATTCCAGTGAACAGCAGCATTTCCATGGAGCTTTCTTCACTGTACACAGATGTCTGCCTGAGAATTTCACTCCACCTCTGCCAGAAAGGAGAACAAACTATGATATCATTTACTTTGAACACTGACAAGCTTTGGATCCAAGATTTTGGTTTAGTCTACACTAAGAAAACCAGCTGTGAAATCTAGGTTTGCATGTGGGCTTAAATGTAAATCACCTGTAGGGAGAAAGGAGGGGAAGGTCATTTCATCTCAGCATTTTATCTTTGATTTCCTACACCCTCAGCTGGAGCAGCAACGTGCTGGGTGGGATCAAAACCTTGTTTGGAAGCACTCAGATAAGAACAACCCATCACTGTTTGTGTTACAGGCTTAAAAAATGGTAAAGTATATCATACCTCAACTCTGCTTCCTGTAAGCTCTAATATTTCCCTCACTGAGTGCAAATGCAATCCCTCAGATTTTGCCTTGCCAGGGACAGTTCTGCGCCCTCCAGGTGAAACACAGTAATCGACCTCAGTGATGTGGCTGCTCCTGAACTCCAGCAAGTCCCTCCAAAGTGGCATTGGGCATGGCCAGGCAGGATTAGGGACCCTTGCACGAGTGCTGGCCATGCTTTGTTCATGTGAAATTTCGTGCATCAGCTCCCCAGGATGCTGCCACTAAATCCAGTCTCACACAGACACAAGATTTTCAGCTTTTCTATTTCTGAGCCAAGCTGATTCCCTATCCCATCAAATTTACATGTTTGCCCATGGCAGGTACTGAGGAGAGGAGTAACTAGGAACAGTGAGGAATGAAGATCTTTCAACCACAGAAGGGAAAGATTTAACTGTTCAGTTGTTAACAAGGTGGTTCCCAATGGTAACAGAGTTGGGTACTCTCAATACAGCACATTTCCAATATTTCTCCAAGAAAAAAGGGTTTCAATAAAAGCAGCAGAGTGCCAGATTTTACCTGTCAGAGCAAGAGGCTTTACAAATGTAGTGCATTCAAGAGGGAAGAGGAGCTAAAAAAACAAGCACCTCTGCCCCAAGCCCACCACACTGACTGGGATACAACAAGGTACAAAATGCACTTTTTTCTGTCCCAAAGCACTGAGCAGTTCAGATACTCCCCAGACTGTGTGTGGAGGAAGTTGACTCTGCCCTCCCACAGACTGGAGAATTAACCCAAATCACCTCTAATCTTACTTTTGTGTTGTACTGGTTGCATTACCTGAGCACACACATTTATTTAAATGCAAGACTCATGGCACTGGTTTGCTTTACAATAGAAATGCTCTGTAACAAATCTTAAAAAAAACAACCAACTGAACTGTGAGACAAAAGTGGCAGAGCTATGGAAGGCCTGGCAGAGCCCATTTGCACTCCTCACAGCTGGAGACAGGAGTGCTGCTAACCCTGCTCCCCTGGGAGCGCAGGGCAGAGCTCTGCAGAGATCTCTGAGACATCCTCAGCTCACTTGCAGAGGGAGAAACAGCAGAGATACAATCCAGCAGCTCAGCGATAAGCAGCACCTCTCTCCCACTGCCCTTCAGACACAGATCCCAGCAGACAGCTGGGTTTATTTTCAAAGATCACTCCCTTGGCCAGAAATGGTCACAGCAGATGATGGCACCCAGGTACAGAGAGCCCCTTGCACACACTGCCCCAGTACCTGCTGATTCAACAGGGAATCCATGTTTGATTTGATGCAGTTTATGGTTCATTATTAGATATGATTACAAATAAATGTTCTTTATTTTCTGCTGGATGATGGCCTCTCTTCAGATAATCTTCCTAGCTCAGGGTGCAGTTTAGCACAGCTGACACCTCTTTAGGGAATTCCATGGCCGTCCCAGCTGATGGCTCTGGGTTTGCTGACAGGAGCCAACCAAACCCAACCCAACCCAACCCAACTCACTCCCTGAATGACACACTCATTATTCAAGATGTTATTATGGGACAACACAGAGAGGGGCTGTGCCAGAAGGGCAGGGACAGGTACAGTGTGGGCCAGGGGAAATCAAGGCAATTCCTGTGCCTCACAAGTCATGACAAAACTCATACTAAAATTCTCTTGCAAAAATAGGAGGAGATAGAAAATTGCTGACAGAAGTATGGAGCCCAGGCACTGCAGATCTGAGGTTTGTGAGGGGAAAAAAAAAATCACTCTACTGTGTTTTTCTTTTTTGCCTCTCAAACGTCATGACCTTTCTTTCCCCAAAGTATTCTCCAAGAGTTTTTGTTTCCAAAAAAAGACAAAGATATTTCTGCAGATGGTTCTGTAGGAAGCTCATCACTGTTTCACCAGCAGAACTGATTGCATATATAATTAGTAATTTTTCCTTTCTTTAGTGACTGCAAACTGACTTTCTTATAAAGCTCTCACCCTACTCATTTCTGTCCTGCAGGAAAGGCTTTGCCAAAGCCCAATCAATTGTGGCATATAAATCCATGAGCAATCAGGCTCCATTACTTCCCAGCTCAGGCCATTGAGCTGCCTTTGCAAAGCTGATCCCAGTGCCAGCTAAGAGGACAAGTCCCTTTATGTGGTGGGGTGACCCTGGTTGGAGGCCATGGCCCCACAGGCTGCTCCATCACTCCCCCAGCAGGACAGGGCAGGGAGAAAATCAGATGGGAAAAGTCTCATGGATCAAGAGAAAGGCAGTTTACAGAAGCAAAGGAAAACAAAATATTTATTCTCTTCTTTCCATCAGCAGGCAATGTCCAGCCACTTCTGGGGCTGTAGGATTTCAGGATGCATAGGGATTGCTCCAGAAGACAAACAATATAATGATGGATGCCTCTCCTTCCCCTACTGTTTCCCAGCTTTTGCTGCTGATGCCATATGGAATGGGAGATCCCTTTGGTCAGTTTGAGTCTGTTGTCCTGGCTGTGTCCCATGCTCTCTCCCCCCTCCAGGCACTGCTCGGAGCACTGGAGCACTGGAGCAGACCAACACCTTTTAGCTACCAAGACAAAGCTCAGCACTGTAGGGAAAATTAACTCCATCTCAGGCAGACCCAAAACAGCCAGAAAATCAACAAGTTTTCAAGAGGTACACATTTGGCTCAAAATTACTGTTTTCATAATGCATTTAATTTCACATATCCATGTGTGTCTAGTGCATGCAACCTTTCACTTTGAGCAGTAAGAAAATAAAGTATAATATCCCAAGCTTCGTGAATGCACTTGAAAAAGCTGTCAAAACTCTGCTCTTAGAGAAAGGTTTATTTTCATAGTCTGTCACCATAATCAGATCAGTGTCTTCAGCTGACTGCACTGCATTTCTCCCTGACAGCAGCAACCAGCGGCAGACATCAGAGACAGCTCCTGGTGCAGCACAGAGCCCATCCCCTGCACTGGGCTGTGCCAGCTGCTCCCACTTCCAACAGGAACTCTGCGTGGAGGACAGACAGGGCTACTGAGGCACTGACAGGAGTTTTAGAAACCTGAGCTTCATCCCAAAGTCCAAAATCCCTGGCTCTTGTGGGTTTAGATCACTGATGCCATCTTAAAGCACTTAATGGTGTGGAGACCTGAGGGGAGCCTGCACAGAGTGGTGCAGTTGGCTGAATCTCCCTCAGGTGGGACGTGCCTGGTCCCCTCCCTTTGGACTCTCCTGGCTCCCAATGGTTGATAATGTGCCAGTTGCTGCCAGGCCTAAAGCAGCACAATGCAAGGAAATCAGCACAAAGCCAACATTCTGCTCAGTGATGCCATCCATGGCACCTCAGTGAGGATTGCAGGGATGGCAATGCCAGGGAAGGGCACTGACACCCACTCAGGCACGAGTGTGTATTGAAACAGGCCCCACAGTGATGGCTGCAGGCACATTTCAGGAGGTTCTATTACCTCAGAGCTCGCAGAGAATGACAAAATCCAGACAAAGGTGAAATTTTTTTTTTCTTTTCCTAAAATGGTTAAGCTCCAACAAAAACATTAGAAATAAATACATCAGCGTTAGTCCCTTCAAAGTTGTGAGCTTCAGCTCCTCTTTCCTTCCAAAAGCTGTGTCAAGGCAATTGGCTCTCCAGGAGTAACACAGAATCGTTTTGCTGGAAAGGGCCACACCAAAAGACTTTTAAATGTCCCCAGGTAAACTTTAAGAGAGGCTCAAGTACGGCAGTCAGGACATGGGCAAAGCTGCACCAGACTCCTCTATGGCAGATCTGCCAGTAAAGCCTTTGGTCAAGGACTCAGTGTCCATCAGCTGCAGCAGTGCAAACAGGCAAGGTCAAGGTCAGATCCCATTTAATAAACAGCCAATATCCTTGGAGAAGGGGCAGAGAAGAGGCCACCTCCTTGTTCAATGTTCAGTTTTACTTATGGGAATGCTACAGAGGGAGGAGCAGGTTGGAAACAGAGGTCCAGGTCTTCATGTGACAGCAGCATGTTGCATTGTCTGGACTCTCCTTAAACAGCAGGTTTTGAACGTCCCAGCCCAGACAGCTCTTTGGTGGGACTTCAACAGCACCCAGCTGCCCAGGCAGTGAGGTGTCTGCAGCTTAGGGTGAAGTCCCTGTGTGTATTCAAACCCATCCTGTCATCACTCAGCCAGGGACTGGTTCATGGAACCCAGCTGGGTTTCTTATTTATAGCTGAATTCATTGCCCAGGACAAGCCAGCTTGTAGTGGAACATGGGAACTCTTGCAAGAGCCATTTCTGTGCCCTTCACTCACACGTGGATTATCTGCTGCCTTCCAGGGCACCCAGCATCAGCTGATACACCTGGGGCAGCTGCAGCACGAGTCAGGAGCTCCTGTACATTTACTTTCTTGTTCCTGTGAGGACTTTCCAAGAGGAAAAACCCCCAACTATCCTCTTGGTTTTCTTACAAACCCTCCCACCACTGCCACACCACTGGCATGCAGCCCTGCCCACAGAATGCCTTCTGCAGGTGAAATCCCTATGGACAAGCCTGAAGCCAAGATGGAGTCCAACCCAAAGAAAGAGAATCCTCCTGTCCAGGGCTGCCCTTGCTGCCAACTGCAGGAGCTGAAATGCACAGGAATTGCAGCAAGGTCTGTCCTTATTTTCCAAAGTGCAGTAGAAGAACCAGGACTATTGCTCACACTTTACCACTTCCCTTTAGCTCTCTGTAAGAGGCTTTCTAGAGGAAGGAGTATCTTTTAACAAAGGCAATTCTTTGACAGAACATTCCTCTGATTCATCATTTTCATCCTTTGTGTGTTTACAAAACTCATGCCACCCTTCAAACAATCCTTTTGCCACCAGATCCTGAGAGTCTCAATCAATATTCCACTCAGCCTCTTACACAACTATTTTTTTAAAGTGTAAATCTCCAGAAGAGATTTTAGCTTAATGCCAGAATGGCTTGAACTTTTCTCCAGCCTGAACCAGCTGATTTCCAGTGGCAGCTGGGGGAAGCTGAGGGTGAGATCAGCTATCCCTGCTCTGAAATGAAGCTCAGAGAGGTGTAACTCTCACTTAATCCAGCCTCCTTTTCATCACAGGTATTAAGGATTCATCTTCAAGCACTTATGCTCTTGTGTTTAATCTCCCCTTATCTCCCGAGTGGCCATGGAGCAGCCTCTTGGCATTAAGAGGGCTCAGTGCTAATAAGCTCAGGAACAGCTCTGCTTTGGAAGTGCCATGGAAGGCTCCTCAGCCTCTCCCTGAGCACCTCCTGGAATGGCTTCCCTTTGCAGTGCAGCACCCACAGATACCCTGCTCCACCCCAGCTCATCAGATGAAGGCAGAGAACAAACTTTCAAGGCTGCAGGTCAGGGAATGCTGGTCCCACACTGGCTGCTGCCCTGGATGGCAGCCAGGGCCCACAGAGGGTGAGGGGGCTGAGGGCTCACCCAAAAGTGCTGCCTTCAGTGGAACAGGTATGGGAGACACTGGCTGTGCTTTTACCTTGCTGGGCTGGTTGGGGCTTTGCTGGGCTGCAGAGCTCCTCTGCACTCACATGGGCTCAGGAGGAGATTTCCTGCACATAAATCCCAGTCAAACCAGGAAATCTCTAGTGCTGGTTTTGTGCCTCTGTTATTACAAGCTGCCTGGCTGGCAGCTTCAGCAGGAGATCCTTTCAGTATTACTAAAGCCATAAAGAGTTGGAAAGCAAAGATGAGAAAGGAAAATGTGGATTTTTGCAAGGGGAGAGGGCAGGAAGGGCCAGGAGAATGTCAGGAAAGCCAGAGAGGGACATTTTGGCCACATCCTCACTGTGCAGCTCTCCCAGGTTTTATCCCATTCCTCACACCCATCTGGACACTCTTCACTGTGGTTCTGGAAGAGTCATGTCTGAAACTCCTTTTGCTCAGGAAGGGAGAACTTTGTGTAAATTACCACAGCTGAGTCAGGGAGGGCCATGGATCCTTCCCCAAGGAGCCAACATCCATCCCTCCATCAATGTAACTGACCAGAAGCAATTGTGGATCACAAACAAGCACAGGGTTTACCCAAAAACCCCAGACCCAGGAAAAGTGAGGACATGTTAATTTAGGCAGGGTGTCAGTACATCTGCACTCTCACACAGGCTGCCTTCAGCAGTTTGATCAGAGCACAACACACAGAATTGGAACAGAGCCCTACCCACAAGCAGTAAAATATATTTCTTCTTGGCTCATGTTTCCACAAACCCCAGCACAAGAGTTGGGTTTCATGGTGACAGCCATTCTGCACTTATTGCAAAAGAAACACCCTAAAATAGATTTCAAACTCTACCTGCAAGTAAAAGGTGTGCCAAATGTGTGCAGAGCTGAGATTCCCAAGCCACAGAGCCTTGTGCTCTTAGAACTGCCCTGGATAGAAATGATAAAGACATCATATAACATGGAAAGGAATGAAAAAATCCCTTCACAACACACAAAAAAAACCCTTCCAGTGACTTAGTGGCAGGCCCAGGAGATAAGAAACTGAAGATAAGTGAAGGCAAGCACCCCAAGAGCATTTCAAATACCAGTTCCAGTCTAAAAGAAGAAAATCTATTACTCTTCTCAGGAGAAGGAATCAGGCTCTCTATTGTCCCCAAGCATGGAAGAAAAGAACAATATCTCAAGGCAGGGTTTGTACTTCTTGGGAAACAGATGGGAAAGATGTTTTGTCATTTTTTTTGTTGAACTTTTCTCAGAAAAAAATCACTATTTTACCAATAAATCACATTTTTTCACAGCATTTGTGCTCTGACCTGGTACAGAAAAAGAATTTGTAAAGAAGATGTGATAACAGAGTTTTTCAGAAGTGATCCCACATCATTTGACTGGGTGTCACATCTCTGCCAAGACTGCAGCAATAACAAAAATGAACACACCCAAGGCTTTCTTCAGAGCCTTCCCAATGTGCTCCTACACTAATTCACACTACAAACATTCCCCATTTAAGACCAGGTGTTTTGGTTCAGTAGAGCTGGAGGCAGTTGAGAGGATGTCTGAATCCACTGCTGCCCTGAGCCACCAGAGCAGCCTGCCAGGGAAAGGACAGATGTACCCAGATGTACCCACCCAACTCCTGACTGCCAGACAAGAGCAATAGATAAACCCTGTGCCAGAAATCCACAGGCCAGGAGGGAGCAGCCTGTGAACACACACACAAAAAAGCCCTGTTTAACCTAACTAAGCCTCCAGAATCATGTTATACTCCATGTCAGGTTGGTTTGCTAAGCAGCAATGGCAATAAACAGTTTCTGTACAGCTTTAGTGAGGCTGCTCAGCCAAATTTCAGGGACTCTGAATCAAATGCCAGAGAAAGCAATAGAAAAATTCCCATTGCATTGAAAGATCTTTAGACATGGGCCATCTACCACAATGTCCTGGCAGAGCTATTCCTATGTACACCAGTAAAAATACTGACAATTTGGGAAACCTCTTTTTTTGCCTGTTAGTTACCTTATCCCAGATACACCCTGGAAAATACCCCATTAAAATGTCTATACATTGAATCTGAAGCATGGAAGCAACCCACTATAAATCAGCCTCATGTCCAGTTAAGGGCATGATCCTGATATGCAGGATCAATTTACTTAGGAACAATGTGATTGTTCAATTTCTAACCTAACATCAGATTTTCCTAGAGGATCTTGTCCTTGATGCTCACCACTAGAATGCATAAAACACCTTTTTTTTCCCCTTTTCCCTAAAGAGATTAAATGCATTTACTCCTGGAACCTACTTCTCTACCACACTGTTACAGGAGACAACATTTTTACTAGGCTTAATTAAAACTCGTGTTAATAAGAGAAAGTGTAGTAAACTAAATATAGCTAGTATTTTATTGTAAGAAAAAATGCTATATATCTATTATATTGGCTACATGATGTGTTCACTGTATGTTTAAAGCATTTAACATAAACCAGAATGTCTGGTTAATAAATACAAATGTTAAATATCCATATAATATGGAGATGCTTAAATGCAAATTGAATATCAGTATTTTCTGTAGTGCACTGCTTTCCCTTGTGGCAGGTAAGAAATTACTGATTTATCACATGTAAAAGCTGTTTCTGAGGTCTCTGTGCTACCACTGAGGTCCCAGTGCAGCCTGTGCTGAGCTCTGCCCAGCCACTGATTCCTTGCAGCACTTTGGGGGCAATCCAGTGAGATTTATTTGATTCCCCTGGAATGCAGGGCCATGCATGTACAGCCAAAGTACCAAAGGCACAGCAAGATGCCCCTGCTGGGACCAGGACATGCACAGAATCCCCTCCTTCTCATCGCTTTTCACCACGTGTACAACAACACTGGCGGCTGCCAAACCCTGCCAGGGCTGGAACCATCCCAGCTCTGAGACCTGGGATGGGCTCCTTTTGCCCCTCCTGCAGAGCCCCCCTGCTCTGCAGCACACAGCCCTGGGGTGCCCAGCCAAGCCCTCCCAGTGCCCGTCAGCTGTGGGCAGGAATTAATGCCAGCAGAAATATTGTCCCTGCCCTGAAACCCCACGATCTGGAGTCAGGGGACTCAGAGCAGCAGCCACTCCTCAGTGGGGTTTGTCTGCTCCCCTCCTCTTCCCTCCCAGGCACAGAACCACTCATGGCTCTTCTTTATTTGCATTTGCCCTCCTTGTGTTCGTAAGGCTCGGTCTCTACAACATCCAGATGCATTTTCCCCCACAGTAAAGGATAAAAGTACAAAAACTGCATTTGCAGCACAGATCTGCTTTCCTGGTCAAGCACAGCCCGCAGGAGGCCAGGCCTGCTCTAGAGCCCACTGCATGCAGGAGAACATGGATTACATGACCTTTTCACCATTTTGCTGGGTTTTGCAGGTTTGGCATCACTGCCCTTCAGGTTTTTAAAGCTCATTCCAACTCCTCCTTAAAGCTCCTCACAGGGACCAGTGACACAGGCTAAAGCAAGCACAGCCCTGTGGGCCCCTGCCTGGAGGGAATGAATACATTTCAGGTATGTCTCACATGCTATGACAGAGGTGCATGGTCAAGAACATCTACAGTGTTTTATAGGACATAAAGGGGAAAATGGACAGCAATAAATTGTAGAAGTTATGCCTTTTAGCATCTGGATGACCACTTTAGAAATTTAAGACCTCACCTTTAAAAAGTGAAACAACTGAGCTATAATTCATTTTTATTTCACTTCCCCAAAGATTTTCACTCCACATACACCACCTTTTTTTTTTCAAAAGCTGTCAAGAACATAAGAAATTTTGCCTTGAAGAAAAACACAGCTACTTCTTTCCATCCTACAACATTGTGTGTTTCAATTCAGACAGGGTTGCAACAGTTCCATTTATGCAGATTATATTTCCGGAGAGTCCACCAAAGCAGGGAATGGCTGTTGTATGTGAGAAAGGCTAATGCTCCAGAAAGGATTCTGGAAGGTAAATACTCCAGGAAGGACTCAGAGAGCCATCCTACACTGCAGGCTCACCTCCTGCACAAGGCTGAAGCAGCTTCAGCACTGACTTTATTTACTTCAGCCTTTCCAAAATGTGATTTCATGGTCACAGAGCATCTCCTTCAACCCATTTCTGAGCACATGGCACTTTGGTTCAATGTTGGGCTGATTTTGCCATTTCTGCCCTTACATTTTCAGTTCTCAAGGTGGAGCAGCACCTGAACCATGGACACCTTGAAGAAGCAAAGTCACATCTCTCCTGGACCATGCCCAGTAGTTGCCGTTTCTCCAAAAGTCCATTTTTACTGCTGCTTAGGTGAAAGGTGTTTGTGCAAAACTCTGAGGTGCCTCCATTTCTATACAGAACTTATACACAAATTTTTACTAATCCAAAGAAAAGCCACAGTACAGGTCCTTCACTCTTCTTTTTTTTTAGAAGTGGAAAACCTTTGCAGCTCCTTCACCCTCTATGATGCAATGAAGGCTTCCCCCAGCAGTTTATTGTGGTGTGTATCACAGGTTCCTCCCTATGAGCCTGCAAACTCCCACAAAACACTGGGTGGGACCTATTGCTCCTGACTTTGGGTTGATCCAAGGTCACCACACATCTTTACAAGGGAATTAATACTGTTTAGGATCCCAGCCCTTTGGGTCCCATTTTGCCTTGGGCAATGGAAGCTCCCCAGGAGAATGTGGGTATTTTATGCCTCCTTTCCCAATCAATGCACCATAAAACACGCGCTGAGGTCCCTCTCACAGCTCCAAGGAGCCTCCCAGCAGAGCTGCCAGGAGCCCTCGATCTTCCTTCGTGCCTTTGCCTGCCGAGTGCCTCCCGTGGTGCCCTCGGCCGGAGGACGAAGCTGTGTCATTGCAGAGGGCTGCGAACGAGCCGCTGATTACAGAGCACAATTAAGAGACACCGTGCCGGTCCCTGCAGGCTGGTGCATCGCAACCTTCCACGCTCCAAAGGTCAGACGAGCGAGCACAGTGGGAAGTTGGATCCCTGTCACCGGGAAGCTCATTGCAAGCAGGTTCCTGTCTTTTGGGAAGGGCACGTAGAAACATTTAGATTTAATTGCGAGTGGCAAACCAGAATGCCAACGAGATGACAGCAAGCTGGTCCTCTGCAAGCATATGAGATTCAGTCACCAGCTCCAGCCAGGAAAAAAAAAAATCAACATTAAGAGCTTAGGAAGGTGATAAAGTTCTGCCCAAGGATATAAGGTAGCTGCAGTGTGGCTTGCATACATTCATTGTCTTTGAGACACCTATCTCAAGCAGGCTTTACACCACAAGTCTGATGTGGCTTTCACTTACACCACATTTATAACACTTTTCTGCAGAGTTTGACAGCACTGGAGTTTGGAAAAGCAAAGCTCCACATGAGTTTTCAGATCTCTGCAATTTAGGCATGTCCTTCCACATTTTGGATCCCTATGTGAAACAGAGGCTTACAAGATTACAGCCCCCTGTGAGCAATCCCAAAGGGAGCAACAGCAAACACTGTGTGAACACAGCTCTCCCTAACACCAGCCCAAGTCCTTTCCCGTCCTGCTGCACGTCCCTGCCCCAGCTGTGACCACAGGGATAAAGGCAGGCTGATGCTGCACACCTCGTGGGCTAAGCTTTGTCTCTGTAAATAAAACCAGTGCTATTTTTCCTTTGAACAACCTTTAGCAGCTTGATCCTGCCTCTGGGAATGGGATTTCCTTTACAGAAGCACATTTGAAGGATAATTCACACAGCCCCACTAAGAGCTGAGGAAAAGCTCCAGAGGGAGCGGACCCAGAAGGTGAGTGCCACTCACTTTGATCTGCAAACCCTCACATTTTGCTCCATTTATGCAAACTTCAAAAATTCAAAGTTTCTGCAAACTTCTTATGCCAGGATGCAACCTTGCTAAATTTGTTTTGTGTGGACTATTCAAGGAATAAACTTGTAAATAAATTTCTCTTTTCCCCCTATGTCTTCAAGGGGTTTGATGGAGTGTCTGCTGATATTTGGGCCAACAGTTGCCAGGGGCTTACAACTGCACAGTAACTCCCACACCAGGCTAGAAGTGCTGGGTTTGCACAGTCTGATCAGAGAGAGACAGACTGACACTTTTAAAAATATTTCTGCTCAGACTTTCCCTTCTGTCTCAGAGGAATAAAGTGTTTTCCAATGAGGCTGAATTTCCCCTTTTGTGGTGCCTTCACATCATTCTCACAGGCTCCAGAGACAAAAGATTTTTTAAAAAATTCTTTCATGTCTAATTTCAGTTTAACTTCTGTTATGACTCCCTGTCTCTGGCCTTGTACCAGGATTTCCTCTGCCTTCTGAAGCAAGAATAAACTCAAGTATTAAATAAAACCTTCTATTTAAAAAGAAAACAATTGAACTTTTCATGTGTAAATCTACACATTTGTTCTAGAAATTTAAAACTGATCCATCATCTCTAACACTTCTATAAAAATCCCATGCTGAATGAAACTGAGGGTTTTCCCCTTTTGTTGACAGTACAACAAATACATTCAACACAAGAGACAACTGTGCACAGACAGTGTGAGAGTCAGAGCAGATGAAGAGTTAATATAGAAAAGCTGATTTGCTGTTCATTTCAGTGCCTGGGTTGTCCTCTCAAGTTTCAATCTGCACGTTGTACTCAGATTTCCCAGAGATCACAAAGCCTGGCAGACACGGGTCCCTGTGTCACAGGCAGGCGGCTCCTGCACCAGCAGCACCTGCTGGGACACCCCTGCCCCCAGCAGCACAGACAGGGTCACAAAGTCAGCCCTCACTGACAGGGAGAAGAGAGGACACAGCACAAAAAGGGAGACAGTGCAGACAGACAAGATAAGCTGAGGACACAGCACAGCCTTGATGTCTCGCTGATCTCATGCCCTCAGCACAGCTGGAAGCTCTGGCTGAGGCACAGCAGACTGACTTAGACCAGTCCCAGTTTCATTTACTTGGAAATGAAAGGTGCTGCTGGCAGAGGCTCAGCACAGCCAAGGGCTCAGGAGCAGGCTGGAGCCAGCTGAGGTACCTCAGGCAGCAGCCATGGCCCCTCACACACACTCAGATGTGGAGGCTGAGCTCCTGCCAGCCATGCTGAGAGCTCTCCATGCCTTGCCAGGGATTTGGGCACAAAAGCCACAGATCAGGGAGGGAGGGATCTGCTGGAGTGGCCAGTGAGATCTGCAGGCACCATCAGACACTGTGGCCGCAGTGCTGCTAAGTCTGTCAGAGGAGATATGAAATCAAACCCAATTAGTTCATTCTGAGAGTTGCAAATATCACTGTGCAAGAATCATCACAATATAAATGTGATGCTATAAATGTTTTTTAAAATAATCTTTTATGTACCTAGGAACTGAAGTATGCAGAAAGAAGTTTAAAATGCTGGAGCCAAAGTTGTCCTCTTTGTTCTTTGGAACGATGCTCCAAATTCCCCAGGAATACATTGCCTCATAAAGCACAAACTCTATTTCCAAATGAGCTTAAAACCCCACCAGACACACATGTGCTCCCAGACACAGAGCTCCAGAACACCAGGAGAAACTCCTCAAAGATTCCAGCATAATTTTTGCTTACAGTGTTGTATGCAAAGCCCACAGGCCATTTCTGACAGCACCTGTGCAGCTGTGGAGCCCCATTCTCACCCCTCATCCACAGTGTGGCAATGCTGCCTTTAACAGGATGCTGAAAATCCAGCAGCACCCACAGAACGGCCCAACGTGTTCCCCTCCAGGGCATAAATGTGGTGCTGTTCCATAAGTCACTTTTTGGTTTAGGTAACAACAATCCAGAGCCAAGGCCCAGCACTGCACAGCCCCAGCAGCAAGGGCATTTCATATGGGGATATGGCATTTTAAAAGGAGTAACTTATGGCTGTATAATTACAAACTGCATCATTATGCGTGTGCACGACCAAGGGAGAGGACAAACTGAGGTCACCCAGGAAACTTTGATGCTGGCATTTCTTCACCTCAGAGCATCTGACTTTGCAGCTTTAATAATATTCTTGTCATGAAGGGGTTTTGTTTAATTTATATATAGACCATGGGTTCTGTCCATTGGCAGACACCCACAGTCTTGGCTGGATGCAGTTTAAACAGCAAACCTTCCCTCTGCTGGAAACACCTGTTTCAGCCAGAAGAGCATTTCATTGCAGGTGTTACACTCTGAATGAAATAGGAACCTGTTTTGATTCTGGGATCTGCCCAGGGATGACAGCATCATTTAATGCACCCATCAAAAGTTACTAACTTGATCATTATGGAATGGGGAACAGTGCATATGACCTTTGTTTTAAATTACCACTGCAGACTTTTAATAGGTTTCTCAAAAGTTATTGTTATTAACATGGGTATTACATGAATGAAATCAGCCCCTTACAGTCAGTTATCACAGTGCTTAAACAAAGCTGATACCTGCTGAGGTATCAAGAACTCTGTTGTCCATAAAGGAGGACTTAGATGATGACAAATCTATTGCCTGGTAGAGATAATGGTAAAGGCATCACCAGAGTTCATCAATTGTTTAAACAGGACAGAATTTCACAGCATGCCTGTGGTTAAACGGGCACAAGCTGATATTGGCATC
The DNA here is from genome assembly GCF_028018845.1 of Melospiza georgiana. Taxonomy (NCBI): domain Eukaryota; kingdom Metazoa; phylum Chordata; class Aves; order Passeriformes; family Passerellidae; genus Melospiza; species Melospiza georgiana. Next base: position 14,726,022 of record NC_080432.1, read on the forward strand.
TGCCACACCTGGCTGGTGGGTGCTGGGTGTTGGCTGGGAGGGGCAGGGGGCACTGGGAGGGGCCTGGATGTTGGCTGAGAGGTGTGGGGGGCACTGGGAGGGGCAGGGGGCTCTGGGGCACCGTCCTGTCCCACACACTGTGAACCTGCAGCCATCATCTCCTGAGCTCTGCAGACACCCATCAGGGTTAATGTCACATTTACAGCCAAGGCTAGAGAGCCACACAAGTGAACAAATTCCTAACTCACAATGGACTGCACTTCTTTGAAGATTCCCCCTTTTAATTTTAATTTCTAAATGAGGAGTGAATGAACTGTTTGGCCATTCAGAAGGCAGGACAACAACCCAGTCACATCCCACTCTGCTGGTTTGCTATTCATCTTTCTTTGGTGCCCCTCCACTAGGATCAGTGCTCTAGTGGGTCTCACATTTGCTGTGCACATTTGATTTTTTAGTCACTGGAGGAATAACTGCAGCAGTGGGTCTGGAAAAGGTCAGGTCTGGAAGAGCTGCGGTACACACAGCAGGGATCAGTGGTTCCCTAAGGATGTCCCCTTGCAGCACATCCCAGCCCCAGGTTCCAGGCCGGTGTCTGTGCTTTGGCCTTTTCTGGGCAGAAAGGGGTGAGTTTTGATGGTGTGCAGAATATTTCTAACAGCCTCCCACTCCTCACAGTCCCAGTGAAGAGTTGTCAGGGCCCTGAGTGCCCTCTGAGGGGCCACTCCCCTCTTTACTCCATTTAATGTGGCAAATGCCACCTCCTGAGCTACAGTACCTTTCACAGAAATCAATGTAGAACTAAGTTACTAAGCATGTGAAACTGGCTACAAATAGCAAAGGCATTTTTCCAGGGAAGAGTCACATTTTTTCTATCATGCCATAGTTTTCAGCTATTATTGTCATTTCTTAAGTATAATTATATATAGTTGGTGCTAAACTGAGTTTACAGCCTGTTGTAATTCCATGCTCTCATCTATTTTTCTGCCCCAGCAAGCCTAACTGCCAAAACCAGGAAAAATCCACCCAATTTACAAAGAGAAAATCATTAAACCTGATTCTATCTAAACAGCAACTTAAATACCATAAATTTTAACACTAGGCATTGCAAAGGGCACTTGGATATGTACTGTGCTGCCTCCACTGATTCAGGATGTGCAATAACTGTGCAATACAAGTCACTAAAGACTCCAAAAGCTACTGGAAATGGAGCATGTCTGGACCTGTGGAGCACCATGCCAATGCTGCGTTATCCAGCTTTTTACCCGGCAGCTGGCCCAACCCAATAAAAGCAATTACCATGAGAAGTTTTACAAATGGAAAGCCTGCAGCTAGAGACAATCCAAGAGCTGAGCTCTGCGCAGCAGGCAAACACCACTGCCAGTTGTTTTGTTCTTGGGGAGAAAGGGGCAATTTGCTCCTGCTCACTCCAACAGAGAGAGTCACAGCTCTGTTCTCTGGATCTGCTGCTCCTGGGAGACAGCAGCAGAGAGGACCTGATATCACTGCTATGATAAAGATCATTCCCTTGGTGCACTGAAACACTTGCAGATCCCCTTTCACTCTATGCAATTTTTAGTTGCTGTTTGCAGATTTATTTTTTTTTTCACACATCCCTCAATCTGCCACTGCCACAAGGTTTCATCCAGTCAGGTTCAACACACAAACACAATTTCCTGTTACAGAGAATCCCACAGACTCCTTCAACCCAGCATCAATGCAGGAGATTTCTAAAAATCCTCTACTCCGTGCCAGAGCTTTCGGATTTCACACAGAAAAGATCACGCAGCTCATGGCCTCGCTGCCACTTGCTTTTGGCACGTGGCAGGGTTCACAAGTGTGACCCAGAGCTCCTGACAGGGAGCAGAGACACAAATAAAGCTGCTAAAGCAGTCCTGGTGCCCCCAGCCACCACACCCAGAACTGGTTGCCACCTGTACCATGGCACATCCCAGTCTCACATCCAGGATTCTGTTGGCACCAAAAAGCACTGTTGGTATTTACCCTGATCCTCTGAAAAATTAGTGGGAAATGAAAAACCAACACACAACAAGGGTCTTTGCTCAGGATGGCAAAAGCAGGAAGATTATTTGATCAGGAGAGTAAATCTGTCTCCTCCACAGGCATTTATATCTGGGATGGCACTGAGCAGCCATTTTCACAGTTCCAGAAATTCCCTTTCTGGTCTGTGACTACAGACAGCACCATCACTGTTGGATACTCCCATCCCCTCTCCCAGTCCACACCTAACTCACCTTTACACTACTGTACAACAGCAAGGTGGCTCCCTCACTCTGTTGCCCTGATTTTTTAAGATTTTCTAAGCCTTCTGATGTTTACATTCTTGAAATGAACTTTCTCACACACTTTCTGTAAATAACTCATTTTCTTGCATTCTCTTATGGAGGAGGAGAAATTTAATGGACTGTTGGTTTGTCCAGTGTCATTGGAGAGGTGGCACTAGCACCCTCCAATCCACTGTCACTTAGAAAACTACAAATGTTAGTCAGAAAATAAACTTCCCTTTTTTCATCACCTTGAGAGCAGCAGTGTGCACTTGTGTTCTTTCATGTCTTATAGTGACGTCACCCCGTGCCTGAATCTAGCCGGGTGCTCCAGAGCCCCCTGGCTTAGGGCTGCCCACTGCTCCCCACACACATCCATTGCTGTGGCTTTAGGGCAGAACACGTCATTTGCTGCTGGAAGGTTTGGTGCACTGAGTCTATCAAGTTGTTTAAATTATTGAGAATATTTCCTGGCAGGTGCCAGCACAACACAGTTTTTCACTCCTTTGCCTTCGCTGTTGCTCTCATCCTAATGGACCCTTCCCAGAGCCCTCCTGGGAACCCATGAGACCTGACCTCCCCTGCCCAAACTAGCCCAGGAATCAGTGGCTGATATAAGGCAAGAGGCATCCCATTAAGTAAAAGGCTCATTAATGAGAATGTTTAGTACAAAACAGACACCAAAGATCCCTCTTGACTGAGGGGATCTGACTGCAGGGGGAGCCAAAAATAGCAGAGTGTAAGGAAGGACGCACAGCCAGGCTCCCAGGGCCACTTCTGCCCAAACAGGAATCTTTCCCTGGGAGTCCACAAAAGCCATTCTTGGTGTCACCTGCTGCCCCATTTGCTGTGCTCTGTACAGGTCACAAGCAGCCAGCTCAGAATGTTCAGGTACAATGGAACACCACTGTCAATGCCCAGCCTCCAAAGCAAGGCAGGCTCACACTGCCAGGGACACCTCCAGAGCAGGGGACTCTGATCAGGCTCTGTCCCTTCTCTAAAGTTCCAAGGGCATTCCCTTCCTCCCGAAGAAGGCTCCCTGAGCAATGACTGCACCACTTTGGAGCACCTTTCCCACTGCTGAGGGCACCTCTGCAGGCTGTGAGCCCTTAGTCCAGAGCATCCACCAAAGTCATGCATTTGAAACACAGTGACTCTGCAGCCTTGGCCAAGAGTTCCAGCTGCACTCCCCAGCGTTATGCTCACTGTGCTAAAAAGCACCTGCAAAGCTGCTCTTCCTGGTATTTACTTTGTAAAATTAAAGTACAGGGAGGGGAAAAAAATAGAAATCAGTATCTTTCTGCTACCCCTTAGTTTGCATAAGCAGTCAATGGTAAATGTCAAATGGCAGGAGTGCATTAGAAAAGGATCACACTGAAAAATTCCATCTTGAAGGCCAGATCCCAAACCCCTCATCAGCCCCAAATCTGCTCCATTTCACACACAACATCCTACATTAGGAGCATGTACACTAATGCCTGATTTAGCCACCACAGCTCCAGGAGTGTGGGAGTCAGGGAGACTCCAACAGCACATATGCAGAGGGCTCTCTCTGTGCTGAATTTTAGGAAGTGCTCCCCTGCTTCAGACAGCTCTGCCCAGGTTCAAAGGAGGGAACATGGAATATTGTGAGATCCCAGCTCATTAGAGGAGCAGGTGGGGATGTCTGCAGCTGAATAAGCAGGTTGCTTTGGGAATAACTTGAAACAGATGTCCTGTCTTAGTGCTCCCTGAACATTTGCTGCAAATAAATTGCAAGTTCAGGGTTTAAGGCTGAGTCTTAAATTTATCTCTTTAGCAACTCCTCTTCTGTTTTCTTTTGCCTGTTTTCTTTCAGAGCAGAAAATCTCTTCTGTAATAAGATGACTTCAGAAGATAGAGAGCAAACTCAGCTTTGTGATTGAGCAAGGGAAATGAAGGACTCCCTGCTGGATGAGTTTGCTGATATTTCAGGTGGAGAATACTGGGAGAGGCCCTGCACATCATCCAGGACAGACACACATTCAAACAACATCAAAGCTCACTGAAGAAAACCACCAACTATGCTTTATTAAAGGAATTTCCCTTCAAGATATTTTCCCAAAAACATTCATTGTTCAGGCTGGGGAGGAAGTTGGGTTTTACATATGCTAAGTTTAGCCTGCAAACTGTAATTTCAGAACAGCAATGCACTTACTCATATCAAATGTCTGAAAGAGATGAAGGACACTGGTTCAAACCCCATACCCAAGTCCTGGGAAATACTCACTCTGGACTAGAACCATATTTGCCAAGAGATTACTTAAAGTGGATGTTAGGGAGGCTTGGTCCCCCTTCATTCAGGAACATTTGCTTTGAAAGACCGAAGCACAGAGTGTTTCACCCACAGGCAGTGTTCTGGGAGGCTGTTTGGAGACACTCCAGCCCCTGCCAGAAAGCAGCTTCTGATCATCCCAAAGCCCCTTTCACTTCCCTTCTAGAAGGTGCCATTGAGATCCATTCAGGTTTGGCAGTCAGCCCCATTGGGCAAGGCCCTAAACCTATTTTAAAAATGTTACAGATAATGTACAAGGGGCTAAAACAGGCAACAGCTTCTAACTCTTACTAGCACAGAAAATGGGATGTGCAAGTCTATTGCCCTCACCCACAGTGGTGCCTCTTCTGCCTGTGCTGCTGGGATAACCTTTTCTGAGTGCAATTCTCTTAGTGATGTGTCTAACTCAAAACTGCAAAAGAAACTTCCAAAAATCTGCACAGAGGACTAGCTCAAGTCTCAAGACAAAGAGGCAATAATTCACCCACTCCATCAGCACTACCAGAAGCTAATGTAAAATAAATTCCATGGGAGTTTCCAAAAATGTCAGATGACAATAATACCTCAGTGAGGCAGAGCATATTTTATGCATCCTGTTCATTAGCTGAAAAGCCTGTCTGCATGACTGTTCTTTCTCATTTGAATTAATCACACTGTATATTAAGAAGAGACCCGCTGAGCTCTTTGATACATAAAGTATTTAAAAGATGTTATTAAAAAAGTTATTTTGGAAAATTGCAATTACACCTCTATGTGTACACTTGCATTTATTGCTTCTCTTCCTGTCAGCCTGCATCAAACAGGAGACACATGAGCGTTTCCACAGCCAGAGGTTTGGAGCCATGCTAGGGATGTTTCCAGGGAAATATTACAGTATTGTCCTGGTCAAAGGCTACACATCTTCCAACATGTATTTCATACTAAGTGTACAGAGTACCTCAGCTTCTACACCCCTGTTCCAAATGCAGGAACTCAGAAATCCAAGCTCTGCCCGGTCCATTAAGTAGGGCCAACAACCTGCTGGGCATGTAACTCCTCTATGTGCAGCATCTCAGTTAGTCTGGAGCCTTAAATATTTTAAAAAGCCCTTTGCAAGGCAACAAGCCCATCAGTCCACCAATGTGCATCCCCTTATATGAATTAAATGTCTAACCTAAAAGGAACATCAACTTTTTGCTTTGGTCCTTACAGGCAGACTATTTTTCTAGCTTGAGATTCTCTTCCAACTGATACAATAAATGCAGCCACTGCCAGTTTATCTCCATTTACTCTGGGATCAGGCAGCTCTTCTCCCTTTCTGATCGTCACCCCTAAACTATCTGTAGACAACAGCCTGAAGCATCCAGTCAGCCCTTAAAGTGATGCTTGGGCACTGATTTTTGTGTACAGGACAAGCATAATTTTGGCATATAGGGCAATCACCCCGGTACCATAATTAAAAGCAGGAGAACAGCAAAGTTTGAATTCCAGAGCCCTAAAAAGTCTCATGAAACTTGTGAATCACACAGCAAACAAGCCTCACTCAGACCCCTGTGGACAGCGTTGGTAAAGGCTGACACAAGGGCAGCAGCTCCAAGTGCTAAATGGATAAAGTGGCATCCCCAGCAGAATTTTTCTTCATTCATTATCAAAGCATTTTAAGAGTCACCACATAACCCTGCCCACCCCTCCCCACAGGGATATGGGTATCAAGTCATTCATCAGCAGAATATTGTCACGTTTTACAATATCACCCTTAAGTACAGGAGCTCTCAACAGGACAGTGCTGGGGGTTATTGATTCTGAACCACTGACACAGCAGACAGCATCCCCTCAGCAGGAGAGATGCCCAAGGTCAAACGCCTTCTTAAAATACACATTTGGCTACAGGAGTTTCATTAAGTCCAATAAACCATCAGGTATTGGCTGGTGGCACTATTTATAAATAATCAGCCTGTGCAGTGCTGACCCTTTTTTATTTAATGAAATTTGCTTCCTCTTGTCAGTGTCAGGTACTTTGAGTCGGCAAAACGCTGTGACCTCTCCTACACTAAAAATGAAACTGTGTGTGAAACTGTCATAAAAGCCCTACTCCAGCTCCGGAAATAGCATGTATCTATTTAGGCAATATAAACAAGATGTCAAGTCTTTAGGAGTGTGAGCTGCTGAAGCAAGCACCAAACCCTCCCCAGACATTTGCACACCACAGACAGGGAGCAAGGGAGCTCTTTCATTCAGCCTTCATTAAATAAATAATATAGTATGCACGAGGAAAATTTGTGTTATTGCAGCAGTGACAACAACTCATTCTGAATGAGGACATCCAGGAATTAAAGTGCTCGCTCTTTGTGCATTTCCTAAAGGGAAAGAATTTCCCAAAGGCAGGATTTCTTGTAGAGGAGCTGCGATGTCCCACAGCACTGTGGGCCCAGCCAGGTCAGGGCAGGGCCTCAGCAAAGCCCCCCTTCTCAGAGATCCAGTGCAGGCCCAACATCCTGCTCTGCTCAGGCTCCCACACTCCCTTAGTTCAGCATTGCTCCCTCCTCCTTAGCCCAGAACTGGCAGGAGCTTTATCCACCACAGGCTGGCAAAATCTCATTTTGAGTTAATGGTCCTTTATTTCCCAGTGGAATTTCCTTACTCCTATTCTTTATACCACAGTGGCAGAAGGAGGGATCCCTTTTCCTCTTTCTTAGGTAGTTTGGTCACCTGATCTTTAAATTCTCAGGTAGGGGTGGGGAATCACACACAAAAAAAAAAAATCCAGGAAACATTAGCTCATCTCTTCAGGCCATTCTATATTTAGCAGTTCCCCAGTGTGCTGCTATGTTTCTAATTGCTGTAGTCAGAATACATGCAGGAGAGGGAGCTGCTGTTTTACAGAGGAACAGCCCTTCCTGCCCAGGTGTGAGGTGTGGGATGGCAGCTGACCCAGGGCAGGAGCTGCCAGGGTCAAACACTGCACCCACATTGCTCTCTCCCTAAGGCCCAGCCTTGCTGTACTTGCCCTGGAAGCTGCCTGGGTTCGTTTCCATGCACACCCCCCATTCTCACAGCAAGGGGTGCACTCCTGGTGGGTGGGTGTGCACACATTTATAGTCACTACTTGGCATGGGGACATTCTGATTTGCAAGTGAGCAGCGTTCAGTGACACCACACTGTAATGAATACGGGGCATGGAGAGATAAGGAGTTATTACAAGGCAGGATTAAAACCCTTCAGTTGATCTGTATTGATTTTCCTTTTGCCGTACTGCCTGCCTGATCATACATCTTCCCATTCCCATCCCGCTGCCGGGCAGGAGGGGGCACGGCTCAGCCGAGCCTGCAGAGTCTGGCACAAATCCACGGAGCAGAGGAAAAGCCGCCGGCGGCATCCTTGAGTGGTTACAAATTACAGACCTCTCACCGGGGGACCGGGCTGGAGCCAGGATCCGGCTCTCAGCGAGCCAAAGCCAAGCACAGCTAAATTACACTCAGCGGCTCTGCCAAGCAGCCGCTGTGGCAGACCCAGCTCCGTGCGCATCCACCCACGGCAGCCCAGGCACGGAGGGGCCAAACTGCTCCCTGGCTGTCACACTGGCCCAGGTTTAGCCCTGTCCACATGGAACAACCAAAATCCCATCGGGAAAGGCAGACAGGAGTTGCACAGTGCTGAGGGAGAGCTCCCACACCTGCACCTCAGCAGCCTCAGGTGCTGCCATGCTGTCTTTGCTGCTGCTCCAGCCCAGACTGACCCAGGAGCAAGTGCTATGTGACCAAAGAGCTCCCACCCCTCCCTGCTGACCGGGAAGCAGCAGATTATTGGAAAGCAGGAATTATTTTCAACCTTGTTAGCATTTGCCAAGCATCATTTCAGTTCTAACATTATCGGTGTTTAATAGGGCCATACTGAAAGTCTTTGAACATTGCAATCAATACAGCTGAGATGCTGCACAAAATTTACAATTGATCTGTGTTTCACTTCATTAAATGTTAGTTTTACAAGCTTTGAAGATGGGCCTGCTTAAAATTGTTTAACAACCTGTGGCTGCATCATCAGCTCCTAAATGGCCACGCAGCACTGACTGAGGGCTAACCCCACTAGTCAGTGATCCCTTGCCCTACAACAGCATCAAACTCACTTTTAATAACCTGTAGCGTGTTCAGCAACATTCCTTTGAGCTCAAAGCACACTGACTCAAACCACTTAGAGAAAGAGAGAGCACAGACAATAAAACTGAAACCCTGGGCCCACCTTCTCTGAGCCCCCATCTCAGATGTGGCTGAGCTGCCCACCTACAGGCCTCAAGAAAAGACTCCTGAAAATTCTTCAAACTCTTCAATTTTAATTTTTTGAACATACCAGCTCCCCTGGAGCAAGCAGGCACATGTAGTTAGTCACTTGGAGACCACACAATCCTCAGGTGGACTAAGCCATACAGATTTGCAGCAATAATAACATGCACACCCTGAAAATTAATAATCAAATTGCCTTCTGGCTTCTCTTTCTTGATGCACTGAGTTAAGAGTGAAACACAAAACCTTGATTCCTGCTACACCAGGATGGCTGAGAGGATCTATCAAGCCCTTACTCCACAGGCAGTGCTCTGCATGGGATAAATTATGAGGTCTGATAGCAAACCATCACTCTGCTACCACTGCTAACACACAGTGTTACTTATCTTCTAGACAAGTGCAATATTTTAGTGCAAATGGGTTTATGTACTAGTATTTCCTCATTTCTATGGCCTTGCCTGCCTCTATATTTTCACCTCCAAAGCCAACAGCTAGTAATGGAGAAAAATACTGTACATTCATTACAGATGAAAAAAAAAAATTCTACATCCATTATTTCTTTATGCTCTGGTTAAAGGTTATGCTTTCCTCTTCATTCCTGTCTCCTGCAATATATTAAGCCCTATGCCAAGGTAATTCTTGGAGTAGGTAAAAAACCTATTTACACAAACAAGTGATATATTGTACAAACTACCAGCTAAGAATCAGCATTCCTGAAAATTAAAAAAAAGAAATATATATATATATATATATATACATACATATCAGTAACTGAGGAACTTTGTCACCTACCATGTGCAGACAGCTGGGGTGTCCTGGCTTCTCCTCCATCGGAGCTGCTGCTGGGAACGCTGCTCGGCCCCTTTGGCAATGGCTACTCACGCTTGAGCCGAGGGCGGCTGTGCCAGTCCTGCCCCACGCCGGGGCCCTGCTCCCCTCAGAGGGGGCTCAGAGAACCAGCCCACATTTACAGCCCAAAAACGCAGCTCCCCCATTCACCACGCAAGCAATTGGACATGGCAAAAGCACAGAAAACATTTCTGCATTGGTACTCCACATGACTGACCAAAACCTCCCAGATGTGTCACTGTCATATTTTCTGGAAAATCCCTTGCCCAGGATTTCTTCTCCTGGGAAGCTGAGAAGCCTCAGAGAGAAATGAAAACAATGATTATCTGATTTGCTTCTCCTGTGTTTTGCTGCTTTGGAATGTGGTTTGGACATTGTTTACCAACTGGCCATTGTTTGATAGGTTTTATGTGAACTGTTTTGACTTAATGATCAATCATAGCCAGCTTCGTCAGGCTCTGAGGAGAGTCAAAAGTTTTTCAGTATCTTTTAGCCTTCTCTAAATATCCTTTTTCTATTCTTTAGTATAGTTTTAGTATAGTATTCTTTAATATAATATCTTAAAATAATAAATTAGTCCTCTAAGAACATGGAGTCAGATTCACCTTTTCTCCCAACAATGGGGGACCCCAAAAATACCACACAGATGCCACTGCTGAGGTGTTGCACTTTAGCAGTTACTCATTCTCCTGCCAACAAATGGGAAACCTCTTTTGGTTGCCAGGAACTCCATGGCCAGGAGGGAGACACAAATACCAAGTGATCCAAACCACGCCTGCAACACATTCCAGGGAGGTTCACAGCACCCACTACAGCAAAGGAATTCAGAGAATTCTCCTTTGTGCATCATTTCTCTCCCTCATCCACAGCTTTGCTTTGGGCCGTGCTGACAGCAGAGGCTGGGAAGTGGAATGCTGGACTTGGAGCTAAAGCACCACAAAATGCAATGTTTATTGTCCCTGTCTGCAGGAGAAAAGCTGTTTCCCTGACATTCCTACACAAAACAAACACACTCCTACAGGATAAAAGGAGCAGGGAGCTGCTCCAGCCACAGCCCAGCACGACTTCACAAGGCCCAGCAGCCTCTGCCAGCTTGCCTGGCACAGCCACAAACCAACTCCAGACCCAAGGAGAGGAACTGAAATCAGCTCTCAGCTGCTAAGTTTTATTCCTCTTTGAGCATTGACAAAACCCAGATGGTCTTTTCTCTGAGTGAAGACCATTTTGCACCTGGAAAACTCCAGTTGGGAAGAGAAACCAGAAGGCAAAGGGGAGAAATCTGCTCATGCAAGCACTTTGCTTTGCAAACAGAGCTGTGCCCCTCTAATCAGCAGCAAATATTCCTCCTGTGCACAGCAGGAACATGTGCAGAGCAAACCTGTCTCTCAAAGAGATGAAGGCATTTCTTCACATCAATAAATATTTCACACTGATGTAAACAAAAAAAAAACCAAACAGACACCTGTTGCAAGGTTTAAAATTGAGGGAAAATGTGTGAACAAAAATGGTGTTAATGAGGCTGTTTGGGATCTACCTTTCTTTTCTGAAATCATTTGAAGGATTGAATGGCTGAAGTCAGCAGCAGATTGGAGGGACCTTCCCTCAGGAGCAAGTTCAGACAGGAGGATTTTTCTGAGCAGTGTTCCCAAGCAAAGGCCACCAAGCATTCCCAGATGCCTTCCAGTAGTACCACAGCAAATAACACCACATAAACACTAAGCTAAGACCAAATAAAATAAGCCTGCTTTTCAGGCCCAGGCTCCACACACCCAGAGTAAACCCCATACAGAGTTACCCCTCTCCACCAACTTGTAAGGTGAAATTGATTTTTAATCCTTTTTAATCACTGCCTGTGACAATTCCCATGTAATTTTCCCACTCCTCAGGAAATCGCAACAGACACACCAAAACAAGAATAGAAATTGCATCGTTTTGAGGTAATTTTCCAGTCATTTATACCCATGAAATCCCAGCTAACAGGACTGCCTGTGTAAAGCAGCAATAGAAACATGAAGGGATTTGGGCCTTTTTTTTTTAAGTGAATATCTGGTAAATCAGCATTAATTTTCTGGTGGGTTGGAATATTGTAAGGATCACTCAAGTAATGGCAAACAGAATAAAAACTTGGGTTTGTGTGCAGTTACAGTTCAGCACTGCAGTCATTTTTGCTGCCCTTTGGACATCTTTATGTATCTGAAAAGAATGAAAACTCACAGGATACATCTAAGCAGAGAGTAACTTTGGTTACACAGCTCTCTTCTAATACCATCCCTTAATTGATATAATTTCAGCTCCTCTCATTCAGGCCACTGGAATTCTGAGGTTAGTAATATGCAAAATAGGAACTAATAATGTGGTTAAGAGGCAGTTTAGCCCAAAATCTTTTTGGGAACATATTTAAATACTACACCTAGGGGAGAAAAAGAAAAAAGCCAGCCTAATATTTCCTCCCCAACCAAATGAATAGCATGGGGTAAGTAGACTAAACATCTTTTTCCCTCTTGCAATCACATTGATTTATGGACTGTTTACATATTTTCTATGATGACAGAAAACTAAAATGCAGCAAATATGACTTAGAACCCATTTTTTATAATGTTCATTCAGAAATTTTTCCTCAGTCTGTGACATCAACAGCTCCTGAGTTACTCACAGGCATAGGTGGAAGCACAATTGACTTATGTAGATTGCATCCAGACCAAGAAAAGCTCCCTCCCTCTATGACACAAAAGACTGGAAATTTCCAAATGCCACTTTTTTTTTTTTCTTTTTCCCATCCAGACTCTCCCAGATCATTATTTTCTGTATTTATAGCAAGTACCTGTGCTGGAGGTGAAGGCCCGGTCCTGTGACGGGAGAACGGAGCCGTGAGGGAAGATGGCGGAGATGGGGCTGTGAGGGGAGAGAGGGGAGTTGTGAGGGGAGAATGGGGCCATGAGGGAAAAATTGAGCTCAGAGGAGAGAGAGAGGAGCTATGAGGGGAGAATGGGGCTCTGAAGGGAGAGAGTTGTGAGGGGAGATGGCAGAGATGGGGCTGTGAGGGGAGAATGGGGCCATGAGGGAAAAATTGAGCTCAGAGGAGAGAGAGAAGAGTTAGGGGAGAAAGGGGTTCATGAGGGGAGAGAGAGGGGAGATGGTGGAGGCAGGGCTGTGAGGGGAGAATGGGGTCATGAGGGAAAAACTGAGCTGTGAGGAGACAGAAAGAAAAGTTATGAGGGAAGAATGAGGCCGTGAGGGAAGAGAGTTGCGAGGGGAGACGGCAGAGATGGGGCTCTGAGGGGAGAATGGGCTGTGAGGGAAGATGGCGGAGATGGGGCTGTGAGGAGAGAGAGGGGAGTAGTGAGGGGAGAATGGGGCCATGAGGGAAAAATTGAGTTGTGAGGAGAGAGAGAGGATCTACGACGGGAGAGAGTTGTGAGGGGAGACGGCAGAGATGGGGCTGTGAGGGGAGAATGGAGCCATGAGGGAGAAATTGAGCTGTGAGGAGAGAGAGAGGAGCTAGGAGGGGAGAATGGTACTGTGAGGGAAGGTGTGAGGGGAGAATGAGGCCATGAGGGAAAATGGCAGAGATGGGGCTGTGAGGGGAGTTGTGAGGGAAGAATGGAGTTCATGAGGGGAGAGAGAGGGGAGTTGTGAGGGAAGAGAGAGGAGTTGTGAGGGGAGAGAGTGGGAAGCGAGAGGGGAGTTATGGGGAAATGAGGCCGTTGAGGGGAAAATGGGGCTGTGAGGAGACAGGGTAGTTATGAGGGAAGAATGGGGCCGTGAGGGGAGAGAGAGAGAGGAGAGTTGTGAGGGGAGACTGCAGAATATGGGGCTGTAAAGGGAATTGTGAGGGAAGATGAATCCATGAGGGGGGAAGAGAAGGGTTGTGAGGGAAGATGGTGCCGTGAGAGGGGAGAGACGAAAGCCGTGAGGTGAGATGGGAGCTGTGAGGGGAGATGAGGCTCCGAGGGGCTGTGTGAGGGAGATGCTGCTCCCGCCGGTTCCCGCCATCCTGGCTGCACCATGCGGAAAAGCTCACTGCAAACACCAGCTCCGGGGAGCTGAGGGGACAGAAACACCCCAACAACCCTGCTCTGATCCCAGCAAGAGAATCCTGGGATGCGGCAGGACCAAGCCCTCGGTATTTCCCTCAACCAGGCAAGCACATTTCCGACTGAGACCTCAGCACCAATTAATTAATTGAGATCCAAGATAAAATCTTATCAACGCCAGTCTGGGCACTGATCACTGGCTGCCTCTTCTCTCCATTGTTCCCTTTTTCCTGCTAAGGTAGGGATATTAGCAGGGGAAAAGTCAAGCTGGCTGTCACATGGAACTGTCCTCTAAGAAAAGAGAAGGCAGCTTCAAAAGAGCTGAGGGAAGCAGCTGGGAAAGCTTCAAGTTGTCTATTTTTCATTTATTTGCCTTTTTTTTTTAACCAACTGCTCATTTTTACACCTGAAAACGCCTCCAAAGTGCCTTTAGAGCAGCACTCTCTGCTAGCACATACCTGCCTTCCCATCCAGCTCAGCTTTCCATCAGCGCTCACAGAAACATTTTCCTGGACACAGTAAAGTTATTTACTTAACATAAACACATATGGATTATGGATGCTCTGCACAGATATTCCTGCACTTCCCATTCTGTCAGGGTACCAACACAACTTCTTCAACCCTCAAAATGGTCCGTGCAAAACTCTGAAATCTCTAGTGAGAAGCCAAAGAGATGCTGCAAAATGGCCACAACAGGCTTAAAAATAAAAAACAAAAGGAAGTGTGAAAATCATACCAGAAAGGAAAAAGGAAAAAAAAACCCCACACAGTTTTAACATCGGAATATACAAGAATACTTGTAAGAAAGGCTTTAAATTGAGTTTCATAATTTGTTTTGATTGAAGAAAAGGCCTTACTCATGACATCACTCATCTTGCACCTAATTGTATGCACATGTTGGGGCTCCGGCCTGAAGCAATGGGTTAATTCTTCAATTATTTCACAGGATTAAAACTACTTTTTTTTTTTTTTCCCCAGGAAATGTAGTGTGATTGTGAAGCCCATCAAGACATGCTATTTCATAATTAATTCTAAATAAAAAGTGAATTCTCTCCTTTGTCTAAATAGTTTGCTTTGGCTCAGCTAGGAGCAGCAATTAGCAGGACAGCCTCCCTGAACACATTTGATCTGCTACAGGGTTTCCTGCTGTGGATCAGAGGAACAAACCTGATTTCACACAATCCATGGGGTTTATGTTGGCTGGATGTGCTGTAATTAAAATGATCTTTTTTTTCCCCAAGGGCTTTGTTTATCTGCTTGTGCTTTCTCACAGAGAGGCATTCACATAGCTAATTTAGCACTTCTGCTGATTTACACTCCTGCTCTTTACCAGCTCCCTTTGTAGCATTCACTGTTTGTAGTTTGGTGCAGAAACTGGGACCTGTTGTCACTGGTGTTATAGGTCTGTTTTATTAGCAGGAGTAGAGGAACAGTTCCCATGGAAACATTCCCATCTTTCATGGTGTGCTTTTCCTGGGATTCTCAAGGTTGGGTAGGGTGGGCTCTGGGCCTTCCTAAATGGGAGCATGCAGCAGTCTGTGAAAACTTCCCCTTCAGCAGGGGGAGGAAAATCTGTATTTTTAGATTGTGTATTTCCTCTCTTATGAAGCCTAATGCCTGTGAAAACAGAGCAGCTCCACAGCCCCACACCACTGATTGATGTTCAGGCCAATCCCACTGCTCTGACAACAAACCAGATCCCATGTGGAAAGGGCACCTCCAAAACCAAGAGAACATTTTCCTTTCACTCTGACCTTTACACTTAAGCTGTGAGTGGAGCTGTGGTTTAGCAGGGCTCAGCACACCGGCCTGAGCCAGCATGGCCCTCCCTGTGTCACACCAGGCACTTCCCGAGCTCCTTGGAAAAAAACCCAAACACACCATCCTGCTGCACAGTGGAGGTGTTCAGGCCTGGGAACATCACTGCTCACAAGCCAATCCCAGCCCCTGGCACTTACCAAGAGTGATGAGAAAAATAAAATGAAGTCACCTGTGAAAGGGTTAAACCACCTTCTCTCTCCCTCAGTGTTTGCCACACACAGGTGAGCTCATTGCAAATTGATTGTCCCACCTAAACACAGCATGAGAGTCACCTGCAGCAGCCTGGCAGGGCAGGAACCCATCCCCTGGCAATGGGCTCCCAGTGTTACTTTTTCCTTTTTCTTTTTTTTTTTTTATCTGCAGCCTCACAAATATTTATTTTAATCTACTTCAACCTATACACAGTAGCGGGGAGCAAAAAATCCAAAGAAACTTCAAACTTCAGGGCCACAGCCAGTGCTTTGAAGAGATCCTTACAGCAAGTTCTTATTCAAGAGGAGAGTAATAATAATTTTCTAACAAACACATTAAATAATTCAGTATTATTATTTTGGCAGGTCTTTGTGAACCAGGTGTTTAGGAAGCAGTTTCAGACAGGAGCAGGTGATGCAGTCTCTGGGGTCCTTCCCCACAAGCCAGTAGCATGAGGAGAGCCACTGATGCCTGGACCAGGCTGGAGCTCCCCAGAGCCTGGCTCCAGCAAAGCCCTCATATCAACATCACAGGACTCTGTGGTTTTACTTATTTCCACCATCCCCACCAATATTTCTCAATTTCAGGATTACTCACACAGAACTGTCTGAGCTTCCACAGTTAAGGAAGATTCAAGTAAGGTTTCTGTCTCTGGTCTATGTTATCTTAAGCTTTTAAAACACAGTCATATTTTTATTTATGTAAGAGTATTCAAAAGTTCATTTCCCTTCACACTACCATCTTTGCTTTGCTTGACCCTTACGAATCCCACAGTCTTGTTAAGCCTTCCCCACATTGAAAACCTCAACCATGCCATGCTATTTCTGGGATTTATAAAACCCCAACCAAACAGAAGGAGTCTGGAGCCATCAAGCAGGAGGGGAAGGAGGTTTTTCTTTAAGAAAAGAGTGATTCCAAGCAAGAGGATTTGCTCATTCCTCCTTTGGCAGTTCCCCTTCCCCCTCATCCCCAGTATTGCACACATCAGACCCGAGTTGCCAGCTCTGGCAAACACCACTTCCCAATCCTCTCCTGCACATGCTAGAAAGTGCCATAACCACAAATCAGCCCAGAAGATCCCTGTTTGCTGCTTGATTAATTAATGCAGAGCCTCTATTTACTAATTCCAGGCAGAGCTGCTATGAAGCCAGCTGCTCTTACCTTGGGGACCTTGGATGACCAGAGCTGCAGTTTGGTGCTGGTTTGGGGACATTCATGGCTGCTTCACCTGAGTCTGGAAAACACAAGTGTGGAGACAGATTTTGGCATTCCATACCCAGCAGCTGCATTTGCTGGCCCATTCTGCTCATAAATAAAAGACAGTCTCATAAAGCCTTTTTTTTCCACTTAAAAGTGGGGAGAAAAAAGTGGCTGAGCCATTTTCTTCTCTATTAAAGTGGTGAGATCAGTATAAAGAATTCACACCACCCTGGGACTTACTTCAAAAACATTTGGGGAACTAAACAAACCAGTGCCCTGGCATGGCTGGTATTTGTTGGGGAGGCAACACAGAGAGCCTGGGGGGCATTTGGTGTTGGAGAGGTTTGGGTAGCACAAAGGAGCACTGGGCCAGGCACTGTCCCCAGGCCACAGAGGCTGTTTGGGCTGGCTCTGCTCAAAACATTACAAAGGGCACTCTGGCTTCATGCCAGTTCATAAACACGTCCATCAAGTGCAGCCTTTGGGGAACAGGCTCCACTGAAATCAGCCACTTGCTGAAAACAAAGTGCCATTCTTTACCTTCTAACCCTTCAGCAAAGCAGCTTTCCTGCAGTACAGAAGGTAAAATCCACTCCATACATCCACTACACAAGTGCTATTTAAAATTCACTTGCACAATGAATTTATAGTTCATTCAGGCTCAGCTCAGATCCTGGGAAAGGCCCTGTAACAACATCTTCAGCCAGAGCAGAATTCTGCTAAAAACAGCCACACAAAGAGTCCACGAGGCTTGGCACAGTTGCATTTCACTGAAAAAGGCTTAACCACAGGGGCAGGGAGCAAGACAGAGGAGCTGAAGGTCCCCAAGAACAACAGCAATTTTTATTCATTAGCACAGAGGCATTTCAGCAGGCTACAGACTCTCCCAAGAGCCCTGACTCCCTTCTCCACACACTGCCCACTTTCTCCTCTTAGGAAGGTGCATTTTAAGGAGTTCCCATGGGATTTATTAGCTCAGAGATATTGATTGTACTAAGTATCTCTTTTCTCCAGAGAACTCAGTGAAAGTTCTCTGCTCTGCACCAAGAGCCAGCCCTTTCTCCCGGCCCACATGAGCCCATCCTGGGACAGGGACGTGGTGACACACGAGGCCACCAACACACTACAGGACACCGCGCGCCCCACCAGCACCCCCTTACCTGAGCAAGAAGACTCCAGGAGCTCCACATTCTCCTGTCTGCACCCCAAAACTGCTCTGTGAGGAGGGCAGGAAGAAAGAAGCAGCCCAACTGTCCTGGGGCTGCAAACACAGCACAGCTGAGGACTGAACGAGTTGCACCTGTGCACAATTACCCACAGCTATTTCTTCTTAAGCAGAAAACAGAGAAGCAACTTCACATTGCTGGGATTTTTTAAGACACCTGGCAAGAAAATGAAGAAAACTGCACAGTGTGCTGCTAATTTCTCAGCCAAGCATTTTCAATGGCGCCTGCCTGTAAGCTCAAGCAGCTCAGAGCTTCAGTCAGTAAAGGAGAGAAAACAAGGGTGGGATTCTATAATTTATTACCATTGCTAAGATGAACACAATACTTGATACCCCATCGTATGCAGAACTGTAAAAAAATAGTTTTAATACAGTATCAAAATTTACACAAGTGTAGTGTCAAAAGACCAGGGTCCCTCTCTTGGCCCCTGCACACCCAGGGTGCAGGCACAAGTACAGGTGATACAGCTGTTCATACATACAGAGATAGGAATACAACAATTGAAATTGAACTCTGCAAACAATATAGGGCAGAAAACAACCTGGGAAGAGAACAGATCTCTGGCTGGGCTGGGGTTATATCAGAAACCACGCAGGAGGGCAATGGGTCAAAACAGAAGGCTGGATTCTGCACTTCCAACTCAAGGAGAAGCAGTGAAAGGGAGTTTTCCCAAGAATGCAACGCTGGATCAGAGGCCTTACATTGAATGGTACCAAGTGAAAATAACAACAGAAACCAACAGAATTACTGCTGCAAATGAACACACTTTTTCTGAAGACAGATAGCAGATTTACATCATACTCCTATATAACAAAAGATTGTACAGCAACAGAGCTACATTTCACTGCAGATAGCCCACGGATACAGTCCAAGCTCAGAAAAACAGAGGTTCTGACTTTGGCTCAAATCTCAGTAACCAAGAACAAACCAGAAACCCAGGAATTGTTGCATTCCTATTTTTTTTTTTAATTAATTTTTATTAGTCTTTTTGATACTCGGCTATGGTAAAAAGTTAAGCAACAGCATTCAGTCACAAGCCTGTTGCACATTCATACATGAAACTATCATTGCTTTAAGATATACACAAAATATCTAACGTTGTAATTCAATACACACAACTAGGATCATACACAGAGATAAAAATAAACTAAGCACATCTAGGGCGCCGTCTGGTCAAATCTCAGGCAATCTGAACAAGAGCTTTCTGCCTCATAATAATGAAAGGCATGCTCTGAGGATAATAAAACCTTTTTCTTTGAAAGAACGCTACAGTGGCAAGAAAAGCTTTTTTTTAATAATGCAGTGCAATCTTTTAGATCCTTGTAGGCTTTTGTTAAACAAACCAGCATGTCTCTAAATTAAATAGTAGAAATTAGCATCCTGACAATTGGGATATAATTTCCAAAATAAATTCTAATGGAAATCCTGACTTGAGACCTGTAATAATAATGCCTAAGTATTCTGTTCATTAAAGGGCCGTTCATTAAACACCTTACACCTCTTCAGAAGATGTGCATCAAAAAGAAAGCTATCTTGACTTTCATTTAGAAAGAAATTGTGGATCACTACAAGTACTGTAGTTATGCTACACTACCGGCTGGTTAGGACTTTATGGTCTTTTAGCACCTCCAAAGGCAGGTATTCTACCAAAGCAAAAAAATCACCTGGAAATTGCCTAAGCACCATTAACGGATCCTTTACAAACTGAAGTGTGAGTTACTAAGAAGCGACTTCCTCAAACCTGGGAGACCAAAGGCACAGTTTATCAGTGTCTCTCCAGTCTGCTGAAAACCTCTCTTAAATCCAGTGGAAAACTCGTTCAGACCTATCAGAGATTCACTGTAACTAACGAAAATAAAACTTATTTCGCGTAACGCCTGCAGAATCCCAAATATCTTTTGGTTAGGATGGCAATACCTCAGTGCTTCTAAGGATGGAGTGTTGCAGTGAGGGCGCGGAGCTTCGTTAGCTGGGCTATTGGAACAGCAGGATTGGGGGACAGTGCCACACAGCTCCCTGGCAGGCCCCTGTGCAGAATGTCCCCCCTTTCCAGCAGTCTCTTGCAGGGCAGACCCCGTGCTCAGATGGGGATTGGGCGGACACAGGCGGTGCTTCCCCTCTCCTGGGCATTGAGGCCGTGCTCTTCAGAGAGAGGATGTGCTCAGGGCCTCTTACATGGGTCCTTTGTACTGATTTCCTGACAAGTGCTGTCTAATTCCAGGGCACGACCCTGCAGCATCTCCAAGTTTCCTCCACACAACCTAGAGGGAGGGATGGAAAGAGAGCTCAGTTATTATTCCCAGGGAAGGAGCGCCGGTGTTCCTATGGACATGCATCTGGAATGCCACACACACCATGCAGCACAGCTGGGACACAGGGCAGGACACACACAGGAGCAGAGACTGCCTCTCAAGGGACACAACATTGCTTCTGAACACAGAAAGCACATGCTGCCAGGTAAAAATGACTAAAAACAGGGACACATGAACTGGCAAGTGCATCACTGGGATACTTCACGCTCCACACACAAGACTGAGGGTGTTTGCAGACCTCAACAGAAACTCTGTCCAACAATTTCCCCAACCACATCTCCTGCAGGATGTGATTCAGAAGCACAAAGATCCATCCAGAGGTGTCTAAATGTCTCCAGTTTAAAAACCACAGAGCAGTTCTCTGTTTCCAAGGGTTCACTTGTTCTCTTAAAATCAAGCAAGGCATTACAAGTGTTCACTCCACTAGCTCTTCCTCGAAATCAGAGGAATTGTTCCTGCCCTCACTTTGCTTTACATCCATGTTACAATACTGGAATTAAAAAGGCAGAGAAGTGGTACTCCCCAACACTCAGGGAAGTATTTTATAATGATTTACAGAAAGGTTGATGGAATAGGAGCACAAGAACAGCAGTTTGTATCATGTCCCCAGGCCTCTCAGGGACAACAAGAGACAAGAATGGTGATTCCTATCAGTTGTATCACAATTTCAGATTATTTTTTTGTAACTGCTACTAAATCACCCACTAATCTCCAGGACAACAGTAATGAGACTGTCAAGAAAGGTAAAAGCTGTTTTCCATTGTCATAATTCATTGTTTGTATTTTACCAGTGCCTAAAGTCCAGCAGTGTACAGACTCTGCATTAGCTGGCACTGAATAAAAACAAAGCAGGTGGATCCTGGGAGCTGACATCCTGAAAAGCTAGCTCCTATAGCTGATGAGCAAAGGCAGAACAAACCCAAGGTCCTACTGTGATTCTGTGCAAGAGATGGGAAAGTAACTCAGTTTCTCTGAGCCTTTGCTGAAGGAAACTTGAGTATAAGCATGAAAACCAGAAACATTTTAGATTGGAAGCAAGATGGCTCCAGTGTTAAAGCACAGGGCCAAAAAAGTCAAGTCTTTAAAGGGAAGTGTCTTTAATTCCAATGGGTGGGCATGACCCAAACCCTGCAAACTTGCCATATGACAAAATCTTGCAGCCAGAAATCCCAAGTCACCATCATAAAAAATGTGTGCTTTAGGCACATTTGCTGTGCAGTGAAACACTGCAGAGGTGAGAGCATGAAAAATGGGCACCTCCCAAACTGGGTGTGTGTGGCACAGCCAGGCTGGATCTGACCATTCTTTCCAACCTCTGGTTCCTGATTTTCCTAACTTGATACAAGCAGAGAGGAAGATCTCCTGGACAGCTTTTGTGGGAAGGCACATTGCACCTACCTATTACTTTCAACAAATTTTCTTCTCAATAAACATTTAGACAATATTTACCACGCAGCTAATGCTGACACAGTAACAAACCAGGGGGTGACTCTTCCCACAGTCCCTTGTCCCAACTAAATGAATGACCCTCTGCTTGCTAGGAAGGGACAACAAGCCCATACAAGAGAGCCCATGTCCTAAGCACAAGTGACAAGTTGGGGTCAAAATGTCCCTCAAAATAATTCCAAATTTCAGCAGAAACCTCAGCTAAAGGACAGCTGAGAGGCTCATGATGCAGCCATGGAGGAGCCTGCACCCAGCTGCAGGGGAGAGCCATTACATCTGCAGCAGCATTCCAGCCCTGTGGGACTCCAGGAAATACCCCTGGAATTCTCAGCTCCCTGAGCCCTCCTGCCCAGCTACACCCCTAATCCCAGCTGGTGTATCCCACCTTCCCTTGGCCTCCCTTCCCAAGTGAATTACAAACAAAACTTCCCAGTAACCTGAGAAAAATCAGGAATAACATCCCTCCAGACATTCCTGTGCTTTGGAATTACCCCCATGCTCTCTAATACCCCATTAACTACCTCCAAACCTGCTGCCACATGTGGCTACATTCTCAAAAGGCACTACAAGGTTATAAATGCAAAGCAAAACCATTCCCAAATCCATTGTTGATGAGGAGGCACCAATTCCATTTGCACATCCTGAGGAGAGAATTCCCACCTCTGTTATCTTAATAAAATAACAGCACTATCATTTACACCACAGAATTCCTACAGCATGAATTACACATCCATATTTGCATTTTGCAGTATTTTGGTACCAGATTGCATTTTGGTACCAGTCAACACCACACTTCAAAATTCTGGAGCTCAAAGTGAAACTTGTCATCGTTCCACTGTTTTCACAGGCAAAAGGATGCCATGGCAAATGTTTCCTGTGAAACACCCACAGTGCATCAGGCTGCAGCTAAACACTGAGTTACAGCCTGGCAGGGACTGCAAGGAGAATGCAAAAGAAAAGAAACATTATAATTAGTTCATCACAAATCCCCTGTGCTTTTAATGTGGGCTGGGTGGGTGTAAGAGAAGACAAAACCAGAAAGGAAATAACCAACTATTTAAAAAGTATAATAATATATCAATAGTCAAATCAGGCACAGATTATAAGAGTCAGAGGAAAAGGGAGCATTTCAATGTCAGCAGCAGAGCTCTGAATGGCTGGGGAACAAAGGGACAAGGTGGGATACAAGTATATATTTGAGATTTACACAAAGGAAGTGATAATGTCAAATTGAGCATTTTGGAAGTGGCATTACTTACATCACAAGAATTTTTATGAATTACTATTAAATATGTATAACTTACAAACTGGGGTTTTAGCCATAAATTGTGAAGGAATATCACAGGCAGAAAAATATAAAAGGACCATTGTTCAGGTGGGGAAACTGAGGCTGTCAGGCTTCATCACATTTGCCAAGTTTTATTCTTATGAAGGATAAATTCAGGTCAGCTGAGTCATACACTACTTTATCCCAGATATATTATACACATAGATTTTTCTGATCAATACTAACCTGCATGTTAACACTGCAGTGTTCCTAATGAAACAGTAATTGCATTACAGAAACAGTAATTGACTTAATTTCCATATAAAATCTTCAAGGGCGTACTGTCAGCATTTAAACAAAGATTACTCTGCATCTTCAGGTGTTTCCAGGCTCAATATGGAATGTAAAATTAAACACCTTAAACTTAGCCTGCACATTATCCCAGCTGCCTCAGTGCAAAGCAAATCTGTGTGCAGCACCACAGGCAGTTTGGTCAGACACAAGTGGCCCAGGCATGGGGACACACACGTGGCAACAACTTCTTCCAGCAGGTCATGGAAAAGCCTTGGCCAAGCAGCTGCATGCCAAAGCTCTGCTCCTGTTCCCCCCTTCCTCCACCAGAAGGAGAGTTCAGGCAATTGTTTAAATATTTTTTCATTGTTTTCAAAGCCAGGAAGACAACAGTATTTTAACAACTCCCTCCTCTGTTTCCTAATGGAAATATCCTTTTAAAACACAGTCCTGCTCTTTAGGTTTCTTGCTGTGCACAAGTGGCTGCACTAACAACGAGGTTTTATAACACAGACTATTTCTTTGTTGCAGGAATTCCAAATTGCCAAATTAGCACAGAAAAGCAGGCTGCTGGTGCTGGTTGGTTCCTCTCCTGCACCTGATCCTGCAGAGTGTGCACTGCCCAGAAAGGAGGGACCAAAGCCAGGTGTCCCCCCTGGAAACAGCAGGGTCTGCTCCCTGGCTGGGGATGGGGAACTCGGGCAGTCTGTGAGCTGACAGCTCACTCTCCATTTGGACACAACACTTCATTTATATCCATTGCTGCAGTACCTGCTAGTGAACTTCCAGCTCAGCTCTCACATCACATTGAGGTAAACTCTGTGTACTTCTTATCAATCCATTTCAGCAAGCAAAGCATCAGCTGTTGTTCCAATATTTCACTTACACAGACCAGCTGTTATTACAGGTTGTCAAAAGCACCTTGTTAAATGCTCCCTTCAGGGAAGAGCCTTTGCCAAGGGGGATTTTAAGAGAACTACAAAAGGCTTCTTTCCATAATGACACATGATCTCTCGACAAAATTACCCAGCATAGCTTTATGTTCTCTGCAAATACATGGAAGATGCAGAGAGGACCTGGAGCACTCTGAACCCGGCACTCCCTGGAGCTGGGAACGTTTTACAAGGGTGAGAACCGGAGCCCTCCTATGGCATCCCCCGCTGCCTCTCCCCTCGGGATGCCAGGAAAACAGCGAGGTGGCTGCAGGGGAGCGCTGCCATGCCCGGGGCTGTGGTACAGGAAGGGATCTGATTGCTGTCATTTGTGCTCCATTCACTTGCACAAACCCATTTCTTCAGGCTCCACCGAGGTGAAGCCAAATGTCACAATCACCCTGTGCAGGAACTCGGATGTCCAGCTAAGTCAACAGCACTGCTGAGCTCAAAACCAGAGCAAATGTCTGCACGAGTCCCTTCCAGAAAAAGGACAAACCTCCCCCTCCAAGGATGTCCCTGCAATACCTGTGTAGGTGGGGAATAACACCCAATGAACCTAAAGCAGGTTAAAAATGAGTGAAGCACAGGAGAGAAGAGGTGCCCAAAGCCCCAAACGACCACAACTGAGCCAGCACTGGGAGAGAGGAATACACAGTCCTCACTCTGCTCAGCTCTCCCTCAGTTTTATTCCCTCCAGAGGAACACAGACCCCGCTGGTGCCTGTGCTGCAGTGGGACAGTGAACTCAGCCACTTGTTGTCTCAGGTCACCCCATAAACCTTGGAATCTTGTAGCACTTTCTAAGTTTCTTTAATTGCAACAGTTTTACTGCTGACAGAAGGGAGAACTTGAAACTTTACCCCTCTGAGTATTTGTGTCAACTGCTGTGTATCAATGTCACACAGGCCTTTGCAATCCAGCCCTGACTTCAGGGTAAAACACATCTGTTCCCAAGGGAGTTTCAACACTGACCTTGAGATTGTGGTCTTTGCTATTTTTAACACAAATATACTGTGTGCCTTGGCTTTCTCTCTGCATTAAAGTCTTTCTCTCTGCACAGGTTACAGGAATCCCTTGTATTCCACTGGAGCACAAACATGAAACAACGAAAGACTTCCTTATTCTGCAAAACACCACTTCCAGCCTCAAAGAAAAACTACAAATGTAACATGGAGAGCAGCTACAGCTGGAACCAACATGGCTGAGAGGGCTGGACCCTGCCCAGGAAACACACAGCCCACAGATGCAATGAGTGACACACAAGAACAACCCCACTGATGACAGCAACATCCCGGTGGTGCCCACGGGGATGTTGCCAGGACAATACACACGTGTTGAGGGACACACAGGACATTTTGCATGGACTGGACCAGAGGAGCAGCGTTACCTTCAGAGCATTTACCACTGAGTCAGACTGCTGAGAGGCTGAGCCATGTGCAGTGACGTTGGCTGGCTCGTTTGCAGAGCAGTGACTCCCCTCCGCCCCTCCTGGCATCCTAAGGGCATCCTTGGCAAGAAATTAAACACTCTTTAATACACAAAAGGCTTGGTCACTGATTTAAACAGATGTCAGGCATTTATTGCTCTTTTGCAAAAGGCTGAGAAGTGCTGAAGGTGTGTGTTACTCCAAAGCCCCCCTCTTTCTGTGCCACAGTAACCAAGGGCCATTGAGGCAGTGTGGGTGGCACTGCTTGGCACGCTGTGGCCCTCAAGGGCATCTCCCTGGGAAATCAGGACATAGTAACAAAATTTCTTATGTGTGTACATCGCCTCACAGAAGTGCTACAAAGTTTAGAGAGATAATTTCAACCTCACTGTCAGGTTTTTAGAAGGTCTAATTTTATCTCCATGATTCTGGAGGTTGTTCCTTCAACAGAACTCATATTTTGGAATGTTGCTGTGAGGTTTGCAACACGAGCTGACCAGGGAAGGAGTCAGAAGCTCCAGGCTGCCAGCTCCCTCCTTCCCAGCCTCCAGCTCCTCCAGGCAAGGCCCCCTTGCCCTGAGAGATGTCAACTTGTCCCCAGCAGTGACAACCTCGGAGGCTTTGTCCTCCCAGTGGACACCTGCAAGGGCTCCTGAGGACACTGCTAAAAACTGCAAGCTACCTAAACTCTTCCAGCCCAGTCAGCTCCAGCTTTGCAGGATGTAAAGCATCTCCTGGAGTGAGGTAACCTGAGCAAGCAGGCAGCTCAGGAGGAGTGCTAAAAATACCCCTGCAGCATCCGTGGGCAGCGGGGGGAGCGCTGCAGCCGCAGGGCCCGCCCCAGCCCCGCTCCGAGCTGCTCCCAGCCCGCCCTGCCCTTTCATCCCTCACGCACAACTTTGGGCAAAAAAATATTGAGAGCTACGAAGAAGCAAAACGGTTCAGACCGGGGGATGGAAATTTCCTATCCCTTACAGAGTAACAAACAGCATAGGAAACATTAAGAAATAATGTAGCAGTAATTCCTGCTGGAATGTGTGGGAAATGCGTTTCTGAAGGAGAAATAATGACAGTGGAAGGAGCCTCTGCTGAGGATCGGTGCCCCCTGTGCAGCCACTTGCCCTGCTGAGCAAGCACACGGCACAGGGCAGAGCTTTGGGGGGGTCTCTAATCTAAACAATAGGAAAAGATGAAAGGGGGTGTGGGAGAGAAAGGGCACAGAGTGAAGACACGAGGCTGAACTTCACAGATCCAGTCTGGAATTCACTGGAAAGTAACCCAGTCCTGATGCTCTTGGGATATGCTAAGGTCACTTAAGCAACAGTGCAGGCTCAGAGCAGTGCCAAGGGGCAGAGAGAACCCTCCCAGCCACCCAACACATCAACTCCACCCCCACAGTCATCTGGACTGGACCTCACATATTCTTTAAAAAACCCTACAAAATTTAAATACCTTTAAAAACCACCTAACCTCAGAATGCTGCATATGCTAAAGGTACATTAAGCCTGGAAAGGTACATTAAGCCTGAATCTGAAACCTCATTTCCTAGACAAACCTGTCCTCCTGCTAAGCCCAGGATCCATGTAACCCATCAGAGTGGGCACCAATGGATGGGATAACCAGGCTGACAGCAGCAGCATCCTGAAACCATCCCCAGCAGGGACAGGAGCAGTTTGCTGTGAGGCATGGAGGGGTTTTAGGACTCACTTTGCTCTGGGAAGGATTTACAGATCTGTAAGTGAATGGCCAGACTTAATGCTGTACTTTGAGAAAGGAAATGAAAGTTGAAGGAAAAGGGGTAATAAAGCAGATTGGGTTAGGATAAATTCAGTCAGTCAGCTTTGGAGCTTTTACTAATAAAGGTATTCTGTTTCTTGACTAACTCCAGAGGCAGCAAAGATTTTGGTCAGTTTTGAATGAAAATAGAAATGTTGCCATTGAAATGCAGAGAAAATGAGAACAGATTACACATGTAAAGCCTCCTGAACACAATAAAACCCAAAGCTCCTGCAAGTGCTGCTGCTCTCAGAGTTCAAGCCTTCCTCCAGGCAGTTGTGTTCCACAGCCTCTTCCCTGCCATATGTAGCACATTTTGTCTCCTTTCATGAGAAAGAGAAACTTGTGAACACAATGCTTCCAGCAGCCAGCACATGTTGGTAGGAGACTGAAAATTAATATTTCCCCTGTGGACATCCTTCTCCTTCCTCCCTCTGTCCTTGATAAGAGACATAAATTTTCTTTAAAAAGTGAGGCAGATTTTGCAGCCCTGAAGGCCCTTCCCCAGCTCAGGGATTTCTCATTTCAGGTGAGGCCAGCAAAGCTTCTGCCTCCCCTGGAGGAAGATTTTTCCAGGGGTGATGGGGATGCCCAGCCTGAGCATGGCCCTGTGAGCTGGAGCACTGGGAGTTCCTGAGGCAGGGAAGCAAAGCAGGATGAAAAGGCACTTTGGGGGACAAGGACCTGAGGTCTGCAGAGCCCTGAGTACAGGATCCTGAGCAGGACCTCGAAGATGGGAAGAGAAATCTGCTCCCTTCCTCCTCCTCCCTAGCTGCACTCAGCACCTGCACTGAGCCACTGGAAGCATCATCCCTGTGACAGATCTTTCCTTTTCTTATCCAGTAACAAACTGGGAAAGTGGATCCAAATCAGACAGGAGGGATGAAGTCATAGCTCTGTAGTGCTGAAAGCTCTAGAAACCTTAAAAATCTGGAGTAATTGTGAGCAAACAGCGCTGCACAACGTCAGCACCTGAGAAATAATTGACATTTTTGCTCATCCCACACAACCAGCCTTCCCCTGGTCCTGGCCAGCCCTTGTGCCTCCCCTGAGGCCACAGGGATCTGTGTGCAGGACATCCCACTGCAGAGAGCAGGTAAAACCCACACCACATCCTGTGTATGGCTTCCCACAAGGATCAGCATCCCTGAATGCACAGATCCATTTGCTGTTAGAAGTAAATCTACAAAACATCTAATGCCAAAACGTGACTCTGGTGAATAAAGAACAGGAAATCTGACTCAGCCCTGTAATATCACCTAACAAAAAGCCCAGATGAATGGAAATTTAGAATTTCACTCACACTAACTGCAAAATGTTACTACTCAGGCCATTTTCCCACAAACCCTGCACTGTACCCTGGTCAGGGTCAGAATAAAGACCTCTGTGTAAAACAGTGGATTTTGTGATGGAGAGAATTAATCATGAGCTTTTCTACTTAAGTCAGTAGAAAGCTTCATTTTTTCAATCTGTATTGTTGAGAAGGACAGTCATGAATGAATTCCACTGTAGTGCCCAGCCCAGTGCCCAGCCCAGTCCCTGTGCCAGCCCCTCCAGAGGTGCCTGGCACGCAGGGAGAGGCAGGAAGGGAAAAGGAGTCCATGGCTGCCCCAAGGACACTCACAGCCACATCAAAGCTTCCAAGAGAGCAGGAGTTTCCTGCCTGCTGGGCACTGCTCTGTGCACTCACCATCCAGCCCCACCTCATTGTGCAGCAGCCTCTTATCCCAGAGGCAAGTGCTTTACTGGGAACAGATCCTTCCTGCTGGGGAGCTGCCACACCAGTTCAATCACTACCTGATTTTGAAAGCTTTTTTTCCTGATTTCTCCAGCCCTCAATTTCCCTGTACAGCTCAAAGCAAACACAGACTGTGTTTGTCAGCTTGTTTCAAACAGGCAGGAGAAGGAAAAGCAGAAAGCAATAACTGCAGCATGTTGCTCTGCTGGATTAATAACACACTAAAGAAAAGTGACATTTTTAAGGGAACATTCCTGTCAATTAAAATACATAATCTTCAAATGCTGCACTTTTTCACCTGTCCTCAAAGACCTCAGCAGGAACGTGCTGCCAAAATCCACACACTCTCACAGAGGCACACTCAGATCTTTGAGTGGCCAAAACCATTGCTGGCTTCACCCCTCAGAAACAGCCATTTCCAGCAGGGCCTTCAGAAACCTCCTTTGATAATGAGCAGGAAAGAGAAAAATGTTCTTCAAACTTTGGAGGCCACACATGTAAAATCCAGAAGATTCTGTAGAGTCTACTAGAAAATCCTAAGGACAAAATAATTCCAGACTTTTAGAGTTATAACTGGAAAAAGGCACTGTCTGTCCTCTGAGAGCTGCAACTCTCTGTACACCAAGTTTTTCTTGAATTTGTGTCTCAGTAGTTGAAGCTCCTGAGCTCTTGTCTTCCGGCCCTCCCCTGTGAAGCACAATGGACACCCTGAGATAAAGGCTCTGCCCAGAACCTCAGTGCTGGGAACTGGAGCCCTTTATTAATTAATTTAGGCCTGTTAATTTACACTGGGGATGGGGGCACATGAAGGAACTGGGTGGGTGGGTGCTCTTAATTCATTTTGTTTCAGCAAATATTTGATGACATGATTAGGAAATATCAGTTTGTTCAATGGCTTTTAATTACATTTTGGTTGAAGGATTCTCTATTCTACATGCTAAGGAAGGCAGGAGATAAACACTTTGGGACTGTGAGTGACAGAGATTTTAGGAAAAAAACACTAACCAAACAGTTCCCATCTTCTAATTAGAATTATAATTTAAAAATACCATGAAAAGGGAAAATAAAAAAAAAACCCAGACCTCAGTGGAAGGTTTTGGAAAGATTTGGAAATGGGTTGAAGTAAAATGTGATAATCTAATGGAAGGGGAAAGAAAGAAGGAAATGGAAATGTTGGAAGAGGTTAAAAATAAAGTAAATTGTGCCTAAGAGTCATTTCCCAGTTTAACATGCCAGGACTGGAATGGACTAACAAGGATGCAAACCCCCCAAAAAGGGGCTGAAGCAACAGTGCAAGTGAGAGAAATACAGCAAAAAGAGATGGAAAAGGACCAGAAGCCTTTGAAAAGCAAGACTGAGGAAACAGAGGCAGAAGAGCCCCGGTGAGAGGGAGCAGAAGGGCTCCAGTTCAGCCCAGCCCAGCACTGCCTCCTGCTCCTGTGCTGAGGAGCTCACTCCCTGCAGCCCAGCTCCAGCCCCACTGGCACTCTGAGCATCCTGGCAATGGAAAGGGAAAGCTGAATTACAAGGACAAAGAGCTGGAAGGGGAAAAGTCTCCTCCTCCTCCTGGGAAACAAATAAGAACTGAAGCAATTTAAATTGGGTGACTTGCCAAGTTTGTCTATTGCAAATGCATCCACTGTCATTGTATGACAGATGTCCACATTGCCAGAGCATTTCAGCTGAGCTGATCAGCCCTAAAATACCATCCCTACAAAAACTCAGGGATATCTGCAGCTAATTGACGTGTGGATGCCAGATCCTGCTCTGGCTTCCCCCAGCACAAGACACAGGGAGCAGTCAAGCACCACAGCAAGCCTGGGAGGACATTCCTCTTTCCAGGCCTCTGAAGTTACTCCCTGACATAACAGGGCTGTCACAGCCCAGGGAGCTGCAGCTGGGATCCAAATCCAATCTTTGATCCCTACATGTTTTATTGATTATCTCTGAGCATCTTCATTGCAGCACCATAGGTGTTATATCCTGGTGTGACAGGATTTGAGTGGTAGGGGAAGATTTAGGGTTTTAGTAATGGGGAGGCTTTAGGGATGGCTTCCCAGTTCCCAGCCCTGCAGCTCAGTGCACATGAGATCCATATTTGAGGAGGAAAAAATGCCCTGTCCACCCTGCACTGCTGATGGGGAGGAGATAGAGAAAATCAGGAGTAAAGCTGAGCCAGGGAAGAAGGGAGGGGTGAGGGAAAGGTGTTTTAAGATTTAGTTTCTATTCCTCATTATCCTGCTCTGTTTAGAGTGGTAATGAATTAAACTCTCCAGGCCAAGCCTGTTCTGCCCATGACAGTAACAGGGAGTGACCTGTCCCTGTCCTTACCTCAACCCATGAGCCTCCTGCTGTGTTTTCTCCCCCTGCTCAGCTAGGAAGGCAGTGATGGAGCAGCTTTGGTGGGCACCTGTCCTGCAGCCAGGGTCAGCACGCTGGAGGTGGTTAGAGCACTGCTGATGCTGCACTTTCCCTTCTCCATGGCAGCTGCACAGCCTGGTCCCAGCGGTGCTGAAGCTCCAGGTGTGCTTTGAGTCAGCAGAAGGCACTGCCAGAGCCATGTGCTGCTCCTGCCTCAGCCCAGGGGGAGCTGCTCTGGCCTGAACTCCCATCCAGCAAAGCAGAAACGTTCTTGCCCAAGCCCTGCAGCCCCCAGGCCCTGCTGGCACACAGCCTTGCCCTCAGCAGTGTTTGAGGAGCACCAGGGTGAGCTGCTCACCCCTCAGCACAGTCTGGCATTCCCAACAGAACACCCAGCTGTGTGCCATAAATCTTGGGAAGGATCTGCTTTCTTGCTCAAAAGTCCTGTTTGTGGCCAGAAACTGAAAGGGTCTGGATCATATCTTGTTACTGGAGAGAAGAAAAACAGAACAACAACAGCAAAAGAACAGCTCTCACCAAACCTGCAACCTATAACTCCCTGTAACTCTGAAACCCCCTCCTATGCTCTGAGCCACCTTCTCAACCACCGTGTGTAACCATGATATTTTCTGAAAAATCCTTTCCTTAGGACTTTTTCTCCTGAGAAGCTGAGAGACCTCAGGAACAAACTGTAAACATTGATTATCTGCTGCTGTGGAATGCAACAGGTGCATCTGTGATTGGGCTCATGTGGTTGTTTCTAATTAATGGCCATTCACAGTCAGCTGGCTCAGACAGAGTCCGAGACACAAGCCTTTGTTATCATTCTTTCTATTGCTATTCTTAGCTGACTTTCTGATGAAATCCTTTCTTCTATTCTTTTAGTATAGTTTTAGTATAATATATATCATAAAATAATAAATCAGCCTTCTGAAACATGGAGTCAGATCCTCATCTCTTCCCTCATCCTAAGACCCCTGTGAACACGGTCACAACTGTGCAGCACAGCAAGAGACATTAACAGGCTTAAGTGAATATTCCATTTTTATACCTTTTCTATTACTTGACCAAACTAAAATGTTGACTCAGTGGTGGTACTGCAATTCCCCTGACAGAGGAACCCTTCGGTACAGCAGAGTGAGCTGAAACTCAGGTTCCTTTTGAACAGAGGTGGCAGCACTTAAAACCATTTGCTTTGGAAATGCCCTTGCCACTAAATATTAATAAAACTTTTACATTAGAGGTCTATGGGGTTTTGAAAAGAAAACTAATACATATGGAGGGAGACAAGCAAAGCAAAAGAAATTGGAAAAGCACCACATCTAAGTGACAGAGGAACAGAATGATTTGTCTGGAGAGGTGTCGACAAATATGTCAGTGCCTTTCTGTGAGTGGCACATAAGCAGAAAAGGGGGAGAAGAAAAGATATTGAAAGCAGAGAGGAAAAAGAAGAAAAATGTGGTAGGAGGAGAGAATAAAGCCTGAGACAAGGCCAGGGCTCCTCAGCAAAGACAGCAGAGGTGTCACACTTATAGCTGTGAGTTCTCACCTCTCTCCTAAGTGCAATCCTGCAATTCCCAAACCCTCCCAGTGCCCCAGCACCCCATCAGAGAGGGACTATCCAAAAAGCAAAAGGCATCTCTCATGGAGGCAGTGCTGAAATGTTAAGGCAGGACACTGTAACTGAGTTAGGGCTGTGCCAAAAACCTTCATCAGTTGTGGAGCTTGTTGTAGATTTTCAGTTTATTTGTCAAAAGCACTTGGCTTGGCTTCATGCCCAACAAACTCCCCTTCGTCCCATTAAAGGGGATCAAACCAGTGCCAGGAGTTTATGCATTTCCATCCTGCATCCTTGTCTTTGGGACAGGGCCTGATCACACTGAGGTGAGCACGTTCTAGGTGGGACCCACAGGAATAACAAACCCCAAAACAAACTCAGGCAAAGGTAACACTGAGGTGATGAGAGCAGAGTTAGAATCAGCTCAGTGTCTGCACTTCCTTTCTCTCCCCAAAGCCATGACTTCAACCAGGAGGAAGAGTAAAATATGCCAGGAAATGTGAACTCTTTCCACTCATTAAGTCTCAGAATGAAGTAACCAGAGATATGAGGAGATTGTTCAGAACTCTACCACAGATCCTTGTGCCAACAAAACCACACATAAGACAAACTGACCTGGCTATTTGAAAACAAAAAGCAGTTTCCAGGCTTGCTTGCCTCACTCTTCCCTTTTAAACCCCTACCCTCAGCATATTTTGTTTCGATGTTTTTTGCAACAGCTTCAGGCTTAGGTGCCAGGCTGTTTTTACAGGGACTATTCTCTAGTTTGGCACCCCAGCCAAGGTGTTTTCACTGAACCCAATGCACACAGGGTGGGTGTTCCAGGCTTTGGTCAGATTTGGGAATGCTTTTTGTGGGTTCTGCCTCAGCACCTCAGACCCAGACAAATCAAACATTAAACACACAGACACTTCTAAAGATTTGGCCCATGAAGACTGTTCTGCACAATTATCTCCCAGTGTTGTTCCAGACCCAAGACAAACCACACAGTATTTTTGGGTGGGTTTGTTAACATTTGCCCTGAAAACCATTCTTGAAAAGAAAATAATATTAATTATCACTGAGGATCAACCTCTGTCTTTCCTACTGAAAACTACATGTTAATGAGCAGGCATTTCTTTCTGTCCTTCTTTTCCAGATTCAAAAATTAAGGTAGAGAGAAGAAAAGTGCCCAAGGTCACCAAGCAAGAGCTGTAGAGGCCTTTCCAACTGTCACATGAAAGGTGAGGAGAAAATCCACCACACTCTACCTAAAATCTGCTTTAGGAAAAGGGCAATAATCTGAGCCAGTGGATTTCACTTCTTACTCCATCACTGTTACCTTGGATTTTACAGTCAGACAACGGTACTAAGTCCAACAAAATTCACTTTTCTTCATCAGACCAAAGACCAGTGTTCAATTTCAACAAAATCCAACTTCTTTTCCAGTGGGCAGCTTCATTTGAAGACCTGATGGATTTTTCTAAGCATTATTTAATGAAATATAATAGAAATACATTCTAGTAAGTATGTGCATACATGAGGATCACAAGTGTCTTTGATTCATTTGTACCAGACTTTTAAATTTTTATTCTTAGAAACATGTTAGGAAAACCTTTAAGATCATATTTGCTTATTTATTCAATTGCATTTCAGCAATTGCATTATGTAGTTAATTGCATTAATGTAGCTAATATAGTCCTTCAAGCATTAAAAATAATATAACCCAATTATCACTTATAATGTTTGCACTTTTAAAGCAAAATATTTTGGTTAACTATAAAAAGTAGTTGATATTTTAACAAGAACCTCTTGGAATAAAACCAGAATGCAAAGGGTCAGTTCACTGTGATTCCCAACCCATAAATTAATTAATTAATTAGAAGTAGCTGTTTCCAGGAATTTTTTTCTTAACAAAGTATCAAAGCCTGCAAAGGAAAAATAATTAATGAAAGCATTGCAGAGCCTTAAATGAACCCCCTAGTGGAACAGAGCAGGATGAGCAAACAGATGTGGGAGCCTCTAGGTGTGTGAGTGTGGAGAGGCAGGAAGGACAGGGCTGCTGGTCCCTCTGCAGCCCGGCGCTCCCGCGGGGCTGGCACCCACCTGGGGCAGCATCCGATTTTCCTCCTCCAGCTGTCTTACTCTGGCCTCCAGCTGCCTAACATAGGACAAGGTTGATTCTAAAAAATCAAACAGAAAAAAACTCGTATTATCCACAGAGATCTGCTCGTGTTCACCAGTGCCAGAGCCTGTGCCACACTCTCACTTGTACTCACAGCAGACTGCCTCTCTCAAATATCCATGGAACATCCCACTCTGCTCCTCCCAGGGCAGAGCAAACACCACTGACCCTGGAACTGATCAATTCCTTGCTGCTTGTGATTCTGCACCTTAAGGTGGTCCTTTCTCAGACCCAAGGTGTAGCCACAATTCTCTTCACAGAGAAAAGCAAGGCACAACTTCCCAAGGCTATTTCTGGGATTCACATTCTCTGAACCTCAGAGAAAGAAAAACCAATTCTTATCTCATTTACTGCTCCTGTGTTGTGGAATGCATTGTGGAAGATTGTTTACCTGAAGGGAATTGGTAACTGGATTCTGGTGTGAGTGTTTTGATTCATTGACCAATTGAATCCATGTGTGTGTTGGGACTGTTGGCTGACAGTCACAAGATTCTGGGCATTTGAGCGCTTAGCGGATTCAGTGTAACAAAGTGTAATATAACATAGAATAATAAAGTAATTAATTAGCCTTCTGATAAGATGGAGTCCTCCTTATCATTTTCTTGTCTTTGTTGGGGTCACCCTGCTTTTACTCTACCAAGGAATCTCACAGAAAGACAACACAGGCTTGAGTTCTTCCAGCTCATCCCCACCTGGAAACACTCCACATGGATAATGCACTATCCCACATGGATAATGCACTATCCCACATGGACAATGCACCGTCCCACATGGATAATGCACCGTCCCACATGGATAATGCACTGTCCCACGTGGATAATGCACCATCCCACATGGATAATGCACCGTCCCACATGGACACTGCACCGTCCCACATGGATAATGCACTATCACATGGATAATGCATCATCCCATATGGATAATGCACCGTCCCCCATGGCCCACATGGATAATGCACTATCCCATGTGGATAATGCACTAACCCATATGGATAATTCACCATCCCACCAGGTCAGCACTGCAGAGCCCAGGGAGTGCAGAGGGTGCTGTGCAGGCAGAGGGGCCAGGGCTACCCCTCACACCCTCCCAGGGCTCTGGGGCACACACAGCCTCCCCAGTAGCACAGCAGCTCCTGAGCTCCACCAGGCCGTGCTGCCACAGCCGGGGCCAGGCTGGAAGCAGCTGTGTGTCCCCAGGGCCTGGGAGGTCCCCAGCTGGTTGACAGCAGGACCAGCCAGGGCACAGAGCAGCTCACGGCATGTCCTCCTCTGCCCCACTCACCAGAGACACACTCCCACTGCCCTCAGGAGTGCACAGAGAGCAAACCCTGCCTGCTCCACTCACCAGGCACTCACCGACCTCCACAAGGGCAACCTTTGGTGCCTTGTGAAGAACGTGAGGCACTCCCAGTCTGCTCCCAAAAACTTGACATAAGAAGTGGAGATCCCTGATCCAGCACTAAAAGCACCCATGAGATTTACCATCAGACATTTTTTGAGTCACTGAGAAGTGCTGCTCTCAAAGTCCTGGATCTAAGAGGGAGACACGTCTAGGAATGCAGCATTCAAGTGTAAGAAAAAAGGTGCAGAAAAATTGCTGTGACTCCTGCACCTCTTTGTGTGTAGGAGGAATTCTGCATGTACTCATTCCTGACTCAGTGAGCCACTCAACTTCCCATGAGATGTCAATTCCCATCACACATTTGTACTCACATTGCCATGTAATTAGCAAAATTGATGATTGATGATATGGAATCCATGGGTACTGAGGCACTGCTGATGCTGATACAGCCCTTCAAAGCTGCATTGACAGCACAGCTGTTCACTGGTTTAAACTGACAGATGAATTTGGGCATGAATTTCCTCTGATAGCTCAACGCTAATGCAGCCTGCCCGTAAAATAAGGGAAATAAGGTGTCACTAACTGCTCTTACAAGGCTGCAATAGGCTAAAATATGCATGGGAATTTACACAACATGAAGACAACAAACAGTAATTTGTCAAAGATGATTAATGCCCAGCCAGGCACTGGATTAAAAATAGCCTTGTGCAATAAAAGAGGAAGAGGTAATCTGAGGTTCTGCAGGCTCTGCTGCCTGAGGAGTTTCATAGTTAGTGATAGGTGCATCTCTGGAGAGCGCTGAGCCCGGCTCAGATGAGCACTTAGGAGATGAACAACTCATTCAATTAACTGCCAACGACAGGGACCCTCCCACCAAATCAGCTCCTTCCCAGCACAGGCACTCCTGGGAAGGGCTGCAGGAGCTCCCTCACATCACATTAGCACAGGCAACAGCCCCCAGCACATCCCAACCCTCCCCTCTGCTGTTTTCTGTGTGAGATGGCTCCTGAGCACTCATTATGTCAGAGGGAAGGACCAGGAGCTCCCTCTGGCACTGGCCAGCCCTAAATTCATTGGTTACAGGTTCACTGCTGTGTCAGTGTGGGCTTGAACATCACACTCCAGTCCAGCTTCCCAGCTGTTCCCTCCCTGTGAGCTCCCCTCTGGATTCTCTTCAGCTCCAGGCTGTCACAGACACATTTTATGAAAAATCCTTTCCTTAGGATTTTTTCTCCTGAGAAGCTCAGAGGCCTCAGGAACAAAATGCAAACAATGATTATCTGCTGCTGTGGAATGCAGCAGGTGCAACTGGGATTGGTCCATGTGGTTGTTTCTAATTAATGGCCAATCACAGTCAGCTGGCTCGGACTCTCGGTCCAAGACACAAGCTTTTGTTATCATTCTTCCTTTTCTATTCTTAGCCAGCCTTCTGATGAAATCCTTTCTTCTACTCTTTTAGTATAGTTTTAATATAATGTATATCATAAAATAATAAATCAAGCCTTCTGAAACATGGAGTCAGATCCTCGTCTCTTCCCTCATCCTCAGACTCCTGTGAACACCACCACACCAGGCCTTCTGTGATTTCCTGCCTGAGCATTCCTTATCTCCTCAGATAACACACACCTCTAGGCAACATCTGCCTCTTATCAGTTTTATTCCTTCACTTGTCTGTTGGGAGTCCAGAGCAGAGATCCCTGCTGCTGCAAATCACACAATTCTGCCTCAGTTCTCAACTTCCCAATGCCAGCTGAGGATTTGGTCTGGAATCTCTGTGCCTCTTAACCCTCCTGAAGTGTGAAACAGTTACTTAAATCTCTCTTGTAATCTGATTAAAAGGGAAAATTAGGTCATCTACTAAAGGCTTGAGCAAGCAAATCCTAATGTATGTGAGTCTTCTTGACACACAGACAAGACACATATATATTTCAGGATCTGTTAATATATTTATGCTGGGATGTTATGAGCTTAGAGGAAAAATGAGCAGAAAAGCCAGCCAAGGACACAGCAGACAGAGAAATTGAAAACACAGTGAAAGTGAAACACAGTCACCAAACTTTAAAAAGATTCAACCCAACAAAAGTTGCACTCAAAGTGTTTATGAGAAGACCTGTATGATCCATCTCTTCTGCTCTGAAACCTCCTGTGCAAACAGGTCAGTCACTGGCTCACATTATTACTGCCAGATTTGACCTCTGTAGGCCCCTTGGTTACAAGATTTCCATTCCTTCCCATCTCTCTTTGTGAGGCACTGCTAAGGGTGTAATAGTCAGGAAAAATCCTCATTCTCAGGAATAGGCTACCACCAAATGAGGTCCCCTCCTTGAGCTTCCTGTGTTCTTAACATCACTGAGAACATGATCAACGTGGTGCTTCATTCCAGGGCTGAAATAAAACCATTTTCTGAGCTATTAGAGACACAGAAATATCTTGCTCTTAGGGAAATGCAGTGACAATTCACCCTCTCTCCACATCTGTCACTCTAACATGTTGTAAGAGAACATCAATATTTACGTAGCTGATCTCTTTTTCTTTTGACAACCACACTCTTGAAGCAAGGAGATATTTTGGGGTTATGTCAAACTTTATCAGACACTTCTTACACTGCTGCCAAAGGCATATTTGTGCATTGGATTTATCCATTTTTATATGACTGTGCCTGGTCTCAGTCCAGCAAGAAATTCATAATATTCTTTAAGCCAGATTATCCTCTGCTGTTTTAGAATGGGGGAGGATGTCATGTTAAATTCTGATATTTTCCTTTTTCTTTCTGGGTTTGTTTTGGTTTGTTAGTTTGGTTTTGTTTGGTTTGTTTTTTTGAGGCTTACAACTCACAGACAGCTGTGGGACTGCACTGGAGAACATTTTAAAGTCCAAGATCCTCTACACACTTATTATATCCCTGGAAAATGGGTGAGAACCCCACAGAAGGCAAAAACCCAGAGGTTCAACCAACTTTTCTGCTTGTTCATAGGAGCTGGAGCAACAAGCTCAGTATGGCAGGGGAAAGGGATTTTATCCAACAAAGGAGTACTTGAGGGAAAGACAGAAAGGGAGACGCAAGGCAGTCCTCACATCCTCATGGCCAGAAAATGGAAAATCGTGATTTGGTGAAAATGCAAAATTCACCTGGGTTCTGTTACCAGCAGCTCTCACTGCTTTGGTACTCATGTTCCTAAAGGAGGTCTCCAGAATCCTTGTGAGCCACATCCCAAAGCACATTTTTAAACACTCAGGGTAAAAATAAGGGAAACTCATTCCAACAATTCACCTGGGCAAACAATTCAGCATGTTGGGTTAGGGATACTTTGATGTGTGGCAATAAGAGTTTGGCTGAGGTACATCCAACTTCAACAAACTCCATTTGTTATGCTGCTCTTCCAGAACCATAGAATTAACTGGGTTGGAAAATACCTTTGAGACTCCTGCACTGTGCTGGCAGGAATTTCATAATTGCACATCAAATCAGATTTTGGTCATTCAAATCCACACCCAGCACACTGCAGTGGCAACTAAATAATCTTTCAATAAATGGGAGATGAAAACCAAGGTTGTGCAAGGGACGCTCTAAACCCTCCTGTAACTGCCTGGCAGCTCCTCACATTTAGGAAAGGGTTTCTCTGCTAACTGGGGGGCAGATTCAATGACATGCAAACCATCTCCCTGTCCTAGAATTCCTAGTCATCTGATTTAATTGCCTCAATATTAATATTCATGACTGAGACAAGCTACCACTGCAATCCATCCCCTTTCAGCTACCTTGCTTGGATATAAAAAAATAAAATGGCACTGTTGGATTTACACTCTCAGCAATTCACACCCCTTGCACTCAGTGCTGGCAGTGTCCACCTCCCCAGGGCAGGATCAGGAGACCTCCCAAGGTCATTTTTAGCCCTGTCTCCTATGATTTTCTATCAGGGCTGCACATCTTACATAACATCCCTGACTGAGGAAGTGCTGGAGAGTTCCTTGTGCAGCTGAATTCCCCCAAATGCAGCAATGCTGGGATTAGTGCTGCCATGTAGAAAGAAAGACAGACATCTGCCCAAGGCAGGGTTTTGTTAAGCTCACCAGAATGTTTAGGAGCTATTTCTGACAAAGGCACATATTCTCAGGAAGTTTTGGGACAGTGAGCACCATGGCACTAAGACAGGGTTTGCATTTCTCAGTCTTGCTGTTGTCTGGAATTCTCCAGCCCCAAGCTCAGATTCCTCCTGATTATGGATCCAGCAATTCTTGACTTCTCCCAGTAATTAAAAATATCATTAACTAAGCTGAGCTAATTCACCAAGTGTGTCAAAACTGCATCCTAGCAAAGGGAAAAGCTGGCACATGCTGGTTCAAATATCCAGGGTGCAGTGGCAGCCCTGCCACTTCTCAGGCACTGTGTGCCATGTTTCCCCTTTCAGCACACATTACACACAGACAGGTGCTAATTACCTTATCTCTGTAACCAGAGATTTTTATTCAGATTTCACACAAAAACAGTGTGTTTTCTCAGGTGCAGCCTGAGAAAACCTTTTAATCACAGATTAACTGTTTATTAGAAGAAAGTATACCCTCCTTACCTTAAGGCAGCCCTTGCCATGCCTTTACCCATTCAGTGATGGGGTCTGACTCAGA
The DNA here is from genome assembly GCF_028018845.1 of Melospiza georgiana. Classification (NCBI taxonomy): domain Eukaryota; kingdom Metazoa; phylum Chordata; class Aves; order Passeriformes; family Passerellidae; genus Melospiza; species Melospiza georgiana. Next base: position 14,767,412 of record NC_080432.1, read on the forward strand.
CTCCAAGGTGTTTGCATTTGCCTGGATTTAGGTGCCACTGTGGATCAGGCAGTTCAGTGAGCAGGTCTGGGCTGACTGTGCACACACTCCCCTGTGGTGAAGCTCTCCCAAGGCTTTCCTTCTTCCCCAGGTCACCAAGCAATGCCCCAGGTCACCCAAATGCTGCCTGTGACACAACTTACTAGAAATGTAATGTTGGCTTCCACTTAAGAACATTACTGATTTAGGCTTAGGAGGTTTTGTTGCACATTTAGCTTTAGGTGCAACAAAATTTCCAGTTCAATTCACCTGGAAAAAAATAAACTCAAAAAAAAAGCTTAAAAAAAGGTTTAAAAACCTTGCATGGAGAATGAAGGATTCAACTACAGCAGCACCTAAAAATCATTTTAGATGTCAGCTGAGGCAATGCTCTTGCTAACAGTTGATAACACAGTCACACTAATGGGCTGCTGAAACACTAACCTTGCTTTGTTTGAGGTTTTTTGGTGCTAGAGGTGACAACAGCAAGGCTTTCCTTGCTGGCCTGTTTGATACTCTGTTAGCTCCCCTCCAGCCTGTGCTAAATGCATTTGGCACAGTATTGATGGAAACAGAGAAAATCAAACCCATTATGCTGTTGCTGAAGCCTTTCCCACTGGCTGGCAGCTTGTTTTGCTATTGACTGCTGTGGTTTATGATGGGTAAAATCTTTATTGCTTCCATTTACTCAGGTTTGTGCCTGTGCCACCACGCTCTCCTGGGCTCATCAGGAGTGTCCCCAAAGCAGGCACAGCCCCAGGCCAGGAAACACAGCAGAAGGAAAGGGGAGTGGAAGTTCAGCAGGATCCTGCATGGAACCCAATGGAAAGGTGGAAAAGGCACCAGCTGGGAACAGCTTTGCATAGGGAAGGGAGATGAGGCACTCATTCTTCTCTCCAACCCACTGCCCTCATCTCCTTCCTTCCCCAAGCCAGGCTGTTCTCAGGCTTGTCTTTTCCAGCTGATTTCACACAGGAATCTCGACCTCACACCAGTGTCATTGCATCTTTTAAGTGTCCCTTGCTGAAAAGACCCCAGGTCCCTTCCAAACCTGTGGCCACTGAGAAACCACTGTATCCACAGAGCCACCTCCAGCTTTTCCCAGTTCTGCTGTGCCTCTGTAAAATGAACATTTACAGGATAACATGAAAAAAAAATACTATAAATGAAAATACAAAGCTTCCCAGCAGCAGCAAGATTTGTGCAAAAACCAGGGGATCAAACTGACTGAGACACCAAATACATGCACTAAAAGTCACTCACAATCCCCACAATTCTCCCCAGATGCTCACAGCCACTTTTCTTAGTTCATAAAATTGTATTTCACAAGCTCCAATTATCAGATGTTGAAGAGACATGGTTTAGAAAAGTTCGTTTAGGTGAGAATTTCGCTATTGGTACAGCAATCTCAGGTTAATAATACCTTGGCTTCCACCTGGCAAACTGCAGCTTAGGCCAAAGCTGAGAACCACATCTCCAGGAATGGTGAATCAGAGCAAACCTCTCAATCACTTTTATGCTCATCTAGTGCCTTGTTAGGAGGCAGTTATCCAACCTGTAAACTCCTCTTTTATGGGGAATTGTTTGTGTGACTCAATCCCAAATCCAAACAATGTCCCTGAGAGTACAGAAATAGAAGCTCCCTCATTACTGAAACCATTGAACCATTGAACATTTTGTTGCTACAACTACAAAAGAGATGCCAAAACTCACAGCAAAGATCAATAGCCACATGAATATGTGGGGGAACAGCCAGCCCACAACAGTCCCTGTTCTGGGTGTATGTGGGGTAAATTTGAAGGAGAGAGAAGGGCTCCAAGAGATGTTGGGCAGCAGGCAGTGCCAGGAAAGCAAGAGGGGCAGCAGGGCCACTCTCAGGCTCTGTTCCCAGCTCCTTGCCTCACTCTGATCCTGCTGATGCTTCATTCCCTGCAACAGGAGCATCCTGCATGAGCTGTGCTGTGCACACAGCATCCAAAGCCACCTGTAAACACAGCAGGAAAAACTACAAACCCAGTAAACATCCAAGGGAAAAGGCAGCAAGATGTGCACAATGATCCAGCTCTGTGAGGAGCATTGTCATGTGCAGGCAAGGGCAGGAGCTGGGGAACTGCCAGAGGAAGACAGGCCAACCTGGGCAAAGCCAGAGGAGATTTAAAATTATCAGGACAAAGGAGGGTTTGGATTAATTTCTCTACACTGAGTGATTAAGATGTAGGACAGGCTATTAAATGCAGTAAAAGATGTTACAAGATTAAAGATGTCCTGGGGACTGAAACCACCCTCTTGCTTCCAGAGCCCATTAAAGAGCCATGGTACAGCAACACCTGCCTGTCCCTCCTGAGCTGGGCACATTTAAAGCAGGAAAGATGAGCATTTTGTAAAATTACTGCACCAGCAATCTCAGCACAGCACCTAATTCCAAGGAAAAATTAGCTCTATCCATTTCAGCTGGCAGCTACACAATAGCAGAGGGAAAGGCTCTTGGTGCAGTCTCCATCTCCTCTGTAAGACTCTCTTGGAATGATTGGGGAAGGGATAACAGAAAGAAATAATCAAATGACAAGGTATTAAAAATCTGTCAGTGCAAACATGATGCTCTCTAGGGACTCACATCTCCACAGCTGGAGCATCCATGTCTCCAGACAAAACCCTTGGGAGGGGGAGCCCCAAGAGGGACCTCAGGGATCAGTAATGTGTGTCCAGCTCTGGCTGAAATCACCACTCAGCTACTTCAGCACTTAGGAAAGCTCTGCAGATGTCTCCTGCATGTTCCTGACAGCCCAAACATTCTGACCTCAGGGGTAGAAAGATTCCAGAGCAGACCAGACATTACCCAACATAGGATACTGCCCTAGTTTCAGCTCATTATTTCCCTAATTTCTGAAGATCTGCATATCTGATCAGTATCCCTTCTGTACTCTTTAGTTTAGTATTCTTTAATATAATATAGTGTCATAAAATAAGAAATTAGCCTTCTGAGAACATGGAGCCAGATTCACCATTCCTTCCCTTGTCTGGGAACCCCACAAATACAATACCTGACCAAAGAGGTGAAGGAAGCACTTTCACTTTAGTACAATTCCAAGACTCAACTATCTCTCCATGCAGTCCTAACTAAAAGATTCAATTGCCTTCCATGGAATGGTCTGTCCACCCTTGTGGATGTGTGTCCATCCAAATCAGCCACCCAGCACAGCCATTCCCAAATCCCTGTCCTTCTCAAACACAGGAATTTATGCCACTGCTGTTGGCTGCCCCAGCACCTTCTCCTTTTATGTTCCAAGCACCATTTCATCCAACAGGGATGAAATCAGCCAATGCAGGAAGTGCTCTAGAACCTCAACATGGCAAATCAGCATTGCAATAATTCCTCAAGTTTCTAAATCACCTGCATCCATTTGCAGGATGTATTCACCCATCACAGTGCTGTGTTCAACATCCAGCCAAAGCTGGGATGACTCAGGGAGAGCAGCCCAACCTGAGAACTCTCCCAGCTGCTTATCTTCACCATCAGAACAAAACAAACATTTTAAACAAGGTCTCCTCTGTTTATTTCCTGGTTATTCACTAATGGGAAAGCAATTTACGCATTTCCTCTCCCCAAACATACAAATAATTGAGCAGGGTTTTGGTTTCAAAGGCTGCTGGAATGGTTTGTGTCCTTCTGGCTGAGGTTTACATGGAGCCCATGACTAATCCGTGCCCCTGGCTCAGGGAGCTCCTCAGGGCCCTTTCCTGCCCCTCCTGGGCCACTCAACACACACTGAAAGATGAGTCAGACTCAAAAATCAAGTGCATGTGTTTGTGTGGGCATGTGCGTGTGAGGGGAGGGTTCTCCTGCCCTCGAATTACCAGGATTTCATTCTGGCCACTCTGAAAGCTGCTTTTATAGGGTTACAAGGAAGAAGAATTTGCCCCATCAGCAGGCAAAAAGCAACAAGAGACATGTAGGCATTTCCCATTTATCATCTCTGATTAATACTACTAATTAAACTAAAATATAGTAATGTTGTGAAATAGAATAAATTCTAGAAAACTAAAAAAAAAACCCTGACATTTTTCTCTACCCGCAGCTGCAAAGTAGCACTGAATCTCCTGGGATTTTTTAGAATGAAGAAAAAAAGTATTATTCCCAGGGTTCTGGGCACAAAATACAGATGTGACTGTAACTACAAACTGCAGGAAAACTCCAAGTAAAACAGTTGGGGGGGGGGGAGGAGATTCCAAATCCCATTATATGACATATGTATGACCACAGCAAGTCATGTCAGAGACACAGGCAAAGCAGCATTCCTGCTGCTTTATTGCAGGGGGATCAGCTCAGATACTGTAGTGCTGTGGGCAGGGGAGGTATAATCAGAGTATAAATGAGCTGTCAGGGCAGCTGCTGTAACCAAATGCAGACAGCATCCCAAAATTTCTGGAGAAAATTGAGACATATAGACAGCCTTGGAGGTTTAAGGCTAGAAAAATGCTATTAAAACAAAGCAGTCTGGCTTCCTGCCCTGTGGAGACAAAGGAATTTTGATAATAATTCCAGGAATGCCTGGTTTCCTTTTCACTGCTGGAAGTCGATATGGTTGAAAGAAATCTGTGGGCTTTTTCCTGTAAAGAAAATCTTGGCAGAATCAATTGGACCAAAATTAAATTTATGAATGAGGTTTTTTTGTGTGACTTAGGACATGAACATAAGATCTGTAGCAATAAATTACTGCAGGAGGATTATATATTTCATGGATTTTGTGAGCCTGACAACCAGTTCCAGTCCATGTGCACTATTTTTGCCATTCCTTAAAACAACATTGCTTTCATGCTCACCTATGGAAACTTGTATCAATTACCTGCAGGAGAAAACTGCTTTTTTCTCACTTCTTTTACAGCATTCTGAGCACAAGAAGCAAACCCATCCGCCCCAGATAAAAACCACAGAACATCCCACAGTGTTTCCTGCATCCACCTGCTCCACAAGGGTATGGAATTGCCTCTGTGGCACCAAGATTTGGCACATTACAGCTGTCAACATCCCTAAATCTTACACAAATATGACCCCCAGCACCTCCCTGGTATTTCCTAGAAGGCAACAAGCAATCCTGGCCTCACTAAGGGTACAGAGATCTGTTCTCAGCTTCAAGCCCACAGAGATTCCAGTCCTAAGGAAGACTGATAGAAAAACAGAGCACAAAAGGAGAAAAACAGAGACTAAAAGGAATCTCCTCTCCTCCCATTCTTCCCAGAGCAGCAATTACAGCACACCAACCTCAGAAAGGGCTGGCACACACAACAGTGCCTGCCTGGGAAGGTGCCAGCAGCTCAGGGAAATTATAAGCTCACTTTTCCCATAGCATAAACACATTTCAAGGAGGTTCCTTGAAAAACAAGGAACCTTTCCTCTGGCAGAGCAGCCACTGAGAGCTCCACACTTCCCTACCCTGCTCTTTCCCTGCTCTTCCCAAGGGAAAGAGAACTTTCTGGCACAGCTGAAATAACCCTTTTTGGGCACTCAGGTTCCAGTTCTGGTGGGAACTGAACTCTTCCAGCAGTGGCAAGTCCCACCATTCCTCATCAGCCAAAAAGCACTTGGGCAGCAAATGGAGTGAGAAGCAATGGGAACTGCTCCACTTGCTTTGTTTGTAGAGCTTTGGTTGGTTTGGTTGTACCTTTTTTGGTCAGAAGGCAAAAAAGACATTGAACACATCTCTAGCCCATATCCCAGGAAGCTGCACTGAGATTTCCCACCTCAGTCTCCTCCTGCTCCCACACCTGCTTGTTCAAAGATGATATTCCCAGGTTTCATTTTCACTTTTTGGGGAGGAAATGCTGGCAGAGACAGCTGACACAGCTGGCTGAGTTCTGCTGAGAGGATTTGTTCTGTGCTGACTGGTCTGGCTCCACAGTCAGTACCCAGGGACAATTTACACTGGGCAGGACAGCAAGAAAAGTGCTCCCACTGCAGAACACACGAGGTGACAAGAGGGGGTTGTTAGAAGGGTTTTTCCTGATTTTAGTGAACTCCTTCCTTCAGTCAGTGATCCAAGGATGCCCTGAAGGGTTATTCCCACACTCCCAGGAACTCTGACTCCAAGGGATGCTCACAGAAAGAGGAAAAGCAACACCAGGATCAAACCAGGCTCACCCAGGTGTATGACTGTGGCAGCCCTTTTTGGTGAAGTCCCTCAGTAAAAGGACTGAGAGCTGCCTGGCCAACATTTTAATGAGACATCATTTCCACCTAAACTTGGGTCAACTTCCAGATTTTTGCTTGCTGATTCCTGTCCTTACTGAGGACATTTTATGTTTTGACAAAAATCCTTTTCCTTGAATTAAGCATGAACACACAAGTTATTGCTCTGTCTTAGAATATGAGATTGAAGGGTTAGATCTCTAAAGGACTGGAACTTTTAGTAAGTGAAAGATTGAGGGATAGACTCACACCTGGATTTGGAGCTTTTGGAAGGGAGAGACAGGGTGGCAGAGTCAAAGAAAGGAAACATGACCTCAGTTTAAACTAACAAGTGAGACAATCTCTCCTGGTGGAAGTCAGAGGAATGCAGACCTGTTTGGGAAAGTAAAATCAGAGGAAGTGAGTAGCTATCAGCAATCTTATTTCCAGAAAAGAACCTTATCTTTACTGCCTCATTTTCAGCATCACCACAATGTTTCTCATGTGGTAGTAAAGAATTCCCTGTAAAGAATTTGTGTTTTTTTCTTGCCATCCATTACATCCAAAGTCTCCAATCCCTTGAGCATCAAACATTTGCCACTGGACACAGTAAATATTGGCAGTGGTCAATTTTGTCTCAGTGTAATTGTTCTCTGTGTCATGACAATTCCTACCCTATTCTTGTTTTTGCCAGAGCCCAAACAACATCCACTGCTGGGGCCACCAAATCAGCTTCTCTCACAGAGCCACAGAACAGTCTGAGTTGGAGCAACAGAGCACATTTCAGAACAACAAAATAAATATATTAAAATAAGTTGAAAATGTTTTTTGTCAAAAGCCCTTGCAGTAATAGCAGCCTCAGTTCATAATTCCCAGGTTCAGACACCCCCTGTGTCACAGGATTTCCTAGGAACAGGACATGCCATCATAGACATGAATTACTTCAAGATCCAAATCAGTTTTCCTAGTCTTTAATCAGAGACACTTCACTCTTCAATATTTAACACACTGACCTAGGACTAAAGCAGGACACTTGTGATTTGAGTATCAATTTTTAAAGTGCTTCTGAAGTCTCAGGAGGCTTTTCCCACTAAAATTCAGCCCATGCTTAACCTATTTACATAGTCTTTCATCTTCCTGTTGTAAGAACATTCAGTCAAATCTGCTGAGTCAGATAAACCTCTTTACAGGAAAAAGGATATTTGTCCTTTGGATTCAGGCTTGAAAAAGATAATGGAAACCACAAGTTTTCACAAATTCTGTAGTAAGTGCTGATATTCTGGGGAAACATCTTTGTGATTTATTACATGCAGCTTGGGGAGCACATCTGAGGAAATTCTGCATTACAGAAAAGCTTTCCCATGCTGTAAAAAGATAATTTCCCATTCTGTACACTGCAACTTCTCAAATTAAATTCCTTGTCCTGCTGAAATACTGAATCCAACCCATCCAGCCTACAGTTCATTCAGGGTACTGAGCAGATCACATGTCGAGCCAAAGTCACTTTGATCCTAGGAAAAAGGACACTGATGAATCAGCAGAGTCATCCCCTAGATTGAATTTGCCACTAATCCAGTCAGACCCAGCATTACTTTGCCCTCCATGTTGAGCAGCCCCTCCCAGTCTATTAAGGACAGAGGATTGTCACACACACATTTTATGAAAAATCCTTTCCTTAGGATTCTCCTCCTGAGAAGTTGAGAGACCTCAGGAACAAACTGTAAACATTGATTATCTGCTGCTGTGGAATGCAACAGGTGCATCTGGGATTGGTCTCATGTGGTTGTTTCTAATTAATGCAAATCACAGTCAGCTGGCTCAGACTCTGAGCGTCACAAGCCTTTGTTATTCATTCCATTCCTTTCCTTGCAAGCCTTCTGATGAAATCCTTTCCTTTATTCTTTTAGTATAGTTCTAATATATCATTCTCATTTAATATAATATACATCATAAAATAATAAATCAGCCTTCTGAAACATGGAGTCAAGATTCTCATCTCTTCCCATGTTGGGACTGCCTGCAAACTTCCACAATTATGTAAATAATAATTTTAAAAATATATATTCTCAAAACCAAAAAATAAAATATCCTAGTTTAATAAAAAACTAATTTTTTCAAAAAGTTATAAACAAACCAATCAATATTCAAATTTAAATATTAACATCTAATATAACCACTAAAAACATAAATACACCTCTAAAAACAGAAAAAAATAAAAAACAAAAAACTGTCTCTTAATTCCAATGCATAAAATTGATCACATTCACTTATGGGGGAGCTGGCACAGGTTCAGCTGCATCCCCTGCTCTCTGTGCCACTGCTGCTGTAACCTGGGGCTCACCAAGCCCCAGGGGAGGCCAGGCTCCCCCTTCCAGAGTTTCCATTGAAATCCCACTGAAAATCAGCCAACTGAAGTCCCCAAAGCAGGGACCAAGAGAGGTACAAATGTGCCTCTCCCTCGTGCCCAGCCAGCTGTAAACACTGCGAGGTTCAGAGCTGCAGCCCCAGAGCAGGGCTGGGCCAGCTCTGCCAGGACAATCCCTTCCCTCCCCAGCAGCCTGCAATGGATGTTATGGACTGCTCTGTGTGTCCATCCTGCTGGGAGTCAGCTCCAGCTCCCCCAGGACAATCCCTCCCCAGCAGCCTGCAATGGATGTTATGGACTGCTCTGTGTGTCCATCCTGCTGGGAGTCAGCTCCAGCTCCCCCAGGACAATCCCTTCCCAGCAGCCTGCAATGGATGTTATGGACTGGTCTCTGTGTGTCCATCCTGCTGGGAGTCAGCTCCAGCTCTGCCAGGACAATCCCTTCCCTCCCCAGCAGCCTGCAATGGATGTTATGGACTGCTCTGTGTGTCCATCCTGCTGGGAGTCAGCTCCAGCTCCCCCAGGACAATCCCTTCCCTCCCCAGCAGCCTGCAATGGATGTTATGGACTGCTCTGTGTGTCCATCCTGCTGGGAGTCAGCTCCAGCTCCCCCAGGACAATCCCTTCCCTCCCCAGCAGCCTGCAATGGATGTTATGGACTGCTCTGTGTGTCCATCCTGCTGGGAGTCAGCTCCAGCTCCCCCAGGACAATCCCTTCCCTCCCCAGCAGCCTGCAATGGATGTTATGGACTGCTCTGTGTGTCCATCCTGCTGGGAGTCAGGTCCCAGCTCACTGGGGAGCTCCCAGTTCTCATCAGGAATTGCCTCTCACCTGCTGCTCCAGACTTGGAGAGACCTTAAACCCTCCAATCTCCCAGAGCACAGGCAGTGAGTCACTTCACACTGCAATTAATTCCTCCTGCTCCTGGGAACCACAATACAGAAGTTAATCAAGTGAAAGAGAAATTAAGGATGTTGTTACTCAAACATCCAAGTCATATTTCTGGACTCTGAGATTATTTCACATCTGTCATTCATTTGTTAAAGCTCCTCTGCAGAAAAAATAAGTTTATTTGAAATGTCACCTTTAAGGAGCCTCATAGCAAATTTAAGCTCAGTTAGCTCATACCCCACTAAATTGAAAATCTGTTAAATGAAAGATGAATATGACTGAATTGCAGTTTCCATAATGCAATAGCACATAATCAAAGGTAGGATTGCTGTCACCAGCAGAATTCTCTCTAGAAAAAAATCTGTTTCATTGTAACAGGACAGGTTAATTACTTTTTGCCCCCCAATAAAATTACTTTTATATAGTTTTTGGTTATTACATTAGAACAAATGATGCATGGACAATTTTAAACATGATTTCTCTCTCCACGAAGACAATCAATTAGCAAACTCCCAAGCCTTTCTGCAGTTTTTACTCTGGGTTTATTGAAATTCTCTTCAGATTTTCCCCCATTCTCATTACTCTTGTTGCCTGATAATTCCTGAGACTGGGAATTATTAACTAAGTAATTAACTTCCTTACATCTTCATATCACCCATTAACACAAACCATTACCTTGAACACAGAGAGGTGCCAACAAAAACACCTGAAAGCACAGACAGCACCAAGAGTGGACATCTGCCTCCATGCCCTCAAAATGTTGCTCCTCTCTCCCTGTCAAACACATCTCTTACATTTGACATGTTTATCAGCTGCATAAATATGCACATTGTTAAATTTCACACTCAGAAGCACCACTTTGGCCCTGGGGCAGATATTCACATTGTATATTTTTGCAGCTGGAGGACCCACACAAGAGAAATATGCTTTGAAAAGGCAGCCAGGTCAAGGCCATAGGAATGAAGATTTAATATTAAGATTTATTTAAGAAAAATAAATTTTTAAAATAATGATCCCTCCCCCCAAAAATAACATTCCAATGAAGTTAGATCCTGTTGCAAAGAAAGGTGAGGGGACAAGTGTGGAAGGAGTGAAAAAGTCCATTTTCAAGGGTGCCATTTAGGGCCTTTTTCAAGGGGTTAGAATTCACTCAGAACCTTTTGCATGTTAATTAATCCAGCAGGGGAAGGGGCTGTCCCTGCCCAGCAGGTGGCTTGTCACCTCTGTCATTTGTCTGTCATGTCACTGGTACTTCTGGCATTGTGACTGCTGCTCTGTGTCCCCTTTGCAGCCAGCCAGGGACTAAGGGCTTGTTTCTTTCCACGGGGATTTTCAGCAATTGTCCCCCACATTTTTGCTCCTAACTGGCCTGTTTTGTTACAGGAACAAACTGTAACCCTTCCAAATGCTCCTTTCAAAATGGGAATTGCCCATATTTATTCCTGGAGCCTGTCCCATCTCCAGAGAGAAAATGTCTAATTACTCTGCTCATCTCAGAGATTATTCACTCACTCATTTAGCTCCAGGGGAAGTGAGCACTCGTGGCATTTTCTTTTAAAGGCTTCTAATTCTGATAGTGTCACCAATGTAATGAGCATTATGATGTGAGTGACCATGACATGTATTTTCTCTAATAAACCAGCTCAAGCAAGGTCCCCATCCTAAAGAGCCACAACAGGGAGCTGCATGGATAAGATGATTAATCATGCAAGGGATGAGTGAAAATTTGCTCTTGATTTATTTACTTGAATTAGTCAATGCAAGCAGGTGTGAAGGGAAGCAATTTTCCCTAGAAATGCAGGGAAAGGTTTGTATTCTTTATTCTCTCTCTGGCTTATGTCAGAAGATCATAAAACCTTTCCAGCTTCCTTTTCAGAAAAATGCAAAGCCAACACATAAAAGCTGCTGTGAAGTCAGTACCTGAAATGATGGACTCTGAGAATTTGGTCACAGCTGTCCCCAAGTGGGGAACAATCTGCAAAGAGCCCCTGGACCCCTGGCAAATGGGAACAGAGCAGAGGCACAGCTCTTCCCAAAGGTCTGGAGCTGGCACATGCACCCTTGGAACAGCTGGTGATGGCTCTGAAGAGGGACAAACAAGTGACCATCACAGAGGCTCTGGGTGCAAGGTAGAGTTGAAACAGTTTTAGACACTTTGAGCAGGATTTGGGGGGGACTCAGGGTGCCAGATCCCAACTGGGCTCTTTAGATGCACTGATTTGGGCTCCCTGGGTAGAGAGAAGGCTGAGAAGGGAATTCCCCACCACAGGAGAATGTCTCAGGGCAGCTCTGCTGCAGCACAGCCACTGCTGCTCTCTGTGTTCCTCCCACTTGAGCCCAGGGAAAGCACAACAATCTGATTTTTGCTCCAATATTTACCTAGATACCATACAAAACAGGTACAGTTATTTGCATTTTCACACAACTGCTGCATTAATAATTGCTCCAGGCACCATAAGAGGAACCTTGGCTTGAGTCAAGAAGCACAGCCTGGCAGAAAGGACTGGAGATGTTCCCAAAAGTAGAATACACAGTGACCACACCACCAGCACAAATTCCCTAGGAAGGAGCCCTCTGCATCCAGCCAAACCTGGACAGCCCAGGCTTGGCTAACAGAGCCCTTCCACTCCTGTCAGGATTGACCTAATGGGATATTTATGGTGTAAATGCTGCTCACAGCCACTGCAAATGCTGACACTGACATCACTGCAAACGCTGACACCCACTGCAAATGCTGACACCCACTGCAAATGCTGACAGTCATTTGTTGTTTATTAAGTTATGGGTCTGATTTTCAAAGGCAGCCAAGTGCCAGCTTTGCTCCCATTGAAGCCATGAAGAAAAATCTCCCTTGATTTCACAAGAGTCAGATAAAGACTCAAGATTTTCAAAGTTCTTAATTGTATAGTGATTCAAAACCTCACTGAAACAAAAGAAGCCTAGAGAAACTGAAAACACTAAAAAAAATTCTTCAAGTTGAAATTTTGCAGTTTGCAGGTATTCCACATCAAAGCTATAACAGATGTGACAACCAAAAGGAGCAAGAGTTAATTGAGACCCACAACTTCTCTGCTTCTTAAATGCATGACTCTTCTGTTTCTTAAATCCAGATACAATGCAGAATGACTGAGTCTTGACCTTGCCCTGAAGTTTAGTACACAACACTACAATGTTTCTCAAAGAAGAAGGATCTGTCTTGTGGCAGTAGCACATCAAATTTAAGTTATATGAATATTTAAGAAGGTATTAATAGGTACCTTAAATAAACAATGTGTCATGAAAATGGCATCACATAGAAGTTTTAAATCCCTTAATTGAAAGGGTAGTAAAGCACTTGCAGGAAGTAATTTTTACTTTGATAAGAGCCTAGAACAGTCACTGAGCACACATTCAGAGCTGGCATCAAAAGAACAAAGGTTTAGCTGTGGATCACAGTTCTCAGGACAAAGGCAACATCTTCAATAAATCCCAGTTGGTTTCAGAAGTATCTCCCATCCCATCCCTAGCACATCATCCTCAGCACCCAGAGGTTTAGGTACACCCAGGCAGACAGAGCCCAAAACCCAAAAATCCCTTCCAGCACTTCCAAGAGCTGAAATCAGTAGCTGCAATTCCCATGGAACCAACAGAACTTCAGTGTCCTCAAGGCAAAGGTAACATTAACAGATCTCTAGCAAATAATTATTAACAAAATAACTCCTACAGAGGTATCAGGTAAACCGGGGGCTCTTAAAATGCAGAGAGGCTTTTGCCAATTCAGGTATTTGGGTGCAAATCCCAGAAGCCAAATTGCAGGTAAGGGAACCTGCAATTCCAGCTTTCCATCCAGGACACCAGAGACCTCACACAGGAGCTCTCCCCTCAGAATAAATTGTTCAATGTTGAGTTAGAAACCTCCAGAAATAGAACTTTGAGATTATAATTTTCACATTCCCTTGGCTAAGGTGTTGCTCTAAAAAGAAACTGCTGAAAAGAGAGATCTATCACTGAATTAAAAATTCAGGGCAGGTAAGTTCCATGTGGAATGTCTATGTATTTAAGAAATCCATTTATCCCATGCATTTATATTTCTCCCTGAGCTTCCTTTTCATGAAAGTGTATTTAGAATTAATAGGATTTAGAATTACACAGCCAACACTGTACAGCTGTGTCCATCTTTTTAAGATGCTTTATAAATTTATAAATTTCCTAAATTTCCCAAAGATTTCTCAGCAATTTGAGCTAAATATGGATTTTTTCCCCCATTTTGCAATTCTGCAGATATTTGGACTTAAAAAAAAATGCTTAAACAAAATGAAGCTGAAAAAAGTACCTGCTAATGACAGCCATTTGTTTAATGGCAGTTGTTCAGCCAGTGCAGCAGGAGGCTGCTTACATCTGCCAACAGAAACCATTTATAAAAATTAGTCTTGTAAACCACCACACATAAATCCATGGAAAATCAATGCCCATGGTTTCTATTAGGAAGTAGCAATGAATTATTCCTTATCCAAGAAGGGAAATAAGCTGCCTTTTTTCTTTTTTTTTCCTTTCCACCTGCAAAATTCTAGAGGCCAGATCCAAATCCTTTATCAGTGAACTTCTCAGTAACTCCTGTGGGCTTTGGGTGACACCATTCGCCTCTCCTTAATCTTGTCAACAAATTCCATCATATCCTTTGGAGAAAATCCTGCCATTGTTTTAAGTATGTCTAATCCATAAGGACAAAGCTTTAATGAGTTTCTAAATTTGTATCCTAAGCAGTAAAATAAAATAAAATTTCAAAAACCCCTGTGACCTAGAATCCATTCCGAAGCACTGCTCATGGCTTCACTCCACAGTGAGGTTTCAAGATGGGATTTATCCCACATCCAGGAGGAAGAGGCACAAAGCAGGAAAGTTTCCAGTGCTTCAGAGATGGTTTTCATATCCCCCACAAGACACCAAAGGGGGCATGGTCTGCATGTCCCCATCACTGAGAAAGTGCCACTATTGTATTTGCAGGGAAGCCCCAATGAAGGCAGGAATGATGCATCTGACTCCATGTTCTCAGAAGGACTATTTACTATTTTATATATTAAAGAATACTATACTAAATACAGAAAAGCTACTTACTGAATGCTAAAAAGCTAATAATGAAAACTTGTGACTCTTTCCAGAGTCTCAACACAGTTCGGCCCCAATTAGCCAAAGAGCCAAAACAACTCCCAACAGAATGCAATGGAACAATCACCTGTGGGTAAACAATCCCAAACACATTCCACATCTGCACAACACAAGAGAAACAGATGAGATAAGAATTGTTTTCCTTTTCTCCAAGGTTTCGCAGCTTCCCAGGAGAAAAATCCTGAGCAAAGGAATTTGTTCAGAGAATGTGAATGCCACATGGCACCTCCCCTCCCTGCAGGTGTGTGTGTGTCTGGCAGCAGGACACCATTCCTACATGAGAGCAATTTTGGTGAAAGCAAGGAGTCCAATAACTGAGAGGTGGAGGAGGAGGCCCCTGGGTGTCACTGTCATATTTTCTGGAAAATCCCTTTGCCAGGATTCTTCTCCTGGGAAGCTGAGAAGCCTCGGAGAAAAATGAAAACAATGATTATCTGATTTGCTTCTCCTGTGTTTTGCTGCTTTGGAATGTGGTTTGGACATTGTTTACCAACTGGCCATTGTTTGATTGGTTTCATGGGAATTGTTTTGACTTAATGACCAATTATAGTCCAGCTGTGTCAGGACTCTGGCAAGTCACAAGATTTTCATTATTATCTTTTTAAGCCTTCTGTCTGTATCCTTCCTCTATTCTTTAGGATAGTTTTAGTATAGCATTCTTTAATATAATATAAGTACACAAAATAATAAATTAGCCTTCTAAGAACATGGAGTCAGATTCATCTTTCCTCCCCATGACAGGGAACCCTGCAAATACCACACCTGGGAACAGCAAGAGATTTCTCCATTCTCACTGTCCATCCCTCAGGTGCTTTAATAAAGGGCAGGATATTGAGCATGGCAAAATGAAAGATAAAATTCATAAGAACTCCTTGTGTTCCACAGAGTTTGTTTATAATTTGGTAGTTGTGTAATTTAAAAGAATTGAGCAGCACTTCAATAACATCCATGTCTGTTACCTGGGGTTTATTACACTTCCAGCAAAATGACAGACAAAACACCAACCTTTCACCTGCTTCTGGTCAAGAATTTAAATTCCTTCAAATGGCCCAAATCCATACCCTGCAGGAAGTTGCAAGGCAAAATTGTTGACTTGGTCCCTTTTAATTTAATTTTTCATTTCAATCTATTCACTTAGATAAAACAAATTAAGGCTGGTGAGAAGGTAGGGGAGTGGAAGACAAGTGTAAAATAGATTGTGTAAAAATAGATGGGGTTGTACATCCTCCACCTCTTCCTTTCTGGTGCTGTGTTAGAACCCTGGTTACTGAGAATTTCAGATTTTCTGTGCTGAGAGGCACTGACCCCCAAGAAAACACTGCATTTGATCAGAGGCCATAAAGACTTCCAAAATTAAATGACAGAACCAAGATTATGAGTGTGTAGTTTGAATAGAACTAAAACATCTAAGTTCAAACAAGAAATACAGGCTCACACATTTAATCCCAACCCTAACAAAAAAAAAAAAAAAAAAGACAAGACTCCACAGTCCTGTGGCTCTCTCCTCTTGATGCTGGTGCATTTCTAGGAAGGATTCCTTGCTGTCATTCACAGGCACTGCTGGAGGGCTCCTCCCTTGGTTCATATTTTATTTCTGCCCAGCCTCTTCCCTGACTGCTCAGCTCCACTCTGACACAGAGCTATGTGTGTTTCTTTAGAATGCAATCTGTGTGCTGCTACATCTGCACATCCAGCCCAAACAAATTTCTACCTGCAAATTCCCTTAATTATACCCATAATAAGGCAGAGTGTTTAAAATCACAGCATCCTCAGGAGCACAAGCCAAACCAGGCACACAACCTGTAGCTGCACTGCCAATGCAGGCAGGCCCTGCACAGAGGGATCCCCTCCAAACAAGCACAGCTCTGTGCCTGATCTAACAAAAAATTACCAACAATTGATGGGGTAGGACTTGAGAATGAAATGAAGCTTCATTTAAATGGTCCACTCAAGTTGATGTTGGAGCACACAGGATCTGGCATGCTGAGCTGCAACCAGTGCTCTGTCACTCATGAGTTGACAGCCACATTTCAGTCTTTCTGCTATTATGAATTGCTTCTAAGTATCAAATTTTATTTATATGTTCAAACAACATCTTCATTTCTTTCATTGCTTTTGAATTTCCTGATACTGCACTTCATAGAGCTTCTCCAATATCTTTTTGAAGTAAAATGAAGCTTCAATATGTCTTTTGCAGTTACTCATTGTTTATATATTTTCACTTTCCCTCCTGCCTCTCCTCAGAGATTAAAGTCTTTTCCAGTTATCCCTGACCAATTAATTCTTTTTTTGTCTCCAGGGAGGAGATGACCAGAGTTTCACTTATTATTAACAATGAAGCTTATACAAAACACATACATTTGTATTTAGGTTATATTTAGGTTAATTGATATCAAATTCCAGTGGAATTGGACTAATTTATGATATTCAAGTAAGCTGATCTCAAATAAGTTTGTTTTGCTTTGGGATGCATCTTGAGTAAGTTTGTTTTCCCAAGCATGACTCACTTCTAAAGCAAACACCATCCAGAGTGTGGTTTTACTCCCAGAGACATTTGAATCTTTTGCTAAAATAGTGACAGAAGAATAAATATTTGAGAGCTCCTCTGGGAGAAACCTCTGGTCAATCACTGCTTTACCTGGGGCTTTCTTCTGATCTCACTCACACCTGGTTATGAATTCTGTGGATGCTCCCTTTGTTCACCTTTAAATGTCACTCTCTTCTCATGTCCCAACCATTTTAAGGCAGATTTTCTCAGCTGCTAAAAGGGCATTTGAGAAGGCACGGCAGCAGTCTAACACTTTCAGCTCCAGTCCTGCACTGTGTCAATTTAATCTCATCACTTGCATGAAAGTTCTTTCATTCTCCTTGGTTTGGAAGCCCCAGACATATGGCAGCAGTTGTCTAGAGGCAAAAAGAAGTGACATGTGGCATGAGCTGTGAGCAAGCTAGGGAAAATGAGCAGGCAGAATGTGAGGTAGCACTGGAGGTACCAGAGCTAAATATGGAACTGAAGTGTCCCAAATCCAACAGCAGCCCTTCCCACAGGGGTGCCCTGCTATAAATACCTGGGTTTCTGATGGCACACTCCAGGTGAGGAGCAGGGTTCCTGCCCAGCTAAATGCCAGTGCTCCCCCAGTGCAGCCCACAGGAGACAACAGCAGCAGCACTCAGCAGGGAGGGACCAGCAGCTCCCATTCCTCTGCAAGGTCAATCCTTCAATACTTTGTTGACAGCAAAAACCACTTTCTGGGGAACTTGGAGGCATTTATTTCCCTGGTTGCTCTCACACTGGTTCAGCAAGAGCCCAGGGAACAGGGCTGGGGACCTCCTCCTGCACTTAGTGAAGAGCAAAATGCACAGAGATAAAATTAGAGGAAAAGAGATTTACTCTACATGCATATGAAGGCATTCGCTTCCTTTTCTTTAATGAAATTATTTCAAACTCAGAGTAAGGACCACCTCACAGCCAGGGTTTATACAAGCCCACATAGCTGTTAGACACATTTTCAGGTACAAATCAAACACAGAGCAATAGAGATGCTCTTGTGAGTCAGAGGTGTTTAACCCCATGTGCACCACATCCTCACCTGTTTGAAGCTGACACAAAACTGCTCTGCCCACCCACACCCCTACAGAGCCCAAGCTGCAGCTGAGAGAGGCTCAAACATGAGCAACATACCCAGCCCACCAGATGTAAAATGATGGATATCCTGTTTTAACTGATGCCTCTTCATTGGACTTTTCCTTTACCTTCCCAGGAAATACTGGAAAACCTGTTGTCTTTTGATAAGCTTTAGTTTTAAGCCTTTAAGGAAACAAAAGGGAAAATTAGCAGGGTTAATGTCTGAGCACTATAAAAATAACTGCTGCTAAAAATCTCTATAAAAGTGAAATACAGCTTATTCTGCTTGCAGCTTTACATGCAGCTTGCATTTCTTCCTAGAGCTCCAGCAAAGGCCAGGAGACAGACTATTTATCAGAAAACCATCAGGCTGGAATTTCATACCAGGCTAAGAGATCCCAGCTGAGCTGTTTACTTCTAAATAAAAGAACCCATGAAGTATGGTATGGAGCTTGAATTCCTTCACTTGGAAACCCAAAGCTGAATGGTCAGACCCAGAAAACTCCCTCCAGAGCTTAATTAATCTCATTTTTGGAGTTCGGCTGCACCTGGTAACCAGATCCACTGTGTAGAGCACAGCTTTAGACAAATCCTTATCATGAATTTCATAAAATACACTGGCTGAGCTTGCCAGGTAAAATGAACTATTTTATTAAGCAATAAAGTCAGGGGATGGAAGGAAGATGGAAAAGGAAAACTTCTGCATCACTGGGGTGGCCACTATCCAAATCTTTGCAGCTTTCAGAAGAGCTGTCATTATTTGATGTCATGTATGAAATGCCTTGAAGATCTAAAAATGAAGCCAAATTCTCCATCAGTCAGAAGCCCTTTGCATTATGCCACCTTAAATTAGTTAAGGGTTTGGCATCTCATCTGTTCCATTTTTATTCTTTTATCTGGTGATTTGGAACACCCACACAGACCATTTCCCATCCCCTGTGGCTGCAGGGGGCTGGTTGCATGGAGTCACATTCACAAGGTCCTTCTCTAGCAAGAGAGAAGGAAAAAGAAAGGAGGGATTTAATTTCTACAGCTCTGTGGTCAGGAGTCATTTTCTTCCCTCCTCATTACAGTGTCTTTGCATTTGTTAAAACTCTTTTGGGGAGAAATAAAGTGAAAGGAACAAGATGTATTAAGATGCATAAACAGCTAAACAAAAAAAAAATCTCTGTATTCCAGCTGTTACTAAATCAGATTAGAGCAGCTCCTGCAGTCAGAGCCTACTCTTACTGAGGACAGAAGTGAAGAAATGTCTGAAAAAAGAACTGGCCTCAAGAAAAGCATCATTATTATTTCCTTTCCACTTCAAAACTTTAAACAAATTCAGTCTTCCTTGATTTCATCAAGATGCTGCTTGGGCAAGCTGAGGGAGCCCCAGCCCACCCCTCCAAGGCCAGGACTCCTCAATGCCTTGTGAAGGCTGGCCTAGAGCAGAGACTGGGTGGAGGTAAAAAAAAAAGTAGGGATTTATTAAGAGGCCTCAAATAGATCCTTGGGCAGCACAACCCCAAATGGCCACAAAATGGACAACAGGTCACTGGGCCTCACACTTTTATAAGTTTTGGTCCATTTGCACATTGGAGTTACCTGTCCAATTAGAGCTTTGGGTTATGAAGTCCCATCCTGCTTGTTTTCTAGAAACTCTATAAGTCCACATTGTTTGTGCTCTTGGGCCTGAGATCTGGACTGGCTGTCCTTGGTCCCCAGCTAGAGAAGGAATTGTTCTGCCTCCCTATTCTGTGGAGAGAGCTCACATCCCCTAATATGAAGCCCAGACTTGCACACTAAAGCAGAATAGAACCTGAAGAATAGAAAAGCAAAAAGCTGAGGCATCTCCTGAGCAGAGCTGTCCTCTCCTGCTCTGACACAGAACATGTTCCCAGGGTCTGCACACTCAGCACAACCCAAAGCAGCCCTGACAGCAATTCAGGGCTCTGCTGCTCTGCCACCTCTACTTTCCCTTTGAAACAGTTGCTATTTATGTGTCCTACCAGACACAAGCACCCTCAGCACATTCCAGGGCTTCCTGCCTTTCTCCCTTTTCTTGACTCTGGTACAAAATCTCCAAAACTTGACACCAAAGCTGCTTATTGTTTTAGGCACCGATGGCATTAAGTGTAAGGAATACTGCCTAGAAACCACCCAGCGCCCTATTCCCCATCCTCCTGTCCTTCAGAGACTCCTCATTCCTGCTGACACTGCCCACCTGCAAAACCTCAGCTGGGGAAGGAGTTCAGTTTGCTTTCTCTAAGGAAAAGAATATTAAAATAAATAAGAAACAAATCACACCATTAAACAAATTGCCTTGCTCATTAATCAGGCAAACATTTGGGGTTTCTGTTTCATTCATGTACAAGAGTTTCATTTCTGTTCCCTCTGAATTAAACACAAACCTTTCACCACAGCAGGTACAGAGGAACTACAACTTCACACACTCAGAGTTGGTTCAGATTTGTTCTGGATTCCCAATATCAGACATTCATTCCTTCACTACTGTTTTTTTTTTTTTTTGCCATTTTTTTGCCTTTCAATCAGGAAAAGCTAAACTGAAGCATGCAGTGCAAAGTGAGCATGTAATATCAAGTGCAATTTATCCTCAGGGAGGCATCAAATCCAAATTCTGCCCTGGGACATCAGGACAAAGTTTCCGCAAGTGTATCAGGAAGAGAGAGAAGTTTGTCAACATTTAATCAGAATCACAAAGCTGAAGTCATCTGAATTTCCAGAACCGGCAGCTGGAATGATACCTGTGGCTTTAGGAAGTACAGTCAATCTCCTTTCTTTGCTTTAAAGGCATCGAAGTAGGCTATGAACCCTTCAGTGTTTTCTATCTCAAAGTTTGATCCTGTTTCAAGATTATCTCTCCTTCCTTGCTGACAACACCCAGCTTTTTAGGAGTTTTAATTCTATTAATTAATTATATTCCAAAAAGCAGCATTTTTGATGCATATGCTGTTCTTGGCCAAAGGCTGTTTTACCCTTTTTCTTACCTTGAGGAACCATTTTTGTTTGCTAAATATCCAGGGAAGGGACACTACCAGCACTGAAACACACAGCATCTCTCTGACATAAAAATAAACCCAGCCTGCCAACTGTTTGGTCAGCCACATCTCACATTCCTGAGCAAGAGGAGCTTGATCATCACCCATCAGGACTTTGATAGACACGGGCTCCTGTCTCAAGGATAGGAACAAACTGTGGTGTCTCTTCTGACAGCACCCAAAAGGGGTTTTAAACTTACAATGGGATCCAGAACTATGCTGATTTCCCCATTACTCGTAATAATAATAACAATAGAAAGGTTTCTTATTTCTGTTGAAAGGAAAGTGAGGAGTACACCACGGATACAGAAGAGAAACTGAAGCAGCATTTGCAAAAGAAATCAGTAAAATGTGTTTGACCACTGCAAGCAAAGGCAAGGCTGAGAAGTGCTGAAAGTTCATGCCTTGAGCACCTGGAATAAGGCAGAACACCTCGAGGAGATGAGGGAAGCCTCTTCCAGAGGAACAGCAAACAGGGCTCAGTCTGGGCAGGTTTGCTCTGTCCTGCCCAGGGAGGAGCACCCAGCACCAGCCCAGCCACATGAGGAGCATTTCAGAGAGCTACAAAGAACCCACAGAGGTTTGGCTGCTGAAGGAGACAAAACTATTTTTGACCTCAGATACATTTCTCCAATACAAAAAGATTTTTCCATTGTAGAAGTTTGATGATTTCACATTCCAGATATCAATAATTTGAAAGCACTCTTCTATGACTACCTTAAGCATAAAACTTAGTCCTTGAAAACAATCCCATGTCTCCCACAACATCTTTCATTTTCTCACAATTTGTCCAGGGGTGAGAACTGAGTGCCAAGAGCCCTTTAAGGAAAGTGTCTCGTGGCCACAGTTGTTTGTCAGACAGTCTGGCCAGATTTAGAGATGAAAACCCAAACATGGATCATTCTGATGAATTCAAGGTGACAGATAACAAAACAGGAGATGTAGAAAGAATATGATGATTGATTTTTATCCAACAGAATATTCCCTGGATTGCTGCACTTCAGGGCCTGGTGTCTGTAATGGAGAGAGGAGTTGTGAGCAGCTCCAAGTCTGAGCAGCACAGTCACCTGATACTTATTTACTCAAAGATGAAGGCTAAAAATCTGACTTAGAGATCATAAAGTTCTTTAGCAATGAAATTTCTGAAGATGTGTAGGGAAGCATAAGGGAAACAGAATTTCCAAGAGATAAAACAGGTCAGAGAAGGGACGATTTTTCCCCAGCATTAAATGATTCTTCTTGACATAGTCCTGCACCATGCCACCCTCAGCAGGCATTGTTGATTATAATGAAATCTATTTTATCCACCAAACCACCAGCAGAGCAGCAGGGACAGGGGCCAAAGAGAGGATGTAAGGATGGTTGTGATAAAGAGCATAAATAGGTGCTGTGATGAGAGAAGGGAACACAAATCAGCTTCAGGACTCAGAGGAGAGGGGGATACAGGCTGTGTTTGCTTGGAGCCCAGGGCAGCACTGCACAGCAGCTCCTGACAAAAACTGAATGATAATTCCACACCAATGTTTGCAGAGAGCCTTGGGAAAACTTTCAAGCTCTTGGTATTTCAAAGAGCAAGTAGAAAGAATCTCAGTTTAATATTTCAACCTTTACCCTCTCAGTATTTATGACTGACTCAAAGATAATGGTTTTTCCACCACAAGCTCACCTGTGTTCTTTCCAGAGGTTAAAAATCCAGGTAACGATCCAGACTGACCCTGCTCAGCTTTCAGATGCTGAGAAGAGCCTTGCTTGCAAAAGTACAGCTTCTTTCCTTTTAAATAAATAAAGGATTAAATGAAACACAGAGCCTTTGCTTTTGTCAGCTAAGGCATTGCTGAGCCCTTGTGTCACTCCAAACCTGCACAGGAGCCTAAAGGAGGATTATGAAACAACCTCTCCCAAAGCAAAGTCATCAGGGCAAGGACCAAAACTGCTTAAAGACCACAAAATTCCACCTGAGTCCAACATTTAGCTGCTGTGGAGCCTGTCAGAGCACAAATCCTGTGTTGCCCAAGTCCCTGGATGTGGGAAGCACAGCTGATGGTTGCAGCAGCAGACAGAACAGCCCTGGAGGCTGACACTGCTGAGCTGAGCTGCTCCCTGCTCCAGCAGGACTCACCAGAGCTCAGCTTACAGACCCAGCATGGCCAAAATGAGACCCCCAGGACAGACCAGTACAGAAATGGGGATTTTACAGAGCCCTGAGCGTAAGGAACCCACTGGGGGAGCAGCACAGGATTTTTCAAATCCCCATAGTGCCAGAGGCAGAGCCAAGGCTTGCTTGATAAATCAGATAGATTTATCTTTAGAAAGATAAATCAGAATAAACCCCAAAACTCTGTGTTGTGGTGTGCTTGTCACAGGGACACAACCACAGCACATTTAATCCTTTTCCTTGCCTCTAACACCTCTCCCCTCTCCATCTCCTGGATTCTCCTCTCAGTTTTCTGAATCCTCTGCCAGAGCTGGTTTCTCTCCCCAGAAGTTAAAGGGTTAAAGCAGCTACAAGACTGGGAGCTGACAATTCCCCTGCTGTGGGCATCTCCCAGTGCCTGGGGCTCCAAAGGGAGGGCTGTCAGCTGGGATCAGCCCAGGGATGAAGGACCATGCACAGGATCATCCACACACTGCAGCTTCACTCAGTCCCTGGAGAGCTTTACAGAGGAAAACCTAGAATTTGATAAGGAACCAAATAAAGTGAGCTATAAACATCTTCTGCAGCACAAAACTGCTGTGCATCAGGTTTGTAAAACATCTCAGGGGAAAACGGGGGTGTTCTGAAATGCATCACCTAAAAATCTCTCATAGTTCATTTTTTAGTTCGGTTTTTTTTCTTTTAAATTGTGTATCAATCAGACAAGATTCCAAGGGATAAAAACAATGAATAATCCACTCAAAATTAATTCTGCACATTGGTTCAACAGTTTTGAAGGCAATAAATCATCAATCACCAGCACAGGGCCACAGCATCTATTTTGTGCACGAAGCAGCACTTTATCATGGTAAATTTAGCTGTGTCTCATTAAACTGACTGCAGGCTCTGGCCAGCCAGTAAAACCTGAATAGGTTTTCACATTATATTCCTCAGAGCTCAAAATAAATCACAAAGTTTCAGCCCCATGTATCTAAGTGATCTTTAGAAAATGAATTAACCATTGCCACTACTGAACAGTGTGGAGTTGTCTGAACAGCAAAATTTCAGAATCTTTCCTCAGCCTCCATGGCTCCATAACAATCATATTAGAGATTTAAAAGCTAATTTATTCTCCATGCAGTGAAGTAGATTTTGTTTATTTGTGGTGGGTTTTGTTTGGGTTGGGGTTTTTTGGAGTGTCAGTGAGTTACCCTGTACCAAGAGGAAAGCCCAGCCACAGGCAGACAAGGTGGCACATCCCATTCCTCCAGAAATCAATGGCAATATTTCTGCAAGAGGATCCAACTGTGTATGATCAATTTCTCATTCAAATTCATTTCTTCTTCCCACTAAAAATGAAATTAAAGTCAAATTCCTCTGCCCCTTCACCCCCCTATGGATTACTGGCCACATTTTTCACCCCTGTTAAGGCTCTAAAAAATGTTCTACATGTGGCCAACTGTGCCAAGGTTTTATTCCAACCCCACTTCTTTCCTTCACTGCATTCCCACTGATTTTTCATACTTCAGTTATGGTGGGAAGCAGAGACTTAAGGAAGGTGTTGACAATTAAACATGAAACATATGTTCCTGTGAAAATAAAATCAAGATAATCATTGTGTGAATGGTTCTTTGCAGCAAGATAAATGTCCCCTCTGCCTCTGACATCCCATTTTTCATCAAAATGGGCTTGAACAGGCTGGGAACTCTGCTTTGGAACTACCCTGTGATCTGCCAACTTCCAGCTCCCCAAGTGTTGAAAGGTCAGTGTTTGCTCCTGGCAATCCTAATTCTTATTCCTGCTTCAAGGACTGCATTCCTGGCAGGAGAACAGGCTCAACAATCCCAGTTCAGTATTTCCTTGATTCCACTTCAAATCTCTCTCCTGAGTGTGTAAGAAATGACCTTGGCTGTAAGTGCATGTGGATTTTTCTGTTTTACAACTTTAGTGAAGGGAGTGACTGAAAAAGCACATGATTCTCTTCTCATTCAAGATATTTAAACACCAGAACATCTCATGTTAGGATACATTCAATAAATTATTTATCCCCAAGACTCTGGGCTTACCACTGCACCATATTTGTTCCTGTGATGCCCACAGGAGTAATTGCAACACAGCAGAACTTCATCCAAAGGTTCCACAATTCTGTGCTTCACCCTCTCCACAATTTAACCAGCACCATGTTTCTCCATCTAGTTCCAATTTCCAGTGAAATGCTTTAAGAAATTTCTCAGTTTAAGAGGAAAAAAGCTCCAAACCACACCCAAGATCACACAGTAATTGTAATTTTTAATTATCAGTGACTAAAATGTGCATTTCCTCAAGGAGAAGAGCCCTGAGCCTACCATTATCTCTTTTGCAAACACTGCTGGCCCTCAGCTGTCACCAGAGAGATGTCAAAAGGAAGCAGGCAAACCCCAATTCCAACCTCCAGAAATGCAATCCCAGATTGTCACAGCCTGAGTGCAAGTCACAATTCTTTGAAGCACAAGACAGAGCCTGGTGCCCAGCAAGGAAGGCTCCCAGCCTTCCATAAAATCACTTGTGGCAGAGAGCAGGGCTGATTTCCTGCTCTCAGGACAGTAATGGATTGGCAACACTTGTATGAATTTTATTTTCTCCCTTATTGTGGCATCTCAGAGGGACTGTGCATTTGAATATTGAGCTTATTTGTACAGCTCCAGAACAAGCTCTGTGTCACCCCCAGAGAACCTTCCTGCTACAGACTTGAAATTTCCCACCAAGAGCTTCACATCCAAGCTGGAACCCATCCAGGAGCATGGAGGGAATGGGGTGTGCTGGCTGTGAATGAATGCAGCCCACAGCTCTGGATTTCCCTGAAAAGCACTTATTACCTTACAGTGAAATTGGAAATACAAAAACCCTCCCTGATAAACATTTTGACTGTTCACAAACACCCTGGCAGAGGGAGGGATGGATGGAGGGATGGATCTTCATTCCCAGGCAAATGTACATGATCACTTTCTGTTTGCAAACCAAAAAGGCAGTTTCATATTAACCTGTGCAATTCAAACCAAACTTATTTATTGTCTGAGTAACCTTCCATAAAAGCTTTCCATCCCACAGTACCTTTGATTCATGTTAAATTTATCAGAATGACCATTTAGACAAACAGAGAGATTATTCAGGTTATAGTTAGAAATAGTCCTAAGGCTAAAACTAAGCATTAAAAAATATTCAATAAAGCTTTCAAACCTTCTACCTTTGTAAAGCTACTTAGCTAAGCTCCTTGACAATGCTGAAAACAAAATAAAAAAACCCTCAAAACTCATGTTGGATCAGAAATTTGTAGTTTAACATGTTAGTTATATGGTGCCTTCTACCTGTGTAAAATAGGATTAAATTATTACTGAGCAATTCATGGCAGCCTTTGTAACTGAAGTTAATTCACTGCTTTTACCTTAATTAATCTGATCCCATCATAGGTGTACAGATGGATAGTCCTATTTGTGCAGCTGAGTGAGCATTTCCTGGTTGAATTAAAATGGGAGAAGTGGTCCCCTAAATGAGCTGCTACCCTGTATGGCCGCGTATCAAATGAACCATCAGGTTCTTACACATTCACTTCACCTGGGATATTTTTCCAAGCCCCAAAGCATCTGTAGGAACTTTTTAGTGCCATAAGATTCAAACAGCTGCTAGGCAGGGACTAACAAGGAGGAATTCCTATATCCTTGTCACACTCTCAATAATAAATCACCCACTACCAAAAATAAATCAAGGAAAAGATCTAGAACTGCAAATTTTAATCTCACAATTGACTTTTAGTGGGTTTTCCAATGTAATTGCTTTTCCACCAGCAATAATAATCAAAGGACTCATAGTAACAACTTGCACAAATCATTAAGATTCATTTAGTAAACGTGGATTAAAAAAACATATTTTGTTTTCTACTTTTTCAATAGGAAAGCTCAGATTCAGCAGCAGAGTTCAACTAACACAGACTATTGACTGATCCAGTGGCAGCAGTCATTTGAAAAATTAAATACTCCATAATGAAAGATTTCTGCCTTGCAGCACACAGGGGAAGAATCCTGCTCCATGGAGAACTCTGAGAGAGGAGAAGAGGCCACACAAAAAGGAATTCACTTTTGTGGACTATCAGCTGCCAGGACTGCCAAAACCCCATTCACAATCATGAGGAGAGACTGGGAGGAGCTCCTCCAGGTGCTCAAACACTAAAAGCCAAGGGGAGCTCAGAGGTGCTATGGAAACAGAAACTGGTGAGGAGCAGCAGCACCACGACGGTCACTGGCCATGGCTGGCACTGTGACAAATGTCCTGTTTTCCACCTGCCAGCAGAATGAGGTGGGCAGGAGACCAAACTGAAACTGCGACTGACTGAAAAACTACAGCCAT
Organism: Melospiza georgiana; assembly: GCF_028018845.1. Classification (NCBI taxonomy): domain Eukaryota; kingdom Metazoa; phylum Chordata; class Aves; order Passeriformes; family Passerellidae; genus Melospiza; species Melospiza georgiana. The sequence goes on from NC_080432.1 coordinate 14,795,175, forward strand.
TGACAAAACCCTTCAGTTGTGCATTCAGTACCCACAAACAAGTGATATATAAATGGTCATTATCTACAGCTTTTCCTACCATTTCAAACTTGGAAATGCTGGAGCTTTGGTTGTCCTGTACCCTAATTCTGCTCTCCCACAGCTCCATTTTCAGGAAGCAGGAATATTGTTCAAAACAGGGCAAATTCAACATAATCCAACTCTAAGTAACTGGATTGTGACATTTCCCCTTGCCCAGACTCCTTCTAACATTTTTGTTTTTTCAGTTCTTCACTTTACAACATGTGCACTCTTAGATAGAACCCTGAATCTGTCTGACCTCATCCACTTTCTTCTTCCCAAAAAACCCCTCAGAAACAATTTTCTGAGCAGCTCCATTGTCTGCACTCAGCAGGGTGGGACTCCAAACTCCAGCCTAAACACAGCCTGCTCTCACTGCAGGTCCACAAAAGCCACCTCCACACGGGAGTGATGTTTCCCCAGAGATGGCAATCAGCCCTGAGCCCAGCTGCAGGAGAAGGGAGATCCTGTGCAGTCCATCCTACTCCTGCCTTCTCACTTCCAGCAATTGTGTGCTTGCTGCTCCATCTGGGATCCCTCAGGGGGAGAAGGCTCTGCCCCCCAGGCAAGGCTGGGCCAGCTCCTCCTCTCCTGGAGCCTGGAGGTTTCATCCCTGCAGCTTTCTCTGAGGTGCCTGGATTGTGGAGAGCTCCAGCCTGGGCTCAGCATGTCCGAGGCAGCAGAGGGAGCCTGGCACACTGCCCCTGGAGTGCTGGAATCCATTTCCCACTGCTGTGTGAGAAGGGTTTCAGATCTGCATCATTCCTGAGATATGGATCTTTATACATTTCTAAATATGTTTGTTTAACAGGCCAATTAGCCTCTCACTAATCATCTCTCATGCTGGGTAAGAGTCTAGCAATGTAGACAAAAAATATACAGAATATTCCAGTTATTCCACTCCTCTGACTCTCCTGGCTGTGCCACACTCAGGAACATTTCCAGTCTCCCTTCATTGTGTACAGATGAATGTGCTGCTGGTTTACATTTTTTAATACACGCTCCTGACTCAGGCAGAAGGAACACCATGACTTGGGAAGCCTGTTCACCAGGCTGAGCACAAACAGAGATGTAACTGGCTTCCATGTGAGGATTCTGGACACTGTATTAGAGCATTCCAAGTCTACTGACTGCCAAGAGCTCAGTTAAAAATAAAATTACTGTTTTGACCCTTTCAAAATACCTGGGATGTGTTTTGATAAACTTTTTTATTTACTTTATACTATTATCATTATTTCTTACTACTCTCTTTGAATTTCTAACTGCTTACTGCTGACTTGTCTTATTCAGGGTTCAGAGTTTAATTTCTTGACCCACATCCATGAAATGTTTGCAATTATAAAAACATGATAATCCCATTAAGTAGCTGTAAAACCAGTTAAACACAGTAGGAATATTTTTACAGGAGAAAATTATATGGCTCTGCAGAAAATTTTACAAGGAAAGATATTTAAACAAGTGCTACCTCAGAAGTAGCACCATATGTTCCTTTACTTCAGCATGAAAGACAAAACGCCTGCAAAATGAAAAGCAATGACTTTTTCCAGAAGTTACTGCCACGAGATTTTAAAAATACACACTTATTTCAAGTACCAAATCATCAGAGCAATTAAAAGACTAACAGGTTGCTAAATCATGCTCAGGACACACAACCGGGTGTTTGCTCTGGTTTGTAATTGAATTGCAATCCCAATTCAATTGCAGATGAGAATAGGAGCCGTATTAACGTCCCTTTAACCTCTGCCCGGCTCTGAAACCTTGGCCTGCACTCAGAGCACATTTTGGCTGACAGGGGCCATTTAGGGCTGGTCTGGCACGGCCGGGAGCGGCTGGAACTGCAGGAACTTTGTGCTCCCGGGCAGGATCGGTGCTGTGTCCTGTCAGCACAGCTCCCAGGCCGGGAATGTCCGGGCTGTCACCCCGGCATGGCAAACCTCTGCTCCCAACACCGGGAATGTCCGGGCTGTCACCCCGGCATGGCAAACCCCGGGAATGTCTGGGCAGTCATCCTGGGACGGCAAAACCCTGTTCCCAACACCAGGAATGTCCGGGCTGTCACTCCGGGATGGCAAACCCCTGCTCCCAGCACCGGGAATGTCCGGGCTGTCATCCCAGCATGGCAAACCCCGGGAATGTCCGGGCTGTCACCCCGGGATGGCAAACCCCGGGAATGTCCGGGCTGTCACCCCGGGATGGCAAAGCCCTCCTCCCAGCACCGGGAATGTCCGGGCTGTCACCCCGGCATGGCAAACCCCGGCTCCCAACACCGGGAATGTCCGGGCTGTCACCCCGGCATGGCAAACCCCGGGAATGTCCGGGCTGTCACCCCGGCATGGCAAATCCCGGCTCCCAGCACCGGGAATGTCCGGGCTGTCACCCCGGGATGGCAAACCCCGGCTCGGGAATGTCCGGGCTGTCACCCCGGGATGGCAGACCCGGTGCTGGGGAGCTCCGGAGCCGGCCCCGAGCCCTGGGCGGGGTGAATCCCTTGCTGAAGCGCCCCTGCTGCAGTGACCTCGCCCAGGACAGCTCCAGCTTTTGGCAGCAAGCAGAACCTTTCCCCAGCGCTCCCTTGAAGGCAGCCCCGGCTCCGCAGGACTTTAAACAAACATTTCAGCCCACAGAGTTTGACAGAGAGCAGCAGCCACCTACCTGCCAGAGCAGATCTGCCGGCAGGCAGCCAGAACAGCTCTGAACCCCGAGCTCCTCCCTTCCACATCTGCCAAGGCACAGATGTTCAGCCTGAGCCTCGCCGTGCAGATTTATTTCTACTAAGCACCACTTCCCCCTCCCTGGCACACTCACAATATGCCACACTGTTGATGGATGCTGAGGGCCAGATGACCATCTTGCCAAAATACTGTGTTCTCTCTTGTTTTAAGCTCAAGAATGTTCATTTTCAAATTTTATTCTGATGGAAGACAAATGCTCCTCTGGATTTTACCAGTTAGCAGCCTGAAATCCACAGCAGAGCACTGCCCATGCCTCTGGTGGTACCAGCACCTTCATTTCCCAGATCAAAACAACTACAGCCACACAAACACTCTGGAAGAGTAAAAACAGGCCATGAGGAACAGGACAGAAAACAGAGCTTCCTCCAGAAAAGCTATCACAGCCCTTCAGGTGGGGATCCATTGTAAATCACTTTGTGTGCCAAGACATCTTTAAGCAGCCCTGTAAATGCAAAAGGTAGATTAATGGCTTCTAACAGGAATGCTGCACACACAAAAGAGAATTAAAAATAGCTTTGTTTCCCACTAGCCCAGTTCAGGAAATTCAGGAAGGAAGCATTGCCTTAAAAGTTGATTTCGAAAGGAAACACATTGAAAATGTTTGTCTCGAGCTCATTGTTCATCAAGGTGTTTTCTAGGCATGTGAGTAACTTCAGCCCCAGTTTCTACACCATGCTGAGAACAGATTAATCTAAGAATAAAGCTGCTAGAAAACTGACATGATGCAATGGCATAATCAGCAGCAAAACCTCAGGAAACCTGCACTAATTGGTGGCTGATTAATCCTGTCTTGTCTTTTGTTTAGCTCATGGTTCCTAACACACAGGTGATGACGACAATATTTCTGTGGTTGGTAAATTGTTTCCAGAAGTATTGATAAGAGCTGCAAGCAGAAGCAGGCACTACTGACAGGTGTAAGATTTCCTCAGGGTAACTGCACACCCACAGCTCTCCATACACATCAAGGTCTCACCTCCATAAAGACATTTTTTCTGGCTGGGCTGCCACCAGGGGAGCGTTCTCACACATAAATCAATGTTCCACACATCACTGCTGCCCCAGCTCACACACAGGAGCTCTCCAGGGCCACAACCCCATGAATTCATCCAGCCAAACTCTGTGAGCAGAGCTGCCTTCTCTCCTCACTCACACAACACTGCTCCCAGACCCTCTGCAGGCTCAAACTCCTGTTTAAAAGTTGAGCAAGGACAGGACTTGACAATGGCTTTGCACAGCAAGCAAGGGAGCAAAGGAAAACAGCAATGTCCTCCTCTGCCCTGGGTACCCCAGGAGTCACAGACTTGCTCTGGACTTTTCAGATGCTCACAGAACTCCATGGAACTCAGAAAGCTTCTGCAGCACAAACCAGATCAGAATTTTGGGCCTGAAAAGGACAGACATACTGCAAAGGCCATTTCCAGAAGAGGCATAAATGTCATTAATCTGATGACCAATATGTTACATCATCTTTCCCTCTGATGGTGAATTCAGCACATAACACCAAGGCTGTGGGTCCAATTTCTACACTTAAACAGTTGGACTCAATGAACTTTGTGGGTCCCTTCCAACTCAGAATAAGCTGTGAACCTGTGAAAATAGATGTCACTGAATATTTCTTCTGCTACCTTTCAGATCTGCCATACACTTGGGTTTGGGCTCTTCAGCATTTGGCTTCGTGTTCAGAGGGAGAAGTTTTCTGCACAACACATACATGAAAACACAAGTTCACAAAACCAGAGCAAAAAGGGGTGCAAAGTCTGATTACCCCCGTGTCTGATGAGCTCTCCCCAAAATCCCACAATTCCCCATGGTCAGCAAACCCATCAGCTGGGCTAAAGGCTGTCAGAGCAATTCAGAGCAATTCTCCAGGCATGGAGAATAAACACAGATGGAGCTGGGCATGGACAGACCCACAGGGGGCAAAGCAGCACCATGCCAAGCCAAGGTCTACAATCTCATCCACCCCTGGTTCTCCACAGACTGGCCAAGCCCTCGGTTAGAAGCTGAACCCTGAAACTCTCCCAAAAACCATTCCCAACCATGCAACCATGTCTGCTTGCACAGATTTAGCACTTGGGCCCCATACCAGCAGCTCCATGAGCTGAGGTGCAAATCAAGCAGCTGGCTGAGGCAGCAGCCAACTCTCCTGACACCTGACAGACCAGAGAGCTTCAGTGTCTGGCATCAAAGTGCTCCCGCTTCCCTGGGGAACAGCATTTCCCAATAACCAAAATGCAAATACCATCTGGATTTTTCTCATTCCAGGGAGTAAAAACCTACCAGTAACTTTTATCTTTCACTACAGATTCTTGCCCAAGATTTTCCAGAGCCTCTTTGCTTCCTGTCCATCATTACAGGTTTCTGAGCAGCACTGCACAAACAAATAAATCAAAATCTAACAAAACTGGGAAGGTATTAGAAGTACTTAAAGTGTTAAATTTGAGAAAAAGCATCACCTGACTGCATCTTTGCAGTCAAGATCATGTTTCCCCTGCAACAAGGACAAGGAATATTCAAAAATCCTAAAGTGACATGCAGGATTAATATCTAACATCAACTGACTTAAAAATACATGTGCTAAGTGCAGCTCTACTGAGCACAAAGCAGACACAGCCAAGGTTTGCTACATCCCAACTACAGATCTTTGCAGTGATAAATTCAGCAGTATTTTGCTCTCAACACCAAAAGAAATTGTTTCTCATTCAAACATTCTTCAGCAATCCTTCAAATATCCATTTTCCAAAGTGACACTGGAATTAACTGTCAGGTTTTCTTAGTTAAGAAAAATGAATAAAATAAAAACACCACAAAACAGGAAAAGTAGAATAGAATAAGCTGCTCAGTGCCTGAAGGACACACTTCAGGTGGCAGCTGATCAGTAAATACACTGGAATTTGCATTGCTGTACAAAGTGGGTCATGCCAGCCCTTTGTGCTACATCTCCTTTTGGAGTTCCACAGGCACCTTTTCAGGATTCCATGGATACAACTGGCTGTGCTTGCAATATTGCAATCAATAGAAGGCATCAACACTGCTCTACTCATTCTTGACAAATCCAGGATGATGGAGTGGCTTGACAGCACAAAACTCTGGGATCTGTGCTTCCAAGGCAGTCTGGTCAGTCACTTCCATGCTCTTGACCAATGCAGGAATTCAGGCTGAATGGAACATTCCAGTCCACTCAAAAGTGAAAAAAAAAAACCTCAGCATTTGATTATGTTCATGGAGAAGCTAAAACACATAAAATCCCAATGAGTTCACACTGAAATTAGGATTTGTTTCAATAAAAACTCAGGATCTTTTCTCCAAAATATGTTCACATGCTGTGGTTGTAAGTGGTCCCAATGCAGCCCTCAGCAGTGTTGGCTGGAGGACAGGCCAGGCATCAAATTCCAACAACAGGAATGAATCAAAGAGTTCTCAGCACCTGTACCTGGAGGAGACAGATTTGGTGTCTTCTGCTGCTCAGTTAACACTGAAGAGCCTTTGGTCTCAGTGGTTGGAGAGCTGGTTAGGAAAAAATCATTGCTGCAATGCTTTGTCATGTTTTCTTTCTGGACTTAGTGACACTGCAAAAACCTAAAATTCAAAATTTAACTTCAGGTTACACAGATTTCTAAAATGGACCCAAACAAACAAGGTGAATGACAGTGACAGACAAATGACTTCATTCAGAGCACTGCATGAGCAGGGATATTTAAGCATCATGTTCTGTCTGGGCATCCCATTTCAGTGCAAGGAGTGAAGGGCTCAAATCCTTGGAAGGATCTGAGTCAATGTGCAGGTTCTGCCTCACAGCAGTCATGTGGTTGTGCTTGATATATTCATCTGCCTCCAGTGGAATGTTCTTTTTGTTTCTCATAATCCAACACTATTTTTAGAGGCTCATCTTAATGTCCTCAGCAACGTTTGCTGACCACAGAAGTCATCAGATGGATTTTGAACATCATGAAAGTTGGTTCACTGTAAACCAAAGACAGGCTCAGGAGCCAAGAGGGGATGTGGGTCAGGAATCAATGCTTTTCTCCAGCTGCACTTGGCCTAAATGGAGCTTATCACAGAGTGATGAATCAGCCTTGCACCCTTGGTAGCAAGCACTGACATTTTCCTTTGAATCCAAGTCACAGGTACAGGCTCCACTGTTGATCAAGGCAAATTTTCACAGCTCACAGGAGCTTAGGGAGATGCACTGAAAGAAATCTGGTGAGATTTGAGGTCAAACATTTGAAGGAGCTATCTCACCACTGATCAGATTAGAGGTGTTTAATATTACAGGCATAAAGGCTCTGGAATAATTTGTGCAACCTTGAGGAAGTACCAAAATGGAGGAGACCTTTAGGAGACATTCCATACTGTGGCTGCCACATGGCTCACTGTGCTTTTCCAGCTATGACACATCTTTTACTCTTGACAGTGCCTGAACTGCTGTTTCACTGGTCCAAATAACCACTCCATTCATTGTATGGACTTTTACAAACCAGTAAAGTTCACATGAATTGTGCAAATAAAAAATACAGGGTAGAAGAAGCATGTCCTTGCTGAGCTACACAGTCCAGAGCTGCTGCCTTCTTCACTCCCCATGAATGTTACAGAAACAATGCAAATATGCCCAAATTTGATAGCAGAAATGAGGAGTAGCACTGAGACTATTTGTTATTCACAGCCTTCACAGAACTGTTCATCTTTTAAGACAGCCTAGCTCAAGACAGCAGCTTTCCCATTCACAATCAATAAATTTGCACACACTTCTATGCTGCATACCAAATGCTCATGGACACAGATTACAATCCTGGCCCTCCTCTGTGTGCCTTGCAGAATTAAAAACACTTTAAAATAAATGTACAAGTTCACTAAATAAGCACAGAGTAATATCATTACTGCTTCTTTTTCCAAAGGCAATTTTAGTTGATGCCCTTCACCCCCCATGTTATACTTGTATAACTCCTTCCCTCTCCAACAATTACTGTACTGCTTTGTGCAATAAGCAAAATTGAAAGCTCTGCTTCAGTCCTTGCTGATTCTCCTCACAGAGGCCACCCTTGAACCAGTGAAGAAGCCCAGGCAGACAAGATTTACATCAAGATCATGACTTGAAGATAATTCTCAGTGCTCCCTCAGTAACTATATATCTCTGCACATGACAATATGACCCAAGATAAGCTGTGCTTCAGTTTACTAATTAAGACATAACTTACAAAGACATTACCAGCTCAGAAGCCAATGAATTTTCAATGCCAGTCATTTTCTTATGAACACAAGGCTTTATTAGAGCTCATTAAATACCCTGTAATTTGGAATGCCTTGCTGTCCCTTACTCCTGTCAACATCCCTGCACTTTGTGTGTGTGGCAGTACAAAATGTGAACGCCACACTACTCTGCCTGCCAGCTCTTCCCTAACTCTTAACCCACTCAGCTCCAAGCCCTGCACAGCCCTCCACTGTTAACTTCATAATAAAACTTAAAAATAAACAAATAAAAAACATTGAATAGGTGAACAGAAGAGACAGGACATTCTGACTGGCAAGTATAATACACACTACAAGGTTGAATGTATTAAACAAGCATCACTCACCAAAAATTACTGTAATATACTGATTGTATTGTAAGTGCCATAGTTCAGAGAATTTTACAATTCAATCACTAATATTTCTAAACCCATATTTTATTTTTCTAAACTTATAGCACTAACTCCAAAAGCTGTGTGAAGAACTGATACATGAGGTCCTGAGCTCAGGTTAAGGGCACTCTCTCTTATGCAAGGGCTCAGACAAGGCTTTAATGTGAGGATTTGCCATTCTGGCACTAAAAGAATAGAACAACACACAGATGTGCCCACTTATTTCAGGCAGACAGCACCAAGAGCCTGCAAACTCCTGACAAGCTCTCTGAGGTAAAGGCAAGTGACTCACACCTTGACCCAATCTCCATGAAAAATAAATAAGCTTCTCTGCTGTTTCCTGTACACAGCAAAACAAACTCCCACTCACCACTCAGAAAATGCATTGTTTCTCAGAAACGCCCAACGAAATAAAGAAAACAGAAGATGAATATGCCAGCTCCATAGCAGGTGTACCAGTACCACAGCCAGGGGGTGGGAGCAGGGCTGGCTCGCACAGTGGGGACATGATCACTCCCGGCGCTGGGATGGATCAGCTGCCCGTCCCTCCCGGGGCCAGGGACATTCCAGGGGACACTCCAGACACGGGATGGCCACACGTCCCCAGTCACGGAGCCAGCGCGGCTCCTCCCTCCGTCCCGCTCGGCAGAGACGGGCACTGCTCCGGGGCTGCAGGGAGGCACCGCACGGGAGCGGCGCCCAAATCCCGGGCAGCACAGACTAACAGGGACCCTGCTCCCAGAGAGCCCAGGTACACTGCACATGGCTTAAGGGAATGCCTCTGTTCCATCCAAGAACGGCCGAATTAGCATTAAGTCCTCACTACAAAACACAACCATCAGGATATGCACCCTCAGGGAGAAAGGAGAAGCCAATAAAACTTGGAAGCAGTGATTTCCCAGAAGGTGCTGGGGTGTTCTCAGTCTCCCTGCACATCCCACTGCAGCAAGCCCTGCCCCCAGCGCCTCGGATCAGCCTCTGAGCTGGGCAGGAATCAGTGCTGAACATCCAGACAACGTGTGAAACCAGGCTGTAGCCATGATATTTTCTGAAAAATCCTTCCCTTAGGATTTTTCCTCCTGAGAAGCTGGGAGGCCTCAGGAGCAAAATGCAAACATTGATTATCTGCTGCTGTGGAATGCAACAGGTGCATCTGTGATTGGTCTCATGTGGTTGTTTCTAATTAATGGCCAATCACAATCAGCTGGCTCGGACAGAGTCCGAGACACAAGCCTTTGTTATCATTCTTCTTCCTTTTCTATTCTTAGCTGGCCTTCTGATGAAATCCTTTCTTCTATTCTTTTAGTATAGTTTAATATAATAGATATCATAAAATAATAAATCAAGCCTTCTGAAACATGGAGTCAGATCCTTGTCTCTTCCCTCATGCTCAGAGCCCTGTAAACACCACCACACCAGGCCACTCTCCATAAGGAGAGGCTCAATCTGCCATTGACACAGCCAGAGTTTGCGGCAAGGATGATCCACTGCACACTAAAACATTCACATCTAAAGGAGTTATGTCAGGGAAGTTAAGGACATGGAATTGTAAACCTCTCCCAAAAGTCCTACAACGTGGCTTTCTAGCAGGTTCATTGTTTTCATACTACAAAACACATTTTCAACATACTAAATCACTCCCCCAAAAAAATGAGTTGGGTAATGAATGCAGCATGCTGTAGTCACATCCATATTCACAACTCATGCCCCAGTTCTCTTACAGTGTGTAACAGCCAGAACCAATTTACAAGTCTGACATCAAACCTACAGAGCTCAATTGAAAGACTCTGATTGACAAAGCTTCAGAGCTCCACACTTCTAAATTAAATACCCAAAATAAACATGACATCACAAGAAAAAAAATTCTACTGATCCTGGTGGCCTTTGGTTTCACTCTGCAAGGTGAGCAATGCTGCCCCAGGCTCCCAGCTGTGCAGTGCTGGGTGCCACCAGGACAGCTCAAATCACAGCCAGAGTGTGTGCAGTGCCATTGATGACAGGCAGATTATTTGCATTTCAACTTGAAGAAACATGAAGTGTAAGAAAACACACATGGAAACATGACATCATGCCACTCTTGAGCCAGCCAAGGGGAGCTGTTTGCACAGAGAGGGTATCACTTAACTCAGCAACATTGTTAGGAGTTTTTTCTCTCTGGAGTCACACTGCAGTTTCCCCTTTTTACTCAGTGCAGTGTTTTCTAATTTAATTTTCCTCCTCACAAATGCATTTATAAGAGAAAGTGTCCAAAATTTATGCTGAGTCTCTGTTTAGCCTGCAAACACCTTTGCTCAAGGAGAGGTGATGCTGCATCTGTTCTGTAAGAGCCCTCACACCTCCAGCAGTACAGGAGGTGTTAGTCAGCACTTTGACTTCTCTTCATTAATAACCTCAGCAGGAAGCAAGAAGCACACATGAAAGCCTTTGGATCCTTCCTTTCACACAAAAGTCAAAGCTCAGAGTAAAACAAAGGACTTCTTAAAATAGAAAAGTTGAAAATAAATCACTTAGATGAAAAAACCAACACTCAGACTGCAAATGCTGAAATCAGATCAATTTATAGAGGCACTTACACCCAGATATCTGTGTCAGAGCTGAACTGTCAAGTGTTCTTCTAGGGTCTATTAATGCTCTCTTCTCAAAATGTTTTTACTGCTGGTATTTTCTCTCTCATTTCAGCAATCTTTCTATCCCAAATACTTCTGTTCTCATTACCCAGAACATTTAGGTGTGATTACTGCAAAAGATTATAATGTTTTGTTTGGTTAAAACCTCTAGAATTAAATACATGTGTTTTCAATTAACAGGCACCAGGCCAAATTTAGCTCTCCCATCCCATTTTCTGTCACTCCAAAGTCTAAGGACACTCATTTCAGGAAAATATGTAGGAGAACCATGAAGCAGAGGGTATTTTTAAAGCCTTATAAATCTTATAAATGAAAGTTGACATGTCATACAAGAAAAAATACCAAGATCAAACCTTTGAGCATAGAAGATGAGAAGAATTATGAAAGGAAATGTTATCACCTCATCCTTTATTCCTCCAGCTGTGCCTGTGAGCGAGAGGCTGAGGTAACTTCCCCCATAGCTTAAAACATGCATGAAGGCCAATGATTAATGCATAAACACACCCTGCAAAGCAGCTCCAGCTGCACACAGCACATTGCTGATGGCACTGCAATGTCACACTGCAGCCCCACTCTGGGAGCAACCTGCAAACCCTCTGCTCCACCCCACACCTTCACCCACAGCCCCAGCTCTGGGGAGCTCACACCCCCTGTGGGATCCACTGCTTCCCTGTGCTCACAGCACTGCAAATCCAGCTAAAGGGGAGCTGCTGGAAACTCCCATTTCTCCAGGAATAGCCAGGCTGCTCCCAAACATGCTCCCAATTAGGAGCAGCAGCTCCAGGTAGAGAGTACAGCACTTTTGGAATGAGGTCTGACATGCAGAGGAATAACTTCTCCTCTCAGACATGATTCAGGGCCCAGCTCAGAGCAAGGAAGATGGGACAGGCTTGTACTGACTCTGGTAAACTCTGACTATGCAGTTAAAATATTTTATTTTACTCCTTTAAATATCAAAACACGTTTGTCTCTGCTGTTTATCACCAGCACTTCACTCTTGCTGCTCACATGACAGCCCACAAGAACTACAGTAAGTTTAGAACTTGTGCAAACTCATGACACAGATGTGCAAACATCTGTCAGCTACAGATCCTCCAGATTTGAAAGCAAACTGGATGGCACCAATGTGATATAATACTGTATGTACAGCATGGCTTTGGGATCATTATCAAATATTGTCCTTTTGTGCTGCTCAGCAGAGTCTGGGGCCAGGTTTCCAGGCCATTTCCCAACTCCCATTGTCACAATTTCAGCATCGCTTACAACAAGCCCAGGATTTTTATTGCCTACTCTCAGCTGGCAGGGTCAGGTACACATACAACATCCAAATTCACATTTACACATTATTTTCACAACAATAACAATTTATAATGAGCAGCACTTCTACCACTTCCCCACAACTTTACAGTAGCTGACAAAATCAGAACACAAAACACCCAGAAGGACTCAGCCTTGCTGTGAAGACCAAGTATTTCCCTGAAGTTTAAAGCCTTCTCTTCACAGCAGAGCTGTCAAGAGTCTTACCAAGTTTGATCAAGGTCAGACAGATGTCAGAATTAAACCTCAAGCTTGCAGCAAATTATATAAATATAAAAGAAGAGAGGTTTGACAACTTTCTGGTGAGAGGAGTTGTCAAACCAAAGAGCACTTCTCTGTAGAAGTGCTTCTATAAAGCCCAGGGCAGGCAAAGCTCTGATTAAAGTCAATAAAGAGCCTCCCAGAGCAGCAGCTGCCCTCTCCAGCCCCTTGTGGCCTGAGTCCAACCTTTTGACAGCTGAAATATGCTGCACAATGGATGCCAGTCAGCTCAGGAGTAAAGTAACGACTGCTTTCACTGCACTGCTAGGAATATGGTTCTTAAGGCTACTTGGGGAGAAAATCCCAAAAACAAACAGAAAGCCTACAGTGCTGGTAGCAGAAACCCCATATCTTCCTCCCCCTGTGAGTGAGTTTTAAAAATAAATACTTAAAACCTTGGATCACCTTCCTGCATAAACTGTGGTGGACTGATGAACTCATGGGTGCAAGAAACAAGTCATTTTTAGAAATCTGGTTCCACACTCTGTGCTACTTACAGAAGGTCAATTGTAAACCCAAAAATCTGAATGGAGAAAAATATAGCATTTAATGGAAGTTGTGTAAGACCACCTTGAATAACTTCTGTATTGCACATCTTCACATATTTTTCACACACTCACCTTTTTAATCCTTTCCAAGTCTTTAGAAACAGGAGTCTCTACACTTACCATGCTGGGGTTGGTCAGCCCTGTCAAAAACACACATTTCACTGAAATCAATGTGGATTTGCCCCTGCAGAGAGGGGCTAACTGAAGGCATTGTGCAAGTTAATCCCAACAGGTCACTGACAAGTGTGACAAAGGTTGGGGACAGCACCCATCTCACAGCACATCCAACAAGTGGCCACTTCCACTGATGCCAACACAGCTTTCACAGCTGCTCATGAAATGGAAACACTTGAGCTCCACCACAGACAATTTGCTGAGGCAAAATCAACACTTTCTGTGTAGAGCTCAATTTCAAATCGAAGTGTAAAGGTCTGAGAAAAGGGTTTTCAACTAGAACACTAATTGCCTTCATGAGAACATCCCAAAGCACGTGGAAGAAATAAAAAGTAGCAGGCTATAGTAATTGTGCTAAGTCTAAAATGAGTGATTTCCCAGCAGAGTAGAATGGCTGAACTTTGTAGCTTTCAAAATAACAAGATACTTACATTGTGACTCTCCTAAGACAAATAATTTATTTCCATCAGTCAGGATATACTGCACTTAAAACTAGGCATGTTCATTGGAAACCTTTCTAAAAGGCAGCAATAACAGCAAAGAAACCCCTTCTTGATCTTCTTAAATTTTTAATTTGTTAAGATTAAAAATATGCAAACTCAAGGCTTTGAAAGGAGCTATCAGATTCATTTCTATTGAGCCTACTCTTACCTGGGGTCTTTTCCAAAGTTTATGGATAAGGATAAAAGAAGCCTTCAATCAATAAACAGGAAACTTTAAAATCTTTAAAATTACAGACAAAGCAGATTAGGAAGGTGGAAAGAAATTGGAGACACTCACCTCCACTCTGCTGACTCAGATACAAGCAGGACAAGAAACATAATGCAATTCCTGTCTTATGCAAACACAAATGCACCTGGGGACAAAGAGTTTACATCTACCAACCACAGACCAGGGTCTGGGCTGCGATCTTCTCCTTGATACCCCACACCAACACTCAAAATGCATTTTCTCCCTACTTCTTTAATCTGCCCCACACCTGCTGGATGGACAAACATGTATTCCAATGAGATTATCTGCTAAAGGAATAATGGTAACGCCAGACTCACTGCCTTTCACTTCACACCAAACATCATTCCTGCTGCAGAAATAGCTGCAATAACACCAAAACTGCCTTAGCAATTTTCAAAGGGAGCTTTTGCTCCAAGCATTGACCCACCATTCATTCCGTTGTACAAACTCCTGTGGTGAGGGGACAGCTCATCTGTCACTTGTCTCCTGAGGGTCCCTTCTCTGCTGCCTCCGCTGAGGTGTTTGAGGTGCTCTGGGCTCCCTCCATAGTGCTGTTTGAGGTGCTCTGGGCTCGTACCCCTCACCTTGTGCAGGTGCTCTGTACTTCCACTGGGCGTGTGCTTCTGCAGGTGGTCAGGGCTGCCCCCGCTGTGCTTTTGGTGCTCAGGGCTACCCCCAGGCCTCTGCTTTTGAAAGTGTTCAGGGCTACTACTCAAAACATGCTTTGGGATAGTTTCTGGGCTGCTGCTGCTGTGCTTTTGTGGTTCAGGTACTTTGACAATGGTTTTGTGGTGCTCAGGGCTCGGCCCTTTCAGGTGGTGATCAGGACTGCCAGAACCTCTGGGCTTCTGCAGGTGCTCGGGGCTGATACTCCTGTGCTTCTGATGCTCAGGGCTCCCTTCCCCCCGAGGTTTCTGCAGGTGCTCTGGACTGGTGCTTGGGTGGTGTTTGTGATGGTCTGGGCTGTCAGTGCTGCCCGTGCTGGAGGTGCTGCTGCCATCCCCCACATCTCTGATGTAGGCGCTGGCGGCCGTCAGCTGGCACAGGCTGATCTGGCTGTCGATGGAGCTCCGGCTGCCTGCTCCTCCGCTCTTCTCCTCATCCAGCAACACACACAACTCCTTCAGCTCCAGGTTCTCCTTAACCACTTCTTCCTGCCTCACTTCCAGCTCCTTCAGCTTCTGCAGGTACAGGGCCACCTCCTTGTGCATGACGCTGGCGCTGTACCTGCCCAGGCGCTGCCACTCGCGGGACACCCTCTTGCCCTTCTGCCGGTCGTCATCCAGGAAGCAGCAGAGGTCCCTCAGCTCCTGGTTATCTTCCTGCAGCTTCTGGTTGATGTCCTTGAAAAGAAAGATCATCATGGCAGAGGGGTGTCTAAAGGAATTGATGTTAAACTGTTACTGCAGACTTGTGTTTAAGCACTCCAGTAAGGCATAAATAATCCCATGTGCAGATCTGGCACGTTGGAAATGCCCCGTGCTTTGAGCAAACAAAGCTGCTGTCCAGCAAAAACTTTCCTTAGCTTGGAGCTAATTTCTAATCTCTGATACAGCAGAAAAGTTTCAGGTGCTTAATTAATTTTCATCCTAAATACCAGAGTAATTTAGCTCCCAAATTGGGCAAAGATTGTAAGTGCTCTCATGATGATCTCACTCCCCTGAGAAATATTCACCTGCAAGTTATTGCTAAATAAAAGTGCAAGGTACATCAGAAATTGTAATCTCTCTTAAATAATTAATTATTAACATTTAGACTCCCTAAAGCATAGTCACATATAAAGATGACCATTTTAGGGAGTTTTTAAAGAGAAGGGTGTGCTGGATTTTGTTTCTGATTGGCATAAAAAGCCTTGTCAGTTGTCACTTAACCAGGACTGCTTCAACCACTCTGAAATGAAATAATCTGCTTAAATAGATTTTCTTTCACCCTTAACAAAATGAAGTGCAGGATTCTATGCCCTTCCCTAAGTGAGGAACAGTCTGAAGCAAATGCTGTGAAATAAAAATGTTCAGGGCATTACTACAGCAGAATAAAAGCATTTCCAGTATTTTATCTTTTTAGTTTGGACTTGTGACCATATTTGTTTTTCTCCCATCATCTACATATCCATTCCTTATGTGTGACATTACAGCCAGAGATTAGCCAAAGTTGTTAAAAAGTCAGTCTTATGGAAACACCATTTCAGTAAAGTTCCCTAAGGAAAGGAAGCTTTTGTAACTCCATCAGATTTAGGTGTATGAATGCCTGTGTTTGTCCAATTTTTACCTCAAATAACCTGGAATTTTAACAATTGCAACCTGTACTTGATAATGGCAAAAAAAATCTCAATGAGGCTTTAAGGTGTCCTTAAAAACCTCACCTAGTGAAACATGTTTGAAACGATCCCACAGTAGAATAAAAAAAAGTTGTGGAAGTGCACAATTCCTCAGTGAGGAAGCAGGACACTCCCATCCAGCCAGCCATTCTTACTCATGGAGCAGTTATTTCACACAGGACAAAGGAGAGAGATTCCCAGACACCAACACAGGGCTCAAGAAATCTCCTTCTCCCAGATTCTTTCTGCAAGTTCCAGCTGAGGCATCTGAACAAAAGGAGGAAGTCAAACAAGACTCAAGGAGTTTGGAATTGAGAGAGGAATTTGTGACTCTGTCCTACCCACCTGAAGTGTGTTTGGTCAGTTATCTGGAAGCTGCAGAAATCCAGATTTAAAACATGAGCTTCAGTTTTACTCAATACCACCATGGGTGGGTCTTTTATACCCTCAGACACCACCAAAGGGACACACATCCTTTGCAGAACACAAAAACTTGGGAGGCAGGAACTGTCTTCCCCCACGAGCTATTTATTTCATGCCATGCCATTATCAAAGACACTTTCTCAATAATTCTGTCATTTAAAGCCATTGTACAAGTGAAGAACTCTCTTCTAATGCACTTTCCTGTAATAATTCAAAATCCCACACTGCATCTCTGTCTCTTCTCTCCTTGCCTCCAAGCTCACCTCACTGAAGGAATTTCCTGAAAATTCTCAAAGCAATGAGCCAGAAAATGCTCTGTAGTTCTCCCTACTCAAAGGTAACTTTCCAGGTCTATAATCCACAAGGTACAGAGCAAGGTATTGCTCTGTAAATAACAACACTTTCTTCCCAGTCCTCAGAAGTGGGAAGGGAGCATTAGGGACTAAGCTCCTCATCCACAAGAGAGTGAAATTAAGAGTGGATAAAGCACTACAGACTTGCTCTGCCTCTGTCTGCAGCCTGCAGGAGCACACAGCTAAGAATGGTTTGATCAGAGATATGTTATGTTACCAGATGTCTTTTCAGACAGTAAATTAGGGATTGGTTCTGACCATCCCAAACCCGAGCCCAAGGGTTTGCCATCCCCTGCCACAGGCTGCACCGCATCCTGGAAACGACCAGCTCTCTCCAGCAGCCTACAGCCTGCCTGACAGACTAAGTCTGTCTGAAATAGTGACAGAAAACAGCGTGAGCTACAGAAACCTTATTTCTGTGCACTTCAGGCAGGATCATTTAACCTCACTCACAACCAAGGAACTCTAACACAAAGCTGACAAGACTTCAGCATTTTTATCTACCCAAAAAATACCGGGGCAGAGCATAAACCAGCCGTGCCCCACCGCCTGCCTAATAGCTGGTGATCCCTTAGCCGGATACTTTGATTATTAAGCGGGATCAGACGCTTTTCACCCCGCTCCTCATGCACTTTTCTTGGGAGCGGCTCCTCCCAGACCATCCACCTGACGAGATCGCTCCCGGCGGGAGGCACCGCTCAAACTTCACGGCTCCCACCCTGCCCACCCCGCTACCTTCAAGCCGCGGATCTCGCCGAGGTGGAGCTGGAGGCGGCGGTTCACCTCGCGGATGAGGTTGCTGTGGTCCAGCATCGCGCTCATCTTCTCGGCCTCGGCGCGCCGGAGGCTGCGGATCAGCTCCTCCTTGCTCCACTTGAGCAGCTCCTCGTCCGACACCTTGGACAAGTCCTCGGCCGGGGCTGCTCCGCAACTTTCCGCCGCCACTTTGGACATGGTGGCGGCGCGGCAGCCCGGGGCACTCGCGGAGCCTCCCCGCGCTCCCGGGGCCGCCCCGCCGCCGCCGCCGGGGGAAAGGGCGAGCCCGGAGCCCGCGGGGTGCCCCCAGCTCCAGCGCTGGGCCGGGGGGAACGAGGGAGACCTCTTCTGGCCCCAGGCAGCGGATCCTGGAAAAAAGGAGGAAAAGGAGGAGGAAAGGGCGTGGAGGAAGCCGGGCCACAGGCTGGGGAGCAAACTTCCCCCGTCGAGAAGGAGAAAAGAAAAAATAGAAAAAAGACCGAGACAAAAAGATCCCCGAGACAAGCCCGGCTCTTGCAACAGGTCAGCGACAGCTGCGTGCGCCCAGTTCCCGCTGCAGCGCAGGGATGCGCGGTGGCTCTCACGGTACCCGCCGCCCCCGGGCTGCGGGATGCAGGGGAGGATGCCAAGTGCCGATGGCGCGCACCATGGCGGTGGGCAGAGCGGGACCGAGCGGGAATGAGCGGGAATGAGCGGAGGGCCGGAGCGGAGCGGGCGCTGCCGGCGCCAGTGGCGGGCGCGGGGCCGCTCGCGGCTTTTCAGCGGGGCGCGCGCCACGTGCGGGCGGGGGCGGCGCGGGCCCCGCGCGGCTCGCGGGCGCCCCCTGCCGGCCGAGCCCCGCCAGCGCGGCCGGGACCAGCCCGGGGCGGCCGCCGGGACGGACGGACACACCCGAGGGACGGACACGCACACCTGCGGCCGGGACACACCTGAGGCAGCGTCCCGGCTCTCCCAGCCGGTGACCGCCGCGCCCCGGCGAATGGAGGAACAAACGCAGCCGGCCGCACCTCCAGCAGCGCGGCAGGTCACACGCATTACATCACCGGCAGGCAGCGCCGCCCCGGCTCAGCGCGGCTCGCACCGAGCCTGGGGCAGCTCCTTACTCCAGCTGGGGGTCGCACGTCATAAAGTAAACCCCTCACAGGAATTAGGCTTGGGCTGCTCATACACCTTCCCTAAGAATACTCAGCCGCAGTGTAGCAAGAGACTCACATTCCCCAGTTCGCTCAGAGATACAAAGACTCTGCATAAATCTGCCTTGCAGATGATTTGAGAATGAAACTTGATAATCCATTCATGCTGCTTACAAAGAAAGATGAGACGGCAGATCTCAGAGGCAGAGGTGGATGAACTGAAACGATTAGATGAGTAATTGGTTGAATCCCTATTTTTCAATCACAAAGTTCCCCCTGAACAACCCCCCTGCGGGCAGAGGAGGCTGCCTCGCTTAATGGGCCCTTCCTGCCTCCAGTTGTGCAATTTTAGAATTATGTAGTATTAAAGAAGATTTCTAGCTCTTGAGGGGAAAATTGAAGTAGTTAATGCCAGCTCTGGCAGATCACAGGGTTGTAGCTGGCTCTGCACAGGCAGATGCAGAACCTGTCCCACATCACTGTCCCAACCGGCGCCCTTGGCATTCCCTGCCAATGGCAGAGGCCCAGCCCAAGGATTATTTTCTGCTCTTAGTCCTGTTCAAAAGTTGCTGCTTAAATGGTTAAATCAAACATTGTTCCTTTGTTCTTACTGCTAATCCTCTCCCTGAACTGCCAGCTGTACTTGACCACAATAAAAGTTCTCCTGCTCCTATCCATCCTGGGCTACACTTGGGCTTTTCCCCACTCAAGTCCTCCATGTTTCCCCTCCCAATTGTCATGAAGAGATGTTCTTTCAGCTGATCCATTTTCCATGTGCCTCCAGCCTTCCAGGCACATGCCAGACACTCTGGTTCCACAGGAGGGTGGCTCAGCTGCAGGAGGAACCCCAAAGCCCATCCCTGTCCATCACAAGAGCTCCACCCAAGCCCCAAGCCCAGAGCTTTGCCAGCATGAAATCCCATTTCTTGAGCAGCACCAAGGATTGTGTGAAAATTTTATTTTCTCTGCAAACTCTATCACTCTCTTAAATCCCCTGATTTTTTTTCCACTGCAAAGAACAAAGCTTGAGATAAAAGCATCTGACCAGCCACAGCAAAAATACAGTAAGAGGCCATGAAAAGGAGCTGTCATCGTTTATGCCCAAATATATTTCATTTTAATGCAACTGAAAAAGAACAGCTTGGCAGCAGTAAATAAAGGCTTTTCTTCTTCTAATTCAGCAGCGTATGAGTTGAAAGGTCACATGATGTCGGATTTTTAAAAGTTCAAATTAATTTCCATCCTTGAAATAAACAGTTAACTGAAAAATGTCCAAGAACTTTTTAATCCAAAAGCTCCAGGGAAGAGTGCCCACTTGCCTCAGTGTTTGCAGCATTTCTCTGGAGCAGCATTTCACAGCTTTGATCAGGAGGAGCCATGGAAAGCACGGATCTGAGAGGAACAGCTCCAGGGGACACCGTGTTCCCCACAAATACAAAGCACCTCCACAGTTGTCTCTTCAGGAGGCACAGTGTTATTTCACAGGCACCAGGGAGATAGGGGAATTCATGGAGCATGGACACTGGAAGCAGTTCAAACTTCAAAGGCCTGGGACAAATGTAGCTCTAATAATGAAAGCAAAAGTGTATCAAGTGAAACTAATCTGGAACGTTTCTATAAGGAGAGGATCTAATTTCACATTCACTCACACTGGTGTAACAAGATCAAAACCAGAGTGGAAGTGCAACATAATTACTCCCATCTCCTTTAAGTTTAAAATTTTCCTCTTAGCCCACCTCACTGCCCAAATGCCAAGAACTTCCCTACTCCTGGGCTTTACTCTCAGGGGTGAGGACCACAAAACAAACACTCTGCTTTTCACATCAAAGCTGCATTTTTGCAATACTCCCCTGAATAATTCTCATTCACAGCCTGCAATGGAGAGTCTGGGCAAATGGGTTTGGAGACTGCAGTGCTGGGATTGCTGCAGCCCCTGTCCTGTCCATCCCTGGCAGTTGCTGTCCATCCTCCAGCTCCTTCACTCCAGGTGCCAAATGCCAGCAGCAGTGTGGATCCACAGCCAATTAAACCTCCATAGCTGGCCATGCTTTGCCAGCTCAGGAACATTTCACTGCCGTGTCCTGCTCACGCCTGGACATGCAGACACCAAGGAATTGTTGCTGGAAAATTTCTCTGGCATATCCTCAAGGACTTGCTTTCATGGCTGTCTGCAGACCTCCAGTGCTTTGAGTCCCTGACTGCTGGGCAATCTCTAAGGATTATTATAACCAATAATAATTATCTGATGATTTTAAACTCTTGGACATTTCCAATGAGGCCCTAAAGCTGTTCAATAGCTCTCTGCCAAAAATATGTCATAGCCAAGTACTTGCCTAGCAGTCATTTTACACAAAGATGGCTAAACTGTTTTTGTTCAGACCTTCCAAAAATAGTTTTGAGAGGAGTTCAGACTTGAAAAATGTCATTCCCAAATTGGAAGTAAGTGGAGAGAGCTTTAAAAATGAAAAGTTCAAGTAATTTTAGTTACAGTTGCTTCTAGATGTTGCTCCCGTCAGTCATGTGTCTGGAGCTGACACCCTACACAGCATCCCCAACATCAGCTGCTCTCCAGCACAGCCTGTCCCTGGGAGAGCTCCTCACCTTCCCATCCCTAAGCAAGGAGCGGGTTCCCTTTCCTCACCTTCCCATCCTGGCCCTGCAGAGTGTCTCTCCACCATGGCACACCCCAGGCATGCATCTCCTGCCTGCCAGCCTGGCCATTGTTCCCTCATTTGTGTCACTGTCACAGCCCTCTCTGTCCATCCCTAGGTTAGAGATCTCCCCAGCAGCTTTGCCAAAATGGTTTTGCCTCATTTGGCCGGGTGGACCCCACCTCAACACTTCCCAACAGTCCTTGACACCCAAAGAGGGTCCCATGGTCACAAAAACCAGATCCCTGCTGTCAGTGCCCCAGGAATTACTGCCCACAGGATCCATTCACTGCTCCTCCATCACAGGATTCACACCCCAGCCCTGCCACTCCTGCACAGCATAAATGAGATGATGCATTTTACAGTGCAACACAGATCAACTGTTCCTAATGGAGTCTCCAGCAGAGTTCAGAGTGTTGGTGCACATCAAAGTTAATAGTCTGACACCAGGCCATCCACACAGCATTTCCTGCTTCACTGCATGCCCACTGCCACTGCACAAAGGATATTATGGGTAATGTCATCTGGCTAAAGCTGGCCACAAACAAAACCCTTCAGTACAGACACTTTGTATTAAAGCCTTTACAGATGGAATCCTCGTCCTTTGCTCCTGAGCTGACCCCAGGTGAAAGTAAAGGCCAACTCTGAGCAAACCAAAGCAGGCAACATACACTTTTCTCATCCCAGAAATGCTTTGAGAGAGAAAGAAGTTCATGTATTTCCAACTAGGAGAAAATGCAAAAGAAATCTAAAAAAAGTTTTCAAAATAATAGTCTGAAGAGAGGGGGGAAGCTCAGCTTGAATTAATCATTGAGCTTTTTAAAACTTCAGAAGTTGTAACTTAAACCTTTTTACTTAATTACTTGTAGTAAATAGTTTCTATTTATTCTGTAAGAAAACTAACTACATAAAGAGTTTTTTCTTCTTGAAATTGTTGAGAAGTTTACCTCCATATTTCAAAATTCAGAAATTCTCACAAAGCAAAGTTTTCTGTGAACTTCTTCCTGCTGCCACCTACACCTTCCTTACAGTCCAGCAACCATGCAAGTGCGAGGTAAGCTGGGTCAGCTTTGTGAGTCAATGAAAGAATAATGTTAAAATCTGCAATTTATGAATAATAACTGGTTTTCTCATGGATGACTGCACTGGTATGGCTCACAGAGGCTGTGTGGGATGCAAGGGAGGTGGGAGGAACACACAAGGCCAAGGATGGAGATGGAGCAGGTCCATCCCTGCTGGCAGAAGCCTGCATTTGGAGCAGACTAAACACACCCTGACTCAGGCAGTCACCAAAGATGTCCCAGAGGAGAGGAGAATGAGAATGGGAATGTCCTGCTCAAGCTTAGGCAGTGCCTGTGGCCCAGCCAGACTGGCAGCTCTCACTTGGAATCTGTAATAGGATGAAAACTCCTGGAAGGTCTCACGTAGGCACTTTGCCTTTTATTTCAGTCGCAGACTTGTGTGTGTCTCCTCCAGGATCCCCAAGTCAGGGATTACTCACAGGAGGTGAGCAAGGAAAAGGCCTTTTCCTGAGGCAGGAAAAGGCACTGCCACTCAAACTGACAGGGAACTGCTTCTGCAGGTGCTGGCCCATGCTCCTGAAGCTGCCTGTTCATCCCAGTGAGGCTCATGGAAATGCACATGCCTCAGACGTGCCCAAGGTTAAACAAGTGGGCTGATGGCTGATCCTCAGAGACAGCACCAAATATGGGAACAGGCACCTTTCCAACCCAGCACAAAACATCCCTGAGACAATACCTTACAGGCATCCATAGATGTTACAGGGAAATCATTAATTGTAACATTTTTATGGCGTTGATTTTATCGTGGAGGGCTTGGCAACTTTTCTGCAGAGCTGACAGTTTGTTCTGGCTGGGATCCAACAGAGACACAGAACCAGAGCATCTGGGGGGTTGTTTAATTGTGCTCCCATTCTTCATTTGGGTAACACTGGGCTTTGCTTCCTGTTCATACTTGATTTGTGAGTTAATAAGGGGCCAGATGCTTCTTTCCACCATTGTTGATGGGAATAAAGTACATGCCCACATGGTGGGGAGTGAGACAAGGTGCATGTCCTACAGCATCATCCCTTGCTTCCCCAGCCCTGTAAGTATGGCAAATAATGGCACAGCATCCACAGACATGAAGATGGAGACCTTCTGTCCTCCTCTAAGACATCAATACAGATTTAAGCATTTATACCATGCTTAGTAAGCACTGGAATGAGATGAAGGCTTTACTGATACTTGTTAATAAAACCTTTCTACAAGAAGTGATTACTCCCTGCATTGTTTATAAAGCTGTGTGTGTTTAGTAAAACCAATCTACAACAGGACAGAGCTCCAATGGTTTGTAACACTGTTCTTCATTTAGAACCATCTTAATTTAGAAAAAAAACATTTAAACCAGTCACCTGTCCACTCACTCTGGCTGCCTCATGATTATGGGCGGGATTTTTTCATTTACAACAGATGTCCCAAATGCCAGGTTCTGCCTGCAGTCTGGTGGCTCTGCTGTGAAATCATTGGTTATTTATTCACCACTTACTCTGTCCCAGAGACACCAGTGCTGTGCTGCAGAAGCCAATTTCTCCCTGTCTCTTGCTGCTTCACTGACAACTTCCACAGTGCAGCTCAGTGGGACTTCCAAATCATCCAAACTTCCCATCCCAAAGTTTTCACATCTTTACTAGGACTATCTATTTACAGAAGCAAAATTAGATTCTTTTGAAGATTTCCCTAGAGTCACTTTAAATACTAGACTGGTTTAAAAACACAAACAAAACCATTCATCCAGCCAAGCATGAGTCCTTGAGCACAAAACTGGAAACCAAGGAACACCCACAGGAGACATTTGCACATCAGTCCATATCAGTCTCCTGTCCTCACTGCAAGCCCAAGTCCATCTCAGCCCTTCCCAAAGGCCAGGCCACAGCACCTGGAGTTCTGCTTCCCACAATGTCCCTCCTTGTCTGGGCTCCAGAGCCAGGCCAGCAGCTCAGGAACAACTCATTTAACTGAAATGCTGCCCTGCCAGCCTAACCCAGGCTGCATCTGAGGGGTGCACAGCTCCTGCTGCAAGAAACAATTCCAAGACAGAAGGACTTTAACTTTTAGATGATAAAAGGCAGCGGGAGTAACACGACCTCTCCAGCAGATGTGGCTGTGATAACATTCATTTCCTTTATACCAGTTGCAGCTCTGATAATTCCCATTTCCTTATCCCTATTCTTTAAAACTGGGCTGTTTTTTCCCATTCCTTTTTAATTAAAAAACAAACAAACAAAAGGAAAAGAACAGAACAAAACCCCAGAAGAATAACAACAAAATCTTCCAACGTTTGGGCTGCTATGAAGTGAAGCATTCAGAGCTCATCTAACAGAACATGGCACTTCCTATTGAGTGCATTCCCTGTGCTGCTCCTGCAGTTTAAACCCACTGCAATATTTCCTGGGGTTTATATCCCACAGCTGAGCAGTTCCTCAGGGGCTCTGCAGGAGCTGGGCAGTAACAGGGGTGAAGGAGCAGGCTCAGAGCCCTGTGGGCTCATGCACAATGACAGTGAGCACAGCCTGACCAGCACAGCACACACCTTTTGCCATTTTGTAATTGCTACCTACAGATTAGGTTTTCATGAGAAAAACAAGCGAAGTTGCTCAGAAAAGGAGAGTTAAAGGGTATGGCAGTAAAACTATCACAATGCCCAGTGGAGTTCTCAGTTTTAGCTGGAATTAAGGCCCAGCTGGATCTGAAGTCATTGCCTTCACATCAGCTGGAGACTACAGGACTGTAGAAGGAAGCTAACAGATAAACTGCTCACTTGCTTCAGCCCTGTGCAGACACCAATGGCTGCAGAAATTGATTAATTATCAGCTCTGACAATGGAATAAGGACTGCAGTGTATTACCCATGCTGAGCCTCATTCATTCATTTGCACTGCAATAAATGAGACCCCCAGCATGCACTGGGATCCCTTGGAGCTGGGGCTGTAGAGCCCCTAAAGGAGAGGACTGTCCTCATTCTAGTCCATAAAAAGACAGCTCCCCTAGAATTTCCAAGATGCACCTTTAAACCTCTGGTTCCTGCAAAGAGGCAGAATTAGTTAAATCTAAGTGTCCCATTTAATATGTGGGCATTTCCCACTGCAAAGCTGCACTCACATTAAACTAAAGAAAGAACAAACCACAGCTTTGCTGTCAGTTCAGCAAACAGGAATCAACTGAACATTTCCCATCATGTCATACAGTGAGACTTTGAAGTTCTTCCTCTGGTTTGAGGCCACTGAGAGATGCATCTCCATATCAACGTGTGAGTGCCCCTCTCAGAAGGAAGGTGCACAGTAACTGCAAAGGCAGCTCATGAGGTTATTGAGTGAACAACAATGCCCACAGATCACCTTCCTCTGCAACTTTCATCTCCAGGAACACACTCCTTAATTTTTCTGCTGATTCCTCTCAGCAGGAAAAATCCATTAAATATTTAATTAGGCTGTGTTCAATATATTAGGTAAGTGCACCACTCTATCTAGTGCTAACTAAACATTAGATGCTGTATCATTACAACACTGCTGCAATGATATGCACATTATTGGAGATTTTGGGCTGAACAGGAACAGCAAAACCAAAAGGAACACCCAAATCAGGATTTCTATTCTAAGCATCTTCCTTTGAGCTATTATTGCTTAATCAATTCCTGAGGAGAGGCATGAACTGGGCATTGGAATGAGGGGGTTTGGGGCTTGTTTGAGTTTTTAAGGATTTTCTCTACTGAATTCATCAGTAGGGAAACCCCTGTGTGTGGCTTGCACAGCCACAGGCCAGAGTGGACATCCCAAACTGAAAGAAACAGAGCTAAAACAGAGAGAGGGCAACTTAGCAATTCCAAGAAATAAGATTTAATCTAAGTAAAGCACAAACCATTCCTTGAGAAAGGCCAGCAGAATCCTGCTGACCTCAGTCACTTCCCAGCAATTTGGGATGACACACACCACAATGTTTGGAATACACAGGGAGAGGAAAGAGAATCTCATTGCTGCACATTCTGTCCCAGCTGAGGTATGAAAAATGCCAAGGGCAAGTGGTTCTGAAAAGAAATGGATATATTGCAGTTGAAACAATTGTTTCCAACAAGGAAATATTAGACACCAAAAACCTCAACCCCCAGCCTTCAGAGGATAAGCATTTCTCAGTTTGTAACATTAGCTAAACAAAGTGCCCAAAGACCTTTGCACAGCAGGCTCCTGCAGCTCCAGCACATGGAACCCAAGGAGGATCTAACCCAGAACTGAGATTCCCTGGCTGACTCAGCCCCTGCTCTTCAAGGCTACAGAACAAATTGTAATTTTCTAATCTCTGTGGACAGGGACAGCTGGGCTCAGTCCTGAAGTACTGGGATGTGATGCCACCATCTAAACCCCCAAAAGGGACTAACAGAAAGTTTTGATTATGAAAAGAAACAAACTTCACTCATTTCTAATAGGAATTCAGTGCTATGGAGGCAGAGACTAGTTAGATATTTTAGAATTTGTCCCAAAAGTCACTGGCTCCAAAACATGACTTTCCATTATTTGCAAGGACTCTTGGACTCATAACCTTCTCAAATACTCCTTACCAGCCTTGGTCCTCATCTCTTTTAAAAGCAGAATAACATTTAGACAAAGAAAATGACAGAAACAAAATTAGAAGAGGGAAATAGCTAATAAAAAAATAATTGGGGAAAAAAAAATCACACTGCCTGCTTTTTTCTCTTGTCAACTAAAATCCTCACACAGTTGCAGTAATCCAAGTGGTGCTTCCTTATGTTGCCAAAAATGCAAAGATGTTAAAGAGAATTTTGCAAGTCAGCCATGTGTCAGAAAATCCCAGCTGATTGAACTTTGATAAATGCTCTTTTAAAAAAGAGCAAATGTGGTTGCATTCTTTTTTCCACTACGATGCCTTTTTTATTTTGCTGGGAAATTTTTTAACTGTGGTTCTTATAACCATTAAAATCAAAACATTTGGGAAAAATGCAGAGCACGGAGCCCTGTTGCAAACAGACACAAGAAGATATGCAGCTGAGAAATTACTTTTGGAAATAAAACAGGTTTTGGAACCAGACCATCTCCAACTTAACACAAACCCAGAATATCCCTGATCTATCACAGGCATGGGGGAAAGCAGTTTGGACCAAATTGAAAGGAAAACTTCCCAGAGGTTTTCTTCCAAGAGGATCAGATGTTGATGCTTCCCTCAAAAGCAGCTATTTATAAATAAATAAATAAATAATAGAATAGAAACTGTTATTTTCCATACAACCTTCCAAAGCTCAAACAAAATGAAGGACAAAGTCAGAGGGTTTCATCATGATTACAGACATAAAAAGAAAAGAGAACAAACTACAACCAGATCCTGTTCAAGATACTATTGCTTTAAAGACACTCCCCTTCTTCAAACAGTGACAGAAATGTGCTGGTCCCAGAGGGAAATTAAAAATCTTCTCATCTTTGTGCTATAATCTTCTTGTTTCTCCTCTTGCAGGGACACAAATCACTGCTCAGCCCCGTGACACATCCCTGTGCAGCAGGGATGGGCTGAGCTGTGCCAGGCTGGCCTAAACAAGGAGCATTTGGGGAGAGGGAAGCCATGGAAGGCATCAGACCAATGCAATGCAGGACAAACCTGAGAGGATTCCTGGATCCATCTGCATAAACAGGAGCAGCCTGATGTGGATGGATGGGCACTGCAGCTGCTCACTTTGCCAGGATTCTGAGGGAAAGATGATTCCTGGTATGAAATCATCTTCACCAAGTTTACATCTCAATAATCCACTTAAAATGTACAAGAACTAATTAAGCTTAGTGGATAATGACGGTAACAACAGTCCATAGTAATTTCTAGCACTTTCTATCTTCAATGCACTTTACAGGCATTAACTAATTAATGGATAACATGAATTAAAAAATCAATGCATGAGCATAGCATATGATTAGAATTAACATTTCAATTACTCTCTTTATTTGACCACTGCATTTACAAAACACTTCTCGCTTCTTTACATGTGTGTATAATAATCAGAAAGGATCCTGTACAACTTATTACAAAGCAATTTTAGAGTTTCAGAGTTGTCCTGTACACTGAGAACTCACATCTGCTCTCCTATTGTCCCTGAAATTCTGCCCTTTTTAGCTATTTCCACAGATTCTTGTTACTGTAATCCCTTTTTCCTTAAGCTTTGCTCCTGCACAGGGGATACTGTGAAGTTCCTGCAGCTCCTGGAGTGTTCACACCCAGACACAAAAGCTGCATTTGGGAACTTCCAGACCAATTCCCAAATCCCATTGCTTCTTCCCACATGGCAAAACCCCCAGCAGATACCTGGTGAGTGCAGCCCTCACTGATGCACCTCCAAAATCACCTCAAGTGCTAAAAGCAGAGCAGTGCAGAGCTCTCCATGGGCCAACTGCTCTGGATCTGCTTCACAGGAGATTGCCTTCAGCCAGAGCCTTCAGCAGATTAAATTAAATGCAATTGTATCTGTGCAGGGGCCAAACGTGGAAGTCTCCCACCAGGAGGAATTGAGGCTTTCAGAAACACAAAACAAAGACACATTTTGGCAACTTGTCTTCCCCTGCTGCCAATTTAAACCTTACAGTTTAGAATTACTTCCTTTCAACATCTGTTGTTTTTGTGGCAAACAGATTGACCTTTGTGAGAGGGGAAAGTTCCTTCTGGGTTTCTTTGCAGACCACTGGCCTGCAGGGATGTCAGTGTCTGGATAACTCACACTTGTTAGATTTTCCCAACAGTTTTTGAGGGTTTTCAGGTACTAAACCCAACCCAAAGCCACGAGGACCCACACACATTAGCTACCACACACAGCCTGCAATAAACAGAAACCTCCCACAGCTGACAGGGTGAGTGCATTTGCCTTTTCTCCAAAACACCAATTTGCAGCATTTTCCCTGCTGGTGCCTTCCATCCATCTGCAGAGACTTGCAGTTTGTCCTCCTGCTGTTCCACGCACCTTTTTAATGAAAATTAATTCATGTTGCAGCATTTTCCCTGCTAGTTGTGTAGGCTGAGCCTGCCTTGCCCTGCTGTTCTCTGCAAGCTGCCCAGCCAGACTTTCCTGCAGGAATCTCTTTTCCCACACATCCCCACACAACTGTTGAGTGTTACATGTGGGCCAAAAGCATTTCTCCAGCCTGACACCTCCTTCAAAAGTTACCTTTTTCAAGTGACTTCTCTGCTCCTGTCCAGCTCTTCAGGTGGCTGCAGCCTCTCTGAGCAGCTGTTCCTGCTCCAATCCCCTTCCCTGGGTGCTGTTTCCATGTTCCCAGTCGATGCAATCAATAGCTCACCTCTATGTTTGCCTGATTACATAAAGGAATATAGATCGAGTGCTTCCAGAGCACAGGTTGAGGTGACAAAGGGGAGCACAGCAGTGAAAGCCAACAGCAATCACTCAAACCCTGCTGAATAAAGTTCTTTGGAATAATTCAATTATCAGCTTCCTTTTCCCATTTAAATTCATTAAATGCCCATAAACTTCTAACAGGAAAGGCCAGCACTGATTTTAATCTTGCTCATTACCTCTCCTGCTTCTGACTAATAGGGCTGCAAATATTCATTCTCGTGTTAATTATTTTTTTATAATGTTATTATTCTTTAAAATGGACTCTTTCTTTCATTTACACAGAAGTTGGCTGGTGAGGTCTATATACTGAATTTTCCAGCTCATTGGATTTTACTTTCAGCCATGAAAAAACTGTGCAACTATGAAGACAAGTTTCAATCTGATCACTCCATAAAAGTTTTTGGACACTGTGGATGACAGAAGTGTGCTAATAAAGTTTTCTGAACCCTGAATGGAAATTCCCTTTGGAATTCTCATGAACAGGACAGTCTTAAACCCTTACCAGTAACTGTGGGGAATATTTCACAATTTTACAAGAGCAATAGTGAGGCAAACAGGTTGGAACTGGAAAAAACCTCCAGTGCCATTTTGCCACATGAGCCAGAGCTGTGAAACAGAAACATTTGGTGGCCACAAGGTAGGAATGAGATTCAGTGACAGAATTTCCCAAGCAAACAGAAGATGGAAGGGTTCCAGGTACTCTGACATGGAGCCCTCCCCAGGAGTGCCCCTGAGTCCATCCCTGTGTGCCACCATCACCCTGTGACCCCTGAGGAGGACAATGAGGGAAAACCACCCAATTTCTACAGCACAGGAAATGGTTTTGGAAGAACAGCAATGAGTCCCATCTTGGGAGAGCTGGGCAGAGATGTTGCTCTGAGCTAGGAGATTATTTTAGACAAGATTCAGGCACTGGCCCAGAGCACAAGGAAATTTCCACTGCTTGGTACTGTACATCACTGGGATAAATAAAGGCTTTCCTAAGCTGTCCCTTCCCCATTGCCTTTCAGAAGTACTGCAGTCCCAAAATCCAGCAAAAACTTGGAGACTGCAGGAAATGCAAAATATTTCTCTTCTATAAAAATATTCTGAAGCAAAGAGGTATCATATGGAGCAATATTTCATGAGAAATTACAGCCTCATAACTCTGCTTTTTGCTTTTCCATTCAGCACTCCTACCCACCTGCTCTCCCACCCACACACCCCCAGCATTATTAATGCCTATGAAAGGGCATAAAGTTTTCATAATAAAGAAGGTTTTTGTCCATTTTCTAGAGAATAATGTGCTTCATTCAATGTGCTCCCTTGGGGGAAAATAACGTTTGGGTCTGCTCTAACTGATGCTCCTTCTTGGGACAATATAACCTGATTTTCTTTAGGATTTATAAGAGTTTGGTACTGAATTTATCAATCCAAATCTGCCTGGAGACACTGCTTTTCACTGAGGGGGTGTCAGGTGTGCTGCTTGTTATACATCACCATCCCACACAATGTGTTGTCATGTGTAGAGCAAGATGTATCCTTGATCCTAAAAACTGATTCTGTGGGTTTTTTTATCTCATTACTGAAAATGAGATTGTTAATTCTCAGTTTTTGTACATAAAATCTACTTCAAGGATATGGTTTGTTGCCATTTATTGTTTGCTTCTGGAAAGTTCTTGATTAGCCAGAAATTTTGTGATGTCATTAAATCATACACCTGCAAAACAACCTAAATAAGCATTTGCTTGTGCTAAGGTTAAGGCCAGGCTACAAATTTGAAAGTCAGTGGTGGAGCCAGGGATTTCAGCTGACAGTGCTTTAATATCTACAAGCTTAATGTTATGGTAAAAAACAGCAGGAGCAGCCCTGGCAGGAATGTTTTGGCAGGAGGGAGAAGCAGCTCTCAAGGCAGCCCTGTGCCCTCTAAATGCAAACCAAAGTTTGGATGTGCCCGTGGCAGTGAGGTGACACTGGCACAGAACAGGGAGCACTGGTGCAGGTGTCACACTGTGAAACTCCTGCTCACCTTCAGCAGCACCCAAAGCCTCCAAGCCCTCTGTTATTCCACTTCATGGTGACCTAGACTAGAAGAAGCCAGGCAGGAGTAACTGCTTGTGTCAAGGCTTGTCAGAGCCCTCAGCAAGAATCAAGCAGGGAGGGGACAGTCCCCTAAACATCTCTCCCCCAGCTGAAATAACCAATTCCATAGCAGCCTCATCCGTCCATGAGAAGTACTGCATGGGAAGGAGGGAAACAGCCGTGGAGTGACTTCAGTCAGCTCAGTGAACTGCATGGGTTTGTTATTTAGTGAACATCACCTGGAGATAAACAGACAAACAAACTAACCCCTGACCTACTCACTGAAATTTTCAAAAATAATTAATATGAGCACTAAAATGGCAGAAATTAGACATAAAGCATCAAATAAAACATAATAGTACTGAGGAGCCAAGAGTTACATTCCTGTCTGGCTTTTATATAGGTAAGTAAAATACCGCTTAAATAAACTTGCTCTGCACCTGTCTGTGAAGAAACTCTGACGCAGGCTTGTCTTCCTCAGCCTTTGCCACCTATCCAGATGTGCCCACACGGAGCCAGTCACTCCATGGGGTGAGTGGGATCTCAGAGGATGGCTCAGCTCTCTGGGAGCCTCTGGATGCATCCCCAGCTCACAGACCCCGCGGTGAGGGCTGCCTGCCTCAGGCCCGTTGTGCCCACAGGGTACACAGGGCAGATCCAGGCCTTTGTGGCCGTGTGTTCCATCAGAGAGAGCTGGAAAAATGTGTGACTTCAGCACCACAGACCAGAGACCAAGGCTGGGAGCACTGGGAGGGCAACCCTGGGTGGGAATAGCTGCTAATGGAGAACAGGGTGCC
Source organism: Melospiza georgiana (assembly GCF_028018845.1). Classification (NCBI taxonomy): domain Eukaryota; kingdom Metazoa; phylum Chordata; class Aves; order Passeriformes; family Passerellidae; genus Melospiza; species Melospiza georgiana. The sequence continues at coordinate 14,828,131 of NC_080432.1, forward strand.
CTGAGAGAAATCCCTGCTGGCATTAACTCAGTGGAGACACTGAGAGATGAGCGGGCATCTCCCCTGAGGGGGAATCTCCCCACAGCACAGAGGATATTTCCTCTGGGGCTCAGAGCTTGGCTCTCCCTTGGAAAAACTTAAAAATAAAGAGGGATAAATGTGAGTGACATGTAACACGGCATGTGGACATCGCCCACAGCTCAAAATACCTGCAGCCTGCGCGGGCGGCTCCCTCCTCAACCAATTCCCCTCACGGCTCACCCGTGTCCCACAGAGATCGGCGGGGAAAAGGGCGGGAAAAAGGCGGGAAGGGCCCTGCGGCCGGCAGGTGGCGCCCGCACACAGTGCTGCCTGAGCGCTCCGGCCCCAATGCCATCGACAGGTATTAAATACACAGAAATTATACACTTACATAAATAAGTACATCAGTACTCTTCCGGCAGCCCGAGACTCCCTCCTGCTTTATCTCCACAGAAAAAAGGGGCTTCACTTCAGGCCGTGCTCCTTAACGGCCTTTGGAGCATCCCACACCTCAGGGTCTGCACCTGCCTGCGGCCTCCTCTCCTGGTACTGGCCAAGAGGCAATGGCACCACAGAAAGCGATTGCAGAGAAATTTCCTTTTGCCTCCCCAGAGAAAGGCCCACGCCTTTTGTAACTCTCACAAAGAGCCACTTCCACGGGTGATTCCCAAGAATCTACCACCATTTTACAGGGTTTCCCCTCACAGTTGTTGTGTATGGACATGGCACACGACATTTTGTACTGCTGGGCACTTTGAGGTTACCCACTGAGGGGATTCCTTAAAAAAATCCAGGATTACAGAATTGTTTGATAGAGGATGGAAGCTCAGGCATGGCTTAGAGATGTAAATCAGAGCAGAACAGGATTCCTGTCTGAGTCTGTGCTTTAGCATCATTCTCTCAGCACCACACCAGGAGTCAATGCTCTCACACTGTATCAGACAGAAATCCCTGTGAACATGAGCTCAGCAAGAGGAGGTGAATGGTCTCAGTGACAGTGAGCCATGGCTGAGGACAGAAATCCTGATCCTCGACTGCTGCTCTAACCACTGGGACCATCCCTGTGAAAACTGCCACCTGATCTTCCTGCCTCACTCTCTTCTATTGCATACAAGTCAGGAAAGTCTGTGCAAGTCAAATCAAATCAAATCAAATAAAAATAAAAACAAAAACCTGAGCAATTTGCTTTTACTGCGGTGTAGTGCATGTAAAGGTGACTGTGCAGTAACTCATGGTTACAGCTCTCAAACTGTGAGGAAATAAAACCAAGGCACATTTCCCAAAAGGACCACAGTCCATCCAGCTGCAGCCCATAAGCTCGAGAGCAGCTGATAAAATAAGCACTAAGAGAGCCAGAATTTGAGTGATGTAGCCACCTCCAAAAGCATTTGTTCCTAGAAATGTGTCTGGGAAATATCTTCCTCCCCCAGTGCATGGCCTTCCTCACAGAAAGGTAGGAGGAAAACATGCCTCCCCCACCTTAGAGTACTGAATTTTACTAAAACCAGTAGCTGGATTTCTATGGGATAGGACAATTCCCTCTCTTGAGTGATGCCATCTCACACTCTGCTCAATGATCTGTGCCAGAGTTTGCTGGCAAAGGGACCTGACAGCCTTGTTCTGCCTGTGGGGCTGGTTAAGTTCATTAGGCTTACAAGGGAGAACAAGCTCAAGTAAAGTGCACACATCACTGTGCCCTTCCTTAATTAAAATGCATGATCACCAAAGAGCTGACACCCAAAACACTGCCCACACAAAGCAGGCACATACGTCTCTCACTTAACAATGCTTTATTTTCTGTCAAAACTTCTCAGGCAAGGTATTTCATTGGTGGGTTTTTTCGGGAGGGGCATAAGATGCTGCACCTCATGGAACTGGGTCGCATAAGTTTCTGGATGTGTTCCAGAAAGCCCTTGAAATACCAAGATTTTCAAGATAATAATTGGAAAATATGTATATCTTTCAGGGACTTGATGATATTTCTGCAATCAAGATTTTGCAAAATACCATAAAAGCACTGAGCTTCTTTTCTGCTGTTTCCCATTTTGTAGCTGATGGCAACATTCATACAAATCGAAAAGATTTACACCTCAGAAAGAAATATAAGCATCTAATTATACAGGTTTATTTGCAGAATGGGGAAAAAATGTCAGTCCTGTGCTGCACTTTTTAATTTTGCCAGACCTCAAGTAAGGAACATTTGCCACGGGTGTTTCAACACTGCTCTGCCCACTAAGTGTTCCAGAATATATGATCCAGGCTTTTTTCTATCAGCTAACTAATTGATTCTCAGAGAGAATCAGCTTTCACAAGGTGAGGAAATCATTTTTTTTATGCAATCATTTTTTCTCACAGAAAGCACAGCTTTAAAGGAAATAAAACTTTTACTTGGAATATGATAAGAAAAAAGCATTTCAGCAAGCAGGATTGAGCTGGCTCATGTTGCTTCTGAGAAGAAAAATATATGGGTTTTTTTTTAACTTTGTTCTATTACTTGTGATATAGAGGGTTTAGATTTAAGGTTATCTTTTTTATGTCCACTTTTATCACCAACCTTTCCAATGATCTTGTTCCTTCTGGCTGCAGAAACTGGGGCACATAATATTATGGCATTTGCAACCCATTACAGAATGTTGTTCCAATGACTTGCAATGGAGTGCGATATAAAGCTGTTTATAAGGCAGTTACTTGAGTACAGAGTTTAACATAACTAAAAGATATTGAAAAGAAAGGCTCTCAGAGCCATCGTATTTTTATTTGCTCATAAAACTATTTTGGAACTTTAATGCTCAAGCGTAAATTTAAGCCAAATTAAAGCGCTGAAATGTTTACTGAGAGCCGTATTTTAGGAACAAGTAACTTCAAAAGTATTAAGAAAACAAAAACTGAGATGTGAAGGCATACCTCTGCACAGGACAGCAAAACTCAAACAGGAGGGTTTAGCTGGAAAACAGAGAGTTCACTCAAAGTGAGAAGTGATGAATAACCCTCTTATGAAGGTGCTTCACATGCACAAATCCCATCAAACACAAGAGGCTGAGAGACACGTCCAAGCCCCCTTTGAACATCAGGAAAAACTCTAAATCAAATGTACATTTCCTTAAAAGGGGCAGGTCTTTGGGAGGTAAAAATAGCTGAGCTTTGCTAATTTAAGTCCAGGATTTGAAAGTTTTGCAAACAGTCCAGGTTCAGCACTGCTCCTGGGAAGTGAAGGTGTTATTATTGTGTCCTTTTTATAGGCACACTGCAGGAAGCAGATTTTTGCTCTCAGATTTTGAAACATCAGCCACGAGGTAGAAACAATTTTGAAGCACATCTGTCCTTAATGGAGTCAGGTCAGCTGCTGCTGCTGGAACACTGAAGCATTAGTCTGATTCAGCACAGGAAATTCTGTGTTCCCAAAATTGAGGGGAGAGGAGCTAAAGGGGAGCACACACTGTGCTCTATCACACTGTGAGTGCTGTGAGGTAACTGACATCCCCAATCCAAAGGGAAAATCCTCTGGTCATGGACCCCTGTATGAGCAACCAGGAGCAGATGTGGAGGGGCCAGCACAGCACCTGATCCCAGATTATTCCAGGTAGAAGCTGCCCAGGGCCAGGAGAACCATTGCCCTACTGGAGCAGCCCTTTGGGGCAGGATCAGAGGCTGAGCTGCCTGGGAGGGGACAGCGATTCCCCCAAGGAGCTCTGTGGTGGCATTTGGCAGTTTCATTGCTTTCCACATCTTCTGCTGGTTTGCATTACTGCAAAAAGGCAGCATAAAGTGGAAAAAGCACATGTTTTCAGAGTTCTGACAGTTTATACAGTGTGCCACGCAAGACAGAGTTCTGACAGTTTATACAGTGTGCCATGCAAGACAGCCCAACTATTTTCCTTTTCTGAAAAGAGATTCCCCTGAGTGAGCCTTAATTCCCAGTTCCAAACTGACTGGCAATTAGGAGTAGATGAGCACTCCACGCTCCATCACAATACAGTTACAACTATTTAAAACCCAATTAATTTCTTTCTAACTTTCCCATCAAGCTGTAAAGTTCCAGTTGGCAAGGATTTTTACTTTGATTTTGAATTCCTGCTTGGAAGATTAACTGAAAATGGATTTGGCTGGAACAGCTGCACCGAACATATTTTGTTTTATTTTGTTGCCATCTCAAATAACAATACTTAGCACTCTTCATCTTCAAAGCATTATACAAACATTGAGTCACATCCCCTCCCAACAATCTCGTGACATCACCTTCTGTGAATAAAATCATTCTCATTGCAGAGAGGTGGAGAAGCAGCAAGAGCTCCACAATCTGTGCGGGGTCACAGGAAAAGCTCTTGGCTGAGGCAGATGGAGGAGCCAGGGGCTCACAGGTCCTCACTTTGTTAACCTCCACTTCTGCAGAGGTGGGGGCTGCTTTGGGGTGGAGTTTTCTTGCCTTTTTTTTATTTTTGCAGCTCTGTCCATGCCAGGATAACAGCCATTTACCCAGGTGTGCACGTAGCAGCTTGCAGGGGCTGTGCCTCTTCCTGCCCTGCCACCTGAGGCTGAGCATGCACAGCTGGGTCCAGGGCAGGGAGTTCCCTTTTCCCTCACTGAATAAATGGTATTTTGGGCATGCTCCTATGCAAGTGTGTGTCTGCCCTTGAGTCACTGAGGCCCATGAACCTGGCTACATCCAGCAGGGAAGGAAGGTGATCTTTCTCTTTAGCCATACACCTATCTCCAAAGAGTTCACTGCCTGTGGGGGAAGCAGTGCCAGGGCCAGCCCTTAATCCCTGAGTGCTGTTTACTCAAGGCTCACACACTGCACATGTGGCTTATGCACCTAAATTAGGAACCTCAGGTGGCTCTGAACTCGCTGGAGAAAGGTGCCTCCTGTCAGGGGGTAGCTCAGAGACCTTCATTCAGGCTCTGCTGACGACAGAGGGTGCCTGTGCTCCTAAATTAGACATCTAAATCAGTAGTGTGTGCAAATCAAAGTCGTGTGAACACATCCCTATAAATACATACTCTCTGCAGGGCCAGATCCCATGGAGTGAGTAAACATCAGACATGTTGAGCACAGAGCTGTCAGGGCTTCTTTTCCTGAAGAAAACTGACAAAACCCCCCATGCTATTTTTGGTCCTTTGCACATCTTGGTTTGTCTCCCTCCTTATTTGGCTTCTTCCTAAATATCTAAAGAGATTGGATTATTCCTTACAAAACTACATTACCTAGAGAGCCCCTTTCCAAAGCACAAGCAAGGGAACTGCTCCTCCTGAGCCATGACAGGTATGTGGTGACAAAATCTAGGTTTTGCTGAATTTATGCCTTTGTGAGGCCAAACACCCTTGTTTGTAGACTGGGAGGCACTGGGAAGAACTGGCACCAGGAGGCTGAATCATTCCCAGGCCACTGCTCCTGCACAGCAGCTTTCAACAAATTATTTCACCTTCATCCTGCTGTGAGGTACCCTCCATCTCAGCAAGTACTGCTGGGTGCTTCCTCTCTTAAGTCCTAGTGCCAGTTTTTGAGTGCAAACTGCTCACAAAATTCCCAAAAGAGCTGAATTGTTACTGCCTCAAGTGCAGGAAATTGCAGACAGGAAGAGGGTCCTTCAACTAAGAAAAAGCTGGAGTGAACCTGAGTGCAGAAGGATTCATGAAATTGTCCAGAATCTCACTGGAGGTGAGGGCACCCTTGCCACTCTTCTCAGCGTAGATAATCTTTTCCTGGTATCTCAAACTAAAAGAAAACAACCACAAGTAAACCCACCAGTGATCTGCAGCTTTCCAAGTAGCAAGTCTGACTCCAGAGGTGAACACTGTGCCAGCCCTGACCTGGCTCATGTCTTCTGCAGCACTTTCTGGCATTTTAAGTTCCCCACAGGGAGCTGTTATGGCCTTTCTATCATGGGGTAGTAGAACACATAAAGACACCAAGAGCACATAAAGAACACACAAGGATAGAAAGAGAATGCAGCTGAAAGAATTTTTGAGAATTTCTTTCTTTCCATAACAACCCTCAATTGACGGCTTTTGTTTCATTCTGGATCTCCTTTGTTCCTTCTCAGACTGTATTAGCAACTGCACACCCAGGGACTGAAATGAACCCATTGTACTCACTACAATGTATCAAGTGTGTAAAATGATCATTTCCTCCTGTTTATCATCCATCTGTACACATTCTGGTTGCAGAATGGCAAAACACTGCACAATAATTTCTGAACAAAAATCTCATGCTGTTCCTCCTGGACATGCTTATATGCAGTGAATTAAACAGAAGGATGAGTTTAAAATTGATATTTCTCATTGTGCCATAACACCACTGAAGTTTACAGGGTAGCAAAACTGGCAGCTGAATCAGGTTCCCACTGGGATTTGAACAAGTGACATGTAAGCCCTTACATGAACCACCACAGAAGTTTCAGGCTCTGTTTCACACCAGAACAGCATTTTGTACAAGCTGCACTTCACAGGAGCATCACTTTGTTCAGGTATGATGAAGTGATGAGCTGTGGAATGAAAATGAGGAAAGGTAAGCAGATACCAAAGGCCTGTATGTATTTATTACTTCAAAGTGAAAACACAGTGCAGACTGGAAGGGGAAAGGTTCAGTAAAAGCAGTGTCAGCAGAGGAATTTAAAATTGTTCACATATTCCTTGGAAAGAATCCACGGCACTTTCATCTGGTAAGAGTGGTGCTGTGTTAGAAGTTGTGTCATCTGCAAGAGCAAGGAAATAATGATCTAGCTAACACTTGACTCTGAACCATTCTTGACTTGTCCAAGAGCAAACAAAGCAGCATGAGAAGAACAGGAACAAAAATACACCCTGACCAGTCCAGGGTCAAGAGGAGGTTTTGTGGTCTGTAACAGCACAGATCCCCTTTCCTAAGAAACAGCTGCTATTCCAAATAGCTCCTGAAAAGCACTTTTATGAAAATTCCATTGCTAAAAAAATAAACAAGGAGGCAGAATAGCTACTATAAATATAAAAATAAAGAGTAAAAATACACGTGTACGTAACATATATATCTATATATAAATATAAATATAGTCAGAGAATGAAATGTTCTCAGTTAAGTCTGAGACACCATACAAAGAAAATGTGATGTTCTTGCCAACCATGAAGATAAAAAGCCCAGCAATTGTGGCCATTAAAGATTTATAGGAGATTCCTGTAAAAAGCAAGAGTCAAAAACCCAGAAGTCACCAAAACCGTTTCATTAGACAGGTCAACTTAATTAATTTGTTCAATTTGCTTCTCTTCCATGCCAGGGTGTAAAGGCAGGGTGGGAAGCAGGAGGATAGAGGTGATGGGAAAAAAGCTCATTAGGAAGCAATAAAGAAGGAAGAGATACCAGAAAATGAATGTTAGTTCATTGGGAGAATTTTAAAAAATGCCATTTGTCTTCATGACACAGAGGCAGAGAGCTCGGCGGGCCCGTGCATGGGGTGGCTTTGCAGGGACCTCTGGCTCCTGCTGGCCTCCGACCCCAGTGCTCAATCAAGGCAACACTGAGCTGTGCATGGGGCCGCCTTGGAGTATCTGGTGAGTACAGTCCCTAAAGATTACAAGCCAAACCAGAGTCAGAAGAGACACCCAATACACCTGCCACAGGATTTCAGCAGGCTGCAGATTACCAGTGCCAGTGCTGACAATTGAAAATCCAAGCTCATACACACCTTGGCCTCTGCCCAGCCTCACCTGATACATCACAGAGCTCCTTCCTACTCCGTGCCTGTGTGACATGGGTGGATGTTACTCTCTGAAGGAGAATTCCATGCTTCCATGCTGGACTGGAGTTAAATGCTCCTGAACTGGGACTCTTTAGCCAGGCAAAAATTTTACTTCTGCACAGAAACTCATATCCTATGAGCAGGAATTCAGGGGAAGGCCAGCTCGCCCTTAGGAAGGGGGATCCAGACATTGAGCCAGCAGCCTTCTGGAGGAATCTCCATGAGCCACATCCCATAAATAAGTCAGGCTCAATTATTTTATATCAAAACAATATCTTGGCTTTAATGAGTGCAAGTGCCAATACAGAGAGCCCCGTGTTATGAATCGCTATTTTCTCCTGCCCAGCACTTTCTAATTTCCTGCTAAGGAGGCAGCGGAATGGGGTCATTAATCTGAATTAGGAATACCCTGACCTGCTCTGCACTTTATCTGCTAACATTTTCTGGCACAGCAGTATCAGATGGGATTCTGTATGTGAGACAACAGGGGGAGGTGAGAAATGCAGGTCCTGATTTTAAATAACCTCAGGAGAGGTGTATTTTCACTAGCAAACCCTTAAATGTAAAAGCAGCACAGGGTTCTCTGTCTAAAGCATCACAGGAAATGTGTTGAGCCGACAGCAGATAATATGTTCTTTAAATGAATTAGCATGAGAACTTTTCCACTTTGCCTTCAGATTGAATATTGGAATATTATTGCAAATACACCAATGAATGAGATCAAATATAAAACAAATAGAAATAAAATTACAAGGCATTAAAATAGAAAAAGAGCACAATTAATAACAATGCTCACAAAATTAAGGAAAACACTGCTCCATTTAGAATGCAACTTCCTCACCAGGGAACCCAAAGGTCCAGGCAAAAGACAGGTCATGCTGGGTTTGTGCTTCTCAAGCAGAATTGCACAAAGACACAAACATCATATAGCCCAAGGGGTCTAATATCTGAAAACACCTATGCACTGAAGTCTTGCTTTCTTTTTTATGATTATTTTTATGGGACAAAAATAGAAAGTGCAAGCAGTAGTCACAGAGAGCGTTCCCATTGCACGCGGCACAGGACAGACTCGGACCAACAAAAACCCACAGCCAGGACTGAGACCTCAGCACTGCCCAGACCCACTGCCAGCTGTCCTACAAAGGAATGCACCTCCCTCCAAATAACTTTCCACAAATGGATAATCCCTGCACAGTCAGTGGGAGTTTTCCACAGGGTTTAAACTGCTCATGGAAAGGAGAATTTCCAGCAGTCAGCCCAAGGCCCCAGTAAGATCCTAAGCGAGGTCTCCCGAGTTTCCAGGGCCCCTCTAGCAGGACTGGGCCTAATTCAGAGAGCAGCTTCACAAAGGCCATGCCTGGAATGGTGAATATTCATCACCTGGGAGTCAGCATCCTCACCAGCAGCAGCACAGAAAGCTGTGGCTGAAGGCATGGAAGAAATGCTGCACACACACACATCTAACGCAGCAGAACACAGCTAATTCTCCCTACAAATTACTCAGTAATTATTCTCCAGTCTCTCTATATATTTGAGAAGCCAAGAAAAAAGACAGTAGTAAAACTCCCCCCCCCCTCCCCCACATATTTCTTTAGTAAAATCCTAATTTTTTTCCTGCCTATGGCTGTTTCACTAAGCCAAAATCCCTTCAGCATTTAGTCTTCCTTAAAACTAAGTGATCTTACCTCTGGCTCCCAGGGTGGCACATCTATTATCAGGCTTGGATAACATGATAAGCAGTTATATCTCATAGTGCAAACATTTTTCAGCTCTGCGAACCTCGTTGCTAAATGTGTACCTAGGCAGACTGGATCTCAGAGCCAAGGAAGTTTATTAAGGCAGAAGACAAAGCTTGTCAGGTGTTCATTTCTGTGCTTGTTATTTGTTGGCTGTACCTTGATTTTTCTCAGGAGTGAGACAATCAGCTCATTTCAGCCTCTCTCAGCCTGCTGACATGACAGAGAAGAGGCAGAAAAGCAAATGCTGCGCTCCTGCAGCTGACAGGTATCAAGAAATAGAAAGTTTGAGGCCAAGATCCCTCCAATTTTTGCACAACAGATTCTTCTCCAAACGAGTAGTGCTGTGGTGTCCCCCTCCCTCATCCCTGCACAGCACACAACAAAGAGCATGGGATGAAATGTTTGTGCTGGAAACAAGATGAGCATTGACAGGTGAGCTGATTTCTTCCATTATTTGATGTAAAAAGTTTTACAGGAACATCAGAGTTTTCTCTTCCATGCAAACGGATTACAAAAAATGCAACATACAGGCTACAGAACCAATTTTTTTCTACTTCTGTTAACATGTGACACTCACAAGAAATGGGACAGAGCTGGAGAAAATGAAAACGGGCTATATAGCTTCCTATCATTCATAGTCCTGCTAACTTTGTCCCATCTCCCTTTTTTGTTACCAGGACACAGGAATTCCCATATATGAGATAACTCCCTGGCTTAAAAAGACATTTTGTGCTGGAAAAAAAAATATTACAGAGGGCAAAGGGCTAGGAGCTCCTGTCCTGATTGATTCATTTATCTTTTAAATACACATGCTGGTATATCAGCTAAAAAGAGCAAGGTAGCCTTTTACAGTGTAGGTGTATCCAGAGGAACCTCTCTGCTGCTTCTTTAGCTCTGACTTCCTTTTATTCCAGAGAAAGAGCTGCAAACTGTGCAGCTGATGACCTGTGGTTTGACAACTGCTTTAGCAACCACTTGCTCTACACTGGACAGGCACTGATTCACTTTACTTCTTTTTTTTTCCTATTTCAACCTTTGACTATAAAAAAAATTTATTACATTTTGGCAACCAGTTAAGAGTGCAGGAATTGCTGGTCAGAAGTCCTGCTGCCTCAGCATCCTGCCCTTGCCAGCAGCTTTCAGGAAACCCATCACTTTTTCAGGCAAACTTTACCCTGTCCCCAGAGCCCACCCAGACTCTCCCTGGTGGCTGTGTCCCTCCATGGTTCAGCATCTCAAACTTAATTTAATATTATTTTATTAAAAAAACTCACACTGAAGCAAAGTCAATTCCTTTTCATTACAACCAAGAATATAAAATAAATGCAACGAACTCATAGCTTAGTTTTAACAGTCATTTCAAGAGTGACATCAGGACAACTTAAAAGCAGGAAACTCTCAACTCTAGAATGCAAAACAAGTATTTGTTAACTCTGAAGGTGCTCCATTAGCTTCCTTTCTTGCACACTACCAATCTTTGAGGAATGGCATTGTTTCTCAAGGAAAACCTCATGATTTTCCATTGACATTCCACCCCTGAGCAGTCCTACAGGTGGAATACATTAAAAATAATTAATTCTATCCCCAAATTAATTTCTTGTCCTGTTTGAGTTGTGACACAAACAGATAAATCCTAAACTCTATTTCCAAATCCCAGTAAAGCTGAGACATTCTAACACTTTTTTTTTCTCTCCTTCCACTGCCATCCAGTTTTTCCAAAGGAAACAGAGCAGCTCTTTTCATGAGCTTTTTGAGAATTTTAGAGGCTGACACTCAGCCATGCAGCAATTCCTAGAAAAAGGAAAGCAGAACAACTGAACATTTGAACTCCCACAAATAACCTCCACGATGATTTTCCACATGACCCAGAAGAATTATTTTTAGAACCAGAAAAGTAGCTTTATTCTCTATTTCCATTTAGTTCCTGCAATTTGGAAAGGACATTCAGTAAGGATGAGTATTATTATTTCTCCATGATGTGGATTCCCTTGGAAAAGCAGCAATTCCTAGAAGTACCAGCCATGATGAAGACAGGCTGTTCTAAGCACGGTGTAATTCATGGTGAGAGCTTCTCCCTGCCGAGGATTTTCAACCAAAGCAGGCAAAACAGAGCAAAGCAAAGATGAGGAGTTTGTTTTGGAGGCTGGGGATCTTCCCTAGCTCCCATTTTGTGTGAGATGGGACAAGTAATAACCCTCTACATTTTATATTTCTAGGCAGAAATGCTTCCACTACCTTGCCATGAATTGAGAGGTTTTGGAAAAAGCTCTCAACTGCCCTTTTCCACCTCAGACCCAACAGGAAACTTCCCTCCATCCCTGATTTCTTCTTTCCACTCTCCAGGGCCTGGGGGCACTAGGTTCCACTGGATTGTCACAAAAAAAGCTCAGTGGTGCAAACCAGACCATCCCATTTTGACACCCCCATGGCTTCACAGCCCACAGAAAGTTCAGGTTATTTCCACAGCATCCCTGCTCCCCTCATTTCTCAGTGAATACATTTTGCCCAAAATCACAGCAAATGCAAAATGCTCGTGTCCACCTGGCAGGATCCCACAAGATCCTGGCCCCCACTGACCCCTCAGTGAGTGCAGCCCTGAGGGGAGAGACAGAATATGACATTTCCCACACAAATGTACCTGTCTGATTTGCCAATCTCTCACTTCTTTCTGCAGCCTGAGGGCAAGCAGCAGCCAATGCCAAATGCTGCCTAAGCAGATTTTTCTGTATGAATTACACAGAACTTCCATTTGCATGGCACAGGAAATGAAGCCACAAATTCTATTTCCTGTAAAATCCCATTACATACATCATATTAGAGAATAACACAAACTCTGATGAACTCAACCAAAATGCATCTCAGCAAATGGTTATGGAGGAGCTGAGCTCTGTTAGAAATCCATGAAAATTAAGGAGATGCATCAATAGATTTGGGATTCAGCACAGGTGAAAACCAGGACCTGATTCATATCTGTTTTCTTCCTTAATATTAAAAGTCCATCCAAACCTCCCATAGCATTTATATCCCTATTTGTCAAATTAAACTGGTCTATGCAAAAGTTTTTGTGCTGTGCAATGCTGCAGATAAAAACCTTGGCTTAGGAAATGCTTCTCTTCAAAGCTTTCCCAATGCAGTGTCTCTCTCCTGCAATATCCAGCTGAGACATCAATGAAAACATGGATACAAGTTCAGACTGAAAACTGGAGTGATTTTAAAGGTAAAAAAATATTCCATGAGAATAATCCCTTTTAAGGAATCACTGAAAAGCTGCTGTGAGAACCACACAATTGATAGTGAACCAAAAGAAGAAATTTCAATTACAGAATTTATAATTCAGGAATTTCGTACAGTGATTTTTATTTTGTGGTCTCGTAGAAACTCTTGAAATTTTGTATGGGTTATTTATCAATCTGTGACATACTATGCTACCAATTTGAAGGAAGTTGTATTAATTTGCATGTTTTTGAGAGGCTATCTTGGTTTATCTACATTTTATGCGTAGGAAGAGTTAAATGACAGCCTGTAGGAATGTCCCAGGAGGTATCTGCCTCCCTCTCTATGTGCGTGGCACAGTCCATGCTCCTGCCAATACAAAAATTCATTTAGTGTGGAAACACACCCAGGAATATTCCCAGAACAGACAAGGCAAAACTGCTTTATCAGCCCTTCTTCTTTTGCCCCTTTCTGGAGAAAAGGAGAGGAGTTCACCCAGAATGTGCAAAGGTTGCTGGGCTTTATCCCTGCAGGGATAAACAAAATCCCCCAGGTTTTGTTCCTTGTTGTCCCTCAATGAATGAAAACTCTGATGCTGCAGAGGCCAGGAGGAATTTAGGCATAACTCAAGCAATCCCACCCCCATCCCCACGAGTGTGCAGGGTCAGTGTGCCAGGTTTTGTTTGCTCAGGTGGCTCCCATCCTTATCTGATTTCTCTCCCTCCGTGGGTCATGGCTGTGATGAGAATCACGTTCCATTTCTACAAACAGCATTTCAGCTCTGTAATTAAAATGCAGCATAATCACAAACAATTGAACAGCCATCAATGAGCACAAGGCAGAACAGCTTGTCACACACAAGCCACAGAATGAAGGCTGGAGACAATTTTCATTTGTTTCCTTATTAAGGAACATGAATGAAGCCTTATATTATTTGAGGATGCTTAGAGAATATAGGTATGAGCACTTGGGTTAATCACTTCCAGACAGAAGACTATTGGTAATTTCTTTAATTACAGTACAACTAATCAAACACAGAAAACTCTAAAGAATTGGCTGGTTCCTATGGATTAGCCTGCAGGGGTCCCATCTAATTTCAGCGACTTAACCCACGATTTCCAGTGATGTATTTCTACCCCAACTCCAGAACAAAAACCAAAGCTGCAGAGCAGATGGTGAGGTTACCATACCAGTTTCTGTATTTTTATTTAATACAGCCACAGCTGAGGTTTGATAGGAAGAGAACGTTAACAATCAAGTGAACTGATCGAATGCAGCTCTGGCTAGGGAGTCAGGATAATCAGATTAAACTTGCTGCAAAAAGCTAAGTTCACAAACCCATAAAAGTCACCTAATTGCAACCTTTGTTTCAAAAGAGCAAATACAAGTGTATAAACTGCTGCCTTTGTCTGCTTTAGTGTTTAAGACTGGAATTTCTCTTTATATTGCAACTTCATTACATTTATTTAAGGGGTTTCAATGTATTAAATAATGTGCTGCCATTACCTTAATATTTTCCTGAATTGCCTAATTTTCTATTTATTTTTAACATGCATTTTTCATATTTTTAAGAGCCTGTTATAAAATTAAGATGTTTATATTTGGGTGATTCTGACATAAAAACAGAATGAGCCCAGTGAGTCAGAAATCAGCTCTTGCTAGAGAAGACCTAAAGAATCCTAAATTTATTCACAGTGACACATGGAATAATAATTATTTTTACATGGAAAAGGTAATAGAGTGTATTACAATGCATGAAAATAATAACCTGTCTTTAATCCAACATATGGTTTTCATGAAAGATGAACTTAAATTAGAGACTAAGCAGAGGGGGGAAAAAAGGAAGGCCAGTGAATTAACACAGGGACAGACAATTTACTACCTTAATATTAATAGAGAAGGGAAAATATCTTTCTGGCAGAGTCTATTGACACAAGAATGAGAAGATAAATTTCAGGGAAATTCCCTCCATCAAATACAGCAGTTGGAAAGAATGTAAGTGCAATCCTTTGCTTCCCCACCATAAAACAGAAAGGGATTGCCCAAAGAGTTTGAGACACCTCTGGGTTTTCATAGCTGATTTGTAATATGCACTTCTGCATCTTGATTCTCCAGAGAACTTGGTATTCTCCTGCTAAATCTCATTTATAGTCCAGCCAATTCTCACCTTGAATTTTCTAGAAGCCTTCTGACCTCAGGTGCACACAGTTAATTCTTCCTCGTAATTTATCTTATCCTTCTTTCCAGCTAATTCAATTACTGCTTGATTAGTGACACAAGACAAAGGAGAAAATAAACCCGGGCTATCATTAATGAACAGAGCCAGGGAATTCACCTGCAGCTTTCCATGAGAGGCCTCTGCAGCAGGGCACAGTGACATGAGGAATGACCAGGGGTCCCTGTGCCACCCTCCAGAGTGGCCCTGAGGCCACAGGATGGATCACACACCACTGTGGTCACTTGAGCTGCTCCTGCTCAGCACTGAGTCAGTGCTATGGGATCCAGGCTCCTTCCTCTTGGACACTTGGGCAAATCCCCTGAATTCAGTACCCACATTAAAAGATAGTAAGAATTATTAATTTATTATCTGGATAGGAAAATAAAACCACCAGTGCCTCAGTGAAGGGCAGGAGTGGTGCAAGTCACTGAGCTGACAGCTAACTGGGAAATTTGCTCATCTTTATCCCAGAAATGCTGATTTGGAGTTATCCAGGGAAAGATCCAGCAAAGTCCAGAAGTATTGAATGATTTGCTGCACGTGCCTTCACCAGGAGCTTTGCTGACTACAAGAAGCTTTAATCAAATACTCTGAGGGTTCCCCAAATGCTTGAGCAGATATTCCAGCACACTGCTCCTCCTCCTACCTGCTCACTGAGCAGCATTTGCTCCCTGTGCTCTGAAAACACTTCCCTTTGCTCTGGCTCCAGCCAGAGAGGATGTGAGAGGGAAGTGGAAGGTAAAGTGGAAGGTAAATTCTGCTGGTCCCAGAGCTCCAGAGAGTCCTCCTGCTGCAGTTTGTTAAATGACACTGTTAACAGCCCTGCTTTAACAGCCCCCTGCTCCAGAGCTGCTCTCAAGTCTGCCCAGATGGGAAAATATTTTCCTCCTTGCCATCTCCTCCAGCTGGAATAGGATTGCTCCTCCAGTAAATCCCACCAAGTGACAGAGCCATGCACTGCTGCAGCACGAGGGAGGTGACACTGCACCTTGTGAGGGAAAATTGCAAGTGCTGGGCAAGGTTAATGGGCTGCTGTGGAGCTCTACTGAGATAAATGGAGTTTTGCCACACAAAACAGGGTATGGAGAATATTAAAAAAGGCATCATTTTCCACCATGTCAAATTGCTGCCCTGAAGCAGAGTTTTTAGCATTCATCTAAGTGGCCTTTTAACAGCATAAATGGAATATTGTTATCTCCAGAGCAATGCTCCAAAAGGTGATCTCAGATAACAAGCAGCAGGGAAAGCTGAAGAACCTGACAAAAATAAACATTCTCTGAAGATGAAGATATTTCTGCTAGCACAGATGGGTTACAACAAAAACCACTTACAGCCAGAACAGAGATTCATCAGAATTATTTCACAGGGTTTGCCACATGGTACCACAGCAGCCTCAGACATTTCAGGGATCTAAAAAGTGTCACCTGGTGTCATGCCCGGGCTCATATAAACACTCTGCTGGTACAAAACTCAAGAACCAGATAAATACAATCCTTTGAGGAGACTTCAGCTCCAGAGCATGTTTCAAATGTAAAATTTTACAGCCTGCCTCAGGAAACTCAAGGAATTCAGGATATTCCAAGTTCTCCAGTACCACTGCAGCTCCACTGTTTATTCTCCAGTGTTAACATATGCTTGGCTTGAAAACAGGGACTGCTTTAATCAAGGCTTATTTGGCTTTTGTAATTTTGGAATTATGAGATCATCAAAGGACCCAGCTTAGGATAATGACAGTGAATAGAATGACTTTGGCTTAACAGGGAAGTATAAATTATGTCTAAAGAGGATACATCCACCTTGTGCCAACTGGTTAAGCAGTGCTCCCACAGATGTTTCATCCATACAAACTTCTCAAATCCCATCTTTTCATTAAAAAATGACCATAAAAATTCAGATGCTCAGCTGAAGACGCTTCACCCAGTGCAACAGACATTTTTTTCTTATTTCATTTAAGCTTTTGAAGCGTGGTTTGGAGCTGTGCCCTCTTTGGTGAGCACACTGGAGCTGATCCTGTAATATTTACACAGTGAGTGTTGGATGGAGCAAACCAGAGTTAAGGTGTTGAGCTGTGACTGCCACGTCCTTGGTGGGTGCAGGAGGGCTGGAGGCAAAACCACAACCAAACAAATTCTTTGTTTTCCCTTGATCCACAGGAAGAGGAAGCTTTTCCAGGGAGCCTACAGGCAGTGACAGACTACTCAGTGCCTGCTCACCACTGGGGCAGCCAGGGAACCCTGGGATTTGGGACAGCCCTGACACCCCCTGTGCAACTCCCCATGACCCATCCCTGCCCCCCAGGATGCTGTGCATGCCCTGCAGCCCCTCTGCAGGGATGGCACCTCCCAGAGCCAGGAACCCAGGCAGCACAGTGAGGAAATTTGTTGAAGGTGCAGCATTTCTGAGCAAACTCACATTCATGGCTCTCCCTGGAACAAGGCTCCCAGTATAGCTGTGGTCAGAAGCTGCTCCAAGGGAAGCTGTGCTTATTTATATTCTGGAGACACATTTGAGCCCTTAGTATCTTGTTTTCCATACTCACTTTAACAAAGCATGCCTTCTCCAAGGTTTGCTAATGAGCCTAGCATACTTAGGGAAAAAATGTAAAATATACAAACAAACTCACTGTCAGATGGGTTTTTCCAAGACCTGGCCTGAAACTCAGAGAAATAAGAAATAAATGCTGTGTCCCTCCAAATATCTTACAAACTCTGATGAAGAAAAAAACCCCAACCTTGATTTTTCAGCCAAATCTCCCAGCTGCTTTTGCAATTCATAACAGGTCTGGCTGAAGAGTTGGTTCATTTTTATAAATCCAGTTCCTTTCCACAAAAAATGTCACTTCAATAACACATCCAAATCCTGATTATTTCGTGCTTAAAACCAAACTTTGTTAAAAAGACAGTGCCTTTCCCTGCACTGCACTTTCACCCAACATACATAAAAACACTGCTAAATTTCTTTTGGAAAGAGTGCGACGCTTCCAGAACCAATGCTGTTACTCAGGGATTAGGATGGGTGAATTTGAGAAGAAAAACCATAAATCAAGATAAAAAGATAGCATCTAAAATCCTGGGCATCAGTAACCAATCAAAACATGCATGGCACTAGACCTTCAAAAATCATACATGTTCAAAATGCAACTAATTGGTGAACAATCAGCGCAAGTTCCAAACTGATATCATCACTCTGAACACCAGGAGACCCAAATGCCAGGTTTTGAAGGATGTATTTCACTGGATTTCCTTTATTTCCTCAGTGCTGATCAGCACTGGGCTCTCAAGGATTCTTCTCCCTTCTTGCAGGTGTAACATTTCCAAGGATCCCTTTGCTACCTCACTGCTCTGATTTTCTTAGAAACGCAGGAGTGGTGTGTACTTTGTGCAAGAAGACATCAGAAAATATTTTTGCCATATATGCACACATTGTTCATGGAATTGTGTGCAAATACATCTGTGAGTTGTCTCTGCCTCACCTGAGCAAGCTCTCCTCTCCTCCACATGAGCTCTGTCCTGACAAAAGACACAAAAATAACCTCGAGGAACCAAATGTGTTTCTCAGAAATGCATCTGCCAGCCTTGCCACAAAGCCTTTTTCCACCTCCATTACCCAAAATAGCTCTGAAGCATTTCCAAAAGGCCATCAAGGCACAAAGCAACTTTCACATGTGGCTTGGAGCCTCTTGTTTCTCACCTACTTCATGACAGAGGAGGGGTCTGGGGAGGTTTGGACCTGAATTAAGCCTTTGCCCCACACATGTACCAGAAGTTTCTACAGAGCTGCATCCTATAATGTGCTTGGTACCACACTTACAGAAGTGAACACTGTAATTTCTGATGTCTGATGAGCTTTTCTTGAAGGACAACAGAGCAGATCTTGGCCAGGGGCCAAGCACACAGGAAACACTGTTATCCCTCAAATAAATAATTCATAGAACT
This sequence comes from Melospiza georgiana, assembly GCF_028018845.1. Taxonomy (NCBI): domain Eukaryota; kingdom Metazoa; phylum Chordata; class Aves; order Passeriformes; family Passerellidae; genus Melospiza; species Melospiza georgiana. The sequence continues at coordinate 14,846,966 of NC_080432.1, forward strand.
TTGCTTAATGAAAATTTAAGAAGCAAAAGAAATCCCACCAGCATTAGCAAGTTGTCCTTTGAAGAACTTGCCTGCCAAGGTCAAAAAGCAGTCACCTGAAATGGGATCAACCAGGCAGAGATTCAGATGGAAATTCAGCTTTTCAGATCAGGTTCTCCAGCTGGTTTTGGTTGGAGGGAAGCATTTCTTGCTGTGCTGCTGAGCAGCCACAGCCACTTTGCTCTTCCCTTGTGTCGCAAACATGAGGCCAGCTCAGCAACCAACTCTGCAGAAAATCAAAGGAACCCAAAGCCAGCCCAGGCTCTGCCATAAAAACCTTACAAATGCCACCCCAGGGGATGATTTGGACCCAGTGGCACCAAGAACTCACAGGCACTCAAAGAGTGACAGCAGCAATCTGGAGCTCATCTCCTTTCCTCAAAAGTCAGTCCTGTAGGAATTCAGGGAGCAGGGCTCCAAACCCCAACAGGGATTTTGAGAATTTGAGTTTGCTGCTTCAAAAACACACAGTTTGACCAGTCTGCTGTCAGACCAATTCCTACTAAAACAAACATTTAACATGTGCAAATACTAAAAGATGAATTTCCTGTTTGAACAGTCAGCACAACAGAACATTGCCAAAGGAATCATTGCAACATCTGTCAACGTAACCAACCAACTCCCAGCCAGAAAACAGGACAACCATCATCTGTCATCAGAGACAGAACCAATGCCCCAGCACAGCCTCCCTGTACCAAATTCCACATGGAGACAAAAGATCAGCAGGATAGGGTGCAAGGAAGGGTTCCTGTCATCTCTTACCCTTCCCTTCCTACCCAAATAAGCCAACACCCAGCTCAGGAGTGGAAGCCCCTTTGGTACTTAGCAAAGGAATCATCTCCAGGCAGTGACAACCTGGAGACAGTTCTGATCTCCCCAAAAAAACCAGCTGCTTATGGCCATGGAGCTGCTTCCCTCAGATATCTCATTAACAGAGTTCCCAGCCTGGCCAAACCTCCCCAGCAGACATGGACAGGCATTGCAGTGATAGCAATGACAACATTAATGTTCACAAGAAATTCTGCTTTTTTAATAACTATTTCCAAGGTCTTTGCTCATTTTCTAAGCAATCACACATTCCTGGTTACTCAAAAAGGTTTCATTTCAGTTCTAAGGAAAAGGTGTTGCTGCTGACAGCCCATTGCACAGGTGTGTGCTGACCCTGCAGGTGTGTCCCTGTCCTCAGCCCTGCCTGCCTGCAGGGACTCACTGAAAGCTGTTTGGATGTGCAGGGGGACACTGCCATCCATGAGAGATGTCACTTTATCAGTGCAAATGATGCTGATGTGGCTATGGGGGTTTTAACCTTTTTCAGGAACCAGAAATTCCTCCACAGCCTGAGTGCCTGAAAAGTTATTACACTTGTGTGCAGAAAAGGTAAATGTTACCAATTTTGCTTTTAAAATTATGTAGAAAAAGCAGAGGGAGACAAATGAATGCAGCTGGATTTGCCCAGGTGGTTAAAGAATCCTCCAGTGCCAAGGAGGTGGTTTCTGGCCACAAGGGGCCAGGGAAAAAATTCTTTGTGAACTTGCTGCCAGTGGAAAGGTGGTGGAGACTTTTCCGAGCCACTTCTTACTATTGTTGCACACAGAACAAACCAGGGAAAAAGAAAAGAATGAATTAAAAAAGAAAGAAAAAAAGTGTAGCAGAGCAGTTTCTGCTATCTCAGAAGAAGATGCTTCAGAAAAGCTGCAGGAGCAGGACAGCTGATTTCCCAGTGCTCCCTCCCAGGGAGAAAGGAGCTGCTGTCATCAGCCAGCTCCATGCCTGGGATTTGGAAATGTGAACAGGGCCCTTAACTTCCAAAGCCCTTCTTCCTGTTTCTATTTTAAACTAAAAGGAGCCACTCAGAACTTGCAGAAGGCACAGCCCTAAAGCTCGCCAGGCCAGGGGTATCTGAAGCAGTGACTGAAAATGTCGTGCTTGTAAATTGTTCCTGCTGCTCTTTGTAACTCTGTTAACAAAATTTGTAATTTTGTTTTCAAATACAGAAAGTGGAAGTGGAAGAAGGGAGGAAAAAAGCACAATTGGCACAGCTCAAATCAGACATCCAAGTCAATGTATCAAACATTTCCAGGGCAAGACTCTGCTTCCAGCTCACTTCCACACATTGTGCAGGGGGGTTTCCCTGGTTTTCTTTGGGATACCACCCCCAGACATAATCCAGCTCATTATCAAGAACCTCAGTATTCTTTTCTCACTACTTTTATCTTACCAGCCTTGATCATGCTTTTCCCCCATTCTAAATCACTCCTTTATCACTTGGATATATTAATGCTCTCCCTCTCAGTGATAATCAATGGAGCAGTTGCATCCAGAAAAACTCAAGATGAACTCAATTAATTAATAAAAAAATTTGTAAATCACTGTCATGCTCTCTAATTAGCCACTTCCCACTCCTGCACAACAGCAAACCCTGCCTTGAGAGTTTGCACTCAATGATTTGACCCAAAGTTTGGAGGATGAAGACCCAAATGCATCTTTAAACACACAGAGCAGTTTCCTGAAGTGAGGCCACGCAGTTTGAAGCAGTTAAATCCAGCTGGCTGCACGATCCATACAGCTGTGGCTTCCCTCAGCTCTTAAATAAAATATTAGGGTGTGTTTCTATTGTTTGTTGGCTGTCATCAGCCCATCCTTCAGCTGACGGGGGTTAAAGGCTATGTAGATTCCTGGGACAGCTGTTTGGTAATTGTCACAGGCAGTTACTTGGTAACCCAGGAAAGGCAATCTCAGGAGGTGGATTCTTGGTTGCTAAGCGATAAATTCAGGTAAAATAACCTTTTCCTGGATTTTATTGCAACTACAGGCTCCAACTGTACAGTCCTGTGCTTTTTTTTATTTTTTTCCCCTTTCTTCTCAGGGATGGGATTTAAAATTATTGCTGAATAACTTTTCTGGGATCTCATGCAGCATTCAGCACAGGTTAAATGAGGTGGCACAATATTCTACTGCTATTTGAAAGGATAAATCCACAAGGCTTCTCCAGCACATTGCAGCACGTGCTGTTTATTTGCTGGGTGCAGAAGAGTGATACACACAACAACAAGCTGAGCAAAACAGAGAAAGGGGCAGGTGCTGCTCCAGAAAGGATTTGCTGTTCTTATTTCCCTTTTTGGGGGTAGGAAATTTTTTAATTTACTTATTTTTAAGAAACTGTAACATGCAGGTTTGAGCTGAGCCAGATGCTTTTGTGCCTGAGGCTCGCTGAGCAAAGCTCTGCAGCCCCCCCTGCCCTTGGCAGCGTCGTAGGGGTCAAACTCCCACATGGACACAAAGTCCTTCAGCAGTTCCCCATGTGTGTGTCACAAGCAGGAGCTCAAACAGAATCTCAGCTCTCAGTGCTCTGTAATTTCTCCACCTATGAAACAGACACTGGCAAGACTTATTTTTCTGCATGGCAACCTTATTTATGAAAGCCTTAGAGGGTGAAATCCTCAATCTTCATTTCCAACAAAGGTATTTTTATTGGTTGCTACCTTATCATCATTGAGTAATTCTCATGTCCATTTTCAAGGAAATGACAATGAATCAACACCTGCCTCCCTCCAGAAGAGATGTGCAAACAGAATTTGGCTGAGTGGGCTGCACTGACCCCATCCTGCTGTAACAGAGCAGAACAGGGTCAGGATGGATGGTTCAGCACTGGAGCATCCCAAAGGATCTGTGCAGCCACCCCTGTGTGTCTCAGGCAGCAGCAGCACCCACCAAGGGCAGGCACCAGCCCAATTCCCTTTTTCAGGGCCTCTGACCAGCACAAAGAAAATTCCATCCCAATTCCTCTAACATCCCACCTTGCTCTCCCTGTGCATCTGAAGGAGGATGTTGGTCCCTGCCCCAGGACCATGCTATCTCTGCCACTTCACTTCCCACACATACCAGAAGGACTTTGCAGAATTCTCTCATGTTCCTTCCAAGAGGAAGACATCAAAGGTGCCTCTGTGCCCAGACTCTTGTACCATAATCTGTGATTGGGAACAATCAAGCTCTAAAGAGCTGCTGAGCTGACATCAGGAACCTTCAGGGGGGATTTCTGCAGCCAGCTCCACAAAATCCCAGTGAGCGGGACCGATTCTTGCCTTGCTGACAGGAACTTCACCTTATTCCCTTGACCAGGAAGAAGTGAACTCCTTGAGCCACACTAAGAACCTAAGGACATCCCAGCTGGCCAAGGAATCCTCCTGGTTACTAATAAAAGTTAAAGGAGTGAACTGGAACAGACAATTGGTTTGGATGACAGACACACTGACATGTACCAAACCATTTTGTCACAGAGATCACAGAACTGCTCCCCTTTCAATCACTACAAAAATTACTGTTGAGGAGAAAGAAGATCTGACTGTGCATATACAAAACCAGGAGAAAAAAATATGGTTTCCAGTGAGACAAAAACCACATTTTTCTGGTAAAGGAGGAAGCCCATTTGCTGATGTTTTCCCTCACACCCGGGGAAGATGGATGAGCCAAGGTTTGAGCCAAGGTTTGATCCTTGCAGGCTGCTCAGGGAAAGGCTGATGGAGTGTTCAAGCCCTGGTTCTCCACTGAAGGGCCAGTGCAAGCCGTGTTTCCCACTCCTTTATGTGCCATATGGCAAGTAGAGGAGTCTGGCTGGGATTTCTTATTGATGATTTTAGCTTTTAATGCTCAATTTCTACAGGCCCAGGAACACAAAAGCTCTAAAGCTGCATTGTTGTTCAAGGTATTAGGTTTGCATGCAAGCACAGAGAAAATACCACCTGCTCTAGAAGTCAGGTAAAATGACACACAGAGTCAATATTTAGTGAAAGACTGGGGTCTAACCAAGGAAGAATGGGCAGTGGCTTTCAAACACACAGAAAAGAACAGAAAGAAAATCCAGTAGTTGGGAATGACACAGTGAAGGGATGGGTCACATTTTAAACTACAGATTGTAAAGGAAATAAATATTTCAATACATCTTATTTAAAGGTCTGAAAATCAGATCACATTAAATTTAGTAATATTCTATACCCATCTATAAACCACCCACCCTAACCCTTTTCACTGCTTCTTCCAACCAGGGGAAAGCAACTGCATCCAAATAAAGAGGCACAGAAATATCTGTTTCTATGTGATGTGAGGCTGATCCAGCACCTACAGAGTCAATGCAAACATTCCTCTTGACTCCAGTGTGCTTTGGATCAGGCTCCTTGTAAGAGAAAGTCTTATACCAGGGAATTTTCTATGGCAGAAGGAGAACATCTGCCTCAGAATTTTCTTTCTGTCCCTCAAAAATACTTTTTTGAGGAAACAAGGTGCCATCTTTTGTGAGATGTTTTCAGGCAGCTTTGAATGCTGAGCAAAATTACTTTGATACAAAAATCTCACTGATAAATGGTTATTAAACATGTTTTAAATGCTACAAAGACCTGTCTCAAGAATTAAGCACAATATTATATCTGTGTTATGCAGAAAGGAAACAAATGTCCATTTTTCCACAGCATATATATAATCCTGTGCCTAGGAGTCATTTCTTCCCTTAAAATTGCATTATTTTCATTAAATTCTTTATCTTTTTTTTTTAATGTTTCAGTTGATAATTAAACTTTTAATAATTAAGCAATGCCTTCCTGAGAATGGCCAGGCCCTGTTTCTGTTTCCTTATTCCCTTGCTGTTTAGGCAGCATCCCTACCTAGAGCAGCAGGGATAAAACAAGCCACGACTTTTTGGGACCCAGGCAAACAGAGAGTAGAACAGAGAAGGCAAAGATTTTTTAACTCACACAAACCTTAAAACAGCACCCTCCTTGCTTGTCATTTTTGTCCCTTGACAAGATCTCCAATAAAAAAAAGAAAAAAAATTTTGCATTTTCAGTCTCACAAAAACCATGGGTTCTCCAGCAACGAGGCAACGGAAAAAATCAATACTTGCCATGTACCATGTAACCAATAGAATAAGGGCAATGATTTATGTATGGATGGATGCAGACTGAATCAGCTGGGGCCTCAAACACAGGCACACAGAGAAGGAGCCAGAGAGAGAGAGGTGTGGGGGTGAGCTGGACTGCAGTGATTATTCCTCCACTATGGGCAGATTTTTTTTTCTGCAGCAATAATCCCCCTGGCTGGCGCTGCAGGATGTGGAGGAAGGACTAGCAATGTGTGGAATATATGCTGGACCAGCTTTTCTCTTTTTGCCTCAGAATCATGATGCTGTGTTGAATACTGAGGTACAGTAAAAAAGGAAGAGCGATACACGGGCTGCAGTCCTTCAGGCTTCCAGCTGCCTCCACCCTAATAAAGAGCAGCCCACTGGGGCAACAAGAAGTAGTTTAAAGAGAGTCAAATTATCAACAGGATAAAAATGTACCATCACTGCTTCATGCCAAGGAAAAGCAGGAAGGGCTCACTGAAGAGAACTACTTATACCCCAGGAGTTTCTGCTGAGAATAGAGTTTTGTAAATTGGATTACCAGGGACACAGCACCATAAGGTATTTAATGACTGTGGTAACTTTTAGGATATCTAATACTGCTGCTGCTTTAGAAACAAAAGCATCATGCTAAAGATTTACTTGTCTGTTTGTGTGATGTAGGCTAGCAATAAACACTTATCCAAACTATATTCAATGCTTTATTGCTGTGCTGTTAATAAATATCTCATGGCTGACTTTAAAGTGAGAGTAATTTGCTGCAGAAATGTCATAGTATTTTATTAAAAATCCCTCCTGTGTAGTTGTGCCAAGTGTAAAATAACCCGTAAGCGTTCCTGCGACTGCTCGGATCCAGGCTGCATTTACATTTTGCAGAATCAGATGTTGCTTCAGGACTTTCAATGTCTTACTCTGCCATCAAGTAATTTGCTATAATTCATATTTCTGCCACAATTACCACTGAATCAATTATCTTTTCTTTCTATAATGTTTAGACAACATTTAGACCTTGGTATTTTCAGTCTCTCTCTTGAAAGGTAAAATATTTCAGATAATGCTGCAGAACAATAGGAGGCCACCAGTTACATTCACCAGTGAGGCAATGTTAGATCAATTAAAGCTTTAAGAATTGGGAGATGTTTGAAAGCCTTGAATTTTATAGAGGTCTGGGAATTTATCAGGTGAGAATAGAACAGAAATCATTTCCATTCTGCCTTCCCACATCTTATTATGACAATCTGCTGGTGAGAATAATCACCAGCTCCCAAACAATTGTGTTTTATGGTGAAAATATCAATGAATATGGGGACAAAATTTAGTTTAAGTATAAATAGATTTTTGTTTTCTAAAGAATGTGGTTGCATGTCACCAGACTTTGCACTTGAATGATAAAAATTCAGAGTATTTTGCTTTGCTATTACCTACCTATAGTGTGCTCAGCATAACAGAGCATACACCTGTATGGGCATAGCAAAAAAGCAGGAAAATAAACCCCTGAAAACAGAGTTGGTATTTCATTTCCCAGTCAGTTGACAGTGTCAGACAACAATAAATTTCAGAGAATGAAAGTATGAAACATGTTCTAAAGCACAGTAAATATAAACAGCTCATTCTTAATTCAGTTAGAAAATCCTTCTGGTGGCAAACACTCAACAGCAGTAACAACTATCTGCTCCTCATCCCTCTCTTTTTATTCATTCCCAGATTCAAATCTTGATAAATTTAAACCTTTTAGAGTTATGTTAGGATACAATGGACAAAGATGCAGCCCATGAGCCAAACAAAGCACAACAGAACACATCCACAAGAGAAGACACCTCAGCAGCAACTTCTGCTGTAGAAATGAAATGTGCACAATTCAAGGGGATTTTCCCAACTGCCCAAAGTCCTGGAACAGAACAGGGCATGGAGAGTCTTACCTTGGAGCAATAACTGTAATTCTCCTCCTGCTTTCTCTCTCTCAATAAACAGAACAGAAACTCCATAGATGATGCTGGACTTGCTTGAGTTTAGTTTAGCAGCAGCCATAAGGCCATGGAGCCCTTGGAGGAGCAGAGGGAAGAAGGGAAGAGCCAGAGGAACAGACACAGCTCCTGCACAGCACCAGGGCCAGGTGAGTCACACAAACAAAGCCTTGGAGGCAGGGATGGGGGAATTGGGGTTGAAAATGAATGCCAGCATTTTCCTTTCTGCTGGCCCTGCACTGCTTTGATAACTTGAGCACAAGGTTATGCAGATAAAGCACCTGAGTAAAGCCTGGTTTGGGTTTGGATACAGCAGCAGAGTTCATTTTAAAGCAACAACAGCACCCGGGTCCACAATTCATAAACAAAAGGAGAGGAGCACTGTCACTCCTGCAGCCCTGCACTGCTCCCTCACCTCACAGGTTCTCACTGGCAAAAACTTCAGAAATTGAAGTTAGCCAATTCTATGTGTTATAATTAGGAAAATAGTACAGAAATTATTAAATCTGCAATACAGAAAATTATCCTCACATGTACCAATAAATGTCTGTTTCTATCCAGCACATGATGCTCTCTTTGCAAATCACCATTTGAAAATACACTGAAGTTGAAGAGAACCAAAAATAAAAGCTGACATATAAAATACTAGAGGAAAAAAATCTTATCATTTTTAAAGGAAAATATTTTAATCTGATGTTTCCTGCAATTCATTTCCTCAGCATGATTTCCACCTTTTATTAGGAGAAATACACAGTTAGGCTTGCTCCCATTTACACTACTGGTGAGATTATCAGAAAACTAAATTATTCTTGTTGATACCTTCTTAACATTTTAAATATTTGTGCTTTGGAAACAACTAAAAAAAGGAAGTGGGTGTGTGACTTTATTGAATGTGTAGTTTTTAATTCATTTTCTATACCAGGAAATGTATGTATACAACTGTGTGTTAATTTGTTTTCAAATGAATGTGCAAAATTTTCTCATTTCTCTAAAAGCAGCAGGGTAATTTAAAAATTTTTAGGGACACATTTGCAATTTTTTCTGACATTAAAGTATTGTAGTTTGTCTCGTGAATAAGGAAATGTCACAGATTGAAGTGCCTTATCATTCTGTAAAAACTGGGGTACTGTGGAGCAGCAACATCTGGATTTTTGATGTCTTCATAATTTTTTGTTCTGGTGTGGTCAAAGGATATCAATATTTGTTGGAAACTGCTAAAGTACTTCTGCAAAGAGCAGCACTAAACTAAAGGCAGTTCCTGGGGAAATGAACAGCCCAAGATCCTGCCTAACACAAAGCAGAGGGGATTTATCAGAAATGCAATGTCTGCAAGGTGTCACATTTAATCCACAGTAAAAGGGGGGAAAAATCAACTCAAGAGCATTGTAGGCCCTGATTTTGGAAGTGCTTGGATCACAAAAGCAGCACCCACTCTGAAAACAACCCAGTGCTCACCAGGCATGGCCTCTGGGGAAAAAATCTGAGGGGGAAACTGAGCCCTGATATTTGGCACATAACAAACACAAATATTGGTATATCAATGCCCCCTGAGCAGTTGGAGAGCTGGCAGAGATCATTTGCAATTACTGTAATTGCATTCATTCCTTGTTATCATTTCCTGTGCTTCCAGTGCACCACATCTGATTCTTTTATCTCATGCAAACCACCCCAGCTCTGTCAACAGCTCCTGAATTTTTAAACAGGTACCTTTGCCTCCCCTCTTTTATTCTGCCTGAAATTTTCTGACCCCACATCCTCAGCTAGAGCAACTTCCATGGATTAAACAGTTCTATAGCAGTCACCTAATAAAACACTATTAATTGTAATAGATTTTTGTTTCTTCTTCCAATGATATTTCCATGGCAACATTTTCAGGTTCTATTGTTGAGGGTGTTCTTCATTCCCAGAGCAGGTTAACCACAGGGCAGGAAGGGCAGGCTGTTGGTCAGCTTTTATTTTCTCTGGTCCTTCAGCAAAGGTTAGTTGAGGTCACCAGAAGCCAAAGGGTAATTACTTTTCCTCAACAGGGTTAAAGTCACACAGATTGCTATTGAGACAACTGTATGCACGACCTTCAGGATTTTATGTTCAATCTTCCTTTCTTTCAGCAGAACAAATGTTAAAAAGGAAGCAGAGAGGGTAAGAGCCTGGTTAGCTGGACACTGTGCAGTTCCACACTCTGCAGCTCTGCTCCTGACTGGCTGAGCAGTTCAGAGCAAAAATGCCCTTAGGTGAGCCCAGACCACAAAAGGCTGCGCAGTGATTAAGTGTGAAAGCTATCACTAGCCAAAAAGGACCTTCCCTAGTCAATTAACAATATTCCAACTCAAGTAAGAAATTTTTAGGAGAGCCAGCACCCCCATATTCTGTTTCAGTGGCCTCCAATTCATCAATAATGTCACTTCCTTCCACTCAAAAAATGAGCTGGAATTGCAGGTTTAACTAGGCAGATTTTAGTGCTCAGTGTCTTGGGCCTGGCTCTTTTCAGTTTCCCATGGAACAGCCAGCAAGGCAGGAGCCTGGTGGGGATGGAGGAGAGACTGACCTGACCTGACCTGCAGGGAGAGCCAGGGAGAGGGTTTGGGTAAATGAGGGGTTAATGTGGATTTGGTGGAAGGAGAATGGGCTGATAGCACACCAGCACGGTACACAAAGTGGAAATGCACTCACACGGGGAACCTGCCAACACCAGAGACCAGCCCATACAAAATCCCCACGTGTGAGTGCAAATCCAGCTGGATCCCAGGCTGGGGGCTGGTGACAGGTCCAGGTGGCACCTGGAGCTCTGGGGGTCCCTGCTCACAGCACTCACAGCCAGGCACTGCTCTGCTCCTTTCCCTGCCACAAACTGAACTTCCCCTGTGGCTCCCCAGGCACCACTGCTCTCATTTCCAAAATTAACAGCCCTGGGTTACTTTTTGTGGTACTCCTGAAAGTAAATATTGCAGTAGTAAAAGTCAATAATGCAAAGCAAGGGGAGTAAGAAGGGGAGGGGGTTAACTTTCTCCATGTTAGTTTCAGTTTTCTGCTGGCTGGCTTCTCAAGCTCAATGTTGACAAAATAAAATAAATAATATAAAATAAATAAATAATATAAAATAAATAAATAATACAAGGATCAGGTCCTGATCATTAAAATATCCATTATGAGTCAGGGAAGTGCAACACAACTTCTTGATTGATGCATTAGGGTGTAAGCTCAGCACGAGTTATAAATAATCCCAATGTTGATACATGACAAATGGAAGATTTGGTAATCAATCAATTCAAATGGGACTAAATGGAAGAATAATGCATCATTTATACTTGGCTGTGTTGTACAGTATGTAAATTACTGAGGACTTGCTGTAGCACTGTCACATCAAAGGGCTGCTGGACAAACATGCTCATAAAATGAAATTATCAGGTCTGTTTAAGCACCTGTGGGACACAGCCAAAGGGCCACAGAAACTTTCTTCTCTCCAGCCTGAACTTCAGACATTGAACCAGTGTTACAATTAGGAAAAGATTACAGAAATTACTGAATCTATAACACAGAAAACTATCCTAATGAAAAGGCAGATCTGTCTGTTTACAAGTTTCCCTTTTCCCAGGGACAGCCACTGCTGTCTCAGAGCTCAAATACCAATTCCCAAACAGAAATCCTGTTACCCAGCATTGCAGACAAGATCAGATTTAGGGTAAGGGCATCAGGGGACCACCCCCTAAGAAAGAGCTCCAAATACAGCAGTTTAAGAGCTACAGTGTCAGATGTAACTTCCATCTGCAACATGTAAGGGAATCAAACGCACTGTGCTAGGAAAAGCTGCTTTAAAGACTCTCAAACCTAATTCCATTATGAAATGACCCTATACAGCAATGACACAGTTACAGTTTGTTCTGAACTTTCAATCTTACATATCACTAAATTAATTAAGATGCTCCATTTGGAAAGGGAACTTTCTCTTGGAAGTGTGTCAGCCCCAGGCAGCAAAAAGCACAGACAACCAATGTCCAGGGGCCACTGACACCACAGTGCTCCTACCTGAACCACAGCATCAGAGAATGATTTGGGCTGGAAGGGACCTTAGATCCAGTTTCACCCACTGCCAAGAGTGGAACCAGTGTAATACCAGAATTCCTTCTGTCTCATCTGTTCTGGGAAAATTGGGCTTTCAGGAGAACTTACAAACATCCAAGGTGAGACTTAAAGATCCAAGGAAGCCTCAAGGAAATTCAGACAGTTGTCCTGGATTAACTGCTTCTTTAGGACTTGTAAACAATGACAAGAGCCACAAAGTGCTGATATTGCCAGCTCAGAGGAACACTTGGGAACATTTATCCACTGTTTTCCATCATATTTAGAATATAGTTCATCCCATTTCATTCCCATAGCATTCTTAGAGCCAAATGCAGGCTTTCTGATTGCTGTTGAATCATTAAAAGCCACAGTGACATGATACACCTATCAAGCAGTTTTATAGATTCAAAAGCCAGAAATAACAAACCCTAGGACTAGAATATAAATTTTAGCTTATTTTTACTTGAGTAAATCTATGGTAGAGTACCCCAATTACTAATGATTTGCAAATCATGGTCCTTTGGATGCACTTTTCATCTACAAACCCTGACTGAAAATGGCACAGACCTGCAAAAGTCCAACTGCACAGGAATTTGGCTGCTTTGGAATCTTCATCTTTGGTTCCTTTTGTTGTTTTGTAATGGACACTGTAAAAAAGATTGTGGAAACCACCAAGGCTTCAAAATCATGCTGTCATCTCCAAAGTTCAGCCTGCCTTGGTCACTCTGTGCTCATGGAGCTCCAAAATTAGATGGGGTTTAGGTGAAGAGAACAATTGGAAACCCAAAGATATTGAAGCTGTTTCCTGATAGTTTATCCATTTCCTTCAGTTTTCTTAGCATTCCTGCTCTCAGGATTAGCCATACAAAGATAAATACTTTCCACCTGTAGTGTAGAACTGATGTTTTTAATCTGGGCTTTTAAAAAGTGCAATTAATGATGCTTGAAGCAAAAGAGACATTTTAGATATCAGAGTTCTTAACCAAAAAAACACAGCTCCACCTGCACACACCTTTGCAGGTGATCACAAACAGCACAGGGGGGAAAAACCACTAGGAAACCTATCCTGGAGCTGGCAGAAAACCTGCAGCACCCCAAGCATCACAAAGGAAAGGTAAAGAGGTTTCCCAAATGATAAAGCTGGGAAATGGGCAAGTACTACAAGCTGGCAAGTCTACTTTATCTCAGAAGTGCACAGTCCTGCCTCATTTCCCATGTCATGGTAAGACAGGCAAGAGGATAAACATCAATCCCACCCCATCCCTTCAGGCCTGTCCCATTAGCCAGGTGAGAGCTGGGATGTCCAGGCTGGGTAACTCTCTCCTAAAAGAAAGACACATCTAAATCACCTTTTCCACTTCAGCCCTTGTGCCATAAGGGCAGGTGGCAAGTGGGCTGTGGGATCAGTGTTTCTTTGGATGTCACACGTGGGAAAAGCAATCCCTGGCACAGCATTTATCTGTGACAAGTCCTCCCTTCCATGCTGTGACCCTCTGCATCTTGATTTCCTGTCAGCTTTTACAGCCCAGCTAATTAGAAGATTCACTACTCCTTATGATTCCTGACTTTCACAGTTTCTAATTAGTCTCTGCAGCAGTCTGTTACCTAAATGAATTGTGATATTCCACTTGGTGTGTTAAATGAGAATCACTAACAAACATTACATTTTCTCCTCAGCATTATTTACCTCACAGTAATTTAGCTCTGAGGACAGCAGGTTTTAATTTCAACATTCAAATGAAGAAAGGTGGAAGGGAAAAGAAAAAAAAAAAAAAGGAGGTTGAGGTTGAACATTAACTCCAATTCCCTTTTCCAAAACAGTCCCTCAGATTAGGAGCCCAAATGGGGAAGCTCTGTTCCCTAGAGATAGGGCTGAAGGTCTGCACAGAGAGAGGCACAGCCAGGCAGGCTGTGGGACAGCCCCATGTGCAGAGCTCGGTTCTGTCCCGCGCCGCGGCGGCTGGGGAGTGTCCAGAGAGCAGCCCAGAGGTAAGAGATGAACGAGGGTTATCCCCAAATTCAGAGATCCCTCCAGAGGGAGGTTGGGCTGTGAGCTGCAGGATGCTGAGGGCTGGTTTCTGAGCACTGTGCACCCACGAGCTCCTGAGCTGTTCAATAGCCCAGGGTTGTCCAGCAGCAGCTCTGATGTAAAAGTGACTGGAGCTGGTCAGTCTGCAATGCTGGACTCTGAGAGAGGCTTTGAACAGTGTCTGCTCTGGAAAAAACCCAAAAGTTCTGTCTGTTGTTCCCACTGGCCCTTCTGGGAAAGAGAGCACCAACAGCTTGGACAGGGTGATGTTCTTTAGCAACAGAAATTTGAGCAGCAAATCATAAATGTTATTCACCTCCATCTTCATCCAGTGCAGCAGAAAGGCTGAGCTTGGTTTGCAATTTCCAATTTTAAGATCAACTGACTAAGTTTTAACCTCTTTGTGCCATTTATTGCATTATAAAAACTCCTTTCATGCAGGTTGCATCACCTGCTGCAGCCCAGGCACAGCACAGCTCCTGCAGTGGTTGTTAGCAGACTGTGCACTCTCACACCTCCTCATTTTGGAGCACAAGAGTAAAAAGACTTCACTAGCTGCTGCACAACACCTGTAAAGAGAGGTTTTCAAAAAGACAAAATTTTGGTCTTTTTAAAAGACCAAATTCTCTGTATAAGCAGACAGTCAGCAGTCTGAAGATGCAGAAGACTCTAAAACAAGTATTTATTAGAGTTTCTTGCTGCTATTGTTATTAGAATATTCTGCTTCTGTTAGGCAAAACCTAACAACTAAATCCATGTGAGAGTATCTGAAGTGTCTCACTGAATTTGCTCAGGGCAGTTCACACCATCCAGACTCAGAGGGCTGAATGCAGCTCAGCTCTTTGTGCTGTGGTTTATGTATTTCTGCCCAGGTTTATCTGAACATTTCAGCACCACACACACCCAAAATGCCCTTTCCAGGGACAACTGAGCATTCAAAAGCTGCTTGAACTGCACTACAATTTTAATGGTGCTTTGTGGAAATCTGTTGTTATGTATATTTGTAATGGGGCAGATTTGTGCTAATATCCAGTACCAACCATTTGTCAAATCATTATTTTAGGAAAGCAAACTAGCAAAATGCAAGAGAACAACTGAAACAAATTTCTCAATTGAAATAAATTTCAGAAAGGCATAAAAAGACTTTATACTTTTTGTCTGCCACTTTTCATTCATTACTAACTAGGAATTACTGTGCTACAGTTGCTGCCCTTGCCCACAAAAATAGAAGAATCCAAAAATTAGTTGTGATCCTCATCCTGTGGATCCCAAAATGTTCCTATCCCTGCAGAAAAAGTAATTTGCAGATTCCACAGAGCTGGAAAGAACCTTGACTATTTTAGTGTCCATCAGATTTCTATCAGCACTGAACATTTTACAGGAAATATTTCCAAACAACATTTTCCATGTGCAGGATGAAGTGATTGTATTTAATAACTGCTATAACAAAAGTTTCCCCTGTTCCATTAATTTAGCTGCCAGACTGTGCTGCAGCAGCAGACAAAGAGTTAATGTCAAATTACATCTTCTGATACCCCGATTGCCTTTCCCCATCCATTGTTTCCAAACTTCCTTTGAATGGTCAGAAATTTTCTGCCTGAATAAACTCTCAACAGAAAAAAGAACTGGAACAAACAGAAAAATGAATAAAATAAAACCAAACTCTGTGGGCAATATAGAAAGGAGACCTGGTTATAAAATCACCAGTTTCTAGTTCCAGCATTTATTGTGAAAGTAAGGTCCTTTAAAAATGCAAATTTTACTCCTTGAAGGAAAATTATATAATGGTGACAACATTCTGAACACTATCATAAACTTTGTAAATTTATCTTTGGATGATTTGATACTCAGAGCAGAAATTAACTCTTCCCAACTATTTGAAAAACATTTATAAAAATTACATTTAAAATAACAAATCCCTGTTTTCCTGCTGCTGCTCATGTCCAAGCTTTCCTTTAGACTGAAATATGGATGAATTGTACTAAAAGTTATTTGTCACTAATACACAAGAGCTCCCAATTCCAACTGCTTTGCTCACTCTTAGCATTCTCATTTTACTGTCAGAAGCAAAAACTCTATTCTTATAAAAACCAAGAGCTGCATTTCAGTTATGGTTATCTATTGATTCAGTTACACTTGAATTGATCTCAAATTGTTTCAAGCAACTGTTCTGCACCCAAAACACCACATGAACCACAGAAACCAGATCAATAGATCTCAAGTGAAATAATTGTTTTCCTTTGTAAGAGCCCATTATTCCTTGAATGCAGAAGTGTTTGATTGACCTCCAGAAAAGCAGCAGATGTGAATAAAGCAAGCACCTCAGGCCTTATCGCTCCAGGAGAGGCCTTGGAAATGCCAGGGAAATGCTCAGAGCTCTGGGAAAGGCACAGCTGGAAAAGCAGCAAACCTGCTCTGGACTCTGATAAGGGCACAGCAGTGGGACACACAGGGAAAGAACAGATTTTGGGAGCAACTCACTGCGAAAAATGCCAATCACTTGTTTTTAAAATTTTACAAGTTTAACAGTAATAAAATGGTTATAAAAATAGTAATATAATTAGAGTAATAATAATTTGGACAATTTGAATAAGAACAATATGAGACAATAGAAATAAAGAGTTATGGACGGTCTGGGTACATTTTTCTGGGCAAAATAAGCCCGAAAAAGGACCCACGTTAACAGAGGATTAACCCTTAAAAACAACAGCCTGTTGCATATTCACACACTCCATACATGATGCATAAATTCCATTCAAACACAGGATTCTGTCTGGGCAGTGTCAGCTTCTTCCTCTGAATCCTGACAGTGCCTTTGAGGCAGGAAGAAGTTCATTTCTTCTGATAAAAGGGCAAAAAAATCATTTTCTCTGAAAGATTTAGGTGTCCTATGGCTGCATGGCTGCTGTCTCACTGCCAGTCCTTTCTTTAACAAAAGTATCCTACACAGCATAGTTTCTATTTTAACATTTTGTTATAACCTAAAACTATATTTAACACACTACTTAAGAGAATTAATACAGCCTAACTTTCTAACACAACACATATAATATTCATTTTAATATTTGTGAAAAGCCAATCATAAAATACATGCATTTTTCACACTCACTCATGAACAGACAGCAAAATATTTCACTAGTTAAGGGAATAATTCAAGGGTTCTCCAGTGACTGGTTTGATTTACAGAGTGTTGGTATTAGTGAGGGTTTGGTCCTGTTTTGTGAAATTTCACACCACAGTGGCACTGAAGTAATTTTTTCCCAGTTCCTCACTAAACAATTGTAAGGCTTTGTGAGGGCAGTCATTTCCAGATTAGCAATTTTCAGGGCAGCAGCTGAGGAAATTGGGGGCACCACATGAATTCCACTGGCAGGATAAGATTTATACCAGATTAACAATTCAGTGGAGTGCCTGAAGTGAGATTTTATTTCTTTTCATAAGAATAATACTGAAAACAAACTAAATGCTCACATCAGAGCTAAGAATGGTTTTGTAAGGAATATTGGTTGGCTCCTTGCACACATTAGACCGGGTCTGAGCTTTACTCTTTTACGAGTGCAATTAACTGCAAACACCTTGTCATAAACATTGCAAAAGGTCAAAGAGATTGCAACAATTTTGCTAAAGAGATAAATGGTCAAATAAAACATTGAATTGTTAATTCCCAAGTGACAAAAAGCTGCATGAATCCGATCAATAGAAAGACGTACAGAACGAATTCTGGGATAAAGGGCAGGTCAACCTTGAAGTGTTATTAACTGGCTCCTGTTGTTTTGCTGGGGCACATCCTGTGTTCCAGCAGGTAACAGGGTTCCCAACAGCAAATTGATGCTCACAGAACTAAAATTGGGCAGCAGAGATTGTTGAAACAAAAAGTTCTGGAAGGATTCAGCTCTATTAACTTTGCTTTTATTAAATATTGTCAGACACATACAGCCTCTCGTTCCATCTTATCCCTAAATTCCAGCAGGGAGTGTGTAAGGGACAGGTTTGTCACTGAAACTGCATTTTGAATGACTGCAGTCCCTTATTTAGCAGTGAGGCAGAATGGGCTCCTGTTTTCTGCTTATTTTTAGACTATTAGGAAGAATTTCAGGCTCTTGGGAAGGGACCATTTGAAGAAATCCCTTCCCAAATTCATTCCATTTTTGAAACCCCTCCAGAGCAGATCACAAGATTGAAAGTTATATGCAAATAAAATCATCTCAGTATTATCTAATTAGGGACATTTACAAAGAGAGGCTAAGCTACTCACAGAAGAGAAAGCATCAAAAATTGTAAAATGCTCTCACAAATCAGCACCTCTAATATGCACTGGAAAATATCTAGCAGTATCCATGGGAAGGAACTGAGGAACTCCAACCATGCCAAAGTGTTAAATATAAAACACAGACAGCAATGCCTATCATGATGCCATTGGACACTTGCAAATGAACATTTCAAAGGTCAGGAATTTTACTTCTGTCAAATTGGATGCCAGCAATTTGCATAAGACTGAAAGTCAAATATCAGTGTAAATTCCCCCAGTCATATGCAAATGTAATCACCCCATGCCTCCAACAGCAGTTTTATGTCAGCCAGCATGAAAAATGTACAGGAATCCCATCAAGCACGGTGGGCTTAGGGATGTAAGTACCACAAGACACTACATGACAAACATCTGTGCTGTGCTCATGCCATGAAAACATATTTTACTCTGGCAGCAAATTTTAAGGTGCTGTTAACTAGTCATTCAATGATATTTATAAATGAAAAAGATGCCCCTTATTTTGCAGTGCACTTCAGAAATGTTTATATTTACACAAAACTTGTGGCAACATTGAGGTGTAATTTTAGCTTTGAAAAGAGGAAGGCACATTTGTGGTTTTTTTCCTGAAAATATATTTCCACTCTGCACTTTCTAAAAACATTACTTGATATCTATAGCACAAAGCCTCAGGGCTCACTAAATTAATGGCAGTTAGGCCTCTAGAATTAATGGCTCTGGGATCAGGACTGACTTAGGTTTTCCTACAGTATTTAAAATTTAAAGAGAAGCCTAAGACTTGCCCACAATTCTAACAGAATAGTAATAAATAATACCCACTAAATGGGGCTATATCAAACCAGTCATTTCAGCCAGTAAGTTTATGAAGCAAAAGGGTGTAGAAAGTTTCTCATGTAACAAAGGAGAGAATAAGCTGGTGTAAAACTCCTGTCTATTTGCTCATTTTTAGTTAGTTCAGATGTAATGTTAGACATGATAGTATTTGTATCACCTGAGATACAACACAGAATAAAATTATTCTGTGTTCTGAACATCCTCCTTTTTACCACCACAAGGCACTCATTTAAATAACTCTTTTAAATTAACGAGAGAAAAATAAGCAGCACTTAATGCATATCCGCATCACCAGCAGTGATGCTGCCAGAACATAAATGTTATTTTATTAAGGTCCATGGCACTTCCTAAATATCCATAAAGTACCAGATACCCTGGAGTGACTGCTGCACTGTCTAAATGCTTCAAAGGGCTCTCACAATTTGTTACAAATTGAATAATGTGACATCCACAAAGTCCAGCAGTTTAACCACAAAAGCCCTTCAGATTCACACATGGAGCCTGGCAAGATGAAGTGCAACTAATTCTCGTGCAGTTTTATTAATTCTATCCAAAGGATGCGATTTGACCTCACAACTGTGATCTTTTCAAGAAGAGAGACAACTGCTGTGAAAGTGCACATCTGAGGCACTCGCAGCTTTCCTTGTCCCATTAAACAGCGCCGCTCCCCTCGTGGGACCCCAGCGGCGCAGACCCGAACAGCAGAGCCCAGCAGGAGCGGGCTCGGAGCAGGTGCTCCTGCTTGGGCTCTTTGTGCAGCATGTGCGGCTGAGCAGCATTGCTTCTCTGCCAGAAGAAGAAATTCTTTTTATTAAATGTCCCTGGTGCTCCCCTGGAAGCGGGGATGTACCTGTGAGGGCTGTGCTCCCCATGATAGCAGGGATGGATGTACCTGTGAGGGCTGTGCTCCCCATGATAGCAGGGATGTACCTGTGAGGGCTGTGTTCCCCATGATAGCAGGGATGTACCTGAGAGGGCTGTGCTCCCCATGATAGCAGGGATGTACCTGTGAGGGCTGTGCTCCCCATGATAGCAGGGATGTACCTGAGAGGGCTGTGCTCCCCATGATAGCAGGGATGTACCTGTGAGGGCTGTGCTCCCCTGGAAGCAGGGATGGATGTACCTGTGAGGGCTGTGCTCCCCATGATAGCAGGGATGGATGTACCTGTGAGGGCTGTGCTCCCCATGATAGCAGGGATGGATGTACCTGTGAGGGCTGTGCTCCCCATGATAGCAGGAATGGATGTACCTGTGAGGGCTGTGCTCCCCTGGAAGCAGGGATGGATGTACCTGAGAGGGCTGTGCTCCCCATGATAGCAGGGATGTACCTGTGAGGGCTGTGCTCCCCATGATAGCAGGGATGGATGTACCTGAGAGGGCTGTGCTCCCCATGATAGCAGGGATGGATGTACCTGTGAGGGCTGTGCTCCCCATGATAGCAGGGATGTACCTGTGAGGGCTGCGTTCCCCATGATAGCAGGGATGTACCTGTGAGGGCTGCGTTCCCCATGATAGCAGGAATGGATGTACCTGTGAGGGCTGTGCTCCCCATGATAGCAGGGATGGATGTACCTGTGAGGGCTGTGCTCCCCATGATAGCAGGGATGGATGTACCTGTGAGGGCTGTGCTCCCCATGATAGCAGGGATGGATGTACCTGTGAGGGCTGTGCTCCCCATGATAGCAGGAATGGATGTACCTGTGAGGGCTGTGCTCCCCATGATAGCAGGGATGTACCTGTGAGGGCTGTGCTCCCCATGATAGCAGGGATGTACCTGTGAGGGCTGTGCTCCCCTGGAAGCAGGGATGGATGTACCTGTGAGGGCTGTGCTCCCCTGGAAGCAGGGATGGATGTACCTGTGAGGGCTGTGCTCCCCATGACAGCAGGAATGGATGTACCTGTGAGGGCTGTGCTCCCCATGATAGCAGGGATGTACCTGTAAGGGCTGTGCTCCCCATGATAGCAGGGATGGATGTACCTGTGAGGGCTGTGCTCCTCATGATAGCAGGGATGTACCTGTAAGGGCTGTGCTCCCCTGGAAGCAGGGATGGATGTACCTGTGAGGGCTGTGCTCCCCATGATAGCAGGAATGGATGTACCTGAGAGGGCTGTGCTCCCCGTGATAGCAGGAATGGATGTACCTGTGAGGGCTGTGCTCCCCATGATAGCAGGGATGGATGTACCTGTGAGGGCTGTGCTCCCCATGATAGCAGGAATGGATGTACCTGTGAGGGCTGTGTTCCCCATGACAGCAGGAATGGATGTACCTGTGAGGGCTGTGCTCCCCATGATAGCAGGAATGGATGTACCTGTGAGGGCTGTGCTCCCCATGATAGCAGGGATGGATGTACCTGTGAGGGCTGTGCTCCCCATGATAGCAGGGATGGATGTACCTGTGAGGGCTGTGCTCCCCATGATAGCAGGGATGGATGTACCTGTGAGGGCTGTGCTCCCCATGATAGCAGGGATGGATGTACCTGTGAGGGCTGTGCTCCCCATGATAGCAGGGATGTACCTGTGAGGGCTGTGCTCCCCATGATAGCAGGGATGGATGTACCTGTGAGGGCTGTGCTCCCCATGATAGCAGGAATGGATGTACCTGAGAGGGCTGTGCTCCCCATGATAGCAGGGATGTACCTGTGAGGGCTGTGCTCCCCATGATAGCAGGGATGGATGTACCTGTGAGGGCTGTGCTCCCCATGATAGCAGGGATGGATGTACCTGTGAGGGCTGTGCTCCCCATGATAGCAGGGATGGATGTACCTGTGAGGGCTGTGCTCCCCATGATAGCAGGGATGGACGTACCTGCGAGCTCTGCTGCCCTCCCTGGTGGCTGGGGCAGGTTCTGCTCCTGCACACCTAACACAGGCAGGCTCCCTCTGGAACACACCCACAATCCAGAATCCAGCAGTAAGTCAAAGATATTCATCCCCAAAAGAAGCACGTGCATTTAAATGCTGCTCAGCAGGATATTGAACAGAATAAGGGGTCACAGAAGCACCCTGTATGGCAGCAACACAGTGAGAAACAAACCTTTACACTGCCTGCAAAAAATACAGATTATTAGTGAGACAGTAATTTAAAATATCAGCTTTCACTGGACAGCTTTGGTTTTTTGGTTCTCTTTCCTGTCATCTTTTCTGCCTCCCTTGCACCCTGCCTGCATGGCCTGAAGCCCCTCAGGAGGGAACTTCCACTGAGCAGTGCTCCCTGCACCAGGGACAAAGAGCTCAGCTCTGCTCTCACCCTGCCCATTGCCACAGCAAACACAGGCAGGGAGGATGGAAAGGGAATCAGGACAAATATGTACTGGACATACAATTGCCTCCTAACATAGGGACAGTCACTACATCACCTTTTCTTCAAATCCTCAAAGACAACAACCACGAGTACAACTGCCCACACAGAAGCCTTTGGAGTAATTTCTCCATGCAAATTGCTTCTGCCACACACCACAACTTTTGTAACAACCTGCTTGTACCCAAATTGGACACTTTAACATTTCTGCTCAAAAGAAGAGACAAAAAAACACCAGGTTCTCAATCTCACTGATTCCCTCCCCACCTGTGTTACCAGCACAAAAGAATTTTCCAATTCTTTTGCTTGCATGTATTAAGCAAAATTGCAGGAGTATAAAATTGCAAGGGGACCAGAATTGCTCATTAAAATCACACTGCTGACCTTTCATAATGGCAATATGGATTGCTGTGACTAAAGAAACAATAAAATTGCATTGGAACTTTCTAAACGTGTGCTCACAGTTAGTCACAGATCTCTTCTGCTAAATTAACACAAATTGAAATGATGTGATAGAACTCAGCAGAGGTAGAATGTGATACAGTAAAGGGAGACCTAAGTGTCTTGATAAAGATAATTAGGAATTTCTGCATTCTAGAATTCAGACCTCGAACAAAATTTCATGCACAATTATATCCTGAATTTCAGTGGTTTATTACAATCATTTCAAGTGAAAACTGAGCACTGCTGCCACAAATGTCCAGGTGGAATCACAAACCCAGTTGTAAAGGCTGAACATTTCCTGCAGTTTATGAAGCTGAGGGAGAAAAGACAAGAAAGGCACTAAATGTCCCCCAAGGAGTAGCTGTGACACTGAGGGCTGTGTCACTGGTGTGGAGCTAACCCTGCTGACACTGCACTAACACAAAACAGCTTCAGTCCCACACTACCCTGCAAAACACAGGATGGTGCACAACTAAAATCCCTGACTTGAAAGAATTTTCCAATTCTTTATTCCCAGTATTAGCAACTGCTGTGGTTCTTAGGGACTTGCTTCTCAAACAGCCACTTGGGCAGGCAGGAGAAGGCAAAACCTGGCTGCACCTTGCAAAGCAACACTGGTGACTGCAGATACATCATCCCACACAGCCCTGGACATCAGGAAAATCAGGAAATCCTGGAAAATCAGGACACTGCATTTGTTATTTTCTCATTTCCACCTGTGTTGCAATAACTCCAAACCCCTCTGATAGCAAAGAGAAAAACTCATTTGTGTCTCTAAAGTCCCAGCAAATTTTGATAGAGTTCAGAACAGGTGCTAATTTAGGGCTGAATATAAACTAATGAGACATAAAAATGTCCCTTTGGTAATTCTTTTCCAATGCAGCAGGGGGGCATTTCTTCTCTGCCAGCTCCTCTTATTAAATGTCCATCAATGGGAAATTTGGAGTATCCTTTCAAAGTGTTCCTTTAGGAAAACAGCTGAAACCTCTGAACTGTGCATCACTTCAAAATTCCTGTTATAACACAGTTCACATAAACTCATTTTTAAAATCATCTGCTCAGTTTGGGAGCTCAGATTTTCTCCCCACTTACCAAGGCATCCATGTTATATACTTGTTTTTAAAAACTTTAGGAACACAGAATAATCTGTTCTCCTGCCCAGCGCCTCCCGAGTTTTTTGCAAACAGCAGGATTTCTTTAATGCTTCTGATTGAATTTCCCTACTTTCTCATTTAAGGGTAGGAAAGCAACTTCTATTCCACACCCCTCTTAGCAGATTGTGGCAAAAGAGGAGAGAGGGGGGAAAAAACCCCCTCACTAAAGCTCTGACAGATGGTACCCAGCGTTTGACTCATGCTGGGCTCAGCAGGACCTATAGTTTAGAAGGTTAGGACTGTCAAAAAGACTCTGCTTATCAAGTGAATAACAAAGTGTGCACTGCCAGGCTGCTTCCTATAGAAAACTTGTCTTTTCCTTGTAATTCTCAGCTATCTCTGTGGTGCTTCTGAAACTTGTGGAGGAGCAGATGCTTTAGTGTTGGAGGAGGGAACCATGGCGGGAGCAGGGCAGGCCTGGCTGCGGGAGCGGTGGCAGCGCCATGCTTTGGGGAGCTCACAGGGGATTTGAGAGCAGGGAGAGAACTCTTCCTCCTCTCCCCTCGCCTCCCTGTGCACTCAGTGACAAATTCATCTGCTCTTAGTTACTGCCCCAGCCTGAGGAATCGCTGGAGCAAAGTAATTGTGGCAAACTGGGAGCAAAGGCAGAGCTCACCAGGCTTTTGTTTGTAAGGGATTTTGTGAGATCGAGCTCCCATCAGGCAGCATCCAGCCCAGCACAGGGTGAATGAAGGGACTGCAAATGTTAGTGAGCAGCACTGGAGCCTGCAGAAACACAGCTGAAAGGTGAACAGCTTGTGGCCATGTTCTCTGGTGAGTATGGACTTTTCAATTCAGGGTGGGGGGAGCTGGTAAATAACTCCTGGTATTAATCACTGCTATAGCTCTGTAAATATTCCTAATGCTTTCTTCCTGAAAATAATGTCAATTCATTTGTTGAACAAGACCATTGGTTTAGTCATAAAATAAATTGGTACCAACAGTCAGCAGCTGCTCTTCAACAGTTAGAATTAATGAGATAGTAATTATACAGCAAAATACAATCTTATTATTGCCAACACTCAAGCCTCTGTCATTGCCTCGTTTGCTTTTTGTTCAGAACTATGAAAAATGAAATCACTTAACTGAGTTCTGAAGTTCACAGAATATAATTAATTCAATGTGGGTTCATTGCTGTGTCTGGAATCCTAGTTGCTTTATAACAGACTTAAAACTAAAACTTGGTACCCAGGAGGGCAGGGGGAGGAATCAGTGCTGCTTTGCCGAGCAGCAGAGGGGGGTGACTGCACACAGATGATTATCCTGAGCTACTGTGCTGCCAGAAAACCTCCAGCAGAACAAGCATGTGGGCAAAAACTATATAATAATGATTTAATACTTGATATCACATCAATCTCAAGGAAAAGCCATAACCAGTGTGAGGCTCCTGAGGAATATAGCTCAGGGCATGCATGAGGCAGGCTGTGTATCAGAAAGGGTTTACCTGGTTTGTGGGTTAAAAAATTAGGATAATGCTTTCATTCTTCTTTGACATTCTGGCCTGAAACATGGCTAATTTATTTAAGGCTGTTCCCCTTCCAAAAAGGGAGGGGGAATAGGCCGAGTGTACAACCTGTTGCTTTTCTCCCTCCTTTTCTTGCCTCAGCTCAGTTCCTTTTCCCAACCCAAGTATCCTCTAACAGATCATGTAGAGCTCACAACAGGAAATGGATCTGTGCAAAACCTGAGTTTGATTTCATTTTCATGCAGTCATGAGCCAAGCAAAGTAAGCCATCCATCAATAGAGTTCTGAAACACGTGTGAAATATGAGCAGTGTTCTCACCCATGATGTATCCCTGCAGAAGGTGGCATTCCCACAGCCCTGTGCAGCACAAACCCAGCCCCACACAGCCATGTCAGGGAACAGACACTTGTCCTTGTCACCTGGGCTCAGGGCAGACAGGTACTGAGCTCCCACAGCTCCCAGCAAATCTCCTCCATGTGCTGCTAAAAATCCCTTGGGATCTGGCACATCCCAGGCCCAGGAGCCATTTTCCTGCTGTTCCAAGGCAGGGCCCAGAGAGGGACTCTGCCAGCCAGGGCTTAGGGCAGGGACACGCTGTCCTGTCCCGGGGTCCCTTAGCAGCCTGACCCTTGGGTTTAACCCCTGCCTGCATCCATGGGTAACTGATGAGGATCCTTGCTGCCAGGGGACTGAGCAGCCCATCAAAACCAGAAGCTGCAGCAGTGATAGGACAGAGGGAAGAGAAGCAAAGCACTGATGGACAAATGCAGGAGGCAACTTGCATTAAGCTTCCATATAAAATGAGTTTGCAACCAAGTCACACTGGTCACTGATCCATACAGGAATGCCCATTTCTCGGAAAAAAAAACTTTACAATTTGCAAAATCACTCTTAGAAGATGCACAGTCATACTCACAGGTGCATTTCAGCCATGATATGACTTATTTGCTTTCTTCTGATGACATAACTCGGTCGTCAGTAGCCTTTAATTCTTTCTGGCTTGGATCTGTTGCAAATCTTTGGGAAAAGCTCAGCTGTGAGGGGCAGAAACTTTGTCCTCACCCTCTGCACATCTGCCTGGGATCCAGCTCAGGCCCAGGGGTATCTAAGCTACAAATGAGCTATGTGCTCTGTAACAAAGGCAGCAGATGGGCCAGCCCAGCAACACCTACCAGGGCTGTACCTTTGAGAAAACCCTATCTCAAATTCCATGAAGGAAGGCCCTGAATACTTGCATTGTTCTCCAGATAACAAAAAATAAAAAAATAATTATTAACCATGATCCTGAGGGCTTGAACCTGCCACTGGACTGAGAGTTAATTTCAGGAAAACTGAGACAGTTTCTGTCCAAGCTTGGGGAGCTTTGTTTTGTGCCCAGTTCAGAGCACACTGTAAAATCAGGTTACACAGCCAGTACCTTGTTTAAAACAAGACTTCACACTACCAGTGCAACAGAAGAGCTTCAGAATGCCTCAAAAAAAGGATAGATCAGCTTTAACTGCCTCCTCACTTTTTCCAGAAAGATGAAACCTTTTATTACAAGCTTTCCAGCATGTCACTGAAACATTATCTTTATTTATACCTCAAAGTAAACATACAAACAGACACAATAAATTTTATCAAACAGACAGGAGAGGGAGCTCTCTCTTCATCCCACTCGATTAGGAATGGATTTTGCTAAATTTATTTAAATCTAACCATATTTTTACTCTGTGTCACATTTTACTTGCCCCTCTTTTGTCCTGGGACTGTCTCCCCTTAGCAAACCACCCTAGCTCAAACATTGCTGTGTACCACAGGAAAATGTTTATAAATTCAATATATACATCTGTAAGGCACATTTAATTTTGGTGTAGTAAAAAATGAAGATGTAACTCCTACTGATGAAATTCTGCTTCCCTATGTACTGACACACACATAAATGCATGTGTGTCTGCATTGTAGGTGTACTTTCATATTTCTCAGCTTAAAATACCAAGCAAGTTATTTTTTCATGGTTACCATCCTTTCCATAGTCACAGATAATTTTGTATTAATACTGAGATCTATCAGCCTAAAAATTCTGGTAGTTCCAAGTGCATTTTTAAGATAAATCCCTGAAATATCAAATCCACCAGAAACACATCCAGGCAAAGAAACCACAGCTGACAGAAACACAGGACAAAAGAAAGTCACAGTAATCTTAATGTCCACATGTTCTCACTGGTTTGATTTGAAATCTTATTGGAATGGGGTCTGGATTCCCATTCCCAAGCCACAATTTTGACAGCAGAAATGCTTGTATCAGCATCTGGATAAAATGCTAAAAATCAAACTGCGAGTTACGTCTGTCTCGCAAAGGCTGGATAATAAGATTTACTTAATCCATTTGAAAGAAAAAAAAATGGTTTTGTCCCCCAATTTGTTGCAACATCTGAAAGTTCACGAGGTTATGACCCCTCTTTAAGAAAGCATCTTCTACCACCTGCAAATACCCCAGGAAAGCAGTTGGAAACAATAAAACACGTGCTAGTTAACCGTTTCCAGGGAAACAGTTATGCTCCAGCAATGGGAGGTTTCAGCCCCACAGTGGCTTTGTCTAAAGAAGACATGGCCCAGCTGTTACTGAATAACCATTGTTGTAGATCATTGGGAAATAACAGTCAGGGCACCACAGAAGCCCTGTGGAAGTTTTATTTTCCTGGTCGCCAGAGGTACATGGGAGTGAAATGACAGAAGAACAACATAACCAAAATATAGGGACAGGAAAGATACTAAAGCCAGCTCCTGGTTAAATACACACAAATGTGTTGCCTTGTACACTTTTAGGATGGTGATTTTTCTAATGCAACATCCCCTCAGGGCACTAGTGGCAAATATTAACATGAGTAATTAACTATAAAAAAGTTAGTTAGAAACTCAGTTTCAGAGCCTGAGGATGGAGTTACTCTTTGTGCTCAGAAGTGAATCAGCACACAGAGCCCATTTTTTGTTCCTTACATCAAAGGGATGTAGCAACAGATTGGTCTCCTGCTCATTACAGGGTTTTCCAGAGCCACACAATGGTTAATTTCATTGTCTGGAAACACAGCATCAGAGTTTGCAGTGCAAATTTTCATTCCCTTGAACATGGAATGTGGCTGACTACACTCATTAATTGGCAGAGCAGAGCACATCATTTAACAAGGGTGTTCTGCAGGTTTTGTTTGAAACAGGGAGAGTCAAACCCTGGATCCCAGCAGCCAGGGCAGAGCTCCCAGTAACAGCAGCAAGGTTTCTGTATTTAGGACAGTTTTTCCCTCTTATATTTATCAATTTGCTCACCCTACAAGGATTACTGCTGACTGTGTTAAAGGGAGCATGCAGAGGGTGCAGCACAGCTCCAGTCCCTTCCCAGCACGGGCAGGGTGAGGTGACTGATGGGCTGAGCACAAGAAACACACAGAAATCACAGGAAAACTGAGATATTCCATACCCTAAAATTCTTTCTCCTAAATACAAGCTGATTCCTCTGGTGCTGCAGGGTGTGGTGAGGGGAAAATGTGGCTCTGGGTGTTCATTTCCCCTTCCCTTGTGCTCCATGAGCATTACAAAAAATGACGAGAATGAGTTGTTCTCTAGAAAGAACCTTTTCAACCTCTCCTGATAATCTGCTTAGCAAGGACACAAGCTGTTTCTCATTTGTTTATACTGTACAAGCAGTCACAGTGAGTCACATCTCAGGGAGACTTTTTTTTTGCATGGATTTTTCAAGAATTTGCTACAAAACATCCTTTCACTTCCAAAAGACAAAGGGAAACAAATAGTGGGCTTTAGTTCCCTTCTAAAGCACATTAAAGATTTTTCACAGCAAAAGACACTAAAGATTTGTTCCTCATCCTTCAAATTCTTTGGATCACTTAGTGTTGGCAAAAACAAATCTCTTACAATGAAAGCTCCACACCAGAACTGAGTAAATTAATCTGAGGCTTTTATAGCCTCCTTTGCTGCTCACAAAAAGAGTATTAAAGTAGGTTAAAGTAGGGTATTTTTTCCTTTCTTTATTTCCTGTGCTTACTGTTTGGAATTAGAAGAAGGTTAGAAACTCTACAGTCCTCTCATTCATTTGTAATTTTCCCCCTTTTTTAAAGCCCTGCACAGTACAAGTCTATTCATAACCTGTGCCTCAAAGAATGCCCAATTTAAATGTAAAAATGCACAACAAGACATAACAAGTGGGAGAGTCATAAATGAGGTGAGAATTCCATGGACTGAAGGAGGGAGGTTTGTACCAGAGGAACAGCCAAAGGGATGGTGATGGCCCCTGGAGAACACTCCGATTTTCCCTCCTTTCCTTCTCAATACCAACAATTAGACAAAAAAAGAGAGAGAAGAGGTGATAGAAAATAGATCATTGCCACTTGATTACAAGTAGAATCTGTGTTGAGAAGGGAAAATTACAGTTGCTCCAGTAGAGACCAAACCAAAGCAAGGGAGTTGGGCAAGAAGGACCCAGCCACAGAAATTCAGAGGAGAGGTGCTGTTCTCAGTCCCAGCTGACCGGGAGGCATCCAAACTGCAACCTGTGGAGGCCAGGGCTCCACTGGGAATGCAGTGTCAGATCCAAACAATACTGAAATTATCAATATTATTATCTAGTTTTCTTTGAGTTATATCTGATCTTTCTGCAACAGAATCTTCTTCAACTTCTTACTCAAAATTTCATTAAAAAATTACACAGAATAGCAGAAAGGAAACATTTCTCTCTCTTCTTCAACCTGGATAGAAGTCACAGACTGGGAAATCTCTGCAGGCAAGTGTGATGTCTTTATAGAAATCTCACAATTACCTGTAGAGATTCTACAATCTGGCATCTTTGTGCACAGTAATTATAAACTATTCACTTCTTCAGCCTCTGCACCTCTGCTGAGCTGAGCTGAATTCCATCCAAATTGCCCAAGCAGCATGGAGCTGACTGCAAGCTTTTTGTTTAATCATTTTCATGAGTCAAAAACTGAAAAAAAAAGCATCAAACCTACATAAATTAACCAACTGGACACTGGAAAAAAATACTAAAGGACAAAGTTATTATAGGCTATTTCTCAACTATGAGGGCTTAATATTCCATTACTAGGCTACACTCCTGTTAACTGAGCTGAATCACAGCTGGGTTTTCTGGGTGACCAGCTCATGCAGCACTAGATGAGTTCAGCTTTTCTAAAGTGATGATGCTCTGAAGAACTGCTCAGCTGATGAACATTCTCATAGCAAGCCCTGGACAGAGTGGAAGGAAGAATTAGCCACTTTGAAAGAAGAGAATACCCAGCAAGACAAGCCTTCATGGAAAGAATAAAGTATTTATTTTACTCATTAAAAATGTTCCTAAAAATGATATTAGTGAAGTTTTAGCTCATTCTACTGCAATGACATTGAACAAATTAATTGGACAAATATTTATCAGGCTCAGAAAGATGTTTGTGAGACATCCAGGCCTTCATCCTGCTCAGAAATGCATTCCCAGTCACTGCACTAGAACCTGTGCCTACACACTGCAGGAAACTCACTCCACCTGCCCAACCCTCACACAAATTGTGGCTGGAAGGACAATTTGGCATGAAGGGACACCAATGGTGATGCTGAGCTTTTTGTGCAAGAACACAGAGGAAGCAGGATCACAATTTCACCAAGCTGCAAGTGACAGACCTGGACCTGCTCAGTTCATGCTCTGCTGGAGGACTCTCAGACAACACTTGGCCCTTGGAACAGCCCTCATGCCCACTTGCTTCCTGCTCAGAAGTCAAATAGCATCAAATATCAGTCAAGTATCAGTCCAATATCACATTTTCATCTCCCTGGGATGAAAAGCTGCCACTCAGGCTGTGCCTCAGCTCCTGCAGGCTCAGGGGAAGCTGAGCTGCCTCTTCCTCAGGGCTGCAGCTCTGCCAGCAGCTCAGGTGAAGGGAGCAGTGCAGAAGGGGTGGGTGTTTTTCAGAAATCACAGAAACCTGATTCTACTTGGGTACAACAGACAGGACCTCTTGGAAGGGTTTGGGCTCTCATTACAAAACTCCACAAAATCCAGCAGCTGTGCTCCACCCCTTACTGTAAAGGATCAGTGATTTCCACACTCTATTACTTCCTCGTTTTACATCTCCTCTGTTCTCCCTGTTTACAAGAAATATATCCTTACTCTGCACACCCTTGCTGCATTCCCAGTTTCCCAGCACTTGCCAGCAAACCACTACTCCTCCAGAAGAGTCACCACCTTTATTCTAGATTGGAATGTACATAAAGACTGAAATAAGGCCATGAATTTAATCTGTTCTTCTCAAACAAGTGTTAATTGACAAATGATGAGGGCAAGCATTTGCAATACCGTGATTACAGCTGATAATTGTGCATGTGGGTACAACTGACTTGTCAGCATCTGCAAATAAAACCTGGTGGTGACATCCCAGAATAACTCCAAACAATGGCAAAGACACACTCATTTCAGTACCAAGTTTGTTTCAACATAAGCTTTATGTATTAGTTCTGGACTGGAGGCAAAAGTGCAGTTGGAACAAATGCATTGTCCCCAGTCAGATCCTTACAATTTATCCTGGTTTTTATTGAGCCAACTTGTTCTTGTCTACTAAGTCTTCACTGCTTAAGTCATAAAATGCTGTGCAATAAAATCATCAGTTACCTTGTATGATATTTAAAAATTTATCTGATAACTCCACTCAAATATTTTAAATCCCTCTTCAATTATTCAGCCAAGCCCTGCAGAGACATCAACAGAGTGCCACACATTCCCAAACTGCTGCTGAGGAATGAGATGGAACCGTCCTTCCATTTGGATTGATAAAAAATGCCCCAAAAAGAACCTGTGCTGGCAAATCCAGTCCTGAGAAAGAAAGCAAAGCTTCATTCCAAGCACTGAATCAAATCATGCTAGGATCACTCCAGGCTGATCTCAAATTCTAATCCCTTGATTATTTAATATTTTCTTCTTAAGACTGTTCTGGCATAGAAGGTCTTTTGGTTCATCTTGTATGCTTTAAGTTTCTGTCACCATTTTCAATCCTTCTTCTTCTCTTCATCCTGCCAGAATTACCTTTCACACCTTCACCTTCAGAATGCTGCCATTGCATCAACCAAAACAAAAGAAAATAAGAGAAAAACAAAATTTTCTGCAAATTTCAAAAAACTGTAGTAATTACACCAATGACAATAATGTGCACTTATTATTTGCTGGTTAAAATCTTGCCTCAGTGAAATCCAGACAAGTTTTTGCATTCTCTTCCATGGGATTATTCCAGAAGCCTTTCATCCTTCCTCTAATGATTTCTTTCCATCTCCCTATTTACGAGGCAATCTTTTACACAAGACATACAAATGAGCACTAAGGCAAGGGAACTAGTTGGAACTCAGCATGCTGCAAGAGTGGAAAATTAAATAGCACATACTAAAGAAAACCTTTTTGCAGAAGAGAAAGAAAATTCTTAAACACTTTCCACCAGTAAGGAGAGTGTGCAAACTGGTAACACAAATCTGAAGCTGCAGCAAGTCACCAGGGAATGGGGAGCTCTTTTCCTGGTGAGCTGCCCAGGTTTCAAACACGGATTATCTCTTAATTACTGATTAAAAAAAAAAATCAGAATCTTTAATTTTAGCAACATGTAAAGCTGGAGCACCACCTTCTATTTATCCAACTCCAAATCTAAGCAAACCTTCATTATGTCTGAACTTTTCATTGAAGGTTTGCACTGAAAATTACAGTACCAAAAAAAAAAAAAATTGAACATTCATAATTTGATCTTTGAGTTGGAAGTTCTAAATTCTCTTTGAATCAGTCTTGCAGACATTCCATAATCTTATTACATGGAGGGGGAAAAGAGGGGGGAAAAGAGGGGGGAAAAGAGGGGGGAAAGAGGGGCACTTGTGTCCATCAAGGCTGAAGAGCTGAAGATTCAAGCACTTAAAAGTTCAAGATTCAAATATTCAAAAGTGCCATGGCTGAGGCTGCCTGGGTGCAATTGCTGCATCCCCTCTGTGCCCCTGCAGAGTGAGACAGATTTAAATTACAGGATTACAGGTGTCAGAGCAAGATTAACATTCCTTTACCACAAGGCTTTTATGCACCAGAGATAAGGAAAGGACAGTCCAGCCTTTCAGGAACTTGAACACCTTCTCACTCACAGGGAAGCTGTGAGGCAGAAAAACATCAAAAACTCCCTGTGCAGGGACCTTCTGTACTATTAATCCACACCTATTTACCACTTGTCTAAACTCCTGGCTAGAAATGGTCTCCCACTTCTTAGGAGCCTCTGCTTCCACAGAAGTTCCACAAGCACACATTAGGAGGCCTAAATTTGCAGAAATCCTAATCTGAGAGCATCCTCCACCCACAGCAAGTGCCTGCTTTCAGTGCTGTGCCAAAATGGCATTTCCTGAGAGCCAGCACTGCATGCAGGGCTGGCAGCAAGGAAAGGGCACTGGGCAAAAAACACCAAACAAGAAGGGCAGCTGCAGGAACTGACCCCCACAGCTGTAACTCTTTTGTCACCAATGGAAAGCAACTGAAGCACTACAAAAGAAACACAGGGAAATCAGAATTTCCCCCAGTGCAGTGTTTAGGAGCCTGCCACACATGAACCAGCAGAAATGATGCATCTCCTGCTCCTTGTGCCTTCTCCTTTCCCTTCACCTTCCCAGATCTGCAACAGATGAGGAAGTCTGGTCATGTCTGTGTTCATCTGGAGCTTTGTTCAGGACTTTCTGCACCACCTGATGCTCCTTTTGTCTGGCAAGTACTGAGGAAGTGGCTGAGCAAACACAATCAGCCCACCTGCCAGGCCTGCCTCTGGTTTGTCCCAGCAGCAGCAGCTCGGTGCTCCTGAGGATTTTCTGAGCAGCTCCCCCTCCAAGGCTGCTGGGATTGACTGCAGGGATAACCCAGCAGCTCCCCAGCAGTGATGGGCAGGGCTGTGCTCCCTGGCTTTAGGGACAAGGTAAGGAAAGCAGCTGAGCCCTGCACAAACCCGGATCCCAGCACATGCCCTGGTGTTTGCTGGAGGGCTCAGGCAGGGCAAGGATTCCCTGGAATTGCCTGTGGGCCCACAGCTGCCCCTCCAGCAGCCAGAGGCTTCCTGCAGGGAATGAACACTTGGTTCTCCTGGCTTCAGTGTGCTGTGCTTGCAGCAAAGCACGATGAAACACACAGGGAAGGATCTTTTTTATTGTGTCCTGCAGGTAAACCCCTCCAGGAAACAACTTGATGTTTTACTTCTATCTCCCAGAAAACTTTTGTGCAGCTTTTGTCCACAACAATCTCTCAAAACCTGCTTTTTTCCTAGTTTTATCAGATGTCTCCAGTACATTCAACTTTTTTGATCCTTCTTTTGTTTGCAGTTCTGGCACTTCATCCCTAAACAGAGATTTAGTGCCCAGCAGGAAAGCAGGGTTTGGTTAGAGCTCCCTACCCAGGTGTGCCACCCTGGCTTGAGGGTGCTGCTCAGCAGAGTTCCAGGAGCAGTGAAGGAGGTAAGTGCAGGAGCTGAAGAAACAAGCACATCATTTTCAGATGTTTTACATAAATGCTTTTTGTTCAGAAGTCAGAGAACTCCCTTGAATGGGTATTTTATTGTATTCCTAACTATTCAAGGGGAGCCAAAAAAGCTGAACCAGAAAGAACAAGTCTGCTTTATCAGTTCACACCCAGACTGGAGCATGCCAAAGATCACCAAATAAACCAGGGTTATTCAGCAAGTTGCTTAATAACAGTTCTCTCAGAGAAGATGCAGAGAGAACCTAAATGTTTTAATGACAGATATCCACAGCACCAGGTGTTGTCTGTGGAATTTTGCCATTTTTTCCTGTGTAGGACATTCAGGGAAGAAATGTAGCTGACATGAACCCACTTGCAGGCCTAACCTGGATGGCTGTGAGTTGGCTTAATCTCAGCTGGCAACTGTGAGCAGTTACTAACTCTCTCACAGTTGTAGCTGGGATTATGCTAAACACAGCAATTTCTTGGCTCTAATGGATTAGCAGACCTGCATGGCACCTTCAGTGCAGACCCAGGGACACTTCTGCAGTGCACAGAGCCCAAACACAGCACACACACAGGATGAACCTCATTCATGGCTTTATCCAGGCCATACACCAACCTCCAGGCTTTGCCCTGCTTCCTCCTGCCTTCCCAGCCTCCTGCAGCAGCAGCACAATCTCTTCATTAACTGTGCTCACTGCTCTTGCTGAAGTCACATCTCATTCTGACCACCCTGAAACTGTCACCTGTCTAAATATCTCCTGAAGTCACTGATTAAGCTCTGAACCACAGGGCTGGCAATGACTTTTCTGTGTTCAATCCTTTGCATCTCCAATTTTTACACACAGATACACACAGTTCTGTGTCCAGACTTTTCACCAGTTCAAAGGCTGTTGTTCCACCAGAACCACCCTCCATGCTGATTTTCCATTACCCAAAACAATTACAATCCATTTTCCCCATGTTAATGACCTTGGTAACATCCCAATTCAAACCAGTCAGGATTCTTGCAACTTGCCTACAGTTGAAGATTCCCGGCTCAAGAGGAACAATCCAAAGATGCAGAAATCAATACAAGATTCCCATTAACATTAGATGGCTCTAGTCAGCCTGTGGATACATAGCAGAAAGAAATATTATATACAGCCAGAGCACATAAAATATATTTATTACACCCCAGTTTTGTGGCTGAAAGCTCCAGATGGCCAATCCTTAGAGATCCATCCCTAAGTTTTATTTATGTGTGAGATTCCAGGGAGCATCTGTAGCCTGCCAGAAAATATTCCTGTTTTATACCAGGGATCAAAAGATCCTGCTAAAAAATGGCTCACTCTGATGTACAGAAGTTGATGCTCAACAAGGCCAGGTGTGACCTGAGTTCTTTTTAGTCCTGCAGAATTTTAGAAGAAAATTGTTCTGAGATAAAATTCCCTGTCTGAAACAGCTCTGGTGAAGGGACACCACTTCTGCCTCAGAAACTGCTAAGAGAAGAACCCTTGATGTAAAAGTGCTGCTTGTGCAGAACATTTATATGGATTTAATCTCATTCTCATTAGTCACCTGACACTCCCCTGCCCCCTGCCCGTCTTCCATACCCAAAGCTGAAGTTAGTGAAAATATCTGTGACTGCAGAGTATTTCAGGACAGACCATGTGTGCCATAAAAGCAGTGACAACACAAGTCACCAGTTAAACACAACCAGGGAACCCCTGTGGGAAGAGCAGCTTCATTAAATCAGTCAGTCTGATTACACACACATTTCAGATTATTTCTTTTTAGGCCTGAAACAGAAATACTAACCCCAACTGTCTCCAAAATCATTGACTTTCATACAGAAGTGGGCAGAAGCAGAAGTGCTGATGTCTGAGGGCTGGGATGACCATGTGCTGTTTAAGTGGGGTGTGCAATTGCTCTCAGTACAGCCAGACCTCCAGCAAATGGACAAACATCCCTGGCACACACCCATCCAGGGGACACAGCAGGGCCATCAAGGCTCAGGGCTGGAAGGAGAGGATTCCTCTCCAAGGCAGTGTTTTCTCCAGACCCAGCACAAGTGTGAGAAATGGGACAGTGACATCAGGTCTGCAGTTCTCAGTGCCAAGGGCTGCATTTGAAAGCCCACCCACACTGGCACAGGGCTGGAGCTTCCTCTGAATTTCACAGCTCACACACAGTGAATTTGCAGACTCGCCCTGCTGCAGGCCTGCATCATTTCCTGCCCTTCTGAGAAACAGAACACACTTGCTGACTAATTTGTGCTCAACTATTCAGCCACCAAAGAACAGGCTTGAAGAGCTAAAAAGTAAAACTTGCCCAAGATGTATAATGCTCTCCAGCAGTGCTACCCAGAGTGATTCTTGGTAATAGTTATTCTTAGCATTTCTTAGATAAAAGTATCGATTTCCTTGAAAAACTGAGCACATTAACTTGGAGATTTTTCTTCCTACTACACTGACCTTGTTAAGATTCAACATTTGAAATTAAAAAATGGCAAGCAAAACCACAGCAGAGCTTTTGATGTCGCAGATACTGCATCAGGAACTGATTGGATAATAATCACTCACCATCAGTTCCTAATGCATTGCCTTCAGCATCTAAACAAGCATCCAGGAGCTCCTCACAGGGGCAGCTGCAATGTTCTGATGGTGACACAGGAGCCAAATGTCATCCCACCAAAACCTTGACAGCTCTCCTGCAAAAGCACAGCTTTACCTCAAGGGGGAAATCTAAAGGTACTGGTGCTGTTGAGTGACACCTCACTCCTTCCCAGAGTAGGGTGCTGCCAGACCTGGAACCAGACTGGGGGGAAAAAAAATTGAAGGAAAAGAGTTCTGTCCTTTCCTCAGGTGGTTACTTGAACAATGTATTCTCTTCATACAAGACATACCTAAAATTTAAAGATTATAATAATGGCAAGAGCCCCTTCTGTCCAAAGGATTTCCAAATTATTTGAAATTATTTCAAAGTATTACAAAATTATTTATAATCTGCTTTGTATTATTATAATACATGCACAAAAATGCACCTATGGATTTGTATGTATGTTTGCATGAGACAAATGAAAAAGCAGAGAGGAAGCCTTTGTTTGCTGATGGAGCAGGAGCCACATCAACTGGAGCACAGCAAAGGGCATTGTGGAACATTAACATGGAGCAATTCCCTCAGGGACTGAACAAAGCCATCCCATTTCAATGGGGTGGGACACCTGGACAAGTGGAAGATATTCATTTGACAGACCTTTATGGCTCTTTAGCTTCCTGTGTCTCCAAAAGAAATCTGAGCCTCACCTGCAGAGCACAGCCCTCACCACCACAGTTTCTATTCACAGCACAGTTTTCCAGCTAAGATTGGCTCAGAGCACAGCACCTGGAGCCTCCAGTACATCCAGGGATATGTTGGAGGTTTTGTATCTCCATTCTGAGCATCTCGGCCCACATGAATTTGTGACCTTGAAGCTGAAGGAAGCAGCAAGACATCAACTCTATCACAGAACCTGCTGGTATCAACTGCTCCAAAAGACAAGCTGGCAAATCTTACCTGTGTCTGACAGAGAGAACATCACCTCCACAGCTCTCTGAGGGGCAAGGGGATGTCTCAGCACACAATTAGCACATAGCAGAGTCAAAGACATTGTTTTATTCATTATTCCTATTCACACCTGAAGCTCAAATACTAAATGCAACCTCCTGGCTGTCTCCATGTGAGTTTTACCCATTTCTTCTACACAGAGATGAGTCTGGCCACAAGCTTTGAATAAGAATGAGGATCTGGAACTCATCTCCATCCCACAAATTGTCAGCATTTTTTAACCAAAGGCATGTTTCATTATGTTCCATTGGAACATAATGGTAGGAAGTTAAATGGGTATTCAGATCCTCAATCCCTGTATTTGGAGATGAGAAGTGCTGGCACAGGTGCACAGGTTAAATCCTGAGTGAACCCTTCCCCACAGAGAGGAATTTGCATATCCCAAGGTGTCTGGAGGTGCCTCTGAACGTGCAGAGACATGGAGCACCTTCCAGAGCAGGAAACATGGCTGGGGGCAAGAGGAATCCCAGGAGTGAGACAAGGAGCCTGAGTAAGCAGATACTGTCTGCAAGCTTGGAGAGGCAAGTGCCAGTTTCACAGCACTGAAGCTCAGGCAGTGACTCTGAACTCATTCCAGCCCCTCTGGAGAGTCCACACCTTGCTTTGTCTGGGAGCACATGGAACTGGGACCTACACATCCACACAGAACCTGGATTCCTGCACATGGAGATCCACAACCTCCACACAGAACCTGGATTCCTGCACATGGAGATCCACAACATCCACACAGAACCTGGATTCCTGCACATGGAGACCCACAACCTCCACGCAGAACCTGGATTCCTGCACAGGGAGATCCACAACCTCCACACAGAACCTGGATTCCTGCACATGGAGATCCACAACCTCCACGCAGAACCTGGATTCCTGCACATGGAGACCCACACTGTCTCCAGCTGGCACTAAGGCTCCAAAGGAAACCAAAGTGGTTTTAGCCCCTTTTTTCCTCCTTCCTGGGAAAATAATTCAAGGCTACCAAGACTTAGAAACACTGGTCTTTCACTATTTTTTCCCCTGCTATTGCCTATCATTTTTTAACAGTTGTATTAAAGGGGAAATACACCAAACATTCTTTTATTTATTGCTTTACTTATTTTGACCTTTACTATTGCCAAAAATGCATCCAGCACATCATTCATGAGTGAATGGCATGGTTCCACAGCTCAAGCACAGACAAAGTGTGGGGAATAACTGCTGTAGAAAGAACCTAGCAGTCCAAAGGACCTAGCAGTCCAATTCCAAAGGATTGAAAAAACCTCATTACTCCTTGTAGGTTTTATTTAAATTTACAAGACTTGAAGGTGACTATATCACTTGACAGTAGTTCTGAAGTGCTCTGAATTTTGGCTTGTTAGATAAATGCAGTTACCTGTGTCATTCAATGTGTAGTTCTGACTTATCAGTTGTGGGGAGTAGGACTGGCAGCTCTGACCCTTTGGACCACAAAAGAATTAGCATTTTATTATGGATATCTTCAGATGCTGATCAGCCTAAGCAGAAATGCCGTGAGAAAGCCAATGGGTGGGAAGACTGAAGGGAGCTGATGTCATGGAGTTCATACTGTAATCTAATTCTAGATTGTTCAGGCCTCCCATCTCTCAGGCTCTTCTCCTCTTCCTGTTTCTAGGAAAGCAAAGAGCCTCCACCCTGCTAATGATCCCCCAGGGGAGGCGGTGTCAGGAGGCAGCACTTGCAGCAGCAGAGGAGCCACGGCTGCTGCAGCGCACGGCACGGGCCGAGAGCAGCCACAGCCCAGCGAGATCGGCCCGGGGACGGAGGGGGAGGAAGGAGCCTCCTCCCGGGGGAACGCAGCTGATTCAGGGAGGGAGGGAACAGCTTCGCAGGGAAAACAAACCATGAGCTTCTCAGAACCCCAATAATGGCCATGCACTCTCCAGGGAGGGATTGCACAAAGATGGGAAGAAACATAAACAGAAAGATGTGCGGTTGGAAACACCACTTGAAAATGACATTTTACAGCGAAATGTCAGGGCAGAGTGTTGCAGAAGGTGATGGGGTCCTCACATTTGATTTTTCCACAACTTTTTTGCCTCCCTCCTCCCTGCTGAGTGCTCATGGCCAGCTTCAGAGCTCCCTCACTGAAACCTCTCTGGGAAAAAGAATAGAGCAAAAAAGCCTAACCATTTACTCCTTCATATTTTTTCCTCCCCTTTCACACTTCTATCCCAGTTCAGCTACTGCAGTGAGAGGCACAAGAAAATGGCATTAACTCTATTTCTCCTTATTTCCCCTATTCTCACTGCCAAGAGAGCATTCAGCAGTTCTTGCCCTGGGACTCCTTTGCCAGCCCAGAAGGAAAGGAACCCTTCCATCACTTGGAACCTGTCCAAGGGACCCCTTTGCCTCCCCAGAAGGAAAGGAACCTTTCCACCACTCCCTGGTTCAGCCTCTGCCAGAGCACAGTGTGCAAATGAGATGCTGCACTTTAACCACAGAGCCCCACATCCACTTACAACAGGATGACCTGGGAGAAAAATGAAGAGAGAATAAGAAGGAAGCATTTGATAAGGCATTAATTAAATACTAATGTGGTTAATCTCCCCCTCTGCTCTCACTGCTTTTGAAGCAATAGAAACCAGACTGGTATTTCCTAGGAATCTCTATACAAACAAAAAATTATCTGAGGTAGGCATTCCCTATGACAAAACTTATCTTCATGATAACAGAGCAAAGATCCAACAATTCACCTGGCAGCAACTAAAACAAGGTGCAAGTACAAAGTAAAATCAGAGGTGTTTTCCCAAAAGCTCTCCAACAATTTGTAGCTCGTTAACTCCCTAGGACATATGTTTCCATGCATTTAACATCCCTAAAAAATTGTTTTTTCACAAAATATTCCAATATTCCCCCAAATCCACCTAAATTGCAGTGTCCATAAAGCCTGAGGCAAGGAGTGCTACAGATTCACTACATGTAGTAATGGAGATTCACTTCTTTTTGTACCTCTGCTCAGCAGAGGTTCCTTCAAGCTTTACCTTAGTTGAAAATCTGTTAACTGAGTGTGCATATGAAAAACAGTAATTCTTCCCAAAAATCATGTACATTTCACCACACTATTCCACAATTCCTGCTTAAAATGGAAGAAATAACAGAGAAACAACATAACATTGGTGGGGAGGAAGCCTTGGCAATGAGGAAAGAAAATAAGGTGACTGTGGTGATTCCAGGTTATGGAATCCAAAGAGAGAATCTGTAATTCCTCCTTTAAGGACTCAAAGAAGACTTCCAGATAACTTTATACATCCTCTGAATTTTGGCTCAAGTATCTCAGCAAGTAAAGGACGTTGTAAATGACAGCCCCTCCATCCCCTGACTTGCTTGGAAATGTTCAGATGCCACATTTATTCCATCAGGCTCATGCAATCAGTCCCACCCAAAGCTGAGCTCCAGAGATGCCCAGTGCAGGCTGCAGGCTGTGAGCAACAAGCACGGAGGTCCATGGGCTCCCAGTCTTGGTTAATGCACCTCCCACTCGTCCCATTCCTCAGCACAGACAGGGAAGAGCACAAAGCTGTCCACCCTTTTGGATGACTCCACAGTCCTGATGGAGCAACAGCTCGGGGCACACACTGCAGCTTAGCCACCCACACACATAGGTTAATGCACTTTTTGATGATTCATAAACCCAGATCTAAGAGCAGAAGCAAGGCTTTTGTTCATTATTTTGGAATGAAACATCAACTAACATTTTTTACAGATGACTGTCAAGGCAAAATCCTGGACTGCAGAGTCCTGCTTATCTGAAATTATATTCAGCTACGCCCTTCAAGGCAAAGCCATATCTATTAAAAGAAATACAGAAAATCCCAAAATCACAATCCTGGAATGTTCAGCTGTGTACTGTACTCCATGCAGTTCACTCTGTTCAGATTTTACAAGGATCCTCCATACAAAAAATGCTATTCCTGTGCTACATAATCCCTACTCACTAAGGACTTGTTAAGGATGGATTTGTAAAGTCTTAACTGCAAATTCTTCTGCTTTGGGGTGTCCTTGCTGAGTCTTTAATAACAAAGCTTTGAAGTTTAATTACTCTCTTAGCAGCTGCAACCCTTATACTAGAGATATATATACAAGGTGAGTAATAAGATTGTAAAGTAGAGTTAACTTTAAACTAAAAGGGAAAACACGAGGAAAGTTTTATTCATCAATGGCTTTCACAAAATTAACTTGAGTCACACACATCAAGGCCAACTTTCAAATCAGCAGAATCTGCCCTCTTGCTCCTTCCAGCAAATTCTATTCAATGCCTAATTATGAGATGCAGAGTCAAGGGGGGGCAGGGTGCAAGAAAACTCACAAGTGCCAGTTCACTTTGCTGCTAATATAATGGAAAAAACATGTGCAGAGCAGGCACCCAGAAGAGGAGCTGCCCACAACACCCTGAAGGAAGAGTTACATCAGCAGGGACGCCACAACTCCTGTGCTGTGCAGAGCCAGAGTGAGACACCCTGGCCACAGAAAACTGCTCTGACATAAAGATATATTGCCATGCTCCCCTTTTCAGGGAAAGGGGAGTGATTAACAACCCATGTGTCAGCTACCAAGGGAAGCATTTCCAGAATATTTGCTATGATTGATCAGCTTCTTTGACCTCCCCACCGTACTGAGATACCCTCGGAGCAAAACTGCTCGTGTTTGCAAAGGGAACACAAAGGAAGGCACTGGAAATGCAGACCCAACTAGAAATCTCCTTTTCCATCATTACTGTTGTTTGCCTGATGACACAGACACAGTTTTGGGTGGTAATGTACACAGACATAAGTAATATCCCATCTTTTTCATCCCGCATTTTTCTTACTCTGCTGCTTTGGTATATACACCAGATAAATACCAAATACAAACTTCTTTTTTTCCTCCTGCCATTTTCCAATCCATTGTGGCAGCCATGTTATTTTTAAATATATATCACATATTCTATTGGTTCTCATCAATGTATATTTTAGATGAACACTCACATTTATAACTACACCCCTAAAAAATAATGCTGAAAGAATGTTAAAGTTGCAAAGTCCAGGCTCCAAATGTCATGATGGGCAAGATTCAACTTGGACATTTTACACAATTAGGAAAAAAGTTGTTTCT
This sequence comes from Melospiza georgiana, assembly GCF_028018845.1. Classification (NCBI taxonomy): domain Eukaryota; kingdom Metazoa; phylum Chordata; class Aves; order Passeriformes; family Passerellidae; genus Melospiza; species Melospiza georgiana. Next base: position 14,890,599 of record NC_080432.1, read on the forward strand.
ACCTCAATGGTGTCCACAGAACATGAAGAGGAAAGACATCAAGGTTGTATAGAACCCTTTGATCCAAATAGCTGATGTAATATAATATCTATTCACTAAAAAAATGTTCATCACTTAAATGTTTTTTTTCTAACAAATTCTCCCAATGCCAGATATTTTAAGAAAACTGAAGTGTTTTTTCTTTCTCAGTGCAGTACCTAGAGTTGATAGGATACTTGTAAATTCTGAGAGACAAAACATGATGGTAAGACATGGTTTTAGCCAATCTACCCTGACTTTATAAAACTAAACCCCCCCACTCTTTGCCATCTAAATACATCATGTCTGGTGTCTTACCAGAGGAAAACACTAACAGAATTTAGAAACTGTCATCTAAATATTTCTGCAGGAAAATCACAAAAAACATATTCTCATTATTTGATAACTTGACTTTACTTCCAGTCTCCCTCCACATCAAGATACTACAGAGAGCTTTCCAAACTCACTGGTTGAGAAGCAGAATTTATCATCTCCCCAAATCATACGTTTTAGGCTCCAATAAAAGTACAGGGTCATCAGTGATGTGCTAGATTATATCCCATCCCTGAAGCTGCTAAATCAACATGAGGGACAAGCTCCAAATCAGCCTGGCCAGAGAGCACCAGGTTTGGAAGCTGTGCTGAGAGCCCATGAGCACTGAAGGGCTCCAGGAGCTGCCTGTGCACTGTGCTGGCTGCAGCTGCAGCCAACGACAGCCCCGGCTGCCTGAGCCAAAGCCCTTACGCAGATGCACAACTGGAACTTGGAAATTACATGGAGAAACAGCTAAGGCTCATGAAACTCCAAAATATTTCTGCTTCGACCAGTGTGGTCAGCAGGGCTGTAATTTCTGTGAATCCAGTATTTGGGCTTCTTGGAATTTACCAGCCCTGCTGGCAGAGCAGTCACGTCTTGTAACTTCCATGTGGGCAGGAATGAGGCTCGAAGAACTTGCAAGCTCCCCAGGGCAGAGGAGGAGCTGGCAAACTCACTTCGACAGATACCTGGTGTTCGTGGGGATCTGCCAAGGCCGTCGGCAAACAGCTCCCGGCTCCTGTGCAGAGCTCTGCGCTGCTGCACCGGCAGGGAGCTGCGCTGCAGGGGCTGCGCTCCCCCTGGGGCAGAGAGGGAATGGCCGTGCTGGGAGCAAAGCGATGTTCTTGGCTCTGTGGCTACGGGGCAGCAGAACTTCCTGAGAAACCCAACTGCGGTGCCTGAAGGATGCTGCGAGTGTGGTTCTCAAGAAAATTAACCTCCGCAGGTAGTCTGGGAACATCTGTGACACAAATTGTACCTCACACGAAATAAAACAGACACCAGAGGAGCTGGCAACTACTTCACATTCCAGCCTGGGAGCGGTTCTGCAAGGCTTGATGAAAGGTGAAGATAGCCCTAAGCACAGAGCAGTTGTTTGCTCCTCTGTTGAGTGTTCTTCTGTTTGAGATATCCCACACTACCTGCTGAACTAAAGTCTAAATGAGAAGCACTGAAACATAGTGACACAAGGGCAGCACTGAACCCTGGAGGGCTGAACCCTGGTGGGGTTAGGGGGATGGGACAGATGGGAAAAGCAAGGAAAACAACACCTACTCCTGGATATGCTGTACCTTGTTATGTGGGACAAAATATCCCACATAAAGGGACAAATGTAACAAAATATTCAGGAAAACAACACCATCCCTGGATATGCTGTACTGCGTGATGTGGGGCAAAATATCCCACATAAAGGGACAGATGTAACAGAATATTAACAAATTACTGTTTCACTGTTGATTCATATGTAGCAGCTTCAGCTGTTGTGTGCTTCAGCCTAATCCTCTATGCTCAGAAGTCTGATAAGGTTTAAAGCCCCAGGCTGTCAATATAAGAATATCACATGTACATCAGTGTGGTGGATTATGAGCTAACATCTATATGAATTAACAACTATATGAATTGACAGGCTATGTTATCCCCTGCCTGTAACTGGGTAACTGGACTTAGTTATCCCTGGAAGTTTCCATCCAACTTGCCTCCAAGTGTCTATAAAATCACTAAGCAGCTTCTGCAGAGCATCTGCATCTCTCTACATCAAAAACCAGCATCAGACACTACAGTCAGCCTCTGAATTCAGGACAGACCAAAGAATACCCTGCCCAATGGAACTGAGCCACAATGTCTAATCTTACCTTAACAGCAGGGAGTATTCCTTGGAAAGGAACAGCCATGGAGGTGAGTCAAACATCAGCCCACCAAGGAGAAGATTTTGCCTCATTCACAGCAACTTAGAGAAGGCCAGGATTTTCTGGAGTGAGGTTTTTGACTGTGGAATCCAGCACCATGCTCTGGCTTGCTGGCTCTGTGTTCAGAGGGGCTCCTCCCACCTCCTAATCCCAGAGATAACCTGCAGCACCTGCTTTGTGCAGCTGACAGAAGCCATAGAAGCAGAGCAGGTGCCACCAGAAAGGCCCTCACACAGCTGCAATGGCTCTGTGTGTGTGTGAAGGTATGTTAATGTTCACAGGTCTGTCCACACTTCCAGGGCTTCTGCACCCTCCAGAACTGATTTTTGTTTTCCAAGCAGCAGTGCTTTCACTAAGAGCAGAACAAAAGAGACTGTAGGAAACATGAACAGGAAGGAGAAGTGCCCCCACAAGCATGGATAAAGGGAAGCCTGATCCATCAGTGCTCCTTAGACTCTGCCTATTACACTGACTTCCCCAGCAAAAGCCCAGCCTCTCATTTGGGTCTTTGAAGACTCAGCACAGGCAACAAACATTGATGAAAATTCTTTGCCATCAATGTTATCTGTACTTCTCCTTTTATCTGCACTGATATTAATACACACAAAGAAACTTTTCAACAGGAGCCTTTCAAACCCTTCTCCTCCGGATCTCACTCTTTCCCCTCACAATATCCATTGCCATCTCAAGACACACACTGGAGTAACACAGCCCCTCCCAGAGTCCCTTGTGGGGCACTCTGGGAATCTGAAACACTCTGGTATTCCCAGAACCTGAACCTTAAGACAAGCGGTTGTATTTAGGATTCCTAGTCTTTCCAGACTCAGATTCTTTTCTTGAATTTGTCTTACACAACTTTAACCAAATGGAAACAGAAACCATATTTTGCACAGAAGATGAAGATAGAGCAGCAGCCTCAGAAACACCACGCCAGGACAGAAGAGTTTAACCCTCACTAAGCAGCCCTGTGCTGCTAGGATCCCAAGGAAAGACACCTCTGTAGGCATTCCCTAACATTGTGCTTCCTGTGCTCTCCCTAATATCAGAGAGGGACTGGTGATTCCTTTGGAAAGGCAGCTGCTGAAGCCTCACACAGACACAATGTGTGTAGGTAGCAGCTTGCTACATGACTTATACAACTTATTCTTTTCTCCTTCAAGCCATGTTAAAGAGGCAAACTGACTTAAGGGGTGTGGAGTTATTACCACAGTTTAAGCAGGAGGAAAATTAGTTTAATTGCATAGGTTAGACTCTGCTGGCACTCTCCACAAAGACATCATCCCCCTTTTTAAGGTGAGCCTGCTCAGACAATTCATAATTTTAGCCCATTTCATCCATGAACTCCTTCCTTCATGAACTGGAGCAGAAGACTTTGCAAAAGTAGAAGTGAAGAGGATTAATGCAGCCTGCAGGGAACAGTTCTTTGCTCTGGCTGAGGATAACCTTGGACAAACCACCAGCTGAGCAGTTCCAGACTAAGGCAAGTTGGGCTGTGGCTCCCATCCCCTTCTCCACCGCTGCCCTGACATTTGAGCTGTAACTACGCAGTCCTTTCGGAAATATTTGCACGTTTCTGTTTGCCCTCCAGCCAACATCCTGCGAGCACTGGAGACAGACCCGCTCCTGGCGCCACTGGAGGGCAGCACCACATTTCCAGATCCCTCTCCTGATCTCCCAGAGGAATGAGTTTCATCCCGTTCCAACACAATGGATCCACAATATACCACTTCGACTCAAGACTCTCATAAAAGCCTTCTTTGTTTTACAGCAAGCACGGTGATACCGTTTAATTCCCCACTTCGCTGTGCATTTTTCTTTGGGAAGTTTGGAGTATCCCTTCGTGCAGGGTTCATAGGGAACTCAGCTGAGCTTTTTAATGGGGCTCCATTGAGGAAACATCTCTTTATTTTGCCAGGGTGCTGTTTGTTTCCATGGTGCATTCCCAATCTCACAGGCTTATGGTATTTTCTGCTGCCTGTAAGTGTATATGCAACAATAGCAAATCATCCAAACTCACGTTTTTAAAGGTCAGCATTCTTTTAATGTGCACGTTTACTTAAAACCACAAATCTAAGTTAAGCAATTTTCACCCGAAAATAACTGGATGGCTCAAGTTTCCTCGTTTTTTTCTTCTTTTCCATTTTCCTGCTATCAACTCCCCTATCATTAGGATAAATCTCCACCAGTGTTAGATGTGAACATTTGCATTTAGATTTGTTTGTTTGCACGTTCTCCCTGCCTGCTGCCAGGGGGGAGCCCAGTCCCACTCACCACATCCTCAGTGCCATTCCCAGACAAGGATCCAGGGATGGCAGCTCCACAGTGCCCTCACACATGGCTTGAAGTGCAATTTCCATGGGGGATTAGCCACAGATGTGCATGGACAGAGCCCAAAACATCCACCAAATGAACCCCACACAGAGGTTTTGCCACCCCACCTTTTCTGCTGAAATGGCTAAACAGACAATGCATCACTTACCACAACTCTCACTCAGTTTATCTGATAAGTTCCCCTAATTCTGCTCTCTTATTTCTCAGAAAACTCTGCCAGGCTGCAAGGATTACTAGGGCTCCAAGGCCAGCTGTTGGTTTTATGCCACCAGAATCTTGGGAAGCATGGATTGAATTTCCAGCCTCACTCAGGGACCTGGTCCCACTTCTGTCCCCACGCACACCCACCTCACACAACTGCATGGCACTTGGTGCAAGGCAAGAGGGAATTTTTTCTGGCACTGCCATATTAAATTTCTATGAGAACAACCCACTAATAAGAACAATATGTTGTACAAGTTCCTTTTCCTATTAGAAGCCCTACAAGTCAAGCCCCATAACTAAATACTTGTACTGGAAATCTTCCAACCATGACTGGAAAAACACGCTGACACCAAAGTTTATTTTATAAGACACCAGAGGGGTCACTTCCAGATTAGACCAGATTGAATTCTCCTCACATTTTGTGAAACTCTTCAGGAGATTTGTTGTGGCATTCCACAGTTCTCCAGGCAAAAAAGGGGGGGGGAAAAAAAGCCAAGCATACTGTATAGAGGCTGCAGATGCAAGAGTTGAACACTTCTTTTTAGAAAATACCAACCTACAATAACAAATAATTTTGTTATTCACAAGAGAATCATTGAGTATTGCAAAACTTGATAATTACTGATTCATGACAGATTTAGGAAAAACATCAGCTTAAGTAATCAGGTCAGGGCACTGCTGTTGACCACAGTGTTGGCAAAAGAAACAGTTTCTGTCTTCATATCTTTCATCAAAGTTTAACATTTTACAGTATTTAGCTTTTAGCACTTCATTGGTCCAGACCAGTAAACAACTGATAGCTTGAGAAGCAGAAGTTCAATTGTGAGCAAACATCTCTAGTTAGTATTATCTTACACCATTCACATACTTTTAAATTCAGGCTAGTAAAATCATTGAGGATCCCTGAGAGCTCTAATTTATTACTGCTGTTAATAAATTCACCAGATGATTAATCCCTTTTGCAGCCTGTCACCAAAGGTATGCTCTGTCACACATTGCCAACTGGGAATAAGGATTTCATTCAGATCTCCAGGTGGACAAAAAAACAGCCCTACTTTTTGTGAAGGTAATGTGTGTGAGCTTCATTTCCTCCTGGAAAATTAGGAGTTTTTCTCTAATAAAGATTGCTGCAAATAAATCCATTCCACTTCCATCCATGCCTCCATGATATTTTTGCCTGACGCTGGAAGTCATTCTGGAAAGGCAGCAGTGCAGTGCAAGAAGGCCTCTAAGTATTGTACCAGCTCTTCTTTCTCTTCTTGAGATTCACACTAAAACCCCCAAACTTCTAACAGTGAGAAACTGTTCATCCACACCAAGTAAAGATGTGTTTTGCAGAGGAGAGGATCCTGTCCTTCCCTTCACCTACCAACGCTGAGTCAAGTGTGTTCTAGCACTTGAAAGCCATTTTGAATACCACACCCTGCCACACTTCAGGCCTTGCTCACAGGTCCATTTCCTGCACTGTAGAAGGGCTGAACTAAATAATGGAGGTGAAAGTCAATTGAATGAGGAATCTGGAGTGATTCTATCCAAAAATGCCACTGACATTCTCTACATGGAAGTGCTCTGTATACATGCCATGTGACTGTTAACTTTGAATCATTATTAGCTCTAAAGGAATGTTGCACACCCCCTCAATCCTCCACCTTCAGAGAAACAAAATTATATTTCTCTTTGTGCTTTTAGCTAATGTCCTTTTGAATCCACTGAAGGAAGGCATGGGGAAAACATGGAAAGGCCCTTCTTAACAACTGCAGTGTCACAATCCTGAGGCCAAAGCCACCTCCTCTGGTTTTGTGCAATTCCTTTTAAAGCAGCAAGGAGGAATTTAGCAGCAGCTACAGGATTGTCCCCAAAAGCCACAGGCACAGCTACCCACAGAAATGGAACAGGCTCCCAACCCACTGCAGTCAGACCACACAAGTTTTGATGCATCTCCAGTGCAAGGCAGAGAAAGAATCTGACCCTTAGTCCTACAGCAGCAAGTGCCAAAAAAGCTATTTTACAATCACACAATCTAACAATGTGCTTCAACAGGCTTAAATCATCCATCTTCAGGATGACATATTTCTGTGTCCACAGCTTCATCAGAGATACCAGGCAGGAGTTCCAGCTACATTTGAGATTTGCATATTAAAGGCCTTCCTGAAAGATTTACAGATTCCAGGTACTTACAAACTGAGACAGATAATTAATAACTCAGCCACAGTTTGCTGACAAAATGTTGAACCAAGGGCTCTCCTTTGATTTAAGCTCAATCAATTTTGCTGTTTCTGCCCCAGTGTTTTCTTGCAGAAGTGGAATTTCTATGATAAAAGCTCTATTAAGAGTCTACATCTGAAAAATGAAGGATGAACGTGAGCAGAAATGCCCTAAACCAAGTCCTAAAACTCTGACACATTTTAAGTATTGCCTCTAGAAGTCAAAATTTTTTTCAATCACAGCTCACTGTTTAAAGTGCTGTCAAACATTGCAGTGAGAAAGGCATTTTTTTTCCAGGAGTAAGGGAGCTGAAAATTAAAAACCTTTTCTATATAAAATGGGGTAAAAAAGTAATAAATAGGAAGTCTGAAAGTAAAAACAGTGAGTAGGTAAATCCACTCTTCACTCCCCTCCTCTGCACTGATGGAAGGGGTTTTTGCCACATGCCTCTTGCGCTTTTAGTTGGGATTTTATAAACCCATGAAAATAAATAAATAAATAAATAAATAAATAAATGGAAAGCCATTAATTTGCCAGGGCTTTGGGCTTGCAGAGAATGAGAACTTGGACCAATTAATGAAAAGAATCCCTGTGTTACACGTGACATAAAGTGAATATGCAGTAGGTGATGTGTTAGTCTCTGACACAAATGACATGCTGGGGCTGTTCTGCAGCCTCTCCCCCTCAATGACTTGGAGATGTGGTGCTCCCACTGCCTCACTCCCAAAATTGATTTTTTCTCTGATGTGGGTAAACTCCTACAGAGCATATTTTGGGAGCATACAGGGTAATGGGCATTTCTGTGCCAGCTTTTTGTGGCATCATCCTCCAGCCTTTTCCAGAATTTTGATCCCTTTCAACCACAGGTATCTGCAAAGAGGGGTGAGAGGATAACCCCATCAATCTCACAGAGAGGAAAATCCCCACTGGCATTTGGATTCTGCTTTCTGTGGGACAGCTTAAAGACAAGCACTAAGCTTAATATTCCAGGGAATTCAAATGCTCTGATATACATCCTGTAGTATTAACATGCAGATATTGAGAAGAAAAGTTGTGTCTCTGGACAATAATTAATAGGTTAACTAAGCAGGTTGTTTGCCAAGTTCACCCCCACACAATATAAACAAGAAATATTTCTGCTGTTCCCCTGTTACTTTTTTTCTCAAAAGAGAAAGAAAGGAAAATCCAGGAAGTTCAGAAGATGCTCATGGAACCAAATTATAGTTTAATATATCTACTGATCCTGATGTTCCTGAATTGTAAAAAGCAAAGTGGTCCTTAGCAAGAGCTCTGCCTCATAAATCTGTTCCTGCAAGGCTCTCTTTCACTACAGCATTTCTGAGAGGTCTCAGTTTGGTTGTGCTGAAAGATCACAGCACTGTCACACTCAGGTTTAGGCCCACGAGGCTCTGCAGAAAGTTTTGTGTTAAGGGTTTCAAACATAAATGTCTGCCTTGAAGGCCTTTAGCACTTTCTGACCATCAGGAATACTCCAAATCCTCTTGAGAAAGGTTAAACTACTCACATTAATTCTCAAAATCTGCAGCTAAATACAGTGCTGGGAAATTGCAAAAATGAAAAGTAGGGCTTGAACAGGCTGCTGGAGCTGAGCTGCCAGTCAGAAATCCATGCTGGTCACACAAAGGTGTTCCACTCCTATCAACCCACACTCGCCCCTCTCAGAAGTGACAAAGGAAGAGAAATGGATTCCCTGCATGGAGGGAGGATAAAGAAAGGGCACAGAGTTTTTACTCATCCACAGATCCACAGCCATGAATGTTGCAGTGGATGAGTTCTGTCTGATTGTCCTTTCAGCTGAGGGGATGCTGAGGTGCCCACAGCCTCAGAGACAAACTCCTGGACTTGGAATGGGATCTGAGCATCCAACACAATCACTGTCTTTGGAAATCCTGGACAGGTAAGTGAATGCACCCACCCCACTTCCCTGGGCAAGAATCACAGTGACATCTTTTCCTCATCTTTTCCTCATTTCAGAGATTGTGGGATCTCAGCACCTCAGGACTGAGGTGCAGAGTGACCGAGACCACCCTTGGGGGGCTCAGAGGTCCTGGAATGTTGCCAGAAGCGTCTGGTGGCAGGACTTTGATCCTGCACGGGAGATGACACCTGTATGAGGACGGGAGGATTTCACTGGGATAAATGGTGAAGGGATAAGTTAATTAGAGTGTGAGATACAGGGTTTAGGATTTCTGTACAGGGGGGTCTAGAGAAGTAAGATGGAGGAATTGGGGCGTGTCCTGTCCTTCTTCTTCTTCTTCTTCTTGGCCTCCATCTTCTGTGGTGGTGGTGGCACTTTGGGATTGGTTCTTACTAAAAGTGCACTGGTTAATAAGGGTGAAAGGTATTGGGAAAAACAGGTAAATATTGTATACGTAGTTTTGAGTATAAAGATAAGTGACCACCCCGGGGGCTCTCAGTGTGCTCATGGCTGGCTGCTGTGCAGACCTCTGTTGGGCCGAGAGAAAATTTTGTAGATAACATACGAATAAACACTGAAGACCAAGAAAAAACCTGAAGACTCTTTTCGTCCTTTGGAGCGCGGGCTGCCCAAGGCCATCCCGAGCCTTTCCAGGTCATTAAAACAGCCGAGACAGCGACAAGAGACAGTGCAGCAAGAAATGATGAAATGATTTGCACAAAGCTTCACAGGAAGGCAAGCCTAGAGTTGAAAGCTGTCTCCAGCATATTCTGGGTGATAGTGGATTTGAATTCTGGCATTTCCATGTTGCCTCTTAGCCGAAGCAAGGAACTGCCCTCACACAGCTTCATCAGACAACAGTGTATGTTCAAGCTAGGATTTTGAATATCAGAAAGGCTGTCTGCTCCTCAGCTGGGTTATATTTCTGGGGAAAAGTTCTCATTTTAACCAAATTGGTTGAAACCTAGTACAAATCAGACTTCAACTCCTATGAGCAGCAATGCTGGTTTTCCAGAAGAAAAAGGGGAAGAAATGACAACTCCGGTGTACAAAAACCCCACATCAACACTGATGAATGTTTTCTGTGCTGCTGTTTCTCTTATCTGGCATGAGAAAGACAAAAAAAGAGAAAGAAAACCACTGCTAGAGAATGGAAAAGAGTTAAAAATGCACAGTATAAAAATGGAATAAATCAGAAACACAAGCTAAAGACAGGAGGAATATTTAAATTGCAGATCATCACAGTGCAATTTAAGCTACACTCCAGATTTGCCATATCTGAAATTCTCACCACATCAAAGGGTAATTAACCTGTATGGTTAATCCATAAAAACAGATATTCTGGGGTTGTGAGTACACTTGTGTAAGATGGACCTCAAAGTTACAACTGAGAAAACCCTGAGAAAACAGCCAGTAACCATATCACAGGAGTGTCACCAGGAGAGGTCTGCAGGCCTGGGAAATCCTCATTCCCTGAGATGCAAGAGGAGATGAACCCCACATGGAAAGTGAAATGGGCTCATCCTTCCCACACACCATCACCCCTCATTTCTTGTGCTGTTTTCAGCTGTATCTGCAAATTACTCATCCTTCCAAAGCCCTTCAATTGCCAATTTATTAGGGCTGCACAACTGCACCAACAAAAAAGATGGAAAACCTCTGGGAAATGCCTTTCCCACTCCCTCACTCTCTCCCTCTTGTTTCTTTTACTGACAAAGGACTCCAGTGGGAATAGTCACCACCTTATCTGGCCATCCAGATTTCTGCTGGAGTCCACAGAAACACACAAAACACAGGATCACATCCCCATAAAATGCAGCAGACAAGCAAATTGCATGCTTGACAAATTGTATGCAGACCACAGGATCTTTAGCAAAAATCAAAATAAAAAATGGCAACAACATTATACTTTAATATCCTTAGAGCATTGTTAGACATTTAAAAATGAAACACTGGTTTGCCCAAGTTAGCCAGAGGCCTCAGCATAACAAAACTCAGGCAAGATCTCTCATACAGGAGAAAACTTGAAGAAAATAAAGGCTGGAATTCTACTACTACATTTTTCTAATCCAGCTTTTGTATTTTTTCTCTGTCAGTTTTCTGTAATTCTGTGTTTGCATCATCTGTCACCTATGAACTCTACTGCAAAGCAATAAACAAAGAACAACAATAAATATATGTTTAGGTTGAATGGGAGGATTAAGCAGAAGGAGAGAATTAGTTTTCTGTCCCTTGCTACTGACATTTTGGTTCTTATTAAATTTTTGTCATTTCAACACCTGTGATAAGAAACTGATACAGTGAATTTTTACCATATGAAAAGTGAGAGTAATTCCCTAACACAGACCTTCTTTCAAATCAAGTTTAGAGTTCAGTAACACTTCATGGCACATACAATATACTCAGGATACCTCCCTTGAAGATAAATAAATTTGTAAAATATTACCTCAAAAAAAAGTTTAACATTTGTCATGTTTAAGCAGCAATAAAAAATCAGACACCTAATTTTTCACAGTTTATCCTTCACCAACATTATGTCACTTCCAAGCTGAAACATGGAAAAGAATTTGACATTTGCAGGCAGCGTGGCAGAAAGGCAGCCTGCCATGTTATCAAAATAATTTATGTTCTAAAATTCCTGTGAGTCCAACATGAAAATAGCATCTCCAGCACTCCAGCTCTGAGTTCAGACAACTCCAGTGTCACTGGATGTGACACACTCAGGGACAGAAACCTCTTCAATTGACACTGATGGTCCCCTGAGCTGACAAACATGAGTTGCTGAAATTCTCCATGTGCTTCATTTTCTGTTCTAGGGAGGGATGTTTGAAACAGGAAAAGGGGGTCAGATCTGGGAGTAGAGGAGATTAAACTGCAATTTTGTTTTCCTCCTTTTTGGGCTGGCCTCTAGTATCAATCTCAGCCTGCTCTAAATTATGTCCAGCTGTCTGCTGCCCCCAGGGACAATTCTAGCAGCCAGAATGAGTTGGGAGTGCAGTGACATTTTAACCACACACAGCTTTCCTTCAGCCTACCTATCCTTGGGTTTTTGAGGACAATGGGGGGTGGCAACACATCCTGCCAGGAAGAAAAAATGTGAACATCGAAGTCGTAAACACATTTGAGCTGAAGAATTTATGAAAATTGTGGGGTTTAAAGAAAGCAAAAACTGAGATGTGACAGAGTTCACCAAAACAGTAGGGAACAGCGTGCACCGTTTTCAGAAGGAGCCAAAAGTAAGGAAAAATAGGAAAATTAGGAACCAGCCTGACGGGATCTCTTCAATTGTTAGGGGCTGGCCTCAGCAGTGCCAAGCTGCTCGTGGGCAGCATGGAAGGAGGGAGGTGTGACCACAGGGACATCCTCAGACAGCCCAGATCTGTAAATATCTGTCCCTCAGCTCGTTCACATACCTCACACTCCCATCAGCATTTCCAAGTTCTGCTCTCCCACACCAGGCACGTTTCCAGCTGTCTCAGCAGGGAATAGCTGAACTACCAAACCACGGACTGAGTCTCCCACCTCCATCTGAAGGACTGACAGCCACCCTTGGCAGAACAGGGCATTTCAGCACATGTGTGACACTGGCTGAAGCCAAGGCAAGGGGATCCCTGCTCAGCCAGTGCTCAGACCCCTCCAAAATTATGTTCCTGCTCTCCTCTGCTCTGCAGAACATCTTTCCAGAGGGAAAAAACCAACTGCAGTCCTGTAATACAGGCAGTGGTTTCCTATGTGGTAGCTTAAGACAAGACTTTTTAAATTTTTTACTTAATCCAGAACCCAACAACTTAAATTTTGTCCTCTTTGCATGGCATGGATGACAATGCCACAATTCAAATGGCAATTCAATACTCAGCAATAGTATAGCCATAGTAGATAAAAGCAGTTATTATGCTATTTTGAAGTCATTAGATTATTAGAAATACCTGCATTTCTTTCTATAAGCAAGAAACAGGAAAGTTTGAAATATATAAGGGACCACATCACAAATTGGAATCCAATTTACACCACAGAAGTGAACAACTCAGAGTCAATCTAACACTGTGATGCTGTATTCCTAAATAATGACATGCAGGCTTTAAAGGAATCATTTTGGAGCAGGAGAACACATGTCAAAAGACAGCCTGTTAAATATGAAATGAATATGCACACAAAAGTACATGCAAAATGTCCTATAATGCAGTCAACTTAGATTTTCTCTATTCCACCATGTTGTTTCTTCTGTTCTTTATTTACCAGTGAGGTGTGTGGATTGTAAGTACATTTTCAGGAGTCCCACTTACCTGTAAGCACAGAAACTGCAATGAGGGAGGGAAAATCCTACCTTCTCTCACCTAAAAAATAAAAGACGGGCAACATATGGTTGCAGCTCCAAGTGTTCTAAAACTACCAGCTTGCCTGATTCTAGAACAGATAAGAAGTGATTTGATCCAGAGACAAAATTAATGAGCACTGTATGGCTGTCCAAAAAAGAACTCATGCTTTATGTAGGATCAGTTCTAACTGAATGTTAAAAATTATGGGGTTGTGTAGGAAAGCCATTCTCTAGGCCAGCAGTGTAAGACATTTTTTCAGATTTCCAGTTCTCCAGGCCCTTCATGGTCTACATTAAGGAGACAAAAACTTATTTTAGAACTAAAGACCTCCTGTTGAACTATAGGAAGAGAACAGAGGTGCTGTACTGTGCCACAGGCCCCGCAGAAGCCAAACTGGGGAATTAAATAAAGATCTAATGAACACGTTTCTGGACACCTTCTCCTCACCCAAACCCTCCAAAGCTTCTAAACCCCTGCAAGGCCTCCTCATCCTTCCTTCTGTCCATGAGCTTTCCCCTGGGTGGGGAAATAACAGCATTTCATAGCCTGGAATGATTTTTAGAAGTGATGATTGCTGAACTTGGGCCATGTCTGAGGAACAGGCACTGTCCTGTGGAGGGCTCCTCATGGCTTTTAACTACCAAATTTTTAACAGCCACAGCACATCAATAGTCCTGATATTTTAAAATTCACGGGGAGGTTTAGAGTAGATATTACTGAAAAAAAATTCAAGGAAAGAGTTGCAAAGCACTGAAACGGGCTGCCCAAAGCAGCGCTGGAGTCACCACCCATGGAAATGCTCAAAAATGTGTGGATGTGGGACGTGAGGGCAAGAATATTGGAAGTAAGTTCTGTTTGCAACCAAGTGAAGCGTAGGAGGTCTAAAGGCCTTTTTGTGAGTTTATTTTCTTTTTTATCTGCTTGTGTTCAGTGTTTGCCTTGCATAATGCATGTAATGGAAGGAGAGGAAATTACACAAGCTTGGACTGGGGAAAAACCCAGTTTTCCACTCTCATTTCCACATCTGGTTACGGTTGCAAATAAGACCAAGGCAGTGATGGACCCAATAGCCTCAAAACTCCTTTTTTCCAACCTTAAGCATTCTACAGTTCCATGACTCACGACAGACACCAAAACGATGGCCGTGCTGCGCTTCCTCGAAGATCCCACCTGGGACACGGCTGGGGTACCGGAGCGGCGTGAGGGAGAGGCTCCCGGGGCTGGGGTACCCGAGGGGCGTGAGGGAGCGGCTCCCGGGGCTGAGGGAGCGGCTCCAGGGGCTGGGGCACCAAACCGGTGTGAGGGAGCGGCTCCCGGGGCCGAGGCCGCCCTCCCCTCACAGCTTCCCGCGCTCCCGCTGCCCGCGCCGGGGCCGCGCCCGGGGCTGCCCCCACGGCCCCAACATGGCGCCGGGGCCGCACCTGCCCCGCGCGCTCCCGCGGCGCCGGCAGGGGGCGCGCGCGGCGCCGGCGGGACAGGAGCCCGTTCTATTTAGCCCGGGGCCGGCACCGGGCACGCACCGACAGCGGTGAGGGAACCGCGGCCGCCGGGTACGGACGGACAGACAGCGGCTGACGGCAGCGGGAGAACGGGCACCGCCGGCGCCGCACGGCACCGAGGGAAAGGATAGCGAGCGGCCGCCGGCACCGCACCGACACCGCGGGAAAGGGAACGAGCGGCAGCCGGCACCGCACCGGCACCGCACGGGCAGCGGGGAAAGGGAGCGAGCGGCCGCCGGCACCGCACCGGCAGCAGGGCAAGGGGAGCGAGCGGTCGCCGGCAGCGCAGCGGGGGCGGTGCACGGGAGCAGAGACCGGCGCTCGCCCGGTCCCGCAGGTAGGAGCGGGCAGCGCGGCGGCTCCGTGCCCATCGCCCCCCGGGCACGGCTCTGCCCCAGCGGGTCCCGCAGAGCCCGGCAGGTGGGGGGTGTCCCTCACGCCTCGCTTTGACCGAAAAATCACTTTTCTGCCCCAAAGCGTGCGGCGAGCGGGCAGTGCCGCTGCCCGCGCCTCGTCCGGCGCTGCTGCCGGTGAGCGCTGGGGTGTTTTAAACTCCACGGACTGGTTATTTCCGCCCCTCGCTCCCAGCTGGACAAAATCCCCGGGCTGGGAAGCGCGGCCAAGCCTCAGCCTCTCCTTGCGGGAGCGAGCGGGCAGCCCGGGCCGCCTGTCCCAGGTAGGGCTGGGTGGGCTCCCCCGGCAGGACCCGGTCCCAGCGGTGCCGCAGCCTCTCCCAGCAAAGCAGAGCGCTAAAAGCATTCCTGCTGGATTTGTTTTTCCTTTCTTTCAAGGTTCACGATGTTGACAGCTATGTTCTTGGCTGCGCTCGTTCTTACTACAGTACATTCGCAGGAAACTGAGGAAACCATAACGTACACGGTAAGGTTTAATAGACTCGTAGATAATTACTGCTTTGCGGGGATTCTTTGCTAAATGACCCTTAAGAAAAACCGAATTTCTTGCCAATGTATAGCATGTGCTACAGAGTTTGAATGTTAACCATAAAATAAGCTGTTCCTGCACTCTAACAGTGTTTAAAAGTTCAAGTTGACACGATTGAGCAAAATGCATTACAACTGCTTGTTTGGAAAAGTTTATCTGTGTACTCAGTTTGAGGGATTGAACAAAATTAGGAGATTTTAATAATTTTTTAATCCATTTTTATAAAGGCAGGGTCCCTAGGACTTTCATTTGAAATGTATGGAGTTTGACAGATAATTAGGTCAAACATTCTTTTGTGTTTTCTTATGGATGTTTCAAGCTGTTTTTAACAAAATGTAAGTACTTCCAAATTTGGGGCTCTTAATGAAGCATCTGAATCCTGGAGTGATCATGGGACTGTTCTTTTCTGAGCTGGATTTGAGCAGTGGCTTTGCATGGCTTGATAAAATTGTTCAAGAATACTGGAAATAGGTTCTGCTTGCAAGCAAGTGGCAGGCTAAGAGATTTAAAGGTCTTTTTGTCAGGCTTTTTCTTTTCAATCTGCTTGTGTTCAGTGCTTGGCTTGCATAATGCATGTCATGGAAGGAGTGGCAATTACCCCAGCTTGGGCTGGGGAAAAACCCACATTTTCACATCTGATTACAGCTGTAATCCCTGCAACTTGCTTCATATGGGTGGACCTCTGGATATGTGCACACACATCAACCCAATGCCACACAAGCAGAAAATTCTGCACACATGCAAAAAGTTAGAGAACCACAGCCAAAGCCCAGGATTGTGTCTTATACAAGTAATCCCACTGAAGTCAGTGGGATGGCTCAAGCAAGTAAATATTGCAGAGTTGGACCTTCTTGTAGAAGTTAGGGCTTAAAGAAGCCTCAAGTGAACATCAGGAAGTCAGTAATAAAATACTTTAACACTGGGCTTTAGAAGCATTAGCGTTTTGAAGGATGGGAGTAGTTTTATTTAGAGGCTTCTGTGATTTACTTTTGTTTTAAAGTCCCTGTATGTAAGTGGAAACTGAAGATGTAAGTACCTTTTGAAAATCTGGACTAAACAGGGATCCCACCCTCCTCCTTCCCCACAGTTATTATATGAGGGGGGTTTAATTATACAGCATTTCACATAATTCTGATTGTACCAATTGAACATTTCTAGTAAGATTTCTATGTGACTTGGGCACCTATGCTCCCTTTTCAAGGAGGTCTTAGCCCTTAGGTGCTTCACTGATGGTTAAATGCTGATCATGTAAAATGAAACAAAAAACCCCAGCTTTGGGAGATTTTGCTCGTGGGATGCTACTGTTTCTCATGCACACATTGTATCCATGGAGGGCCAAATCCTTTGCTATTGTAAAAGCCTTTGGCTGCAGTAATAGATGGACTTGGCTCCTTGCAGTTAAACAGACAGTACTTCTGTTGTGCATTAACAGGAATTGGGTGATTCAGTAAATGCATGAATTAGCTGTTTTCCTTTGGGTTTGCCTTTTCATAGCTACAGTAACTTTGGAGTTGTCAACTCAGCATGTAGTCAATCCTTTAGAGAGTGTCCACTTACCCCTTGGGGAGAAAAACCCTTCCAAGCTGCAACTCGCTGCCACATTTGACAAATCGCTGGTGTCACCTGCAAGAGAAGAAAATATTTTCAATGCTCCTGCTGAGTCAGAGTCTGTCAGTAACAAGTCCCTTAAAATAACTTGAGGATCGGGCCTGCAACAAGTGGATCTTGGCATCAAAAAATCAAGTTTGCCACTTGCAAGCCCCTCAGCAGCAGAGGAGTTGCAATAAGATTTAGCTTGCTTGACTGTGACTAATTACATTAGTCAACTCCATTCCTTTTTTGTATGGGGCCATTTAAGTAATAACCTGAGCAGCCCAAGATGCACCTACACAGCACAGTCTGGTTGATTCAATGATATTTTAACATTTTAAATGTTCCTGCTGCAGTTGGTAGCACCATGATCCTTTGCTAATCAGTCTCTGTAACTGTGACCTGCGATTAAAGTGACTGCCCTCTGGATAATTTAATGTTTTTGGGCAGAGGAATAATGAAGATGCAGAGCAGACTATTTAAAATCTTTCCTGAACTTGCTGGTGTGCATTGATATGAATAGCTGCTGAGTGTAGCCTTGTTTGAGTTCTGCAAAGTCTTGTGTAAATAAGTAGTCCTGCTGTTATAAACTCTAACCGTTTATTGTGTGTCTCACAATATAAATTGTCCTTCCTAGACTGCAGTTCCTGGAGTCATATGATTAAAAAGCATGTGAATGAATTTCCAGCTGTCATGGGATCCTTCTCCATTGCTAGAGTGCTAATGGGAGAGAGGATGAAGTCCAGGGGCACAGAGTCCTCTTGGTCCCTCTGGCAAACAGAGCCTGAATATGAAAGAGGTTCACCTGTTGGAAGGCAGGGAATGAGATCCAGTTTCAGAAAAACTTGTTGCTTTTCACAAAAAGATTTTCATTCTGGTCAGCTTGGTCACTCCAAAGATCATCCAAGGATTCAGCTAAGGAGAGATGGTATAGCACAGGAACAAGGGAATGAGAAAGCAATGGTTTTCTCACTTTGCTCCCCAGCCTGCTCACAACAAACAATATCTTGGGAACTTCCCAAGACAGAGGCACTCTCTGTGTGTCAATAGAACATTTTGAGTAGGAAGGAACTACAGGTTTTACTGCTCCTGCACAGCAGTGATGTACCAATTGCCATTTTTCTAGCCTACTCCAAGGTATTGCATTTTCCTTTGTGTCACACTTTGAGCTCACCGAATACCCTAGACTGTTTTTCCAAAACAAAGAATCCCAAGTAACCAAATTATTATTTTTTTTTCTCCACAGCAATGCACAGATGGCTATGAATGGGATCCTGTTAGGCAACGGTGCAAAGGTACAGTAAATAATTTTCAAAGACAGACTTGTCACTGGTATTCTTTAAGTATTCTCACTGCACACCCCTGTTTTGGACACGGAGGTGTGCGTGCATGTCTCGTCGTGTTCTTTGTGTTAATGGCTGTTGCAGAAGGTTCGACTGTTAAAAGCATGACTTGTGTTGTTGCTAACCACAGATATTGATGAATGTGAAATAGTCCCAGATGCATGTAAAGGTGGGATGAAATGTGTTAACCACTATGGAGGATACCTCTGTCTACCCAGAACAGCGCAAATTATTGTAAATGAGCGAGAAGAAGCAGCAGCAGAATCCACAAGTGGTCGGAACAGCGTCATTCGCCGGACCCCGGCCGACCCCCAGCGCGCCACTCCCAACCCAAGCCACCAAATCCAGTGTGCAGCTGGGTATGAGCAAAGTGACCACAACGTGTGCCAAGGTAAGCCAGGCCTGCCTGCCTCCTCCTGCTCCCGTGCAGCTGCAGTGGGGGTGACCACAGAGCCAGGGGAGGACAGCCTGCAGCACTTGTGCTGAATGCAAGGGGCTGGTGCTCCACGAACACCTTTAAAAATACAAAAATAAAATACAGAAATGTCACTTTTTGTTGAAGGCATCAGAATGTGCAGTTTGTTGCAACCTTTACAGTCTGTTCCATCTGCTTTTGGGCTAAAGAAATGAATTAATTCCATTGTCTGTAGCTCCTAAAAAAAGTCTTAAAACTACTCTAGTGAAGCATTTTGTGTTGTATTAAGTATGCCTAGGAAAGAAATGAGTGAACAATGCAGCAAGGCATAAGCAATTTGGAAAGGTTTGCAGAACTCTGTATTTTTCAGTAAGTGAATGCTGAATGAACTAAAAATAACCACAGCATGAACTTTTGCTTAGAGCAGGCTGTAGTGTAGAAGGGTCCTGTATTTTTACTGTGGATAAGGACTATTCCTCCAGCAGTAGGAACCCAACTTCTGAGCAGCTTGTGCCCTTGTGATCTCTGTGGAAGCAGCCCTAGGCAGACCCTGCCAGTTTGCTCCCAGTCCCAGCCTTGCCACTCTTTGAAACTATGGCAATGAGGAGCTTTCATCTGAGTGTACATACACCACACACAGTGCCAAAAATTCTCAGGGCATTAGCAATGTTAATTGTATGCATTCAGGAACCAGCCTCACAAGCATTTCTGTAAACTAAGACTGTTTCATTTATTATTTTATATAAACAGTTTACTCTTCTACTTGCTGAAGTAACAAATGTTTTGGCCATTGTTTTGTTTTCTTTCATAGAAATATATTCTACCCCTTGCTCACAAACTTGCTTTTCAAGCACATTGGAGGGACACCCGTGCAAAGAGAGGGCAAAACTTGACCTCATGGTTCATCTTTTCCACTTTGTGGCCTGTAGCAGTATAATCACAGAAAATAGTACTTTAGGGACTGTAATCAGGGCAGGCTGTAATACACAGTGGTAGTTTCCTTCTCCCTGGTATTCATGTACACAGGACATTATTTATCACTAGTAAGTAAATTCCCTGTCATTCTGGACCACAGCAATCATCATGGAGGCTGGAGGAGTTATTTTTGTAGGCAAAGCCTCAGAGTTGCATTTCCGGCTTATCTGCTCATGTCCAACATTTCTGTCACTCTGATTCAAGAATGTCAAGTACAGAACCTACCACAGGAGGTCAGATCTCCTTAACCCTGGGCGTTCACTGGGGGTCATCAGGGGAAAATCTAAATTTTCCTTAGATGGAAAATTGGCTTTTTCCTTAGTTTAACTTGGCAAAGCAGCAGCAAAGCCAGGAGCAGAACTGCTGGGTTTGGCCTGGTACCCCCTCCTTCAGGTGATGCTGCTGGCACTGCTCTTCACTGGTAAACTGTAATAAACTGTTCCAACTTCAGCACATAACATTTTTATTTTGATAAAAAATGCAAGTCATGCTAGAAAATGTCAAAACATGACTGTCCCTTTTCTATGCTGGCTTTAGATATATAAATTTGGGATACAGTAGGGCAGTTTGACAGCATTTAGTACCCATACTTTGTGCTCCAAACAAAGGTTGAGGTTTAAGTGAGAGACTGACAACTGGTTAAGGTTTCTGTTTTGTTGAGGAGAGATTGGTGGTGATAGATTACTATTACTTTACTCCATGCTCTGGCTTCCTGGAACTTGCAGCTAAATATTTCTATTCAATTCCCAAATCTTTGGTTAATTTATAACAACAACAAAGTGTTCTTACAGTACCAGAAGTTTTAACCAGCAGGCACACAGGCTATGGTGAAATCTTGGGCTTGACTGCATTGAGCTATTCATTTCCTCATGCCAACATTTCAATCTAAATGCAGAAAGCATGGAAATATTACTGTTTGAAAGCTGAAATGTATTGGATTGAATGCATTCCAGCTGGAAAAAGGGTAGTGGACAGTGTGCTTGAAATGAAGGATGAAAGAGTTTTGGAGCACTTAAAGCATGCATTCAGCTTCATGATCTTCATACTTTTCACTGCTGAAAATATCTTATAAAAGATAATCTTGATCAGCAATGGTCCCGCTGCGGATTTATTTAATTATGGTTAAAAGACTTTGCTATGATAACTGCTCGAGGCTCCTAGGGAGTGTAACTTACAGATATAGTCACACTTAAGCTTGTTTTATTGTTTAGTAAATCAAATATGAAGTCCAGCTCCTTCTAATTGTTTGCAGATGTATGACATTTTCCTTCCAGTCCAGCAGCACTAAGTATTTTATAACCAATGTGAAAGTGTGGAGACCTCTGTTTCAAACAATAACATGCTCCAAGGAGCTGAATTACTGACATCATGCTGCAGTGTGAGGGGCCTTCTGTTTTAGCACAAGTGTCCACTCCCTTTTCAAGCATGGAACAGTGTGGGAATGACAGGCCAAACACACTCCTGGGTTTGGAATAAATGCCCATAAACGACCTGGTCCTGGAGGACTTCACTCCAGTGATGTGCTGATACACATCTTTATAATTACTGGTGAGCAGAAACATGTTCTAGTGTGTTAGAAATAGCGGTAGCAAACATTTCCTGGGACATTTTTAAGATATTCTTTATGAGCAGTGATGTGAGGAACTCCCGAAGTGAAGCAAAGATGAGGGAGGTTATTCTGGAGAAAGGTCTCTGATGTGGAAGAAGTTGTGCTTCAACATAAACACTTGAAGTGTGCTTTAAATTCTGAGTTTCTGACCTTACCTAATCCCCTCCATCCCCATCCCCAGCAGTTCCCACTTCACTGTCACTCCTAAATTTGGTCCCTAAGGGAGATTCCCATATGTGGCACCTGGTCCCACTTTCAGGAAGCCACATGGATGTTCAGCCCTGTCCCTCTGAGGGTATCACTGTAATGGGAAAGAGCAAAAAACATAGTAAGAAATAATTTGAAACAAATTACTGAGTTAATTCAGGTTCCCAGATATTTTTTCCTTGATAAAACCCATGAATAGCTGCACTCCGTGCCTGCACTCAGGCCTGAGTTTTATTTTACTTTGTTGTTAGGCTCTCTGTGATTTGAGTCTGCTCCTATTGAATTCAAAAGAAAATCACCCAATTAATTCAATTTTGTCAAACCTAGTCTGCAAGAAAGTACTGGCTTCTCCTAGAATGTTAATGACACTTGAATGCAAAAAGGGACCAAAAAAGGTACCAAATAACCTGTAAACTTGAGAAGGGAAAGGAACTCATTTTCCTTAATTCCTGTCATGTTGGCAACACAAGCAATAAAGTAAGCAAACATTTTTGCTCCTGAGCTAGATTAGCTTTTGCTGTTTCTCCAGCCTGTTTGTAAGCCTTTGAGCTGCTGCAATGTCAGATTCAGGAGGCAGACAGATTGCAATATGAGAGATCAGTGCTTGCTCCTGTGAGAGAATGACATTTTTCCAGAGTTCTGTCCAGATTTGGAGGACATTGGTTGCTTTTTTCCTCCCCTGTGGAAGAAGGAAAAAAATGAATTTGTTTTCTGTTCTGTGGTTATTCTTCCCACTGTGAAATCACTTTAGGTATCCCTACACTGGTAGATGTTAAGTGGTTTTTTGTTTTGTTTTTTGGTACTTTTCAAAGTAACTTGTCATACTCAAGCTATGCTTTTGACTCCAGAAGTTAATTGTAAGTAAGTCAAATAAGACTAAATTTTGCATCTGTAGAATCCTTTTTGTTGTTGTCCTGTTAAGGAGCGAGGGACAAGGGGGAGCAGTTCATGATGTTTGCCATAGAACAATCACTTTATATTATATATATTTACATATGTCAGGGATGTGCAGCTGGCACATGAAGAACATTAAAGGTGTGGGAGTGCAGGTGCACTTGGCAGAGCCTGGCTGCGCCCTGGCAGGAGGCTCCTCCCTGGCATTTTGGCTGGGGCACTGCAGCTCCTAATGAGCTCCACTCATTGCTTCCCCTCCCTGAGAGCTCCTGGAACGTGCCGCCACATCCAGCCCAGCTGAAACTCAACCTGAAATGCACCCCAGGGGTGCCACTAATGTGCCACAAGCACTAATGAGCACTCAGCCCTCAGGGCCAGACTCCAGGGAGCCTCAGAAGTGCATGGACTGAGATTTTGGAGCCTCTGCACAAAGCTGGGATCTGATCCTATGGGCTCAACCCATTTTCTAATGCAGACGCAGCCTCAAATACAGCCATAGATGTTCCCTAGCCATGGAAATGGTTTTGAGAGCTTTTTGTAAAATATTGTATCATCCCAAGTTTTCCCCCTTCCTGTAGGTAAGGAGTGCTTTTAAAAATGCTTCAGGGCTCCTTGTGGCTGCCCCATCCCTGGAAGTGTCCAGGGCCAGGCTGGATGGGGCTTGGAGTAACCTGGGACGGTGGAAAGTGAAAGGGGTGGAACAAGATGATCCTGAAGATCCCCTTCCAACCCAATTTATTTTGTGATTCTGTGACACCACTAGGCCTGTTGAGTTTGAGGATAGGGTGAGGACAGAGCCTGTGGCAGGAGAAATGAGGCCTGGTTGGGTGGTTTAGGATGGCAGCAGCTCCAAGGGCTCCCTCAGGCTGTGTGTGCAGCACTCCAGTGAGTGGGGAGCACTTGTTGCCAGCTGCAGCCACTCTGAGACTGACCTGGTCACATGTGCCACTCCAATGCTCATCACTGGGACAAGCCATAGGAATTCTGCAGGTCTAAGAGGATCTACAGAAGGACACAAGCTGACACTTTCACAGCTCTCTGTTCATAGCCTCCAATTAATTCCTTGTACATTTGGATACATCATGCAGAGATCATCTTTCATCATTCCTTCCCCAACCAACTGTTCAAGCTGTTAATCTGTGAAGCTGCTGCACTCTGCTGCAAAGCAGCATCTCTTTAGCAGCCCTCAGGGTCCACAGGGGCGTTCACAAAACCCCATCTTGTTTTGAGGGCCTGGTTCTGGGCATTTTTGAAATCAGGCCACTCTGAATCATCTTCCCATCTGTGCTATTTGCACAGCTGTGGGTGTCAAGTCAAGACCTTGGAGAGATATTCTCTGTTCTGTCTGACCATTTTACTGTGAACATCCATCACAAGCATAAATACTAGCAGCTGCTTTCCTTTCCCGAGTCAGTCAGTGCTTTCCCATTGTCCTGAGCCCTGCAGGAATACACTCAGTGTGTTACAGTTACAGATTCCTCCCATTTGCTCATCGTGCTAAGTGTGCTAGAGGCAAGCAAGCTTCCCCAAATTGTATTTACCTTAGCTTCCTGAATTGGGATTATGCAGGCAAGCACTGGATTTCAAGTTTAAGTAAACTCATTAGCAGTTCTCATGGCTTCCTGCAGCAGGAGAATGGGATCACACAGTAGTCACCTCAGCCGTCATCCTCGTGGGCTGCATTTGTTGATTTTAAAGCCTGTTGCCTTAGTAGCTCGGAGGAGGCTGATGTTTTGACAGACAAAACACAGCAAATGGATTCAGGAGGCACATGGCCTGAAGAAAGTCCAAACTCCAGCCATCTGTCCTCCTTCAGAATTCCTGTCTCTAAGCCGGAGGTCTTTTTCACAATGCAATCAGGAATAACACCAGATAGCAGAGGGGAAGAATGTGCTCATGCCTGGTCCTGACTTGGCACCCAGAGTACTTGGCACCTCTTGTAACAGCTCAGAGCACTTCTTTCTCTCTTGAGGAATTCCCTGTACCTGCTGCAGACATTGAGATCTGGGCATCCCACAAGGCAGGAAAGCCACACCAGGAGTGAGGGCTGTCACCTGCTGCAGCAGAGGGCACAGAACAGCACTTGGGGCAGCACAGGCTGTGCTCCCTGTGCCAAGACCTGCTCTCAGAGGGATACATTCCACAGCATCACAGTGCCAAGGCACCCTGGCAGCTGCTTGTAGCACTTCTCTCAGGTAATTTTATGGTGACACTATTGCCACTGGGATTTCTCACTGTGCTTGCTCTGAGCAGTTGTTTCCTCCCAGTCTCCTGAGAAAGGCTCTGTGCTCCTCCTCTCCCCAGTTTTTTATTCAGGAGGGTTTTCTCTCAACCACCACTTTTTTCCTCCATTTTCAAACCTGATTCCTACATCAGATTAATCAGTGTATAAAGGAAGTGCTCTTACCTGGGTTTTATTTTCACTCCTGTACTCTGGCTTACTGAGTCACATTTGCTAGAACGTTTCTGAAGGATCTCAGCATTGCAGACACATTTTTCAAAGGTCCAAGATTTTTCTTGAGCATCCCTAGTGATGGAACACAAATTTAGGAAGCTGGAAAACTAGTGCAAGAGCTGAAATTTGAAACTTATTTTCCTCATTTTATTCTCTTTCCAAGTGCTATCTCCCTTCCCATGCTGGCCAGGGCAGATGATAGCTGCTGCCAAAACAGCCCTGCAGGAAGAACAAAGCTTCCTGCAAAGGCAGCAAAGACCTGTTTGATTGCTTCCTGCACCACCCAGGGATGCTGTTCTGCTCTCCCTGTCCTTTGCTAGGGAATCCCAGCCAAACCCAGAGTCTCCAGCACTGCAGGAATTCATTCAGGGTGGTCACACTTGCTGCTTTGCCATTTTCCTACTGTCAGAACCAGTGGGAGTGTTACAGGGCTCCCTCCTAGCAAGATATTTTTGGTCTGGTAGGAACCACAAGGAGAGTGTAATTTTTGAGTTCACCTACCAGGTTGCATCCTAAACATTCCACACTTTTTGTGGTGTAGTCAAGTCCTCTTGTGCAGCACTTTGTCATGGCAACCCCTTTGTGCTGTGTCTGTGTTAACTGGGATGAATGGAAGCTGAGCTTGCCCACCTCCTTTCATTACTTAAAGAATATTTATTCTTTTCTTTCCCTCTGAGATGCTTTTTGAGCTGCCTTTTCTGGGCTATCATAATTTATGCATGGTCTAGAATGAGTCATGTGAAATGTAAGCCTCCTTTGGGCTGAAGGTTCTTATCAAAGGGAATTTTTCCACATACCTGTCAAAGGGTTTAGATGCTTCTGTCCACAAGGTTGGAAGATCTCAACTGGCCTTGTAAGATCTCTGTTCTCTGTAGGACAATGGAATAGGTAATCAGACATATAAAGTTCATTAGTAAAAAGTACAAAATTTCACAAAGAAATATCTGTTTCATCTTTAATTTGCTAAATTTTGTTTTCATAGCAGCCAGCTAGCAACAGTTTTGAAGAGAAAGTTATTTGCCATAATTCAATCGACAGCAAAATGTAATCTGAAAAAAAACCCTATACTAAATACACAGGAATGCTGTGTGTACCTTCTTTCATCTACCTTTTAACTTTACTAAAAATACAAGAGGGACTTGCAAATTACAGAACTCTGAACTATTTTAGCACACATGTAGTTATTATAAAATACCTTTAATGCTCATTCCCATTTGTGTCTCATTTGTTAATCTGAAACCATGTTAAATGTTGTAAGCAGAGTAGAGAAATGTCTAGTTTTTGTTAGGTATAATTCTATGATCAAAGCTGAAAAAAGTGACTAAGAAAACATTTGTTACACACACTTTTATAAGTTACAGTGCTAAGAAAAAGTTCTTGAGGCTCAGGAATGAATTAGACCTTTCCTGGCAAAATATATCCCAAGCTCTTAATTAAGCATTTTTAAAATTAGATTTTCAGTAGCCCCTTGTCTGTTGCTGTTACTGAAAAGCTTAAATAAATAACTCCAAAGGGAAATTCTTCAATGGAATGACAAAGGATTCAGTGTGTGAAGGTCTGGCTCCTGGGAAGAGATGTTTACTTTGGGAAATTCTCAATCTGGCTTTATTAACTCCTGATTTAAAAAATTCATGCCTTTGAGTGGACATTAATTAATTAAGCCTGTTTTGATGAGCTCTGAGCAGGAGAAGACATTGGTGAGCCTTCAAGAGCTGGATTTAACCAGAAGGAAACTCCTGGTCTGGTGCATGACCCAGCGTGAGATGATTTAAGCAAATCTGACCCTGCACTTGAGCATCTTATGGGATATAAACCCCCAGAATTCCAGAAAAGCAGTAATTTGGACAACGAATTCCTGAATATCTTGTAGCTTTATAAATTTAGAAAGAAATCCTTATCAATACTGTGAGAGCTGATTGTTGTCAGAAGTACTTAGAATTGGGAAATACAAGGGCTTTTGACAGGTAACAATGTTCTGTGTGGTTTTAAAGAGGCTGCCAGCAAGTTAATAGCAATCTTACACAGAGCAAAGGAATCAAACATGGCAAAATGAGCAGAAATTTAAGTGTGATTTTAGCTGATGTGACCTATTTTATAAAAATAAAAACCAGGAGAAACAGTCTCTCTCCTGTCTAAACTTATTCTGGGGAGCATTTTAAGTGCTTGGGATACAGAGTAGGTAGAATTAAAAACACTTTTAGAAGCACAACAAATACTTGCTTGTAGTTTTTAAAGCACTTTCTTCTTAAATGAATTTGCTCTCAAGGGATTTTCTTATCAGGAGCCAGTTCTCCACAGAACTTGGAGATGATAAAACATGGACTGGATAAAACAAGGACTTGTGTGTCACTCCTTGGGTGAGTTAAACAGGAATATAGGAATATTTCACAGGGAGTGAGCATAGAATCACATTAGAAATAAGCAGGGCTTTGGAGCAACCCCTGCTCTGCCCCTGGGGGCTGTGGATGACACCTGACTTCATTCCTCCCAGAAGTTGTTGGAGCCTAAATCAGGAAAGAGAGCAGAATCCAAAAGTCATTCCCACTTCCCAAGGGGAAAGAAAAATCGTGTTCTTCCCTGACATCATCCTGCCTGTATGTGCTCTGCATCCAGACCTTCCTCACTCTTATCTGCCTTAACTTGAAGCATCAAGACAGATTTTCTTTCCCACTCTCTCCTTGTGTGTTGCTGGAGTAGAAAATAATTTGGGGATGGTTGCAATACCCAAAGATACTGCTGACACTTCCAGCACTTTTTCCCTGGAGCAGAAAGCACTGTACAAGCAGATAAAAATTATAGACTTAACCCCACTGAGCACCTTTTGGCTTTCTGGTGTTTGCAGGAGCAGCAGAACCTTCCAGCTTGAATTAACCTGAGGTGGAAGAGAGTTAGAACCAAACTTCTGAGAGCATTTGTGCAGGAAAAGTTGGGTGAAGGAAAAACACACACCCATTTTCCCCATTGCAAACACTGACCATTATTTAAACAATCCAGAAACTGTATTCCTAGATTTTAATCTTTTAATCAGCATGTGAAAAAGGATGATTTTGGGGAAGGGAAAACTTTGTTGTGTGTGTTACAAGACAAAGTATTCCTCTGTTAGAAAGTGTGGCTCTCTATGCCTATAAAAAGGGAAAATTCCCCATTTCTAGACAAGACATTTTTACAAAAAAGTTGCTTCATTATGTATTTAAATCCAAACATTCTCTCCATTCTGGTTACACTCAGAGTTCAGTATCCACTGTGAGGAGAATCTCTTCCTTACTATGTATGCAGATTTATAAGGCTCCAGGCACCTTTGAAATAAATTGAAAGCACAGCCATGTAATGGAGCCAAACCCCAAAACCAGCCAAGGGGATCCACCCAGCAACACCCTCGAACACCCTCAGCTCTTCCCCTGAGCACAGCTTCAGAGTGCTGGTCTTGATCTTGTCTCTGCTTTCTCCACCCTCCTAAAAGCTTCCTGGGGGATTCCCCAGCTCCAGAGCCATGCAGGGGCTGTTTGGCATGCAGGAATAGTTCACTTGCTTGGTTTCCTTCCCTCTCAAACAGCTCAGGAGCAGGGCAGCTGTTTGCAGAGCCTGGGACAGGGGGACACTGAAAAACAGGACAACAGGAGAGAGCAGCAGCTTGGGTATGAAGAGAGGCTTTGACAGTAGATCAAAGTGTAGCAAAACCATACAGAAATAATGAAGGCAGGTTTGTAGCTGCTTTTTCCCACTTCGAAATTGACAGTTTGAGTATTTGTGATGCTGGAAAGTGGCATGGTTGGAGAAGGAAATGCTTCCCAAAATCTCTGCCATGGGATGGGAGTGAGGCCAACAGTTTAGGAACTTGATCAAACAAAGGTCTGGACATTTAATACAGTGAGAGCAGAAGTTAAAAAGCAGCAACTTTTGAAAAGGTTAACAAACCTAATTTATGCTTAGGGCAGTCCTCAATTCTTAACAAATGTCAAGATTAGGTTGATTGTTGAGGAGCAGACTGGTGATATCTGTACTTTTCTGAGGTATGTCCCAGTGCCCACTTTGAGAAAGCACAGTCAGAATGTTTTCCATCTCTCTGGATTTGGTGGTTGTTATCTGCGGGTTGAGCACCAAGCCAATTCCCCCAAGCTTTGGCTAATCAGCCTGGTGCACATCAGATGTTCAGTCCCATAATGGAACCACTTCTGGCCCTACAGGCTGCAGAAGGCTGAGTCTTTTTTGGACAGCACAGATCAGTGTAGTTTTGTTAAAAATTAAAACCATTGGGAAATTCAGACAAATGTTTCTGTAATTCTGACAAAGTGGTGTATAAATAATCCTATTGTTAGCTGTCAAGTGGAATTTATATATAAAACAATCAGGTATTGATATCAGAACATTGTCATCACAGGAATCAGGGTTTGTTATTGTGGGGCAGAGCAAGCAATACTGAAATTCAGTGACCCTGAGTACTGGCACAGCTTCCAGGGGCCTCCAAGGTCCCATTCTCCTGAACAAGATGTGCATGGAGAAGGAGCTGTCCTTCACTAAAACAGCCTCATGGGGCATGCACCTCCTGCCTTAAGGGCTGGACTTGATGACCCCTTTTAACTCAGAGGATTCTGTGATGTGTGACTGAGC
Organism: Melospiza georgiana; assembly: GCF_028018845.1. Classification (NCBI taxonomy): domain Eukaryota; kingdom Metazoa; phylum Chordata; class Aves; order Passeriformes; family Passerellidae; genus Melospiza; species Melospiza georgiana. The sequence goes on from NC_080432.1 coordinate 14,920,371, forward strand.
CAGCACATCACGCCCCACACTTGCTGTGTTCAGTGATGCATCTGGGACAAAAGCAGCAGCAGGAGCAGCTCATTTCATTCCTTGCATTTGATTCTTTGTTTTAGTCTGATCTGTCACACCCAAGCCAGCCAAAAAGTGGCCTCAGCACGTTCTGGCTGGTGAGGCTGAGGAGCCCCGGGGGCTCCATTCACATGCCTCATGTGTGACCAGGCTGGGGCTGAGGAGCCACTGCACTGCCTGGTCCTCAGGCTGGGGTCCCACCCCTGCCACAGCCCCAGCAGGAAGCTGGAAGCAAAGCATTAAACACACCAAAAGGACTGCTTGGATTTTTCACATACTCAATGGCCATTGGGGGGTTCAGCCAGCAAGAAAAACCCCAAGTGTGTAAGAAGAGGAAAAACAGCAAAAAGGCAGCCGGAACCAAAAGTGGTTTTTCATCTGGCTGTAACATTGAGAGCAGGACAGCCGTGGGATGTGCCTGGATGGAGCCTATCCCCATGGAATGCACCATCACACACATGGCTGTTCCAGAGCTCCAGAGCTGCCTCTGTCACACACAGCCAGCTTCAGACAGCATTACTGTCCCGTTGGGATGCACTTGGGATGGGCTGCACACACAACAGCCCTTAAAAACTGGAATGATAATATGCAGGTTTTTCCATTCCTATCATTTGTCCTTAATTGAAAAATTAAATGCTTATGTCCCATTGTTAACTATTCTTAGCACTAATTTCACAGTTTAGCCCAGTGGTCACCAACTGGTTTCCTTACAGTTCTTCTCTTAATTCACAGCTGGGCTGAACTTGCTTGGTTTGAACTTACTTAGGTTGCATTAAAAAAAGTTGTGTGACAGTCCCCACATGATTTAATCAGAAACCTCACTGTACTCAATTCCTGCCCAAAAAACACTATAAAAAGTCAGAGGAAAGAAAGGTAGCAAAGTTCTCCATTCTGGTTAATAGCTTAGAGTCTGTTTACAGCAGCCCAGTTCAGGTGAGAAGGAGCCTTGGAATGTCTCCAGCCTGGCATCTTGCTCTGATCTGAGATCAGACCTGGGAGATTTATCCAGTCAGGGCTTGAAAAACCCCATGGAAGTAGAGTACAGAATTTTTCTGGGCACCTGTTCCACATCTCGACTGCCCTAATGGTGAAAAAAGTTTTCCCTGTACCTAGAATCCCTCCTTACAATTCATCCTGGATTGATACACACAAAAGAGATGTGCTAAAAATGCAGACTTGGGGGGAAACCACATTTTTTGTTTTCTTACAAATGTGTAAGTGAAAAAGTGTTCTCCATAAGGGGAGGTAAAAATTTTGGGCAGCCCTAAGTTTGAATGAAAACATTTTCCTGAGGAGCAGACTGGCTGAATGTCATTCCCAGCCTCCCATGACCCAACTCCCACTACAAGTGAAGCTCTGCAGCTTTTTAATTTCCAGTTAAAAACAACCAAAAAATAATAGTATCAATGTGTGTCCACAAACAAGGAAAGAAGGGAAGTTTCACTGATCCATGACTGTGCTTACTTGAACTCTGAATAACTGCAGATATTTTCATAGCTAGTGCCCACCAAGCTTCTCCAAGTACTGAGAGAATATCAAGAATGATTTTAACAAACAAAATCACTGTTTGTACTTTGAAGTGTCACATTAAGACACCTTCAGTTGCATTCCAGCATTTAAACCACACATTCAGATCCCAGTATTTTCCCTGACACCTTTGCACATGCCTCAGTTTACACAACTGCTCACTGCTGGCCTCAATCAGGTTGTTGCTAGGAACTTTTATTTTAAAACCCCTCACTAAACTTGCCAGAGCAAGCCTGCAATACCAGGCACACGCTGATCCTAGTCATGGGTGGGTAGGAAATGCTTGAGAGTATGGGAGGGAGTAGCCTTGATGGGAGGAATTGCCTGTTTACTCAGCTTGCAGCTCCATTGCTGGGACACTTCAGATCCCTCTGCTGAATATCCCCGCTTGTCTCACATCTACCAATGCTGCCCCTTTTAGATACCCTTCAATTCTTGTTTCTCTTCAATTCCTTACTCTCCCCTCCTCTTTTCTTTATTAAACTCTTGGCAATGAGGGCCAAAACCTGACAGAAAACAGCAGTTCACACTGTGGTCCTGGATAAATTATGGTACAATTAGCAACGTCACTTTCAAAAAGTTAATGAAATAAAGCTGCTCCTTTAGGAAACCAGAGACTTTACAGCTGATGATTTATGGTGACTCAAACAGGACTGTGAATTCGCAGTGCCAAATGAGGCCATGCTGTCACTTCTACTCACTAAATACCTCATGCCACTTCTCTAGGAAATGAGGCCTGGCTTGGTCACAAGAACCAGCTCCTCAGTGTCTCCTCTGTGAAATCTTCTCCCTTCTGGAAGCTGAATTTCCAGCTTGTTGATGATCTGCAAAGCAGATCAGTTTTGTCCCTCCTGAGGAGCAGATGGATGCAGGGGCTGCTTTGGGACAGAGTGACACGTAACTGTGCATCCCCAGAGATCTTTCCAGGAACCTCTCAGATTGCTTTTCTGGCTCAAGGGCCTTGCTCTTCACCACTGGACATTTTGGGCAAGCACATGTACATGTAATAAGTGTGGAGCCTTGTGGGGTAAATAAAAATTCCTGCACAAATAAAGGGAATAATAAATCAAGCCCAAGAATTTTAAAGCTATATGAAAAATTAACCTGTTTGCTGGACCTTATCTAGATAAGAGGTCATTGTTCTTTGCTTTGAAAAGATTTTTGTTTTTAATATGTATTTAGCCTTACTTATCTATTATACTTTGCTTCCTTTTTTTTTTCCTTTCATTGAAAACAAGACCTAACTCCTTAAAAATTGTTTGGACTTGATCCTAAAACACACTGAACAGTTCCCAGTCAAGAAAATAACAGGGTACAAGGACCTTCATGACTTGGATTTCATTTGTCAGAGGTGTTTTTGAACCTCTGAAATCCCTGCAGAAGACCCTCTGGTTATTGGCTGAGACATTATTTCTTTTCTTTCAGGCTGATTTTTTTTGCCTGTCCATGAAATCTCCAAAGCAAACTAACAGTCTGTTAGATCTCCAATAAATTTAGATATGGATCTCACTACAGAGGATGTTCAATTAACTGCTAGAAACCAATCTTGTCATTAGTCTTCCACTGGTGTTTTGCATATTTATTGGTAGCATCTGATTCATTAAACCCAGCCTCTAAATCAGGGCAGTTGGTTAAATGCTATCTATGAAAGTTTTCAAGCTACTGAAGCCCACATGTTTTCAGTCTGCTAAAAAAACTTCCTCTCTTCTTCAGTAGAGCATTATAAAACCTTATATCGTGAAAAAGCTGTTAAAAAAATCTTTACAACCCACAACTTTCATTACCTGATCCTTGCTGTCCCCTGAAATGTCCCCCTCTGTCCTCTCTGTTTGCTGCTTGAGCATCATCCTGGGGTTTGGTTCAGGTTTGGAGCAGCACAACAAGGGAATCCTTCTCCACAGCCAGAGCTTCTGAAAGCCAAGAGCAGAGAGAAATCCAGGCTGGACCTCCCAAACTCACACAAGGAATTTGAGGTTGATTAGTTTGGGACAAGGCTTAATGCTGCACACATTGGTTTGGGTTATTCCAGCTAACAACTGTAATTGCATAAATAATAGCATTAGTAAATTACTTTTAAAAATTACTTTAAAACACTCCAACTTCAGAATTTTAAGCAATCCCCCCTTTATCCTATAGGTAAGAAATGAATGTGCTCATAGATCATTTATTCTATCTTCCCAATACTCAGCTACATCTCTCCTTCCTTCACCTTTTCATTCTATTCCTTGCTCTTGGCATTAATTACTTGGATATAATTAACCTCCCCTAGATTCATCTTTTGCCAGTTCACCTCTTGCCTCCTCAGTTCCTGGAAGGCAGCACTTCCATGAGGAAAGAGCCACCAGTCAATTTTGTTGCCATGCAGCAGCTCAGTGAGGATGGCATGGAGCTGCCCTTACCTGCTGCACCACAAAGCCTGGTGTGCAATCAATGGAATTAAATCCATCTGGAAGGCATTTGAGGCAGGCAGGCATCTCTGAGAACCCTAAGTGTGATTGACTGCTTTTTCCAATAGCTTTGATGAAAGTCTAAATTGAGAAATCTCTTCTCCCATCCTGCAAGAATTTATGAGCAGAATTTCTTTTGCCCATCCACCACTGGCCTGTGTTCAGCAGCATCTGAGGCCTTCATGTTCCCCTGTGGATCCTGCCCAGCCATGAACCTCTGCAGTGGATTTTAATCACAATTTCATGGCTGTCTGCTATGGGCTCCAGCCAGCCAGGCAGTGCCAAATAATGCACTGACAATGTCCTGGGCATCCCTCAGATGTGCCAGGATGCAGACAGGCATCCCTGGCATTGGCTCATACATTCCATTTGCAAGAGCATAAAGATCTGGGATCTCATGCCTTTTAAAGAGGGCAACAGAACACACAGAGAACTGAGCAAAAACCCTTTGAGGAAAGAAAGAAAAAGGAATAAAAAGGTCCTCAATGCTTTTTCAGAAAGGATGGCTACAAAAAAAGATGGAGAGGAACTTTTTGCAATTAATTTCTTTGCATTGAGAGAGTTGGTTTATATCAGATATCAGGAAAGAAATTCTTGGCTGTGGGGTGAGGCCCATGCACAGATTGTCCAGAGAAGCTGTGGCTGCCCCATCCCTGGAAGTGTCCAAGGCCAGGCTGGACAGGGAGCAAGCTGGGACAGTGGAAGGTGTCCCTGCCCATGACATGGGGTTGGAATTAGATGAGCTTTAAGACTCCTTCCAACCCCAGCCATTCTATGTTTCTAAAGCTTCCCACTCATCTTTCTTCCTGGGGCCAGAAGCAAGAGAAGCATCTCAAGCCACAAAGTATTCAAAAAACTTGTCCAGAGAATCTGTCAAGGCTTGTTCCTTCCCTTCCCCCTGGTAGCTGCAAAGCCAATTCCTTTTATTCCTGCTGTTCTCTGGAGGCAAAAGCTCGGTTTGGACAGGCACCAGTGCTAATGGTTGTCCCACAGATCTTCTCCCTGTGTCCTGGATCTGTGCTGCTGGAGCTTTCCAAGCCCCACCAGAGATCCAGGGCTCTCCTGAGCTGGAGCAATGGCCCAGACCAGTGTTCCCTCCTTGGAGCCTGTCCTTGGCTCTGCTGCTCACGGAGCATCAACACGTTCTGGGGAGCACCCACACTTGGTCACAACCACAAATGGCTTCAAAAGCAACAATTTTCTTTCATTTGGTTCTAAAGTGCTCTTTCAGGAATTTCATCAACTTACAGGGACTAGCAGGGGTTGTTGGAGGAGCTGCTTTTCCTCTCACAACCACCTTGCAAAAGCTGATTTTCTCAGCGGGCTGTGTCCTGACAAAGCCTGGTTGTCTCTCTGTGCTCCCTTACCTGTGTTCTGTACATTTTAAGATCATCTGGAGACTTGCACAGGGCTGTATCTATTTTAGAGTGTTTTTACTGGCAGCTGGTGCATACTACCATGTACCCACGTGAACAAAATTACAGAGCCCGGACAACTTTTGTACAGAATTCCTTTGGCCACGGTTTCTCTGTGGGTTTCATTTGGCAGAAGTGATATCAAGCACAAGTCTTTCCCTCAGCTTCTGATGTCAACTAAAATGCACCTTATAAATAGAAAACACAGGCATTAGGAGCAGTGCCTTTGGGCAATCAGCCACCTTTGGGCTATGGGAAAAATTCAGTTAGATATGATTCATAAATATAATGAATAGGGTGCCATAAACTCGCCTCGCTCTTCACAAACAAAGGCACATCCTCTGCCTTGAAAAATTACAAGGGCAGAACCCAAAGGAACAGGGAAAGAAAAACACAAGAGTGGGAGATTTAAGGGGGAGAAGGAAAGTATAATTTTGCAGCCCACCAAACAATGTGTGGAGCAAAACTCCACTGCATCCCCCCATGTCCTGCTCCTGCTGAGCTCCGGGCTGGCTTTCCAGAGCTCACCGTGGAAGACATTTCCAAAGGCACTCAGTTTGTTCTTCAGGCTCTGCTTCAGCTGAAGGCTCCTATTGATTACAACTGGAGCTGGATCAAGCTGGGGCTGCCTGTGTTCTGCTGGCAGCCTCTGCTTTGTAAATACCTTTCATCTCATCCAGCAGTGATGATGATGTGCTGGGATGATGTGGCAGCAATTATTTATCTGCTGCCTTGGGTTTTCTCCTCCATGCTTGCCAAGAGCCCTGAAGTCAGGCCATACAGAGGGATGCTGACATCTTTACATTTCCATTAAATCTTCCTGCTTCTTCTGAAGGAATTCTAACAGCTCTATTGTCATTTCAGCAGTCATTTCTTTCCTCACTCTCACACTGATAGATTTGGAAGCACTGAACCTATCCCACCAGATTCAGCAAGTTTAAACTTGTCACAAATAACCTTGTTATCTGATAGCACTCCCCAAAGGAAAAGCCCTCCAAGCCTCTCTTGTCCCAGGTTTCTGAGCATCCTGTCCACATCCAAAGATGAAGCAGGAAAAGCAAGCAGGGTAGGCCTTGGTTACCCTCTGCATGGATTTACACACTTGCTTAATACCATATAAATACTGACAAATAAAGCATGGATCTTGTCAAACTTAACAACTTAGCAAATAAGGAGCATTAGAAACAGCAAATAGAGCTGAAGTATCTACTGCCAAGTCAGTGAGAGATCCCACGTCCTGCCTGGCAATCACTCTAAATAAATCCTTTCTCCCACTTTATGTGACCTTTCCAGGTCAGCAATGTTGTGTGTTAGTTTAATATCTTAAAACTGGAACTTTACTGGTATTTGGCCTACTTTTTGCTATTTATTTTCTAAACAAATGATAGCCACTCCCTTCTCAAGCTAACCTTTTAAGCTTCGCCAGGAGTCTGTGAAGATCACAAGGTATTAAAATAAAAAAAAAAAAAAAGAAAAAAAAAATCACATGCTCAGGCAAACAAAGCAGGTTGCTGCACTTCCCCCTCCCTCCAGCCCTGCAGCTGGATGTTCAGAATGCTTCAGGAGTTCTCCACTTACTCTAGGAAACACTGCTGAAATCTCATTTACAGTGAAAAGTGCCAGGATTATGGTAGCACAGCATCTATTCTGAGGCAAACCCATGCAACTTCCCAGCCAAACACCAGGGGAAAAAAAAATAAAAGAAAAAAGGAGCAAAGCTGTCCCAATTGCTACTTCTACTTGATTGCTTAAAGGCAGCTGGGAAGGCAAATCCTCAGCCTGAGAGCAAAGCACATCCCAATTCTAAGTCAAAGGAAATTTGGAAGAAAAAATAGCTCTCTCTTCCCAAGGAAACTTCTGGTTTTTAGAATGTGCATTTTTATTTATTACTGACTCATTGAAAGAACAAAGTATTTTTTGGTGTCTTTTTTTTTGTTCCCAAACACAGGAAAAAAAAATGTGGCTAAACCCCAGAAAAACCTTAGAATGGGGCCAAAAATAATAATAATTTTCAGTTTTCAGAATTTTTTTGTCAGGTTTTTGAAAGAACAACAAATACTTCCCAAGCACTGCTGTAACTTACTAACTCCAGTGGACTGCACACCCTCAGTTTATTTCAGTTACCCCTCTCATCAATCTCCCCTTTTTCACAACCTCCCCTGGGCTCCTGTCTTGCTTTTCCCATGTTCATTTTCCTTCCTTCATTAGTATCCATACTGCTTTTTCTTTTTTTTTTTTTTATTTTACCTTCAAAGGATTGATTTCTTTTGCCCTGGTGCCTCTGCCTCTGTTTTGATCCTTCCTGGCTTTGCCTCTTGTATCTATTCTCTTACAAACAAAGAATTTTTAAAACTTCAAACTCAATTTTAAGCTCTCTTCATGTGAAGAATTACAAGGAAAATTGAATTTTCCACTTAAATTCTAAGGAGAAGGCAGTTAATAAGAATTCTTAGGGAAAAACAGACAAACAAAAATTTATAAGATCCAGTTCCTGATGGTTTTGTTACACCAGAACTAACACTACTTGTTTTTGGCATAGTCAAATTCATATTGCCACAGAAACCTTAACTTCTGCACACCCTTTCACTTCACTTGAACTGTGCAACCTGAACATTGTGTTTTTCTATCCCAGCTCTTCCAGTCCCCTCCCATCCCCAGAGTATATTTTGGACCAAATCGACTGAAGTGTCTTTTTTTAAGTACTATTTCCATAGTTTGCTTTTACTCTTCTATCATTCAGAAGCTGCAGGAGGAGTGCAAGTGAGAATTTCTTTTAACCATTTCTATTTCACAGCCCAGTGCCTGCCAATTACACTTGAAATAGGTTTTAGATCCATTTCTTCAAAACAAGGCATCTGTGGGTACATCCAGCCACGTGCTAAAAGTATCACATAACCACATAGGAAAAATTCAGAACTAAATAATGCCTTCAAAGGCATTTCTGAAGCTGGAACAGCATCAGGAATCTGCTTATTTATGTGGGGAGCTGTGGAGATTGCAGCATGTTGGTACTGCCAACAGATAGGATGATTAGTGCTAAAAACAATATCATCATTTAGATAAGCCCTCTGCTTTGGAGAGCTGCTATTGAACTCAGCTTGAACTTCAATGTTCTCAGCTTGGAAACTGGAATTCCTAAAAAGGCTCATTCAGTCTGCAAAAGCTGAAGGGGAAGGAGATGGTATTGATAAAATGGGGCTCATATCAAATATTCTAAGTCACTTGTCCTACATCTGAAGTTCCTTCCAAAGGTCCCTTGTTTCTTGTGTCAGCAACACATCCACTACCAAAAACCCCCAAAATCAGGTCCTGTACTTCTGCCTGGGACTAAACCACTGGAAGGCATGCCAGTATACAAGAAAAGCAACATTTTTTGCAGGAGCTGTTTTCTGAGCTAAGTCAGAATGAAAATTGATTTTTGAACTGTGCCCTGAACTCACTTTCTGGGTAGATATTTCTATTTTCCTTCACAAGGATCCAGCAGCTGCCAGTGTAAGTGCTGTGAAAATGCTTGCAAAGCTTTAATGAGCTTCAACTTCCTAATTAAAAACCACAATGAGCTTTCAGGCCTTGATTTCCCCAATATTACAGGTTGTAGCAGTGATATTTTGTTCAGTCAAGCCTAGCTAAAGGAAAATGCTTACGAGGTTTCCAAGGAGAGAAATAAACAAAATGGAAATGAAGAGGGAACTTGGAACTTTCAAGTGTACATAATTAAGAAAAAAATACATCCTTCAGATAATTCTGGAAAGTATTAGGAGATATTCATAATTCATAAGCAGTTGTTTGGTTTTCTTTCAAGCAAGGGGGCAGCTTTACATCAAACACTGACTAGCTTTTCCATTAACTTGAGTAAACAAACCAGTATGTTTCAAGTTAACTGAACATCCTTTTTTATTTTTTACTTTTTTTAATAACTGTGTGAATTAGAAATAAGAACAAGACATTTACTTTCCAATAGGAAATTAGTTTGCATGCTATTTCTTCATGTTAAAAATACTTTGGAACACTCACAAAAACAACGTTAAGCTGAATTTATGGAAGTGTTCCATATCAGTTTTGAAGATGATATGCCAGATGTCGGGGAGAACTCTTTCATCTGCAATAATGGAATAGCTTCATCCACCCTTGTTGTTTTTGAGCACAGTCCAAGTGTATTGGTCATCATGGGTGGGTGATCCCCACTTGGGCAGGCATGAACCAAAAAGCACAAGTTGTTAGACCTCTAGCATAAAATCACAAGAAAGCAACAGCAGGAAATACTCTACTGAAAGTAAAAATAAGCTATTGCAAAATGGAAATCAAAAGTTTACCATTATGACAACTCATGTTTTGGAGCACTCAGACTCACAGATATATTGCTCTGAATTAGTGGATTGTAATGACTCCATTCATGGCTCCAGCAAAAATAAAGCAAATAATACAAATTTTAAACTAATCTAGATCCATCAAAGGCATGGAATACTTTTGCTTTCAATGAGTGGGAAGACTAATGGTTAACAATGTGGTCTTCTAATGGGGGATTAAAGTGTTCTTCCCTTTGAGAAACTTTAAACACAAGGACAGATTATCGTCCACGTTCTTATTTTAACAATAACATTGGAGTAACACTGGATAGGAAATCCTTTTGGGAACAGTTTGTGGCCTTGTGCCTCAGACTAACACCATATCAGCCACACCACTCTCACTTGCAGTGATCATTTTAATGTGTTACCAATGTTTTATGTGGCACATTAATTCACTGTGGCTGTGGTTAGATAATGAGATATCCGTCTAATTCGAAAGGATCTTGGAATTAGGAGCCATTTCCTGTGTGCAATGCACCTCCCAGAGTGCTTGGTGTGTGCTGGAGAGGGCAGGAGCATCTCACACAGAGGGAAAGAGCAGGAGAAAGGAAGAAAAGCATTTTCAAATGCATCACTTCATAGCTTCATTCATTTTTTTTTCTCCCTTCTCAGCTGCCTGCCTCTCACAAGCATGTGGGAGATGTTCTAGTGCTGAAAGCCATGGTTCCCTCCTTTATTGAGCTGTTCTGGGTGATAAGTCAATTTGCTTTGGACACACCAGAGACAATAGATAATTGTGACAGAAAACTGCAGGGCAGGCTCACTTAGGGCAGCTTGTTAACTCTGGCCTGTTCATAGAAGGATGCTTTTCCTGTACCTTCCTATTCCTGGAATCTCTGGGCTTGAGTAACTTGCCCAAATCCACAGAGCTTGCTCTGGACACTTTTGCAGTGTGTCCAAATACCAAAATCACACAATGAATTGTGGTGCATTCAATTCTCTTTTTGCAAATTTACCAGATTTACCACATCAACGCTTTGCTTCTCTTGTGTTCTGCCACGACCCCCAGGAGCAGGAGGAGATGAATCCACCAGGAATTTGCTTTGCTGCACTCTCAAATGGGAGAAGGGAAATGTTTCAGCACACCAAATGGAGCTCAGTTTTTCAGGAAAATCTCATTAATTTAAACATTCTACCTCACCTATTTGCTTTAAATGTAGGTCTTGGCTCCCACATCTCCTTTTCCTGTGCAAACAAGTATTTGTGCAGGTTACCTTTGCTCAACTGTGAAAACTTGTTACCAGGGCAATCGGGCCAACATACCTCACATGAAAGGGCAAAGGAAAATTTAAAAGGGAAAAGCCAGTAAAAAAGGGGGAGGCTTTGGCCTGCTGCAGAGCTGTGCAGAATTAGAGAGGGTCCCTCATGACAGCACTTGGAGTGAAGGTCTCTGCATTAGCAGGTTTTGCCACTCCAGCAATAGGAAATTTCTCAAGATATTTCATCTCCTGCTGCCTCCTGCCCTGATGTTATGTAACAGATCCTATGCTGGGCTCTACCACCACAGAGCACAACCTCCCAACACCAATGAGTTAAAAGCTGTCTGGGCATCCAGCCCAGATGAATAACATTGCAAATGTTGAAGGAAGTAGCAAGGGAAATAGAAAAGCCTTTGACAGAAATTGTTGATAGCTTGCTAAGGCTGGGGAGGGAACCAGGGAATTTGGAGGTTGCTAATGTTGTTCCTATGTGTAAGAAAGGATCAGGGAGGATCCAGGAAACTACATAGCAGTGAGCCTGGCTTCAGTTGCAAGAACAATATAAGGAACATAAATAAGGGACAGAATACTTCATTTGGTCAAATAAAACAAGCCCATAGTCATGGATGAACTGTAGAGGTCTAATTTCTCCCAGTATGTTATCTTCAGGTGGTTCTTTCTGAAAGATGCCAGCATGAAACATCTTCCAGACAGAATAGAAGTTAATGAAGTGGTCAGAAAGGGAAAGTTTTGGCAGAAGCCTGAGGTTAAATAAATTGTCAGTGATGCTGCAGCCCCGTGCAGATCACTGTGAGGCTGATATCAGACTGCCTGGTGCCACTGCTGACGTGGGAGCTGATGTTTGCTCTTCAGATGAATCCATTGGAAAAATAGACCAAGTCATTTTCTGGCCTCACTCACACTGAGAACTCAAAGAATTTAGACCCATTAAGTAAAATATTTATGGTTTACATTCAAAACAAATTGAGAACAGGTTCACTGCAGCCCATGACAAGTGCAACGCTGACATTGATAGGACCATCACAGATGTGGATTTCCATGAATCATTCAGGAGCTGCTCCACTGATGCTCCTCAGAAATAAGACTTTCAATCCCATAAAATATTTTAAGAACCTTCTTTTTGTATGTGGTGGAATATTAAGGTTGCTATGGACCGGGATAGAGAAAAGCAACCTGGAAACATTTTGTTTGGACAGAGGAAGATGTTCACAGAGAGCAAGAAGATGCTGTAATATATTGCAATGTTTTAAGAGCCAGCAAGCAGCAAGAAGCTGAACACTTCAGTCACAGGAGCAAGATACACTTGAGTTAGTTAAGAAAACATTTCTCCAGCTCTGAGCACAACAGACAGGTATGTGCTGGAAAGGAGGAGAAAAGCTTCAAGTGGCCTAAATAAGATTAAGGTAGATGTGAACAGCATTTCTTCTCCGAAAGTCCAAAGCCCTGGTGAAATGCATCTCCTGGTTTTATGTGCTGCTTCTAATGATACGAAGCAAATTGCAGAGATTAAGCTGTTGCATAAGTGAGTGAGCAGCATGAGTCAGGGGGTTTGGGAAAAGTGAGTCACAGCAGGAAGGGAATGGAGCCAGGGCTGGAGCTGAGAAAGAGAGACTAGCAAGAAAATTTTAAGGATCTAGATAAGAGCCTGAGAGAATGGAGTGTAGGAGAGAAGCAGAAAAACCACCTCTAAAAGAGGGAGCCATACATGAGGGTTAGGGAAAGCTATAGCTAAAAAGCAGGTCAAGCAAAATTTTTGTACACAACTGTGGTTGAAATGCAGAGCAGGCTGCCAAAGTCAGCAGTGCAGGGACAGAATTGTGCAAATCGCTTCAAGAGGCAGTGTGGGCACATTTTTGGAAAATGAGGGAATCACTGGGTATAGCCATTAGTGAAGCTTGTGGAATTAAAACTATGAAATGCAAATTGATTTATATTTTGAAGGAATACAGGAGAGAGCTCTGCTGCCCTCCATGGCTCTTACACCAGGGTGCTGTAGCACCCTGCAAACCTCAGACTCTTGCCTGTGCAACTCAGAGCATTCTCTTAGCTCACAGAGTTATGAATGGCACAGACTTCCAAAAGGAGCTTTCTAGAACAGCCCTGGGAATTGCTGCAAAGGCAGAATTTACATCAGGGTGAGTCACTGGGGTCTGAAGGCCCTGTTTACCACAGCACAGCTGAGGATTTACATTCACATTTCTGGAGGAGCAGTGGAGCTCACACATCACTTAATTGAGACATGGTGTCCTTAAATGTTGTGTTTCTGCCCCACTTCTCCTTAGACTGACCTTGACTTCAATTTAAGGATTTTTTACAGCAAGTTAACAAAGGCTCACACCACCAAACCCATTCTGGGCACAGCCAGCTTTGCCCAAGCATAAGGCTGCAGGAAAAACAGAGATTAAAGATTCTGTTGTGATTCTTTATGGATCTGAATTCAGTGTTCAGAGAACCTGAATTCTGGGCTTTGCAAATCCTCAACTTCAGAACTGTCACATCCTTCCAGTGCAGCATTCTGGATGTAATACTAACAAGCAACAGACAGAAATTAAAATACTCAATCTGAACCCATTTTGCAAATAGTTTTTCCAATCAAAGTACAAATAAGTCCCTTAATAAGTTTCATTTTGGGTGGCCTAATGAAAGACTACATAATTCCCTCAGTTCAGTTATTACAGTGATCAAGACACTGAAGGTAGCCCAGCTCCATTTTTCAGATTAATCTGAAAGATTGTTGAAGACACCCAGACTATTTCAAAGGAAGTTTTCCACCTACACAGGATGTAACTGTCCAGAGGGAAACTGTCTGGGAGTAAAAATCTGAGAATCTCATCAATCAGACTCAGATATAGTGAGTTTAAGAACTAACCTGTATTTCACAGATTGCATCAATAATCAAACACCATTCAGGTTTTTAAACTAACTAATACAAACTTACAGCCCTTGTTTATGTGTAGTGAACAGCACAACCTTTAGAAATGTGAGTGAGATTAAAAAACAAAGAAAAAAAGAAAGAGCAGATCACTTTCATTACTAGTTACTGGTGTAATTTATGTGGCTTACCTAGACAAACAAATGCTTGTACAACATCTAGGAAAGAAATTTAAAGTTGATGAGGAATGATTTCGAAGTGTTTTCAGGTGTTTTCTTATCAGGCAAGATAATTGCTTAAGGCAAAAGTCTCAGCTATGGAATGAGCTGCTGAAACAGTTCTGGAGATGAACTTTATCATGATGACACTAAATTTGGAAAAGAGGATGTAGAGGAAAGATGCTCAAGAATGAGCTTGTAAAAGCCCCATATTTTCTTTCTAGATCTGTTTCTTATACTGCACTCATCACTGTGGTATCTTGAGTGCTTTCCAGTAGTGCATTAAGCAACATGACAAACATCTGTCACATGTTTGTTCTCTCACCCTCTCCCCAGAGGGACAAGTGTGTGCAGTGGAGAGCCTTGTTTTAATTTTTTTAATTATTATAAATACACATGCACGTAACACATTATTAAACATTCATGCTAGAGAGGAAAGGTCAGATAAAATTATCTTGCTCTCAGGATTAGAGCTGGTGAGATCTGTGGTGTTCCTGTATCACACCCTTGCCCCAGATTGCAGTGTCTTCTCAGAGACCAAATCATGGCCATGGGTGTCTGCACCAGGCAGAAACCAAAAGTTTGGATACCCAATGCATTTACTGTTTCTACTTAGGCCCAGGGATTCTGTCAAGAAACAGCAAATGGAATGAGGTGGTAGAATCTAGGGAAGGTCATGTGCTTCCCATACTTGATACAGACTAAAAGCAGGATTTGATGGAACCTCAAAATCACTGTCAGGTCAGAGGGCACTGTGAAATTCATGGTAAATCTAGGAATTTTACAGGTTGGAAAAGTCTGATATCAACAATGGAACAAAGACCTGAGAGTGAATGATTTCCCTACAGGGGGGACGTAACTCGGAAAGCAATCTGGAAACTTGAGTTTGGTCAGACCCTGAAGAACTGCAGATAGACAACCTGCCCACTCAAGAGCCACAAACAAATTGTGGGAATCCCAAATTAATCCCCAGTCCCCAGTGTGGGATGGTGCCATTTCCTATGGGCAGAGAAGTAGGTGTGCCTTGGTAAATAAATAACTCTGCCTCTACCCCATCAGAGAGAAATGGAGCTGCTCTGCCCCATGCCAAGGAAACTCCAATGTTGCTGTTGCTTCCCTCTGATGACTCCCACACCTCCATTTCTCCAGTAACTCTCTGGACAGTTGGAAACAGACTATTTCTGTAATGGACAGTGATCTGGGTCACACTGAGTGCCAAGAGCTGGAGCCTCCTCTGGCCTCGCTCACAGGCAGAGCCGCAGCACCCCTGCTAAATCCACCAGAGCTCCTTCCCATATTCCACAAGGGCTGGGCTGCTCTGGGATTGCACCAACACAATCCACATTTGGCTCTGCTTTCAGCACAGAAATCCTCACTCACTTCTTCACCCCTGTATCAGTCCCAGCAGTAGGACACATCTGTAACTCCTGCAATACTGGAGATGCCAGCACTGAAATGTTTCCAGGTGCTGCTGTTCTCCTCCCACCCCGTTTCCCTCGAATACAACCTTTAGGCCACCAGCCTTGCTCTGCCAGCATGGATTTCCCTGCTCAGGTGGGAGCAGACCCACTCCAAGCATGGCAACCTTACCACCTTCCCTAGGGAAGGCAGGAGGCTGCGTCACTCCCCACACCTTTCACAAACCCACATCTTGGCCAGAACATCAAAACCCTCCAAGGGTTTCCACATGGGGAAGCAGCAAGCAGGCAATAATTGTTTTTTTGTCCAGCTGAACTTACCATCAGGAACAGCCAAAAACCATGAGTACAGAAGCAAATTTATGAATCATTTTAGCTTGAGTAGCTTATTATCCAATGCATTTTAACTAATCCATCTTAAAAGGCAACTTCATGTTTACTCATATATGAAGCTCCTAAAGATCAAATAAATCTGCTTTGTTCCAGCACAGTATACAACAAAAAGGACTGGAATTGTACAAGTATTTTATTTCCAGCTTTTGTAGGAACCAGGAGCACAAAGCTCATGAGCTTCCTGCAAAGACTTGCCCTGAGCTGCCTGGCGTTGGGGTGGCAGGAGGTAGCCAGACCCAAAAGTCTTCTTCACACCTGGGAATGTGCTTTGCAGTGTCAGGACACAGTGAGCTCAGCAAATCCTGCACCAGCACAGCAGCTTCAGGACTGACACTGGGCAGAAATGCAAAGAGCAGCCTAACTTCCCTATAGAATAAAGGGGAGATGTATGGAAAATATTTGGACGTTTGGGGAGAGGGCAAACATTGAGAATTAATTCAAACTGTTGATGGTTTGTTTTTTATTGAATCTTGTGGTTGAAATTGTTTTCATTTGTTATGAGAAAGAATCCATCATTTTTTCCAAAGCACCACCCAGAATCTGCCACTGGTGATGTTCTAACATCCCCAGTGCCTATACAAATAGAGAGGTCAGCTGAGATTTGTAAACTAGAGATCATAAGTTTTAAGGAATTTGTTTATTCAGCCTAGAGTCTCCAAATTGTGTACGATGCCAAAATTCAAAAGTCATCTCACTGTACTGTGTCATGTTACAATAAAAAGCTCTCAAGCATTTTGGATGTTCAGATGAGAAAGCAAATTGTAATTCGTTTGTCAGCACATGCAGTTTAATTATAATTAAGTACCTCCAGCAGTCATAATGAGCAGGCAAAATGAAAATGCTGTTTTTATACTTGTATAAACCTGCATTGAGTGCAAACTAAAAGCTGCCTG
Organism: Melospiza georgiana; assembly: GCF_028018845.1. NCBI lineage: Eukaryota > Metazoa > Chordata > Aves > Passeriformes > Passerellidae > Melospiza > Melospiza georgiana. The sequence continues at coordinate 14,937,180 of NC_080432.1, forward strand.
AATTACTCTGAAAAGCATCGGGCTAGAACTTGCAGTTTTAGCTGTACTGAGCAAATACAAACACACATCAACTGTTTCCAGAGACTTGAACAGATTGACTGAATTAGGAGAAATTTCATGGGAATGACAAGAGGCAGATCTCTTCCTGATGAGAAGGCCACCACATTCCCAGTTCCAAGTCCCTGTCCAAGGCATGGAGCACAGGAACCATGCAAGAGATCAGTAGAGTCCTTTTAGTACCAGCAAAACAACATATTTCTAACTCCTCTCCTCCTTGAGAAAGAGCTGAACTACATTTGCTGAAATTTTCTGGAGTAATTCAGCATGAAACATCCAACCAGCGTGGGAAAAAAACCAAAGCAAAACAAAACAGGCAAATGATTCAAATATGATGAAGCTGCAAGAAGTTCACAGAAAATTCTAGACTGACAAGTGCAAAATATTAATGGTATTTGACAAACAAATGTTTAAAATAGCCATATCTGAAAATATCTACAAAGGCAGTGTATGAGAATTAAACATTACCAGATTCCTGATAGCTGCAAGTGTTGAGATGACATCTTGGGAGTGCACCTGAACTTTTCTGCTTGCACTCAATGGGTAGCTTGAAGATGTGTAAAGTATTTACCCTGTGGAAATACTCTAAGTAAATGTAATGACTAATATTGCACTTTCTTTCTTATAAAGATATAGATGAATGTGCAACTGGAACCCACACTTGCAGAGCTGACCAAATGTGTGTCAATTTAAGAGGCTCCTTCAGCTGCCAGTGCCTTCCAGGCTACCAGAAACGAGGGGAGCAGTGTGTGGGTAAGTGCTGCTTTTCATTCAATGATTTTCTTTCATTACGCACAGTGACAAACTTCACATTGGTCATAAAGCAGATGGGTATGTGTGGTGTGAAACGACTGTCTGGCTTTGGAATGTAATGGAAGAGTCACTTTACCACAATAATTAATCACTAAAACATGGGATGAGAAGCTATTTTAAGGATAATCAACACTTGGAGTTCACAAACCGAGTTCTGCTAGTAGTTCCCATTGTGTGATTGTTTGTGTTGGGGCATTGCCAGTGTCCCAGAGACTGCCACGAGTCCCCGATGGCAGCAAAGCACTTTCCCCTGAGATTCAGCTCCAGGTCCATGGGGCACAGCTCTCCCTCCCCCAGCCCTGCTCCAGGACTGGCTTCCTGAGCACAAATGACAGAGATGGAAGCTCTGAACACAGGTACAGGAGAGCTGCAGCCTCTAAAACCACCAGGCCTTATTGTCTATGCCAAGACAAGCTGTTGGCACCCTTGGGAGCTATGCAAGCATGGCATGGAATTAAATCCAAGTGCAGGGCAAGCACCACATCTCTCCTGTCCCAGCCTCAGGTGGGGACATCACACCAGAGTGCCATCCCCCTGTCCCTGCATTTGACACTCTTTAATCACCATTTCAATGGATAAAATACTTTTAGAACCACTCCAGCCATAAGCCGTGAGTTTGTCAGATAATAAAAACAACTATGAAGGAAGAGACTCACATCTACACATCAGGAGGTGATATTTGAGACAGCCTCCTCTAATACACTGCCTGCATTTTATGCAGCTTAGGAGAAAAGCATTTGGGGTTGGGGTTTTTTCCTCTTTCAGGGATCCTGCATTTCAAAGTGTATAAGAATTCTAAAATTCTTATTCCTAATATTTTTTTAATTTTTTATTCTTAATCTCTTCTCTTCTTGCTAAGGCTACAGGTAAAAAACTGAGATGATTTTAGTGCACACCTAGAATAACTTCAATTTCTGGGCATGGCCCTTTCTTCAGGATTCCAATCCAAGGGCTGTAGAAATAAGAATAAAAATTCTTATCTCTTTCCTAAGAGACATAGATCAGGCCTCAAACTGCCAGATTGGTGTAAACACAGGTGTATCTGATTTCTCTCAGTTCTCTGTGCAGGAGTAGGATGACTAATTTGGAATGTAGGTAGATGAATATTGTTGGAAGGTCATGCATTTGTTTTTTTTAATATCTGGGGTTTGTTTGGATTTTCTATATAGCAGGTAAATTATATTACTGACATGCAACAGCATTTCTGATATCAAGATCCTTAGTCCTAAATGACAGGAAACAGGACAGAAGTGAGAAGAAATGGGAGTGATAGACCCTTATACCTACATGTGAACACATTTGTGCATCTAAAGCCATCCATGAAGAGGTCTGGAAAGTGAAATTTCCCTTCTCCTATTTAGGTCAAAACCAAGAATAACACCTGTGTTACATATTACACACTGACCTAAATTACAAGTACATCCCAACAGTTAGTAGCGTCAGCATTTCAGAATAAAGCCTGTCTTTAGGGATTTTATAACAACTTAGCCAGAAAATGTTCTTGGGGCCAGATCTTGATAGAGGTTCTCCATATGGGAGGAAATGTTTCTCAAATTTGAAAGAAATTTTTCCAGACTATCTTGGCTTGAGGGTAGAAGGAGAAAAAGAGACATTTTTAACAATTGGTTGATTTTAATCTAAATTCACTAACAATTTCTGACTATTTTTTATAATTTTTTCTTTTTAATTTGCTTGTTCACATATTGCCAAATGAGTCTTTTCTGAAATGCATGACTGCAGGGAGAATGAATTGTTTTCCAGCATCACTTCAAACAGATTTGGCCCAATTGATCAGATGAATCTCAGCCCTTAGATCTGCCCTTGTGCCTAATCCCACAAGGAAAACTCCCACTGAATAAGAGCCAGATCCTGAAAGCATTTATGTGTATAAATGTACCAATGCATTGCTCATATGTAGAATCCTATTTTTTTAAAGTTACTTATAAGAGCTTAGTCCCGTAAAAGTCAAGCATGGAAATCTACTGTCCCTCCTTAATTTATTCCATTTCCACTTCCAAATTTCTCTTTGCAACAAGAGTTCCAGTGACAATTGCTACTGTATGGATAGCCAGGAATTTTCCAGCAGAAACCTTTTCATTCAGAATCATCCAAAACACTCCACTAAGTTCAGCCCTAGATTTGACAAAGAAAGGGTTAACTTGTAAAGATTGTTTTTTTCACTTGATATTAAAACAAACACTTTCCTCATTATATTTAAAAAAAAAAAATCTTGGCCTCTTTTAAAACACATCTATGGTGGAAACAGCTGGAGGTAGGAAATGCAAGATCTGGCATGGATGTGGGAAGTGCCTTTCTTTGTTCCAGTGAATACTGCTCTGATTTGTGTGAGTGTTGATCCTTTGAAATGTCCCATTGTGTACAAGCCCAGAGCACAGTGTTGGGTTTCTTCACCGAGCTCCAGCTACCAGAGCTCAAGGCAGCCACCACACACACAAAAATGGAATAATAAAACGTGTTTTCCTGGCAAAGCCAGAGCCACTGTCTCCTCCAGAAGCCTTTTAAAATGCAGAGGGGTGAGGGAATGGGGTGGTGCACGCAGGTGAAAGCCCTGCTCGGATGCACAGCAGGAATGCTGACTCTTGGAAAGGCAGACTGCTCCACCTCAAAAGCAGGGCTGACCTGCAAGGAGAGGCTATGCAAGGCTCTCAGTGCCTGGGATGCACAGCCAGGTGTGCTGCTGGATGGGAAGGGATCCAGGACAGGCAGCCAGGGGAATGGGAGCAACGGGAAACCCTTGGAGAGCAAGGCAGGGTCTGGGGATCCCTGTGGAAGCACAACCACCTGTTTCCTTTTCAGGCCCATTAATTCTCTATCCTTGCCATTCCACTGCACTTGCACAGAAAATCTGGACTGTTCCTAATGGAGCTGAAAAGATTTAGTACATGCCAGGAGTGCTGCATGCGAGTTTTTGGGAAAATGAGCTCCAAGCCACATTGGCTGTGTTGGTGAGCACCGTGCCTGATCCTGAGGGATCAGAGAAAGCTGAACAAAACACTGAGTTTTACCTCCACAAAATAAACCAGACCAAGCACTACTGCAGGACTGAGTCAATAAAATAAAGTTGGAATGCACAGTGAAGACAAGGAGCATAAAAGCTTGTTACAAAACAGTCACTTACAGGAAAAGTTCAAGTGTATCTTGTAATATCCAGGGAAGCAGTGCCCAGCTCACATAAGCTTTCCTCCTGCTTTTAACTAAGTGCAATTAACTTTCCTCAGACACAAGAACAGCAGGGAGGTGCTGTGCTTCCATGTGAACTAACCAGTGTTTTTGGTGCCCCAGACATCGACGAGTGCACCCTGCCCCCGTACTGCCACCACCGCTGCGTGAACACGCCCGGCTCCTACTACTGCCAGTGCAACACTGGCTTCCAGCTGGCATCCAACAACCACACCTGCGTGGGTAAGCACTGCTGGGCACTCCCCAACAGCCCCCAGACACCAGCACACACCTGCCAGGCACACACTGAAAGGAAAGCAACACCAACCAGGAAAAGACTGCACTGAGAGGCTCCTCTGCGAGTCAGCCAAGAGTTACAGGAGGGGTGGAGAAAAATTGAGAGTTTTCTTGAATGTCTTATTTTGTTGGCATAGCAGATTTCCAAGGAATATCTAAAGCCTTATATTCAGTATTTAATCCTAGATTGAATTATTCTTTCAGTTCTGCTTTATTATTTCCTGATATTATTCCCAGTTCACATGACACAGGCCAGAACTGAGAATTAAAGGAATCCTACACCTCTGCAGTTAAGAGCAATTTTCAGAGTCACATTTTATGAAAAATCCTTTCCTTAGGATTTTTTCTCCTGAGAAGCTGAGAGGCCTCAGGAACAAAATGTAAACAATGATTATCTGCTGCTGTGGGATGCAACAGGTGGATCTGTAATTGGTCTCATGGTTATTTCTAATTAATGGCCATTCACAGTCCAGCTGTCTGGACTGTCTCAGTCAGTCACAAGCCTTTGCTATCATTCCCTTTCTATTCTTAGCCAGCCTTCTGATAAAATCCTTTCTTCTATTCTTTTAGTATAGCTTTAATATAATATATATCATAAAACAATAAATCAAGCCTCCTAAAATATAGAGTCAACATTCTCATCTCTTCCCTCATCCTAAGACCCCTGCAAGCACCATCACAGGTAATTTACCTCAGCACATAGTAAAGAAAGCCTTTAGGACACATTTGAATATCTAGAAAAAGTTAAAAATTGAAACAATTGTTGCTAAGAGTGACCTTTCAGCTGTGAAGTTGCCCTTAGAAATAAAATACTAAGGGAAGCTGCACAGTAAAGCTTTAAGACTGATGACCAGTTTGAAATCATAACATCTGTTCTAGAAGGATGAGAGTGATAACAAAAGGTAGCTCTGTCTGCAGAAGCACAAAGAGAATGGCTATAAAATCAAGAGACTGGTGATGGAGATGGTCAGCTCTTTTCGTGTTTTACATACACGAATGTAAAAATATACTTTTATATATTATATAGTTTTGTATTTTATATAATACATTTTTCTATGTATTATATACATAGAGAAATCAGGCTGTGTTTTCCAGCTTCCACCATCCCTTCCAAGCATTGCCAACCCTCACCAAGCATCCTGGCACACTGCACAGCTCTGCACTGAGACAGGAATTGCTTGGTTCTCACCAAATCACAGGATTTTAAAAATTGCCCATGGACACAACAGAACCAGGTGACAAAAGTCACTGCCTTGTCCTTTTCCATGGCTCAAATGGAAGGTGGATCCTCTCAGCACTTGATCAAACCCCCCTCTCCTGGCTTTCCAGCCTCCCAGCCTCATCAGGCACATTTCTACCAGGTAAAGGGGAGGAAAGCTTAAGGAGAAGATTTATGAATGGATGATTGCTGCATCAAGACAAACTCCCATCTGCCCCAGCAGCACTGGACAGCTGTAGCTCTTACATTTGTGTCACGACTTCTGCCTCTATTGAAAGTGGGTCAATATTTCTTGGGAAATGAACAGAACTGGGGCTCTGGCCACCAAATTCATTCCTCCTGGTAGTATTGGAGGAGGAATGATGTACATCCTTTGCAATGCTGCCAGAAATGAACTCAGAGGGGAAAAAAAAGACTTTGTGATGAGTTTTCCCTGTTATCATTCATTTTCAGGACTAGGAGGTTGATTATGCAGAAAATTCATATCCTCTTCACTGGTTGCAGTTTTCTGAGTGCCTCATCTTTGTCAGTTTTTAGGTGTATCTGTAAATTTACAGTGTTGCTGACATTTATAAGCCATGAACTCAAAGGTTTTTCTCCAAGCACTGCTCTCTGCTCATGGAGATATCTGATAAACACAAACATGAATTGAAAATATTCAGGATGGAAATAAAAGGGAAAACATTAAAATCCACAGACTGACAGGAGCAGCAGTTAATCAACAGTCTGTGCCAAACAAGGGCTATAGATTCCAGAGGTGATTAGACTTATATAAACTTCCCATTAAAAATTGCTTCTCTTCTCATACCAGTGTCCTCAAAATGTTCTTGGGATGGGCAACACCATGGAAAATGTAGCACAGAAAAATACCTTCCCCCAATATGGTCTAGGCCTTAGAGCTCTGCAGAACTCTACCGGCCTCAAAGGCTCATGTTATAATTGCAATGGAATTTAAAAGAACAAATTTTCAGAGTAATAAATAGCTCAAATAAATCTTAACCACTGCATGCTGAGAGGTCTTATCAGTATGTGTTCCTTATATCAATTATTTATAGAGACTTGGCATTTCATACCTGAAAAAAAGGCACTGGAATGTGCAGCTTAATAGCCACATTAAACATTTTTGGGAGAATTCATCACACATTAGAATAACTCTCATTCCTGGAAAAATACTGGTTTTTACATGGAATGTAAAGCACAGATGTAACATTGCTCCAGTGTCTGCAGATCCACATTGATAGAGCCAACTGAGCTTCTGCTGAGCAACAGGCCCAGCCTAAGGACTAATCCACCAAGCCTAATTACCACCTACATGAGAAAAACATCTCCTTTTTCCTTTCAGACATAAATGAATGTGATGCCAACAACCCATGTGCACAGCAGTGCTACAATATCCTGGGTTCTTTCATTTGCCAGTGTAATCCAGGCTTTGAGCTAAGCAGTGACAGAATCAACTGTGAAGGTGAGACTTTTCTTTGTCTTGGAAAAGAAATTTTTTTGTTGTTTTTATTTGCACTGAAGCCTTTCTGTGAACTAAGGGACAGAATAGAAATGGAGACAATCTGTGGGTAGAGTTTGTAGTCAAAACTCTACGGATATTTATTTTTTATGGTACAAAGGAGGTTAATTTACACTTGAGTAGCTGCAGCTGCTCTCAGGTACAGGTAGGAATGGGTCTCTCCATAGCAAGTGCAAAACAGGACACAGATTCCTGCACTTCAGATCCCAAGCGGGAAGAAAGATTTCTGAACCCTGATTGCACAAACTCCCTGGAATTGTGGGTGGTCTAATGCTGATGATCATTAAATGAATTGGAAAGGAATGCACAGCAAAAACAAGGGCAATTTTGTGTGTTGTTAGGCTCCTCCGAAAACAAAACCTCCAATTCCTGATTTAAGGGGGCCACAAGTGTGCTTTTGAGGTGCTTTGCAGCCTGTGTACACAAACAGCATGCCTCCTGTATAATTACACAATCAACACTTTATTTCCTCTGCCAGAGGCACCACAGGGGTGCCCTAATCTCCTCTTGGACACATGATGACCTCACCCTCAGAGCCCACAGCCTTTCTACCAGCCTTGCAGGCAGAGAGGTCCCTGCTTCAGCACTGCCCTCCCCAGTGAGCTGGGAGAGCTGCTACAGATGCTCCCTCTGTTTAACCTAATCTTGGGTTAATAATTACAATAATAATAGGCTAACCAAGCTGCTTACCCTAATCCCATTTGAACAGAGCAGGGAACAGAACAGGAACAGCCTCCAAGGACACCCCTGAGCCCAGCCCAAGAGCTGGGCTCAGCTCAGAGGTAGGAGGAGGGAGGTCTGTGCTTGCCAAGCCAAGCCCTCCTCTTGATGGGTTTAAACTCATTTCCTGTTGATGGCATGCACTGTTCAGTTCTGTTTCACACCAGGCCTCCCTCACGAGGGACTGATGGATACACGAGGATAAAGAAGCAGGGAATGGTAACCACTGATTATTATTAGAAGGCAAAAAAAAAAAAAAAAAAGATCTTCTCTCTTTCCCAGAGAGCTACTCCATGAGCGTAGGGCACAAGTACAAAGGCAACATTTTTGCCTTACTAACTAATCTCGCAGCTGTGGGTTTTTTCCTCAAAGTCATCACATTTTGGAATACTGCAAGTATACACAATTTCAAGAGTTATTTTCCCAAATCTGTTATAAAGTCTAATTTAGCTTCTGCTTCCTCAAATCCAAACTTCTTTTGGAGGATTACTGACAAAATTCCAGCAGAGCTCACCCTTCCATTCTCAAAGTATTAAGCAGCACATTTCAGGTTTTGGATAGCTCTTTTTAGATACTTTTTTCCCCAAGCATTAAGCTATTATATTTAGTTCTGCAACAAGGTAAATTTCAAAAGCCAATAACACAAAGCTCTTTTGCTCTCTGCAGACACTGACGAATGCAGAACCTCAAGTTACTTATGTCAGTACCAGTGTGTCAACGAGCCAGGGAAGTTCTCCTGCGTGTGCCCTGAAGGGTACCAGGTAGTAGGAGGCAGGACATGCCAAGGTAAGTGCCCTCCCCTTGGCAGGCTCAGCCCTGAGTTTTTTACACCACTTCAGGCTAAGGGTAATTGCTGGATAAATGGTTGTACTGCCTGACAGGATTACTGTGGTGATAGCAGAAGATATGTTGATAAAGCACTTGATGATTCATTAAATATCTTTTAATCTCATTTGAATCCTTCAGCTCAAACTCCAAGTCCTTTGGATTCCTAAGACAAAATTTCAGTTTTTGCAGCCCTCAGGTAAAGCTTGGCTTGGATGTCAAGGTAGTGGCTCTAAATTTGAGATCAACATCCCTGAATAAATCTAGGTCATGAAACATGGATTTATATCATGTTTCTTTCCAGAGAGATTCCTAAATCCAGTCACAGTAAAAATTAAAGATATGTTTCTTCTGATAAAGGAGAAAAAAATGCAAGCCTTCAGCAGCTTAGATAATTTGTGTGTAGAAAAATAAACATTCTGGCCAGGTGCCACCAAATGCTAGGATTTTCAAGTTTGTGGTTTTTTCTCAGTGATGCTAAAAGCCTCTGCATCTTTTTAGAATATACTGTTCTGCAATATTCTAAGTGCAAGAACTATTGCTTCTGTAATGCAGAACCAGATTGAACAGAAAATATTTTTAGCAATAAAGAGGTGTGATAATTAGGGCCAGAAAACATGAGAAAATAACTTCTTTATGAGCATTTTGTCTTACAAAATCCTGCTTAACTTCTTTTCCTTCTGAAGAACAGCAGCTGACACTGAGCATTGCAGAATGGTTGATTTAAGCATATAAAAACCTATTTGTGCCTTCCAAGAGATTACATTTGGATAAAGCCTTTCTGTGCCTGTATGAAATTTAGGAGACCTTGTGGGTAGACAGTGGGGCTCTGGCACTGACAGGAAATAGAGCATTAATGCAGTGCAAGGCTCACAGTCTCCACCTCCCTTCAGGGGTCTTTTCTCAGGCAAAAGAAACTCTACTTTGCACAATACATGAGTTTTCACTCTTTCTTCTAAAGCTATTTTGGTGAAAATGTAGCCATTAATGAAGTACTTTAGAGCATGAAGCCCAGGTTATAATAACTGAGAAGCCACAAAAGGCAGGCAATCACAATTCTTCCTTGAGACCTTTTTCCTCTGTCTCCAGGACACCTTTGGCTGTAAAATCATTCTTTGCTAATTATAAACTTGACAGCCCTTCCACAGTTGCATTATATATGATTAATGTGCATCTCCAGTCAGCTAAAAACATTCAGTCTTGCTTAACACCCAATAAGCAAGTTTATTCCACTTCTGCACAGAGAAATCCTTTATAGCCAGGTCCCAGAAAACAAGACAAGGACATGGAAAGCTGATGAGTTTCAACACACAGATTTTTTTGTAGTACCTTTGTAGCAACCCTGTTTCCATCTGCTTTGACAGAGCATCTCCTTCCTCCTAGATATAAATGAGTGTGAGACCACTAATGAATGCAGAGAGGATGAAATCTGCTGGAATTACCATGGAGGGTTCCGTTGTTACCCCAGAAATCCTTGTCAAGAGCCCTACATCCTTACCTCGGAGAAGTAAGGGAAAACTGAAATCTTGTGTTTTAGGCTCATCCTGAAGAAGGGCCATGAAGGAATGAAGAGAACTTTGTGTTTTAATGCCTTTTGCTGTGCTCTCCCCTGTCTGTGTGCAGCCGCTGCGTGTGCCCGGTGTCCAACGCCATTTGCCGGGAGCTGCCCTACTCGGTGGTGTACAAGTACATGAGCATCCGCTCCGACAGGACCGTGCCCTCCGACATCTTCCAGATCCAGGCCACCAGCATCTACCCCAACACCATCAACACCTTCAGGATCAAGTCTGGCAATGAGAACGGAGAGTTCTACCTGAGGGTGAGTACTGGGGGCACTCAGACCCTGCCTCCACACTGCCCCATCCTTGTGACAACCCCAAAGGTTCCCAGAAGGCTTCCACAACACCCTTAAGTTCAGCAGCTTTTGCTGCTTCCTTACCAAGTGTGCTGTTTCCAGTTTTTAACAAGCCTTTAACTCTCCTACCTGAAAACCCTAAACGGTGACTCCAGCTCTCAGGAATATTTAGCAATCCTGGGATAGCCATGTCAGATTCACACAAAATAACTCTCTGCCTTCCCCTCTCTGTACCAACACGTCAGATAAATCTGAGGACACAGATAAATCTAGGACACAACTATAGAAAGATTCCTTTTACAATTACATGAATTACAATTCTTATTTTACAAAATAAGAAATCAATAACAGCATTCTAGAAATCCGTGCCCCATCCCAAGGTAAGCTCAGGGCAACTTACAGTGCTGTTGAGACATAATTAAACCTTCATTTCCCATAGGAAAAATCGAGGAAGTTCAAAATACTTGGGATGGCAGTATTTCCTGTTAGTGGGATGCATTCAAATAGGTCCACATGAATGGGAGTGTCTAGAATATCTGCTTTCTAAGCAGATGTTTTTTGGGTTTTTTTTCATTTTATTGAACCCCTATAATATTTACAAATTCCTGAGAAATCCTTCCTTCATATATGGCTTTACACTCAGTAAAACAGATTCAGCACAAAAACCTTCTATCAGAAATACAGTAATTGGGAGGTTTTCATGTTTGATTATTTTCCTTCCAATCAGGAGATTATGGGCTTTTGATAGTACAGCAAGTGTACCAAGCTGTGGTATTGCCATTTACACCACATTTACCCAAGGTGGGAATAGGGAACTACTCATCCACATATCATTTGTTGTGACATAACAAATCCAGGGGAAAACACTGGATTACAGGTTACACATCAAAACCCCCTAACTACCCCCAAAATACAAACAGCTACTTGCTTAAAATAAAAACAAGATCACTGCAGGTCCCACTTGGGTTAGACCCCAGTGTGGCCCTCAGATTGACCCTTGGAGTTCTCACCTCCTGTTGCCACCCAACAAGAAATCACAGGCCTTAAATAAGGAAGTACCTGTTTATCCTGCCAGGGGACTGTGGTAAACAAAAGCTTACTTGGAAGTTATTCCTACTGTTGTAGTAAAATGCTGAGCTGGCTCCTGGATGCAGCAGATGGGTTGGATCCATCTGACCACCCAACTCACATGACATGGGGAGAAAATATTTGTAGTAGGCAAAGAGAGAGATGGAGCTGACCCATCTGGAAAAGGCAAAACTGTTGGACAAACCAGCAGCATAACCCCAGATTGAGAAAAGAGCTTTGAAGCAAAACAAGATGGGGATAGCAATAGGCACACACCAGTAACAAAAATTCCCAGTGTTTACAAGGACAGCACAACTTCTGGAGCATGAGCCACAAGACAGAGTTTTGACTTTCCCTCCACTGAACAAACTACCTCACTGTTAAAGACATTAGAGCTCTTGTTTCACTTGTTCTCCATTTTAAAACCTGGTAGATGGGGTTAAAACAAAAACCATCTTGGGATAGATTACCACTTCCCACATCCTCCCAGGGAGTCAGCATAACCAGGAACAGATTTTGCAGCACAGTTTATTCCTGTGGGGCTCAGTCAGGTGGAGCTTTCCCTGCAGCACAGCCAGGTGTGAGATTAGCCATGGCCCTTTGGAAGTGTTAAAAAAGTGCCCTTGCCTGGTGCAGGCCTGTGCTGAGGCAGAGCCGTGAGGGAGGGGGGGGACCGCACAGAGCCGTGGCACAGCAGCAGGAGTTGCTGTGGGCTGGGCTGAGCCGGGCTGTGCTGTTGTTATTGTTGCAGCAAACCAGCACGGTGAGTGCCATGCTGGTGCTGGTGAAGTCGCTGTCGGGCCCCAGGGAGCACATCGTGGACCTGGAGATGCTGACAGTGAACAGCCTGAACTACCGCACAAGCTCGGTGCTGCGGCTAACCATCATCGTGGGCCCCTACGCCTTCTAGCGCCCGCAGCCACCCCGCACCAAAGAATAGTACCCAAAACGAAGCACTTACTATTGTTATTTATAGATTTTTGCTCTCTTTTTTAAAAGAATTTGTTTAGTAAGTTGATCTCTGTTATTCGCACGTTACACCTGTAATTCCGAATTAGTAGATGTGTTCCATAGTATAACATGGGCATTGTCACTTTCTGTATAAAGATTTAAATCTTTTTTTTTATTACCTTCCTTGGACTAGATACATACTATGCTTTTATATGAGAACTGTATGTTCATACTATCCTGTAAAGCTTCACACACCCTTCCTAGCCAAATAGGTCATGCAATTTAAAAGTGATCTTCTGTTTTGTTTTTATTTTAAATTCTAATGCAGCTACACTGAATCTCAAAAAATAAAAAAATTATGTAGTACGAATGATACACAAAGTAACAGTTATCTGATAAGCTAAAATATATTTCTTATTTTTAACTACTTTGTAACAAAAGGTAACAGTAAAAAATTATTTCTGTAGACATTTATGTGCTATCACAGTTGGATTTTCTAATCTGGGTTGGAGGTAAAGTGACACTGTGAGAAATGCTTTGCATCAGGTTTTTGTATGCAGATTGTGTTAACCATACCACGAAATAACATTACGTTCTCTCCAAAAAAATAGACCATAGGAAGAAAATATCCCCAACAAAGAAAGAAACTCCAAATGGGAAATCACCAGGCAGGGCACAAATGTCCATGAGAACACTGTTGGTAGTTACTGCTCAGAGGGAGGCAGCATTTTCAGACTGAAGTTAACATACTATTTTCCAGAAATATGTTGTATACTAAGAATTGAGTGCATTTTCTTATTAAGTTATATCATTTTCAAGCACTCAGTCCGGTTCTTGCTCTTACAACTCAGATGTATCATGTACAGTGTTCATAAAATTTATTTCTAATTCAAGAACTAATAACATCTTTTGTAATATGTAAAATCTTATTTCTTGTTTAAAATGTAGTAGTTAATCCTTTGATGTACAAAATTTTTAATAAAGATCCTACCATATTGTATTTGGTCTCTTTAGAGGTAGCTTGTTACTACTGCTGTTATTGCCACGTACTGTGGGAGTTGGCAAAGCCGTGTTGAGGTCTGAACAGTCAGAGGGATCCAGATCTCCGCCTGTACAGGATGAGTTCTTGGAAGACTCACAACACAATTCCTTTGTAGAAGAATAAGCCTGCTGCCTACTGAGATTTAGTTTTACTGACAGCAAAAGTTCAGAGCAAAACTTTGAGCAGGCCACAACCACTGTGACTGAGGGCAACACATCCCTCTGCCTGGGCAGACTGCAGAGCAGGACCCCATTATCCAATGATCATTCCTGCAGGAAGTCATTTGTGGCTTTAAACAAACATTTCATCTGCCAAAAGGCTCAGAGCATGTGGCTGCAGCACAGGCCAGGAAATGGTGCTGGTGCTGGGTCACGTTCTCTGCCTGGGGCCCAAAGCAGTGGGGTGAGACCCTCAGCACTTCTCATCCCTTCCAGCAGGGAGGGGCTCCCCAGGACAAGTCCAGTTGCTCTGTAGTGGGATTTAACTGGGGTTTGCCGTGGTGAAAAGTCTCTGTGACAGAGTTTGGCTTGCAGGGAGCTCCTTCCTCCCCATTAATGCCTCCAAACCCACTCAGTCTGAAAGCCAGCTCCTCGTTCCACACAAGCACTGAGCAAGCTGCCTCCAACCTCCTGCTCCTGCATGCAACTCCCATGGCAAATGCTCATCTCTACACATCCTTTAATCAACTTTGTCTCTCCATGTAGACTGCCCTCATGAGCTGTGCTGCCTCTCAGGCACCCCCTTCCATCGCCAACATCAGCACTGTTCTTTTACACCAACTTTTAACTTCCAAATTGCGCAATTCAGCATTGCCCAGTCCAAGAAAATCAGTTTTGGTGCTTTTCTGGGCAATTCTCTTGAGAGGTGCCCAGAGGAGGCTCAAGTGGCTTTGCCTCCTTAAGGGCCCAGAACTTGAAGGGCAACAGGCTGGTCCCTGGAGCAAATTAAGGAACCCACAAATCATCCCTGAAGTCTCCAAGCTGCCAAGATCTGTCCCAAGGATTTTCTGTACCAGTTTTTATATCAGTTTTACCAACAGCCCTTTTAAGCCTTCCTTTTAAAACTCTGCTCATCTGACAGTAACCCAAACTTGATCACTTTATATAAAAATATTTCTACACCTCTCAAAGGGCAGGAGCAGCAGAGGCAGTTTCACCTCACACATGTGTCCAAGTCATGCTCAGCCTGCACAGTCCTGCACACCTCACTGTGCAGGATTCTTGGCTTAATCCATTTTATTTACACACCACTGCGCTGCTCCCTGTCTGTTTGCAATATCCAGGTGCCCAGCAGATCACTGAGAGCCCAAAGTGGCCGAGTCAGAGGCTGTCACAGCTCAGGAGGGCAGATGCAGCCATGGGTCACTGTTCTGCAGGCTGGTTCAGCCTGAAGGTGGTCACTGGGCGTGGGCAGCACTTCCATGAGCCCAGAGCTGGAATAACAGCAGCCCCTCCAAAGCAAAACAGGAGCTGAGCAGAAACTGGCAGGGGGTGGCTGGTTTTGTTTTGGGTAGGGGTGGAGTACGTGACTGAGCCTGAGAGGAGCCCACAGTCAGAATGAGAAGCCGGTTCAGAGCCTGAACCAGGAGAGCTTTTGCACACCAAAAACCCTGCATGTTTTTAGGAGAGAAACCTACAGGTCCTCCAGTTCTCCAGGCAAGCAAAGCTTCACCTGCTCCCTACAAATTGTACAGAAGTGCAGCAAACACACAAGAGTTTGAAAAGCTACTTGGATTATAAGAGACACTAAAATCCCAAGAAGTTATGAGAGCAGAGTGTTTGCTCAGCCTTCTCTGTATCCCACTGCCACGACCATTACCAAGAGCACTCTCCAGGAAGGATTCTCATATAAATCTGTCAATGTTGGAGAAGAATCTAAATCAGGATCACATGCAAAGTTTAGTATCTTCTCAGAAACAAAACAGGGAGAAAAGAGAGGAAAAAATGGGATGAGTTAACAGAACTTAAGGAAATCAAAATGCAAGTTCATTCACTTCCCCAGGACCACCTGAACACAGTGCAGTGGGATTATTTTACTTGGAAGGCTCACAAATGCAAGTTTGTTGTTGAACCCCGTTTCCATAGCTGCAAAGAGTTGCTTGTGTTTTGAATGATCATCCGTGTTTCTAACTTCATAAGTCTCCTAATAAAATATAGAACAGCTGCTGCCCCAGTCAGCTGTTGAGCATATGGAGCCCACCAGGGACAAAGCCCACTGTTAACATAGAGAATTATTTTTAACGCCCTCACATATCTAAACCTCCCCATCATCTCAGCAAAATGGCACAATTCCACACTTCCCAGCTGGGGGAACACCTGCGTCATGCAAAGCTCAACTGGGCTGCATCTGCTACAAAACCCAACTTTATTTCATCTGGCCAGCAGAAAAAAGTGATCAGCCTCAGTGAATAGGGCAAAAAGTTAACTGTGCTCTAGATCTGGGGAAAAGCAGATGTCTAGTTAAGATGTTTATACAGCAAACATTTTTGTATATATTAGGAGGAAAGAGAGCTGTTTAATAAAACAGGGTTGGGTTAGAGTTGCCAAAGCAAATTTGAAGGGCAGTACAACAGCTTTTGTAATTTTTGCATGGGAAAAGATATGAAATCCTGTTTTATATTGATTATGTGCATTGAACGAGTAATTTCTTCAAGTGACCTCAAAATTAACTCCTTCAAGTCTCGCACTTACTGTGTGTATTTGCTCAGTAGAAAAAACTGCAAATATCATGTCACAGAAACATGACAAGGTAGCACTGAAGGCATCCCCTGATTTATTCTCTGCTATCTCAGCATCCTCCTTGATACTGACTGAGGGATCAAGACACAGCAATACTTCCTGCAGACCAAAATACTGGAACCAGGTGAGCTCCAGGTTTTGTTTGCAAACACCTTCACTGTCAGTCAAATGCTTTCTCATGAGAAAAATTATTTTGCTTTTTGCTCCAGAATCCCAATCGTCCCAGAAGCAACAGCAGCACTCTGCATCCCTGCTCCCTCACAGAAATGCATCTGAATAATTAGTATTTTTTAATGCTAATAGTATTTTTGTAACTTCTACCTAACCACAAAGTACATTTATACTCAAACAGGATAAACATTCAAAAGGTGCAGCTCTCAGCTAAGCACTCCAGCAGCCCCTGCCCTGTAAACACATTGTGCTGCACTTCATTGCACTGCTGTAAATAAAACATTCTTTTTTTTCCTCTCCCCCCAACCCTTAAGATACCCACTAAAACTTCTGCAGGTCCACAAAAACCCCCAAAGCAAAGACATGGCCCATCCCCATCCATACACCTGAACAAGCACACAGAAAGGCTTTCAAATGGAGCAGCCTGCCAGCTGGGTTGACAAAAACAACATATTTATGCTGTTAAATTCTGAAACCAGAGCCATGGAAGTTACACAGGCACCTCAAGGTTTAAATGCTGCCAGTGCCACTCCAGAAACATCTGAACCTGTGACCACCTCCTCTGGAGGGGTCACATTTTCTTCTTGCACTGGAGTGTTTCTGGAGTATCTCTGTGCAACATACAGGAATGTTTCCTATACAGAATATATACAACAAACACCCATGTGGGAAGTCAAAAGAGCAAAATTCCTGCAGGCGGCATGGAAACTAGGAAAACAAACAAATTTTGGAGCAAGGGCTGCAGAGGGGAAGCCAACATACCAAAACAGCAGGGTAAAAGGCATTATTAAAATCAATAAGTCATTCTCTGAGAAGCTGAGGCTGTACATGAACACGGCAAATGGAAATGTTCCTGAGCTCTGCAAGGTCAGGGGTGAAAACAAACACGGCAGGCCAAAGGAGCAGCTTGCAAATGCCTGCACTGGCAAATCACAACTCCCCCAATCACAGCAAAAGCAACATCCCAGGAGGCTGATGGGGCCACACTTCGGGGAGACAAGCAAAAACAATAATGCCATGGCAAAAAAAAAAAAAGAGTGAAACTTTGTTGCATGCCTGGAGGAGGAATTTGGCACAACAGCACTGTGCCAGAGCTGCTCTTACAGGCAATGTATCAAAGGACCTGCCCCAGAGTAAGAAGTGGATAAAAGAAGGGGAACAGAACGTTTTGCTAATGATATCCAGTTGTTCAGGTAAAGATGAGCATCCTCTGGAAAACAGCCCTTACAGTGCTCTGAGTATTGAGCTGGAAATGCCAAATAAAACCAAAGGGGATAAATGCAAAGTGATGCACATGCAGGAAGTGATCCCAGCTTCATTTGAACAGCAAAGGCCTCTGGACTGACCACCACCTCCCAGGAGAGCATCAGGGTTATGGCAGACCATGCAAAGAGGAAACCACAACGCCACAAAGCTAATCCAGCCTCAGGAGTAACTGGGGATCAGAGCAGCGAACAAAGCTGAACCTTTGCACACTTGTGCAAATTCACTACAGCATAAACACAGCTTGGAGCTTGGGTCCTGTCCCCTTCTTACAGCAGGATGCTGGGAATGTTAAAGCCCAGAGCAGGCTGAGATTTAAGTGCACACATCCACAGCAAAGCCTCCCAAGAGCCATTAAATACGTGGCTGTCCTGGAGAGGAGCCTTTCCCCTGCCAGGGAAGCATTTCCAGTTTGCCATGGGCAGCTCCAGAGCTGCTCACACCCTTGCCAGGAGCTCTGCTGTCAGCACCAGCCCTTGTGATCCCAAATGCCCCAAACCTGGAAACGTCACCAAGAGAAGAGGGGAGCAGCCTGCACAGAGCAGTGGTGCTGCCTCCATGCCTGCATTAGTGAGGGCTTTGTGTAGCTGCTGCCAGCACCGCATTCGGTGCCCGAACATCACACCCAGCTCAGCAGTGGCCACAACTGCATCAAAGCCAACTCAGCCAGCAGCAAATGTTTGCAAAAAAAGTCACCTTCAAGGGAGAAAAACTTCACTTCTGCCCAGCTTAAAGGCACTGCCTGGGGGAAGGCAGCAGGAACCAGAGCACTGCAGACAATGGTGTTGCCAGGAAAGCTGTTTCTGCACACACTAATTAATGAATTGATCCTCGGAGTGATTAAAACAGATTTGCATTTGCTGCTTTCTCTCCCCAAAATAAATCAGGTTTCAGACAATTTTGCAAAC
Organism: Melospiza georgiana; assembly: GCF_028018845.1. Lineage (NCBI taxonomy): Eukaryota > Metazoa > Chordata > Aves > Passeriformes > Passerellidae > Melospiza > Melospiza georgiana. The sequence continues at coordinate 14,955,806 of NC_080432.1, forward strand.
CAGGATCAGTCCAGAGACTGCACCCCAATATTTAGTAGGGCTGTTTTGTTTCAGGAGAGCTCTACAAGTTGGCAGAGGTAGGTAGGCAGAGAAACATGAACCAACATGCCAAGAACTCTCTGCAAGGCCTGTGATTCTGTACTAAAAACCAAATCACAAGGATCAAAATAGTAACATGAAACTTTAATGGGGTCAGGAGATTTCTGCCTCTGCTCTGGTATGATGAGGAGGAAGGATTTAAATTGCACAGTGAACATGTCCAATAAAGCACTGACATTCCACGGACAATCAACCATTCCAGGCTGAAAGCTACTCAGTTCTAACACAAGCAAGCATTTGGCAGAAATGTTTCCTTACTTGTTTTAAAACTTTTTTACCTGCATTCTCTGGGGAGACAGAACTTAACAGGCCACAGTGCCATTCCTGTGAAGCTTCACTTTGTGCTTTGCACAAAGGCTGTTTGCATATGGGTATAAAGAAAAGCTGGAGAGGCACCACACTCACATCACAGCAATCAAAGATGCAGATAAAGCTCTCCTGAAGGATTACTCACATTGCTACAGGTGTAGGATACTGAAAGAAATGAAAATCCACTCAGTACCAACATCCCACCCAAATCACCTGCCTGCAGGTACCCAGGTAATGGAAACACTTCTCTAAGCTGGCAGCTTGTTGGCACAAAAGAGAGCACTTAAGTCACTATTCATCTTGTCATAATTTGGTGCTTGTACCTAGGCCAAAATCCCTAAACCAGGCTATTTGCAAATGTTAAGTCCAGTAGCTTGGTATGTTTCTCTTCCCCAGGCTGGGATAAGCATTAACCAGCTCAGGAAAAAAAATAAAACATACTCATAAAATTTCCAGATTCTGGTTTTTAGCCTCTATTACTGAATTTACAAGATTATTTTGAATTTGAGCACTGAGTGTTCAAGCATGTTTTGGAGAAGGGTGGAACACCCCCAGCCCTTCTTACTCTGCCTTTTCAATGGGCTTTGGGCAGCACCACAACACATCCTCCACCACAGCATATTTTTATTTGAATTTAACCCTTCCACTGCTGCTATAATGTGCAAGAATATTTGTTAGCTCTGCACAGAATATTTCTTCACCCCTGGGATCACCCAGATTTGCACACACTCAGACACTTGGGATCAAGGCTTTTGGTCTGCTTGCTCCTGACTACCATCACCCAAAATGAAAATACTGTGCTTCAGGGCAGGAAAATATTTTCTGGAAATTTAGAATGACCAGCCTGGCCTTGAAAAAATTACAGTGCTTTTGAGCAGTGGAAGGCATTTGGTGATAAGGGGGTGCTGCCTTACACCACAGGCCCCAAACCCCCTGTGACCAGCTATTTAACCTGGGGTATTTCAACAGCTGTCCTGGGCAGAAACTTGCTGAGATTGCCTGAAGTCCCCAAAAGGATGTAAAATATTTGTAGTAATTCCCTGAACAAGCCCAAGAGGCTTCCTCGAAGCAGAGCCCTCAGCTCTGTTGACTTGCTTTTTTAAAAGGTAATATAAATTCCACTTACGCTGGTTTGTTTTGATGTTGAAAATTGGTCTCCATAGACATGGTTGAAATCATGCCCTGCAGCACCGAGGCTGGAGCCAACAACCACACAGTCCTTCGCCAGTGCAGAGCTCAGGAGGCTTCAGAGGTGGAAATGCCATCCCACCCAGCACAGCAGCACCAGGGGAGCGCAGGGAAAGGGACAGGGAGCCCCATCCCACAGCTGGGGCCACCCAGGAAGCCTGTGGGGTTCCCCCACATCAGCCTCAACCCATTGCTCACACATTTCCTTCACCAGGCACTGACAAGCCTTAAAGAGCACATGGGAAGGCTAAAATATTAATTTTCGTTAATTTTTCAAGCCTCGTTGCCCTGTAGGAGCTCCTTCGAAGGCTGACATGCAGCTAGGACCATAGCAGTGTTTGCCAAGCAGAAACAGCAATAAAAAGAAATCAGGGTGAGCCAATCAGGGGGAATATATGGAGAAATGACAAGTCGAGGTTTTTATATGGAAATTTCTATAGAGGGTAGCATTCCTGTCTAACACAAGCATTTTAATACTTCCGGATGCAAGCCCCAAGCCAAAATCCAGTGAGGTCTGATGTTACAATAGTGTTTAAGCTCAGGGATGCTGAATGCTTTGCAAGAGCTACAGGTTTTCCCAGTGCCAAAAACCATGCAGAAGAACAACAAAAAAGCTTTTAATTCTGCCCCAATGACCCCTCCACACTGTCCCAGCACAGAGCAGAAACAAGTCCTGAGGCACCAAACCATCCAAGTGGGTTTGAACAGAGGTGCTGATAAGCCTGCCCACCCCATCCCCAAAAAAGGGGATGGCCTATATTTGGGAAAGGCAGGGAATGGCCTGTAATATTTAGGAGACCATAATTTCCATGACACTGTTTTCCTCCCTTCTCTGAAGCAGCTCTAAGGCTGCTTCAGGCACCCCCTGCACCACCCTGGCATGGTTTCACAGCACTCCCCAGCACCACAAATCCCAGGCAGTGAGGAGGAATTCCCTGGAAAGCTGGCTCAGGCTGGGATGAGGCACAGGATGGCCTGGTTGAGGGGATATCAGGCAGAGATCAAAGCAGGAGACGCTGCCCAGGTCAGCAGTGCAGCGAGCGTGAGCCCACGAGCGATAAAGTGTTCAGAACAGCTTGTCCCAGAGCTGCTGCTCTGCCTGCCAAGGCCCATTTCTGCTTGGTTTATGCACCATGCCAATTCCTCCCCTATAAGATTAAGCTGCCTCCAGGCAATTTTAACTTACACATCTGATATTTGGAGCATTTGCCATGCTCTGCAGCTCAGGAGCAGGCACAGCCCCTGTGCTGCCACTTCCCCTCTTCACCTCACATCACCTTTGCAGAGGCACTTGCTCCCATTTAAGGGCTCACACCTTTTCTGTGATTTTCAGACATCAAGGGAATAAAATTTTTCTGAAGAGCAGGACAGAACCATCAGTGCCATTGAGATCAACACTTCAGGGGCATCAACCTGACAGTAAAGAGTACAGGACCTGTTAACTTGGATATATCCATCATCCTGGAGGAGAGTTTCCCCCTCTTAAGATTGTTCAGAGCTCATGAAATCCATTAATTAATCACAAATACCCAACCTAGAAACAAAGAAATGCTGTTTGAAGCCTAAAAGCTTGGTTTCAAGACCATTCCAAGTGGTTCCAAGTTAAAAAGGCAGATACCAAATTAAAAATATTCAATAATCTTGAAAGTCTCCAAATTCCTTATTTGTTTATTTATCCAACTACACATGAATAATTTTAGTCTAGCACAGGCCTGTTTGGGTGCCAGATCATGTTTGCAAGTCTGCCCTGTGAAAGGCAAATGTACAGTTGAACTTGGATGCCATGCAAGTATCAGCCAGCTATTAGCAGTGATTGCTAAACAATTTTTCCAAAAATTAGATCAAACAAAGCTCAATGCCTGTGGTTGTTGCTGGTTACCTCTGTGAGGAAAACAGTTACTAATACACAACTGGTTGGGCTCAAATGATAAATGTAATTAAAAGGCTGTAAACAGTAATTCTACTTTATAGAGATTATTTTCCATCATTAAATCTAATTTCTGTACACACTAACAAGTGGTCAGACCTAAAGGGACACTTGTGTGCACAGGAACCACGATCACTTTGATTCAGCTCACAAAACATCAGAAAATTTTGCAGATGCACCTCCAAAACCATTGGTTAAACCACTCAGATGAAACAGTTGTGTAACAGAGTTATAAAGAAGACCATGGAAAAGCAGAAGAGAAAAGAAACTTCCTGAGGGTTTGGCATTGTTACTATTAATGATGGCTGAATTTTGCCTCATTTCCAAAGCAGTCAGATCTTCAAATAAAACTTGAACACCATCTGTTTGCCATGATCCAGAGACAACAAGGGTTGGAGACCAGGAGTCATGATGATGGCAATAGTTACACACAGGTTTTGCCTACAGATCCAGCCTGGGACCTGTGAGAAAGGCTCTACCTGGAACAGGGGAAAAAGTTTCCTCTAAATGCAAACCCATTTCTAACTGAATCAGCATTGGATGTGTGGAAAGAATATATTTACAAGGGAAAAGATTTTACAAGAAAATTTTGCAAATGTAATCAATTCCTGTATGGAAAGAGTCTCTGGAACAGCAGAGCAGAAAGCACTGGCTTTACAGCCACTGGGCAAGAATGGTTTGCAAAACCTCTGCACCTCAATCTGTGCTATAATTATACAGCTCATTAGTTTAATCACTAACAACTCCAGACTCTTCATGCTGAAATCAAGAATGTTGCTTTTCTGATCTGGGAAGCTCTCAGAAATCAAATTTTTTAAAGCTGCTATTTTTTAGAAGGCTGACAAAACCAGGAACATTAAAACTCTATGTAGTCAGGAACTAAAGTAAATCAACTAAATAAACATCCAAAAAAAAGCACCAAGAAAAGCCCTAGAGCAAACTTAATTGTGATAACTGAGTTTAATGATGTTAAATGGCAAAGCTCATCATAAAAAAATTACAGCTGAAACTTCCCCCCAGTATTACTCAGGGCAGGTTTCACTCCACTTAACTCGGACAACAGGAACAGGATTCACAATTCATTTAGTCAAGGAAAACCTGTGGGGAGCAGGAGGGCTGGGGAAGCAAATCCATAATTAACTCCATTTGCAGGCACAGTTATGATATGAGCGTGCACTAATCCTTCATTTGTGCTCCTAAATTTGTAGCCAAGATCTGCACATTTCCCTGAATGAGAATAAATCTGTGCAAGGCTTTGCTCTGATATTTGCTTGGTGTTGAGCCCACTCTGTCCCAGGCAAAAACTGCCCAAGTTGGCACACAGAGTGTCCCAGCCCTCCCTCTGCCAGCAGCACAGGCCAGGGGACACAGGCAGGCTCCTCAGCAACTCAGGGGTGGCAGCACAGCCGTGCCAAGCTCCAATGGTCAGCCCAGGAGGTGTCATGGGCAGGTTATAGAAGGGAAACCCCTTCAGGAAGTGTTGGGGAAGATGAACCAGGAAAGCCTTATAGATATGATTGTCTGGCAAAAGATTTTGAGACTCTAGAAACTATAAGTGAGATAGAAATGAAAGCAAGCTTTGAGATACCTCAGTTACTGAAAAACTGGAAAACAATGGGGAGGCCAGCTGAAGGTGATCCCCTTTTGATGAAACAACACCCTCTGCCTGCAGACAGCTCCAAGGGTCAAAGCAGACCCTACTAACTTGGCAGAAGGGGCCCAAAGAGGAGTTATTAGGGTTTAAAATGTAACACAGTGTGGTAATGTAATGATTCTTATAGGCTGTATGGAAATGCTATAGGGTTTGTATATTGTACTAGATTGGTTAGTGAGAATTAGAATATTCAACACAGAAGATTTATTGTATCTTAACAGGAACCTTGTTCTCTTGCCCTTTAACTCTCTCACCCCCTCATCCTCTCTACCCCTCTCTTCTCTCAGGCTGCTCTGAGCTGTGGCTGGCAGCCCCCAGTAGGGCCCTGCACCCAGGCCCTTTGCAATAAACCCCAAGTTCCAGACCTGGCTTCAGAGATCTCTCATCTCCATCCATCCTGACTGTCCTACAAGGAAGTATCCATTCCCTCCCACCCAGTTAAAGGCAGGTGCTGAACAGCCCCCAAGTTGCACAAAAGCACCCTCAGCAGTGCTGCGCTGCAATCCTCAAAAGCATTTTCCCTCTTGCATGTAACCAAGGCCTTGTGCTCAGGGCCAGTCCTGGCCAGGGATCCCAATGCAGAAGCCAACAAACCCCAAACCTTGCAGAGTCAGCCAAGAAATTGGGTTTTATTCCAGAAGCTCACAAACCTCAGAGGCTTCAAATTCTTCCCAGGGTTAAAAAATCAGCCCTGGCCTCAACATTTTGTGGCATGGCAAGTGAAGAGAGGATTTTCATGGCATTTTTTTTTTTTTGCACAGCCTCCTTAGAGGCTGTGAGTTTGCTGGTGCCCATCAGCATCTTGCACTGCACCCCTATTATAGCAGAAATTGCTGTGCAAGCCCAGCCATGTGCCACTGCTCTCAAAAGTATCAGGGTCAGGAAGAAAAGACAAAATTTACAGATGAGAGGTTTTTCTCTGCTCATGGCAGGCACAGAATTACATCTGCTTGAGGATTTCACAAGTAGAAACTACCCAACAGTTGCTTGGAATTGGAAAATAGGTACAATGCTAAAGGAAAAAATTCACTGAGATTCAGCAAAGAGCTCAGAGTCAATGATACCCTGGATGTTGCTGCCCTGGCTTTGTGTTTCCATTTGGCTGTACACACAACCATTTTTAATATCCTTAAAGCACAAATAACAATTAAAAATCACTTATTAGAAGGTGTTTTTTTCAAAACTGTGTTGGAACTTCTAAAGGCAGAAGGATAGAGTATCACCTGTCCTGGGAATAATATGCTGGGAGTGGCTGATAAAGATCATTCCAGTGACACAGCTAAAGACCAGGGAATACCACTGAGAAACTTCTGGTCTCCTTCAGATGCTCTTCCCACCCACCACACAAACACTTACAAACAGATTACAAAGATCAGGTTTGGGCTGCTCTGAAGACAACACCTGAAATAAGATCAAGGCCAAACACCCAGTATGAAGTTATGAGACAATAAAATAAATCAAAGGTTGCAGCTGAATCACTGAACTGTTACCAGCTGTGGAGCAAATACCTGTTACTGGGAGCAGCTGCTACTACCCTATAAAATTTTACATGTTTTGCACATTTCAGACCCCAAATCAGGGTTGACTATAGTTTTAAAGGCAGATACCCCATTAACAAACAATTACCACTCTTCTCCTGCTTTTACTAACACTGGCATTTTTCAAGCCAGTTGCAACTTGTGCAGGTAACTGTGTGAATTAAATACCACATTCTGAATTCTTTACTAACTTTCAACAAGGTAGCAATGTGTAAGTATAGCTATAGTAAGTGCTGATGAGATTTATAACTGGGTCCTGACTATAAATCATCTTTTTATCAACCCCAGAAACTTGTTATTGCTGTTTTCATCCTTCATTTTATAGGTCATATCTCCTCTCATCAGGAGGACCTAAATCAAGGTGTAGCTCTTACTTCATACCCCAAAATATAATACAGATTTTTCCCCAGGGAAAAGAAAAAATTAATGCAAATATTTAGGGATTCCAAGGAGTCCTTTTGAGGAAATATTTGCATTCATGGTAAAATTCCAAACCTCCACACAAAGAGCTTGACCCAGCCCTGGTGAAGCCAGTGACATTTGTCACAGCAAGAGGATGGAGCCAATCACCCTGGAAATGGATCAAGGACATGGCAAGGGTTGACAAACTGCTTCATCATTGGCTCTTAATTTAAGCTTAGACCTCCTTTACAAGGCAAGTGGGTGAGAACAGCAAAAAAAATCCATATCAATCACCACATCCACACAGTTCCCAACTCCTATTTATAGCTTTGCTTTGAAAATGAGGACAAAAATGCAAAGCACCATGCCAAAGGGGAACAGCCAGGATCCACAGGACTCTGAGCTGCAAGGCTGCTGCTTTATTTCAAGTGTGCTGTCCACCACACTCTGCACTGCTGCAAGTTCAGGCCTCATCAACATCCAACTCCTAACAAGATCTCAAAGGCATTTCCCTGAAGTTTCTCAGAGAGCAAAGAAAAAAGGGATTCAGTGGCTGAGATGCTTTAATGATGAAGAAGTTGTGGTCAAAAAACTCTCCTGTCTTTCTCCACTATCTGGACCTTTCTGCCTGGCACCTCCAGCAGCCTGGAGGTTTCCAGAGCTTTGTTCTTTGTTAAAGAGGCTCTATGAATCACTGTCTTGTTTTCGCTTCTCTTATTTGAAAATGCCTCTTAAAATTAACACACTAAGTTTTTACTGGTTTAAGTAACCATTACCAGCTATTGCAAAATGTCACATCCACAGGTAAATAATCACAGCTTTCCAACTTGGGCTTTGCAGCGCTCCAAATTCACCTTTTTGGACTGATTTTGTGCCATCACCCAACACACACCACAGACCAATCACAGTTTGCCCTTCAATCACTCAAGGAACTCAGGGCCTTGGGTCATTGCAGACCTTGTATTCCTTTTTATGTACCATAATTCCTATCAGATGCATTCAATATTAGAGCTTGGGCTCTTCACAGCCAACAAAGATCTGCAGGGCCTCTCAGGGTGACACAGAGAAGAGCCCTGAGCAATGTTGAGTCCTCAAATGGGATTTTTGGAGTGTCTTCTAGACTACAAATAATTTTACCTTGGCACCCAAAAACTGACTTGACAGAGAGCAAGCACACATATCAGGAAGCTTTGTGCATGACGTTCACACACAATGTTCACTTACATTTTTTACACTACAGGTCAAAGTCATTTGTAGTGTTAGAAGTGCACACACATCAGGAAGCTTTGTGGACTACACATGATGTTCACTTACATTTTTTACACTACAGGTCAGAGTCATTGTAGTGAGTAGTACACAAGTAGTGTTAGAAGTGGTGCTAATTCAGTTTAGAAATCAGGAATCTGAACATCACCCCACACATGCAGAGTGCTCTTGCATTCAGCTTTGCTCAACTCCTTTGTTAAAGGCACAGCACTGAATGATCAGAGCTCACAGAAATGCCGAAAAGGCTTTAAAATCGCACCTCTAGGTGCTCCTCTTTAATCTATGAATTTAGGGTCTCTTCAGCCCCTCTCCACTCCCATTGCACACAAAAAGGGAAGAGCAGTGTCCATAGCAAATTCTGTAAACTTTAATATTTCTGTAGATCTATCGATTCGCTTCAAATAAAAAATCCTTTCTGTGCCAATCACTCACCCATGCAAGTTAAGAATTGACATGAAAACCAAGCCGTTGTTTTCTAGCACTCCATAAACACTCAGGGAAGTTGCCAAGCGAGCCTCGGAGGGGTTGCGCGGGCAGGAGCTGCACCCTGCAGGCACCGCCAGGAACAGCGAGAACGGAGCCCGGCCCGCGCCGTGCCCAGCTCACCAGTGCCACCGTACGGCAGAGGGGTATGTTCAATAAATACACGCCAAATCACGCCGTTTGGGGTTTGACTCTGTCCAGAGAGCTTCCCGCCAACGCGGGCACGGTATTCTCAATTTCTATACTGCAGAAAAGCCAAGGCGTGGTGAAAACCCCTCCGAGAAAAGAGGGGAATTAAAATGCGATGTTTCACACTGCCTTGAACACTTGTTATTCAGTGAAATGGCTAAAAAACAAAGTAACTCACTGTGGTTGCTCATCCCTCTGATTTCCTGGTGCAGTGTTCCAGGCCCATTACTAATTTCTTCCCTCTGTCCAATGGCAGGAGCAGCCCCCAGCACAACACCCATTGCCAAAGCATATTAACCACGTCAAACAAAGTACATTCACTTCAAAGCCACACTGCAAATAAAGGAACACTTGCAGAATCTCACATACCACAACAAACAGGTCTATGTATTTAATGAGTAAATATATACAAGCAGAACCTCCACATGGTACCTGTCCTACCGAGCTGGAACATTCCTGGTTTCTGGGGAGGTGGTGAAAAAGAAAGCAGCTCAATAAGGAGATATAAAATACAAAGGTAGCACCATTAAAAGGACAGGGTTTGTTAGAGGGAAGAGTTTTCCTTTCATTAGATAGGAATACACACGAGTACAATGTACATCATTATTTCAGCACAATCCAGACTGAGTAAGAAAATTCAAGTGGCTTTAAGTGTCAAAGAACCCAAATCCACAGCTCAAGGACATTGAAAACTCCTGGAAGGTAGAACATAGAGGCTTGGTGTCTGAGTAACAGGGAGGGGTTTCATTCAGAACATTCAACCACTGCCCACCCCCCTGCAGAGCTGCCCCTGCCAGCTCACAGAACAGCTTTGAGTCCAACCCCCAGCACAGCTACAAGGTCCCTGCAGCTGGACACAAATTTCCTCTCCAGCCCCTCAGTTTCAGGGGCTGCTCCCACCCTTTGCTGAGCCTGCTTTGACCTGCCAGAAGTTCCAATTGCCCAGGTCTGGGTTTTTCCTTCATGTGAGCCACCTAAGAGCTGGCCTGTGGGGACACATTGCATCCCATACACCAGCAGCAAGGCTTGGCTGAACCCAGCTTATTGATTTATAACATGCTTTAACTCTCAAGATAATAAATAAGATAAAAGAGAGGTCAAGAAATTATGAAGGAGTTGACTCCACTAGTTCAAGTAAGGAGCTCATATTTTCTTTAGTGTTATGCTTCTGTTGTCTCCTACCACAAGGAGGAAAAACAAAGCAACCACTCTCTTGAAGTCCTTCACTAAGTTTAGGCTGCAAGCAATAAAAATTAGGAATCAAATGATTTCAACATTTGCTGCTGAAAAGAAAAAAAGATGATACCTTATGTGTCTATTACACTGTGGGCATGACACACAGGCTTTACATACATGTACATTTTGGCTACTGACACATCCAAGCAAATCTTCTGGAAAATAAAAGTTTGCTCTGACATTTATTCAGCCCTTTACCTTTCTTACTTGTTATAGAGTACAAAAATAAAACACAAAAAGACCCAACACAGCCAGCTCACTTTAGAAACCACAGCACTGGTTTGGGAAAGAAAATTTGCATTTTTAACTCTCTCATGTGTTCAAGCAGTCCCATAAAACAAATGGTTGTAGAAATCTCCAACTTATTTGGCAGGCCAGCACAGCTTCAGCTTATTCACCTACACCTTCTTCTTGGACAGGGAAGAGCAGAGGCTTCAGTTTACTCACCCAGGCCTTCTGCTTGAGTCCACCTTCCATTCCCAGGGCACAAGGAATGCTGCAATTTCACCCCTGCTCCAGGAGCAGAGCAGCACAGAGCCCTTAGGAACCTGGAGGAGAATGAAAGAAGGGTGGTGCTGCCCTAAAATAGCATGAGACACAGGTGTCCCAACAAGATCCAGGAAGCAAATAGGCAATTTGTTAAATGCAATCAGCCCCCCTTTTTATTTCACTCAAATGAAAGATTACACCCACCTGCCACAGCCATTGTGATTGCAAAGTTCATCCATGTGAGTTTTCTGAAGAACACTGAGCCACTGGAGTTACAGCAGCTAAGGAAATCCAGTGGCATCTGAAAGCCATCCCAAGAGATACAGCAGGAAATTCAAAGTAGAGCTAAACAGGACAGGAACGAGGAGAGAAAGCCAAGTGAAAATAAGTTGGTTTAAAGTCATGCAATTTCAATGGATTCTCCCAAAGCTTCTTTAGAAAGTGAGGATGAGAGATCTGTGTCCTACTAAAACAAGTTTATCTTTCCAAAGAAGTTACTTGCTCAGGTGCAGCATCCCAGGGCTCCCAGGACTATTTAATGATGCCATAATTGCTCTTCACAGTTTGCAATAAAGCCAGAAGGGGATGCACCACCAGGGCATGGTGGAGTGGCTGGAACACTACGGGGAATCTTTCCTGGAACAACTGCAGGTACAATTCCTTATCAACAATGATAGAAAAAAGGCTTGTTTGCTGGGTTTGGTTTTAATTTAAATTTTATATTGAGCTGCTTTTAATAGAGCTAGGCCTGTATAATGGGTTCCTCTTTAAAATAAAATTATAACAAATCAAATAATAAGTGTGTAGAGCTTTATGCCAAAACTCCATAAGGGGCTCAATTTAATCTTGTATGACAGAAAAACTTGAGCTCAGGAAGAAATAGAGCCATAAGAAGCCATGCAGTGGAGGAGTGCATTGAAAATGGACACAGCCTCTTCCTGGGGCAGTTGGTTGCATGTTTACCATCCCTTAAAATACCCACACATCGTTTTTTTACAAGTGTCTGACACTTTACAAGTGTCTGTCTCTCACTTGAAGTGAGAGATTTGTTGAGCTATAGGATAGGGATGGAGAGAGTTGGGTAACAAACAAACCAGAGAAATTGTAATGAAGAGGGAAATTAAGTGCAAATCTTTCTTAATAAATTAATCATAGTTTTGCTTTCTTTCATGATATTAAGCATTAATTTTGTTTGCTGCCTAGTATTTTGAAGGAAATCCAAGCTCTGGTATCCTTTTCCTATGACAGTGGTTCTATGGCCATAGTCTGTTAGTCCATGACAGCAATGAAATATTCATTTATCATCTTGGTGAGTGTGAGAATAGCAATTGTAATAATTACATGAAAAACATTCCAAACAATTGTCTGTTTGTCATTCAGTTTGAATGTGAATTCAAGGGAATATGGGGAACATTTCTGCTTTGCCACTTAATACAATCTTGTACCAATAAATTGTAAATCTGGATAAAGTTAACAGCCTTTTTGCCCAGGCCAAATCCCAAGTTTCTGATCATTTTACTTCTCTCTTTTGTGTCTTGCCAAAAAGATAAGAAACATGTTGGCACAAAAGGAAAATTATTGCTTGGACTGTTCTCCCAGTCTTGAATCTGTTTCCTATAAAAGCAGCTTGGACAGAAAACCTGAATTAAGTAAACAAGCAACATCAAAATAGCTTTAGAAATAAAATGGTAGAATATTATGGATTTTTTTTTTTATAATTACTTGCCAAATTTAAATTGTTAAGTGCAGATGGCAGATGAGTTCAAGGTGATGTGTGACATATAGTTTATATTCATTTAATCCCATATATATCTCACTGCTGGTGTGATCAGATCTCCACAATCACGTTATTGTTCACTCACCTCAGAGACATAATTAACACCAATTACTAATTTATTTTGCATTACGCTGAGGAATAATTAATAAACTAACAAAACCACTGTGCTCTCAGAGACATTCTGATGCACTCTGAGCTTGTAAGAGCACATGAAGTTTGTGATAAGCAATATCTGTGTTTTATTCTTCTTGCACATTGCAGATTATTTTGGTGTTCTTGGCTGAAAAGTATGTTTTGGTGACTTTTTTGGGGGGTGGGGAGAGGTTGTTTTGTTTTGGTTGTTTTTTGTGGTTGTTTTTTAGGGTTCTTTTGGGGTTTATTGTTTGTTTCTGGGGGGGTTTTTTGTTTGTTTGTTTGTTTTTTTGGTGTTTTTTGTTGTTTTGGATTTTTGTGGGTTTTTTGGTGTGATTTTTTTGTTGCTGTTGTTGTTTGGGGTTTTTTGGTATTTTTTTTCCTGGTTGTTTTTTGGGTGGTGTTATTGAAGGTTGGTTTGTTTGTTTGTTTGTTTGGGGTTTGTTTTTGGTTTTTAGGGTTTTTTTTTTTTTGTGGGTGTATTACAGAACAAGGTTTGCGGAGTAAATTAATCCCAAAGGCAGGTATTTTTCCCCTCACGAATCCCAGCCGGCCGTGGGGCCGCCCCTCAGGCAGGGTGGGGCCCCTCAGCCGGTGCCGTTACCAACCCTCCGGGACTGCTGAGGGCGCAGCCCGGTGCCGGTGTCCTCTTCTCGCTCCGAGTCCCCGTTCAAGCGGCTTTTCCTCAGATTCCAGCCCGAGGTGGCTCCATAGCCGCCTCAGGCGCTATGTCGGAGCTTTTTCTGCCGCTTTTCACCTCAGGATTCGGGAGAGGCGGAGCGGCGGCACTGGCGCGCTCTGCGCTGCCTGACCCTCCTCAGCCGCTGTAGCGCCCGTACGGAACCGAAAGCGGCGCGGCGGCGCCTCGGCCAATCCGCTCCGCTCTCACTGCGCGGCGCCGCTGCCCCCAGCCAATCGCGCGGCCGCCCTTTCCTGCCGGGGGCGCTATGGCGGCCGCCACGAGCTGCGGCCGCGCCGCGCTGGGCGCGCTGGCCCGGGATGGCGGCGGGGCCGCGGCGCGGTGGCGGCGGCTCCTGCCCCCGGGCCGGCCCGCCCTGCCCTGGCTGTGTGCCCGCGGCGCCGCGGCAGGGCCCAAACCCGGGCCCGGGAGGGCCGTGACGGTGGAGGTGGGCGGCAGGTGAGGGGTGTGGGGGCGGCACGGCCGAGCACTGGCCCCGCTGGAGAACAAGACTAACGTGAGGGAAAACTGATGCAAAATATGCGGGATGTGTGCAGGTTATCTGAGGTTATAACTGAGCTTATCCTCAGGCGGGACGTTCTTTGGTGTCGGGTCTTGGTGGGCTGCCAAGCAAGAAGGGAGCCCGCAGCAGTGGGATCAGCCCTGTCATGGCTGAGTCAGGGGCTGAGGAGCTCCAAGGATGTTATAAATGAAGACCTTGATGGATGTCCCGGTGTACATTGCCAATTTAGCAAAATATTCCATGCCACCAAGCTGATCAGAGGAATGGAGACCTTTCTGGTCAGGAAAGGCTGAGAGAATTGGGATTGTTCAGCCTGGAGAAGAAAAGCTTTGGGGTGATCTAATTGTGGCCTTCCAGGAGCTGAAGGGAGCTGCCTGGAAAGGTGCAGTGACAGGACAAGGGGGAACGGGTTAAAATTGTAAGGCAGTAAGTATAGGTGGGATATTAGGGGAAGAATGTTCCCTGTGAGATCCTGGCACAGAGAATCTCTGGCTGCCCCATCCCTGGATGTGTTTAAAGCCAGGTTGGATGGGGCTTGGAGCAACCTGGGGTACTGGAGGGGTGGAACTCAATAATGTTCAGGATCCTTTCCCACCCAAACCATCCTGTGACTCTACAGCTGAATTGTATTCATTGTAACAATAAAAATCACACCTACAGGTCATAAGGGCCTTGCCCAGGTGTTCCCCTGAGCATGTGAACGTTTTGCCTGGGATAACTTGTATAGAAATTACTGACTAGTCATAGTAGAGGGGCTGTGCTTGGGAAGGGATCAGCTCTGGATTTCTGTGTATAAATAATGGAAAATCAGGTTTGCTGGCCTTGTGCAGTAGCACCCAGCACACCCCTGGAATAAATAATCCATATTTTTATATATTGCTGTCAAGTGTGTCCTCATTGCCTTGTTGCTGTCCTTTCTCTGCCACAAAGGAGGGAATACTCTGCCGCTGTGCTGGGAAGTGTTCAATCAGCTCCCCTCAGCCTTGAGGGTGTTTTCCACTGACTAAACCCCAGCTGGAGCAGGTGATGCTTCACCTTTCTAATCCTTGGGATAGTTAAAAGGCTTTGCTTCAAGGTAAAGGAAGCAGGACACTTGAAATTTAAGTGGATTTGGTCACTTTTGCTCAAAGACTTTCAATTTTTATATCTAAGAGGATTTTTGTATCTCCTGTGAAGCACAGCCTTTATTCTGTGCAGCTGGGGCTACAGATGAATGCAGAAATTGCTGGGAAATGTGCATGAACTCACTATAAAATTGTGTAACAGGTTCTTTCTTTCCTTTAGAAAGATGGAGCTGTCTTCTGGCAAACTTGCCAAGTTTGCAGATGGATCTGCTGTTGTTCAGGTAAAAACAAAAAATAGCCGAAATTTGTGCAGCTTCAAAATTCCTGAATCTTGAAAGTCATTGGTTGGGCATCAGAGCCTGTGGGATATAGAGCTTCAAGTGGCAACTTCATCCCTAACAAAGGGACAGCTGTATTTTATAGGAAAAAATTAAGTCTGAAAAGCAAAAACAGGGCATGAGCTGTGGATTTATGTGGTGGCTTTCTGCAGAGTATAATTCTTAAGAATTACTGGTTTGTAAATAAATTTAGAACATTGGGAATTATTTTCTTTTCAGATAGCTTCAGTTTTTACCTATTTTTCTTAACCCAGCTAGGTGACACAGCAGTGATGGTCACAGCAGTCAGCAAAACCAGGCCCTCTCCTTCTCAGTTTATGCCATTAGTGGTAAGTGCTAATGATTAATTAAGTAAGTACAAAGTATTAAGTACTAAGAATTAGTTTTGTGCTAATCAATGATGAACTTAGCAGCCATAGTCCTTAAACAGTGGAGTTCAGGATGCTGGGGGGAGTGGGGAATGCAAAGAGTAGATGGCAGAGTCTGGACTTCAGAATTGCAGTTGATGATAAAATAAAATGATAAAAAGGATCCCTGTTGGGTCCCTTGTGAGGGTTTCTGTGGCTCTGCAGTAAATAATCAGTTGTCATTAATCATGAATTTGCTTTGGAAGGTTGACTACAGGCAGAAAGCTGCTGCAGCAGGAAGAATTCCTACAAACTATCTAAGAAGAGAGCTTGGTTCCACTGATAAGGAAATTCTTACAAGCAGAGTAATAGGTAGGCTGAAACCTTTTATCTACAATGTACTTTAAAAATGTTGTCATTTTCTTGTGAGTGTTTGAAAATACTATTTATAATGCTATTATAAATACCATTTATAATGCTGTCAGAAAACAAACATGTAATTTATTTATCAGTATGATTGAAATTTTAAGGTTATATATGTCATGCTAAATACATTTAATACATTTCTGGGTTCTCCACTATTCTTTCTTTTTGTTTTTAACCCCCATTTTGTCAGTTTCTTGTGGGGTCATTTCAGGACAAGCTGAATATTAATTGCTGAAACCCAAATTCTTATGAATTTTTATGAAAAGTTTGATTATGTCCTTTGCAGATCGCTCAATCAGACCTCTCTTCCCAGCAGGCTACTTTTATGATACACAGGTAGGTCACGCCACCTTCAAAATGGAAAACTTGGATATGGCCAAGGAAAATGTCATTATTCAGGCCCTGTTTTAAGAAAAATCATTTTTGTTAACATCAAGGAGGGGTTTGCTCTTCACAAACAAGTGTAATGTTGCTTTTTAGTCTGTAATATCCTTGTCTTTATTTATTATTACATCTTATTTTCTGAATTTTGTTGTCAAGGGGCAAGAACAAAATCAACATCTCCTCTGTACAACAGAGGAAAGATACTAATAGTAAATATTTTATATATGATGTGATACAATATTATCCATTAATAGGGCTTTATTGTCAGCTTTCTATTTTAAATACCTGAAAACATTTCCCTGTGAAATATAGACTTGTGTAGATACCTGGGGTTTTTTACTGTCCTTAGCTTTGTATTGACAGCTAATAAAAATGTATAGGTCAAAATGATTCATTGTCTTTTATCTTATGCCAGATCCTTTGTAATCTTTTAGCAGTAGATGGTGTCAATGATCCTGATATTCTGGCAATTAATGGAGGTAAGAAGGCTGTGAGAAATTGGTGCTTTGGTGGGATTTAATGAGATCAGGTTTTTTCCTAATCCAGATTTTTGTCTTCCTTTCAGCTTCTGCAGCACTTGCCTTGTCTGACATCCCCTGGAATGGTCCTATTGGTAAGTAAATATTCTTAAATGATGGGTGATTTTAATGGAATGGAAGATTTCCACAGATGGCACTTTGTTTTTTTTTAAGTAGAAGCTGAATCTAAACATTAAACTTCAAGCATTGGAAATAATTTTACCATGGATAAGATTATTGCAAGGGATTCTTTTTTCCTGGACTAAATGCACTTTTGAGAGGAAATACAATATGGAAATAGTGTACTATAGAGACCAATAAAGTAATTTTCTCTTAAGAGAACCATATTCATTGAAAAGCATTTTTTGGAAAATAACTGCTTGAGAATACTTTTCCTCAAGGAATTCAACAAGAGATTTATTTCCTTGTGAGTATTTTCTGGGAAGAGAAAAGATCTACCCAAGAACAAATATTGAACAACTTCAGCTGCCTTTTTTTTTTTTCCTAGAAAATATGTGCTGAAATAACAAAAAAACTCCCAGTACACTCACAGCATTGTGTGAAATACTGGCATTATTTTCCCTACCCAGTGATAATACTCAAAATAAAAACAGAATAGGTGATTTTGTCTTCTAGATTAGTTCTTAATATCCAGTCAACGTGCTGATATTTTTAAATTAGTCTGTAGCTTTAATTATTGTTATTAGCTGTGTAACTCTCAAAGTACAGTGATGCCTTAAAGAAGGTAATTATTATAATAATAAATGACTTTGTGGAGTTTCTTTGCAGGTGCAGTGAGGGTGGGGCTGGTGGATGGAGAGACTGTTATCAATCCAACTAGGAAAGAGATGGCCTCTAGTACTCTAAATTTAGTTGTTGCTGGAGCTGCACAAAATCAAGTTGGTAAGTGAATTGTTGTCTTTTGAAGGCTTGGAAATCTGTGCAGATGTTTTCCTTACCTTTGAAATGTGGATTTTTATACAACAGTGATAGGTAACTTTTTTTTTAAGTAGATTTCGTCATATTTATGCAGTTTAATGTTAGATTGCTCTTGAACAATGAAACAGGAATTCACTGAATTTTTAACTTTCCATTGCCAGTTATGTTGGAAGCAACTGCTGAGAACATCTTGCAGCAAGATTTCTGCCATGCCATCAAAGTGGGGGTGAAGCAGACCCAGCACATCATCCAGGGCATCCAGCAGCTGGTGAAGGAGCGGGGGGTGGTCAAGAGAACTGTCCAGAAATTATTTGTTGCTCCTGAAGAGATCGTGGAACTTGCAAAGAAGTAAGTTCAGAACAAGTAATGCAGATGTAGGAATGTTTGTGAGTCTGGTGCTTTCACCAGATTGGTATTTCACTAAATAATTTTCAAACATTTAGTCCTCAAAAAAAAAAAAAAAAAGAAAGAAAGAAAAAAAAACGCAAAACCTGATTATAGAAGTGTTTTTGTGTTTTTTAAGTTGTATTTTCAAAAATTTTTCCTTTTCTCCCTAAAGGCTTGCTTCTAACAAGATCTATGCAGTGTTCACAGATTCAAGCCATGATAAAGTAAGTAATGACTTTTGATATAATTATTTTTTGAGTTAATGTAATAATGAAACTGTAGGAGGATAGAGTTCTTTAAGCTTTTAGCTCAAGCTCTGTCCCTGGAGGTGTTCTAAGGAAACACTGGATGTGCCATGGCCTGGTTGACAATGTGGTGATCATAGGTTGGATTTGATGATTTCAGGGCCTTTTTCCAACCTCAGTGCTACTGTAATTTAAGCTTGTCTTCTTCCCTGCATCTATTTGTAATAATAATTAATTTTTCTCTAAGTTTTTAACCTGACCAGAATATTTGCTTGTATTATATGGAGGTGGAGACTCCCTTTTCCAAACGAGTCACATGGAAAGAAAGAGGAGAAGTTGGATGCAGGCCACTCCTGAAAGTTCTGGCTGGGCACAAGAGCAATGTTCTGCTTGGGAGAAATTCTCAGTCACTGGATTATCTCCCCAGGGAAGAGGTGGATTGCCCAGTGTGGGACATTTTTAGGATTCAGATGGGGAGGGTGCTGGGCCATCTTGTCTAGACTGCTCTTGCCAAGAAAAAGGTTGGACCACACAACCCTTGAGGTCCCTTCCAACCTCATTATTGATTTTTCAATTTGTGTGACCGTTCTGTTCCTTATTCCTTAAATTTTTGCAGATCTTTAAACCAAACAGCCCCAAACCTCAGTTGTTGTTCTGCCCTGTAGAGTTAACTGGTTGCAAATCCTCTGTTCTAGATTTCGAGAGATGAGGCAATCAACAAAAT
This sequence comes from Melospiza georgiana, assembly GCF_028018845.1. Classification (NCBI taxonomy): domain Eukaryota; kingdom Metazoa; phylum Chordata; class Aves; order Passeriformes; family Passerellidae; genus Melospiza; species Melospiza georgiana. The sequence goes on from NC_080432.1 coordinate 14,975,069, forward strand.
AAGGCTTGAAACAGAAGAACAGCTGAAAGGTATCACTTTTGTTAATATTTTAAGAATGCTTTAATGGAGGTAGCACTGCTTGGAGTTAGAGTATCTAACTCTTTGTTGAAAGCTATTTTAGTAAAAGTTCTATAAAATCAATTCCCAACAATTTCTTTTCTATACCCAGAAAAATTTCCGGAGGCTGAGCCTTACGAAATCATGGAATCTTTCAATGTGGTTTCAAAGGACATTTTTAGAAATCTTGTGCTAAATGAATATAGAAGGTGGGTGTGTCAAACTCCTACTGATAATATTTCTGTCAGCTTTTAATCAAAGACTGTGGTTGAACTGATCTCTTCATCTCTCTTTGTTACTTCAGGTGTGATGGGAGAGATTTGACTTCCCTCAGAGACATTAAATGTGAAGTGAACATGTTCAAAATGCTTCATGGATCAGCCTTGTTTCAGAGAGGTCAAACACAGGTAGTGTCACTTAAACATCAGAAATGATCAATGAACTATCAAAAGCTGGCAGATTAAATGCCAGGTTTCCTTTTTCTCTTCACATTTAAATAGCAAGAAGCAGAAGTGTGTGGGTTGGGAAGCACATTGGTGTGTAGGGCACTGCTAAATTGGGCACCTCATGAGAAATCTTTTAAAAGCAGCTTCATATGCAACCTGAGCCAAATAGGGAAATTTTACCCAAAAAATTGCAATAATGAGAGGATTTTTTTCTCTTCTTTGCCAAAAGTGTCAGCTGTTGGGTGGATTGAAGTAAGATCATATTTGAGATTTGGTCTTCTGTACTTTTATAGCTCCCTTTGCTAGAGGACTGTCAGCCATAGATCTGAGTTCTTATTGCACTGATTTAGGGTGGCAGTTCAGTGATTTACTCCTCAGTGTTGTCCCCTCTTATCCCACTAAAAATAACACCCACTGCAAGTCCATGTGGGAAACAGGCACAAACAACATTGTGCCTGCAGCTGGCCCTGTCTCTTACATCTTTCTTAGGGAGCAAACTGCTCTTGGCTCCTACTTAAGCAGCATTAAATTAATATTTTTAAATGGGATTGCTTGTAAGAATGTGTGGTCTTTGCAGACTAGGAGTAAGTTTGTGTGATAGAGAAAAAAGGTTCTACAAGTGGTAGCTGATGGCATCTCATGTGCTGCTGGACTTGTTCTTTTTGATTCTTCATAAACAGTAACATTTTTGAAGGCTGCAAGGCTTTAAGAGGGGTTTATATTTTACTTTAGCTCATTTTCATTTTAGGTTCTGTGTACAGTTACATTTGACTCTCTAGAGTCCAGTGTCAAGTCAGATGTTATCTCCACAGCAGTGAGGTATGTATGTCTTGGTGCTTTGGCAGTAGTAACAAGAGGATGAACATTTAATCATAAAATCCCCTTCAACTTCCACATAGTTACTTTTTTGGGACTGAAAAATGTGTAAAATTAGACTTTGAAGTGGACTGCTTTCCAGAGATCATGGCATGGGTTTGTGTTAGGGTGACATTAATTCCATAGCCCACATTTGAAACTGGAGAGTGTGACAAGTGACATCCAGTCTGGTTTATGTATTTAAAATATTTATGGAAAACTGAACTTGGGATGTAGCAAGCTGGTCCTTGTGCTTTGAACACTTCCTTGCTGAAGTGAAATTGGTTCCCTTAGAGCCACATTGCAGTGATGTCACCCCAGTGATTTCATCCCAGTGTGGGAGCTTTTACATTTTAATGTCTCAGCTTTACTGTAGTTAAATCTTTGTTCCCTGGAAGAGTTTGTAATATTCTCTAATTTTGGTAGCTGTGGGTGATCAGCAATGTATTGATTTGTTGGCTTTGGCTGGGTCCATTTGTAATTAGTTTGAATTACCTGTTATGTGTAACACATTTAGTTGCCCCTGTTTTGACATGATCTTGTTTTTAATTAATAGTGGAATTAAAGATAAAAACTTCATGCTGCATTATGAGGTGAGACTTCTCCTGTGTTACAACTTTCTGCATGATTGATAGAAGGGCTTCATGTCTTGCTTGTAAAGGTGCAGTTGATCACTTCCAAGGTCATAAATTAGCTCTAGATTTGCTAAAATGTATTTATGCTAATTCATGCATCAATTTATATGAGCAGAAGTGCTGGTTTCCTGAAAAGCAGCAGGTAATTTGTAAATTGCCAGTTTATACAGGCTTTTCATGCCATAACATTAGGTGAGCTCCTTCAGAACAGGTTCTTTCTGAAAGCAGGATTAACCTGTGCTATTATTTTTAGTAAGCTCTATTAATATGTTCAGCTGACATGGCACAGCAATAGTAAATAAATGCTTTTACATCTTGGATCTCTCTCAGCCTTTGGAGCTTGCCCAAAGTGTTTCCTACAGGCAACAGGCAGATCTTGTTCCATTATCTCTGACAGAAATAACATTTCTGCTAGGTGGTTTGACAAGTTCCTTTGGAGGAAGCTTCTTGTGTTCTCTCTTAGCTACCTTGCTACTGCTTTATTCTCTTTTGTGGAAATAAAACATTTACTAAACATTACCTAAACTGGTCCTGGTTTGCAAACCAAGTGACTGATAGAAGTCATGTGGTGGTTTGATTATTTTATTTTTAATGTATATTTACTTTGAGATGCACCAAAATTTTGAAGATGTTTTTGTCTAAGTGGATGTTTTAAAATGGAAAAGAAAAGCAGGTTAATTTTGTGTGTGCACGTTTTTTTGTTTCATAGTTTCCACCTTATGCAACCAATGAGATTGGCAAAGTTACTGTGATGAACAGGAGGGAGCTTGGACATGGTAAGTCCAGACTAGAGAAATGCCATGCTGAAAGTTCCAGTATTTTATCTGATTTTTATTTATGGATCACTTAGTGGTTATTTTGTTGGGTTTTTTTTAACAGGTGCACTGGCAGAACGAGCTTTGAAACCAGTTATACCCCAGGATTTCCCATTCACAATCAGAGTTACTTCTGAAGTCTTGGAATCCAATGGTATTAGGATTTTCTTGTTTCTAACCGAGGCTGGAGACTAAATTTGTTTGACAAACTTCATTTATAGGCATGCTAAATAATAGATTTCAGTTTAAATGTTCTTAAAACTATCACCTGAAATATTTTAAAATAAAAAGCACGTTCATGAAGAATGGAGCTTTCAAAATGGTATTTGGAGGCATTCTTATGCTACAGGATGAGGAAAATAGCTTGTATTGAGACCCATTTTTCAGTGTTTAATCCTGTTTTTTTCCTGTATTCCAACTCCAGGCTCCTCCTCAATGGCTTCTGCGTGCGGTGGAAGTTTAGCATTAATGGATGCAGGTACAAAATAAAGCACTCACAAGGATAAACCACATGTGATAATGTGCTGCAGGATCTGGACATGACCAAAGGCTTCTGAAATGTATTTTTGTGCCTCTCCTAGGAGTTCCAGTGTCAAATGCAGTGGCAGGTGTAGCCATAGGCCTGGTTACCAAGTGCAGTCAGGGCAAGGGGGACATTGAGGATTATCGCTTGCTGACAGACATCCTGGTGAGTGCTCTCACATCCTCCTCCTAAAATTGCTGCTGCTCACTGCTGGGAAATACCTCTTGTGGCTTCTTCGGGAACCTTCCACCCAGTCAGTTCCAGAACATCACTCCTTGTCATGGATGTATTTTATGAAAAATCACTTTGACAGGATTTTTCTCCTGAGATGCTGAGAGGCCTCAGAAATTAGATGTAAACCATGATTATCTGCTGCTGTGGATAAAAGGTGCATCTTTGATTGGCCTCATGTGGTTGTTTCTAATTAATGGTCAGTCATAGTCCAGCTGTCTCAGACTCTCTGATCAGTCACAAGATTTTATTATCATTCCAATTCTGTTCTATTCCTTTCAAGCCTTCTGATGAAACCCTTTCTTCTATTCTTTTAGTATAGTTTTAGTATATAATTTTCTTTTAGTATAATATAAAATAAAATAATAAATCAGCCTTTTGAAACATGGAGTCAAGATTCTCATCTCTTTGACCCATGCAAACACCACCAAAACTCCTGGAAAAATTTGTTTCATCTTTTGTTTCATCACCCAAATTTCTCCCTCATTTTGAAAAATTTGTATGATATGTCCAGTCATGTTTCTTACTTTTCATGTTTTTAGTTATTTAAGCATTCATCAGCTTTCTCCTTCCAATTAATTTTGTCTTTTCTCATGGTAGAAAAAGATGAATAATTTACTGAAAGACACTGCATATTGGGGGAGAATGAGCACTTGGGAGAGGGGCTGGGGAGGAAAATGTGCAGCCACTGGCAGCATAAGATTAGCTGTGGATGAGAAACTTGTCCACAAAAACTCTTGATTTCCAAGGAGAGAAAGGAACAGTTAATCCTGAACAGCAAAATAAAGCTGAAGAAAACTTGGAAGTCTCTCAAAAGTAATTCCTCTGTACTTTTGGCATAGTGGAGAAAATTACTCCAACTTGGTTTTGTCTGTGTGTGCTGGCAGGGAATTGAAGATTACTATGGAGATATGGATTTCAAGATGGCAGGCACCAATAAAGGGATAACTGCACTGCAGGTATTGTGAGCTGGAATTTTCCTCAAGTGAAACTCTGAGAGTATTAAAAGAGATTTTCTGACATGTTGATGGCACTTAATTCTTCTCATGTCAGGTTGATCTGAAGCTGCCAGGAATACCAATAAAAATTGTGGTGGAAGCTATTCAGCAAGCTACAGGTAGGTCTGTTCTTGCATTTACACCCATTTCATTATACTATAAATGGAATTAAGTTGTAGGAAACTAAACAATTAACTGTTCATTTTTTGTTCTCATTGTGAGAAAAACAAGCTCCTATCTTTATGAAATGGGTTTGGCTTCATCAGTAAGCTCTAAACCAACTTCAAAGTAACTTCAGCCATTGCATGATTGGGACTAACACACATTGCATGACTTTGTTGAAATTCAACAGGATAATGTTATAAAAATAACAGCAAACTTCCTCTCATTTCACATAAATTCAGCTATATTTACAAGTGAAACTTGCTGCCATCTGTATTCTGACGTGCAGCTAAAATATTCTTGAGGCACATGAGAAAGTGAAGCTATGTGGTTTATTAAGGATTTAATGAGTTGGAAAACTTTCAGCCTGACATTCTCCAGCTAGGCAGGAGACAGGTTTTGACAAGGAATGCTTTTCTACTGTATAACAAAAACTTAATGTATTTCTTTTAATCATATGTAAAATTACTGATTTTTTAAAATTATTATTCCCTCTAGCTGCAAAGAGGGAGATTCTACAAATTATGAACCAAACACTGGCAAAACCCAGACCTAACAGAAAAGAAAGTGGACCGGTTGTAGGTAATGTTATTGTGTGAATTCATAGCTTTTTAACAATATATTTCTGCTTAAAATGCCTTTTTTTAATGATTGATTGTTATATATATTTGCCTTTATCCTGTGGGCATAATTTGTGGAGGGATTGTGGTTATTTTTTGTTATTTTGAGGAGATTGCTATTGCCACATGGGGCAGCACTCCTATTTCAGTGTACACCAAAAAACAATTTAAGTGCAGTTATGTGAAGCTCTGACAAAATCAGAATGGATGTAGATGAGTGTATCAGTATGGCTTAAGGTAATTTACAGTCATCAGAGTTTATTCTGTGTCTTCATTAATTTCAGTTCTTGCCTGTAATTACATCCCTGTTCAGCAGATACCACAGGTAGCTGTAAGAGATGAAAAGCTCCAGGAATGTGCCCTTTTGTGTGATAGCTTTCAAGATGATTATATTTAGCACTTCAAAGGTTTTTAAATGTTCTTTCAGAAACCATCCACGTTCCATTATCAAAAAGATTAAGATTCGTTGGTCCTGGGGCTTACAACTTGAAAAAACTTCAAGCACAGACTGGTGAGACATTTTTGATTCCTGTGATGATTTATCCTCACGTGCTTCCCTTTGTTTCAGACTTGTATGTTGAGCTCTTTCAATGCTCAGTGCAAACTGGAAATGAAAAAATTCTGGTATCTGTAGAGTACAGGGAGATGCTCTGCTTTGGACCTGAAACCCTTAATGCTGTGGTGAACTTGATTAATGCTTCTCAGGGGATTGGGGTGGAGAAAAGGAGGAAAAATTTTATTTCCCTTTCCTAGAAGGGCCAAGAATTTTACCATTCTGGCTCCAAAACGCTTTCATTTCCCTTAGCTATTAATGCAAGTATTATTAAAATTCTCTGGGAAATTGATTCATAACCCTCAACATTTATTCAGGATTTTTTTTGCAGCCTTTAAAGGATTATAAAAATAATTTTATGTTCTTTTATGGCCTACAAGTTTATTGAGGTATTTGCAAGGAGGTGGGTTGTTCAATGCCTAAATTGAACAAGATTAAATAATGATAAAGAAGTTAATAATTAAGAATTAAATAATGTCAGAAGTCTGAGGTCTTAATGAGCGTGCAAAACCCTTCTGCTCTGAGCAAGTGTTTTCTGAGTGTGAATCTGTGCAGTGTGCCCTGACTGTGTCCCCAATCCCCTTTTCCAGGTGTGACTGTGAGCCAGCTGGATGAGGAGACCTATTCTGTGTTTGCCCCCACGCCAGGGGCGATGCACGAAGCCAGGGAGTTCATTGGGGAGATCTGCAAGGATGATGTGAGCTCACACTTCTGCCTTAGCTCCAGAGTTTGCTCTTTGTGCCTTCCTGTCTTACTGGTTTCTTTTTTTTTTTTTCTTTTACAGCAAGAAGTTAATTTGGAATTTGGGGCAATTTACACAGCCACAATTACTGAAATAAGGTATAAAAAGTGCTTGGGAGTTGAAATTAACTTATTTACATAGCTATTACATTTTATATAATATATATAATATATAGTATATTGTATATGATATACACTATACAATGTATTATATACAATATATTATATATATAGTATATATTATTTATATAATATTATGTATCATATATTAGGTATGTATACATACCTAATTATGATGTAAAATAATTTTTTTAAGAGTGCCATATTTATGCTGAGAATATTGGTACCTGTATAATTTCTGATATTTTATGATACTCTGGTGAAAATATTTTGTTTCCTGATAAAGCTGGGGTTTTTTGCTGTTTGTGTAGTTTTTAGAATGTCTCTAAATTATAAAAGTTTCACCTTTTTCATCTTTGAATCTGAAGGGGATGATAGGAATTTGCTTTCCACTTTTCATCACAATGTTTGTCTAGTAAAAATTACATTTTGGGTGGTACCTATTAGTGAAATACTGCCCTGAAATAAGAAATTCTCATCTATTTTCAGTTAAAGAAAAATGAGTGGATATGTTATGGTGGATAAAAGGTTTTTAAAAAGGGATGAGTAAAATTTGGTTTATGAGAAGTTTACAAGTTTTGCTTGCTTTGGGGACAATATGCAGAGTGAAATGTGGACTTTTCTTGATGCCCTTTGACATAACTGTGCTGTTCCTGCTGCAGGGATTCTGGAGTGATGGTAAAACTGTACCCAAACATGACCCCAGTATTGCTTCATAATTCACAGCTGGATCAAAGAAAGGTAAGCCATCCTTAAACAGGTACAAAATGGTCAATTAGATTTATTTTACCCAGTTAGCATGGCTGTAACACACTTACTGTTGTTCCACAGCCCATTTCCAGGTTAAAAGCTGATAATTAGCAGCACTTTTTTGTTGTAATTCTTTCTGCTACAAAGAATCAACTGTGTGACTGCTGCAGTTGTTTTTACAGCAAGTTCTTTGGCTCTGCAATACCCTTTTCCATTAATATTCAGAAACCTGTTGTTCCTTTGGTAGTGCTGAGCCCCTGTAGTGTAGCATGAAGAACCCCTGAATGAAGGGATTTTTATAACCAACTAATAATTTTATTTCTGTAAAATGCTGTGTTCTAGATTAAACACCCTAGTGCCCTGGGATTAGAAGTTGGACAAGAAATTCAGGTAATTATTTTTTAACATTAAAATGCTAAAAAAAGCACTGTTTATATTTTAAAATTTGAATTTTTTTCTAATTATTTATTTAGTGTTTATGAAGAAAATATTTTTCCATATTGGATTCCCTTTCTGTGCTAGTTAAAGGCCTGATCATTCAAGTTGTTTGTTTAATGTTATCCTCTTGCTATCTAGGTGCCAGAATATTTGATAGCAATATAGGCTAAAGGATGCTTATTTATTGCATTTCTAGCATCAAACTGATCAAAAATTTAATAAAAATTTCAACCCTATCCCCCATCTTTGAAGGAAAATGCTATTTCCAGCTCTTGAAGTTGCTCAATGTGAGATTGCTGTGCTCCCTTACCAGGTGAAATACTTTGGCCGTGATCCCACCGACGGCAGGATGAGGCTTTCCCGGAAAATCCTGCAGTCCCCAGCCAGCAGCAGCCTGAAAACCCTGACAGATAAAAACAGCATTGTCCTGGGAGGGGCTGTTCCACAGACTTCCACCTCATCCCAGTGACAGGTAAGGCCAGCAGGGCAGCTCAGCTGACTCAGGGCTGCACTGCCAGCTCTGCTAAGAATTCTGCCAGTCTGGGTTTGCAGTGAGTTGTAGCTGTAGGAAATTTGATATTATAAAATTGGTTCGAATGCCTTGACAGTCTCTGACAGTCTAAACAGCCCCCTCTGTCCAAAACAAACTTACTTGTTCATCTCCAACATCATTTTTCTCTACCTTTTAAAGAAAAACCCAAACAGGGTATTGGAAGAGAACAAAAAATAAGCTGCTTTCCTGATTAGAGAAGATTTCAATCAATTATGAAATGGCCAAAGCTCTTCCTTAAGGAAGTAGTTTTCCAGCATGTATTTGACTGTCAGAAGGCTCATGCCTCAACTTTCCCCAAAATTTCTGTGGGTTTTCTTGTTCTTGGAAAGCTGCTGGAACAGGAAGGTGTCTGATGTAAAAATCAGGAGCGGTTACACAGCAAGATTGGCACATGCACAGTGCACCAGTGGGAACTCAAGGCAATCTCTGGCAGCCTTCTAGGAATGACTGACAGCACTAAAAGAAGGGAAATTCACTGAAGAAATCTTGGTTTTAAGGAACATGTTTGAATCTCATACCTTGATATAATGAGTTGGTTACAAAGTGTTTTCTCTCTTTCAGGAAAAGAGGTGTGATAATTGGTGAAAATACAAGTGACCTTTGCTAGAACCTTCTCCAGAATCTGCAGGTGGATGAGAGTGAATCAGATTTATAAAATAGACACTATTTATGCTTAAAGTGATGTAGAACTTCAAAGCCTTCAAGTTGATTAAAAACTTGAAAATAAAACCAGGAACAAGCAATGCCTTCATCTTGTGTAGCAAGGCTGAGATGGGAATACAAGAACATGGAATTCTGTGGACTGAGAAGATATTTCAGTGCTAAAAATTATTCTTTTTTGAGTTATCCACTCAAAATAAAACTGTGAATATAAGAAGTAAGAGCTGAGTAACTCTTTTGTGGGAGAAAGAATTATCCTGTATGCTTGGCCAAAGTTTTAGTGGCTTTTCAGTGTACAAGAATGTTGAGCAAGACATAAAGACATAGAATAATCACCTCTAACATGATGGATGCTGGTTTAGATTAATTCATCACTTTCAAAATGTTCAGACCTGCTACAATATCTGAGCAGAACTTGGCTGTAACATCACCCCTTATCACCTGGGTTTATTAACATTCACTTTTAAAATGCATAATTAAAACATCAATATTAAAATACTTTCTTGGAATGAACAATTGATGTGATAAATCTTTCCTTAAAACACTCTCATTAGGAGTGTCTTAATCCTTCTATTAATTATGTTGCATCAGTGAGTTCACTGATCTCTTTTAGACTTCAAAACATTTCCCAGGGGCTCATGCGAATGACTTGTTTTTCTACTGTGAGGTACAGACTTTGAAAATCAAACAGGGTCCTTCTGATGTTCAACAATTTGTATGCAGGACTAATAAGAAAATCAACTGGCAGGTGGGCTCTGAACCACCTGAAAGAAAAAACAAAGCACTGGGGAGAGGAGAAGTGGGAATGTACAGTTAAAATTACTCCTTTTTTTATTCTAAGTTAAAGTATTAAAGAAGAACAAAATTGCTGGTATGCTGCTCTGTAGTTGTCTCTGTCTTTCATCATGTAAGACTGAAAAATTGAAACAAGTTTGGATAGATTGAAGAAAAGATTGCCAAGGAAATCTTTCCTCCTTTTTGAGGGCTGTGTCTTATTATTTCTTAGTAAGAATTCAGATGTCACTTCTTACTGTGACACTTGACTGATACATGCTTGTTACATATGAATAGTGCTAATAAAATTATGTAGGTCAGTGTTAAAGTCCCTGAGCAGAAACTCACATGTTGCCATTTCTAGTAACTCTTCCCAGAAATGGACCTCCCCAATCTGAGTGGTTTTCCAAGGTTTACCTGCCTTTATTGTACACTGATTTGTGAGGCTGTGTTGGGGAGCTGCTCTCAGTAAAGCAGCTCCTGGCCTTGTGTGTTTGGTGGATGATGATAAAGGAGCAGAATGGCTTTCATGTTGCTGTGGCAGAACCTGTACAGTCAGCCTGGCTTGGTGCATCTGGAAGCAGCTTCAGGCCCTGTGGGAAGGGGTGGGGAACAGCATTTTGGGAAGTGGCTGGGAGGAGCAGAAGGCTGCTCTCTCTTACCTGAGGAGTGAGCAGCTCCATGGAGCCAGGAGCTGAGCAAGTGCTGCTGCTCTGACCATTCCTGGAGGGAAGGACATCCCAGGCTGGAGGAGCTCGGCTCAGGTGGGAGCAGCCATGATCAGAAACCAGGTGGGTGCAGAGTGCTCCAGAGAACAAGCTCAGTCCTTTCACAGCTGGTGGTTTGTTGTGTTTGAAATAGTGATTTATTTCTTCTTTCTTACTGCTCAGCATAATTAGCTTCTGTAATGACTGATCTTAAATGGAGCCATTGAAAGGAATTGCCTTGGAGAGTGGAGCTGGGCAGGAGCAGCATTGCAGCAGCTCAGCAGGGCCAGAAATGCTTTTATTTGAAAAGTCTGAAGTTTTCATGCAAAGAGTCAGGAGCTGGGGTAGCCTTAAATGCCAGCAATAAACATTACAAGTGCTATCATAAAAGTATAAGAGCTGGCCTAATTGTACTTCTGGGGTTACCTGCCAGAGGCAATGATACAGTCTCTTAATTCCACTCCAAGAAATTTTAAGTGATTTAGGAACAAGTTGCCTGTCTTGCTTTGGAAATCAAAAAACGGAGTTCTCTGCTGCTCATGTAGTGACACTTGTGAGTTGCTCTTTGTACTGTCTGCCCTAATGAAATCCTTTCTTTGGTGAAGAACAGAATTCTCAACACTGATAACTTGCTGGGGCTAATGGGGAAGGATGAGCTGCTGGCAGGTGCAGCACCACCGTGGAAAACATTGCTTTGCTTTCTGTGTGTCCTAAGGAGCAGAGACTCTGCTGCTTTCCTGGTCTTAGCCTGCTTTAAATCCAGTATGTGACATTTGTTGGGACAAGTACTGTGTGTGTTGTCCAGGCCAAGCCCCCAGAATGGACTCACGGGTTGTGGGTACCAATGGCAGGGTCGTGCTGGGCTTCACAAACCCCCTGGATGCTGTTTTGGGTAAAGAGAAGCCCCAGATCTGAGTGGGTACAATCCCACCGTGTTCTGGAGTGATGTTTTTCTACAGAGGTAATCGAGTTCATGCCTAGAGAGATCATGGATTTACTTCACAGCTGAAGCATGAGAAATAGTTTTTCCTGCCAATTCTAATTCACATACTCCTTTCTGTAGCTATTCACTTCTAAGAATTTGCTCCAAAATACTCTGCTGCGGTTTCTTGTGTTTTATATATCCTGAGAAGTGCTGCATTTAATCATGAGTACAAGTCATGCTTTTATTTTTGTGCATTTGGTTTGAAGAGCCCAAAAGCACGCACAGAAGTCGTGCAGAGGGGAGAGAGAGTTCATGAGCAGCAGATGTCCTGAGGCAGAAATATGCTGTGGCCATTGGGGTTTGTGTTCCTTTTTGTGTGTTTGCTTTTTACTGAGCTTTCTCTAAGGTAGAAATACGCTCAGTTTGTAATACCTTGTGAGTAAAACACAGCAGGGAAGGCTTGTTTGGAACCTGACTGTAAACTGGCTCATGTGACTCTCACTCCAGGGTTTTGAAACCACTTAATATGGTCTTTTTATAGTTACTGACTCACTATTATCCATAATGATGCACACGGTGTGCTCCTATACAGCTAAATAGAAGTGTACAGGATAATTCTCAGAGGTGTTATCTTGTGTTTTCTTGGTGACTGAATCTTAGAGGCCTGCTACAATGAATATCAGAGCAAAAGCTGAGACTTGAATGTTACTTAGATGTTAAAGTTTTCTAAACCTGCCCAGAGAATGTTTGGATAAGTTGCAGATAGTTACTTTGAGTGGCAGAATTTGTTGGAAACACTTTCTTTCCCTTCCTCTGGAACCACATTTGAACCTGAGAGCAGAGAAATGCCAGTGGTGTGAATAGGAGCCCTACCGGTGTGACTGCTTTCACCGTGAGGCAAGAACCAGGAAAGTCTGGCTTTGTCTGGGAACGGGGCACACCCTGGCCTCAGGAGAACTTGTCCTCCCTCCTTCCTTCCCTTCAGAGCCTCAAAAATTGGGTTTGGAGACACAGTCGGGCGTCTCCTCATCCCCAGTTTCCCGCTGTTTCACACAGCTCTATTCCCTGAACACTTTTGAGTCCTTTTTCCCTATTCCTACACAAGCATAGAAATGTAATTATTTTTTTGTTTGTAGTACAGAGGAAACGTGTAGATGGTATTTAGTGTTGAAAACTTTATATACAGACTCCACGATGCTTGGCAAGTGGTCTGTCTTAAATTGTACGCTGTGTGTGAGGGTTAATTAAGCGCATTTCTCTCTTTTGTGAAGCTTTACCTTCAGTTTAGCTTTCGAGCCTTGTGTGGAGATATACAAAGCAGGCACAGACGGCGTGCTACAGTATGGCTGCTGCTGTAAGGAGATGCTGCTCACTAACCTTTCTGCCGTTTTGTGATGCAGGGGACACCTTTTCTTCTTAAAAATTGAAACTCTGTTTCAATTGCGTGTGCTGTTTCAATTTACCCTGGCCGGGGCGCGGAGCTCCCCCGTCGTTTTGTGTAGCGGCGGTGGGTGGCACTTGCTGTGGCATGAGGGGGGAAGGCGTGCGTTTCGTCAGCGGTGGCACCAGCTTGTAGACAGACTTTAAAACAAAAAAAAAAAATTAAAAAGAAAAAAGAAAATTACGTTTTTTCGGGGGAACATGTCAGCCCTTAAGACGCCTAAGGTGTGCAAAGACAGCCCTGCGCCCACACCCCGCTGCGGGTGAGGGCAGCCGCCATTTTGTCGCCCCCTCCCCGTTCCCGCCTCGGCGCCGTGAGGGAGCGCGCGCGGGCCCCGCCCGCGGCCCCGCCCCTGTGGCCGCCGTCCCGTCGGCGGCGCGGCGGCAGCGGGCGGCCGCCGTAGCCCCTGCGAGGGGAGCCCGTGCCCGGGCGGGGAGGAAGAGAAAGGCGGCCCGAGCCGGGTTACAAGATGGCGGCGGCGCTGTAGTAGCTGCTGAGGCGGAGCGGCGCCAGCGAGGCCCGGGCCGGGGCGCGGCGGCGCTGACTCGCCATGGGAAGCGGCGCGCTAAAGGCCCCGCGGTGCCCCTGAGCGGCCCGGCGGCCCCGCTTGCTCCCCGGCGCCCTCGCTCCATCGCCCCCGCGGAGGCGGAGCGGGCCCGGGGCTGCACCATGTCGGACACCCGCCGGCGGGTGAAGGTCTACACGCTCAACGAGGATCGGCAATGGGACGACAGGGGCACCGGGCACGTCTCCTCCAGCTACGTGGAGCGGCTGAAGGGGATGTCGCTGCTAGTGCGCGCCGAGTCGGACGGTGAGAGCGTGGCCGGGGCTGCCCAGGCCGCTTCCCCTCGCCCCACGCCCGGCTCCGGGCCCCGACCGCCGGGGCCGCCCCCCACCATCGCCGGGCTCGGCTGGTGGTGCCTTCCCTTGGGACACCCCAGAGGATTATTGTTGTTATTGTTATTATTTCCACTCTCCGTGCCTTCCCTTATCTTGCGGATCGTGTGAAGTTTCCTTACCACACAAGCCACAGCAGCGTTTGCTACCGTGGTCTTAAGACTTTCCCCCTCCCAGCTGATAGAATTTTGGAATATGCTGAGCTGGAAGGGACCCATCGGGATCATCAAAGTCCATCTCCTTGCCCTGCTTGGGGCTCCCAACAATCCCGCCGTGTCCCTGAAAGCGTTATCCAGGCTCTCCTGCAGCTCTGGTAGCCTCGGGACCATTCCCCGGGAGCCTGGGCAGTGCCCGACCCCCCTTTGGGGGAGAACCTTTCCCTGATATCCATCCTAAACCTCCCTGACCCAGCTCCACGCTGTTACCCAGCCAGCTGCAGCTCCTCGGCCCGAGCAGAGCTGAAGCCGTGACATGTGAGGACATTTTGTTCTCTTTCACAGCAATATCCTTTGCTTTGCTTTTCAGGTGCTCTTTTCCTCCCTTCCTTACCGCTGTGAAAAAAAAAAAAAAAAAAGTTATTTGTTTGTCGCTCTTTTTCTCCTCAGGAATTCCCTGCTTGTGTTCCAGTCGGGTGGCATCCCTTGTGTTTTATTGCACTTTAAAGTCACCTTAAAGGGTCTTTTTTAGAGGGGGGAGGTACGTGCTGCCCACTTTGTCAGCCGACAGGTGCTAATGTGCTAAATAAACCACCTAAGACTGGTATAAATTGCTCCGGAGCTGTTGCCAGGAGACATACACTGCTTGCATACACAAGATGAAGTCCCTGCGTTTATAGTAGCTGGGTGATTCACTTCTGAAGGGCAGCTGAAGGGAGTCAAAGCAAGTGGCCCACGTGGCTGCTCTGGACAAAAACATTTTTATGCTGGGCAGCACATTACCCGCTGGAATTTCTATAGTTGGCCTAAAATTCCATCAAAATAGCTGGTTCTTGCACCAGATTTCAGGAGAAAGGAGTGCTACAGTGGATTTTCTACTAAAATAAAGGAGAAAAATGTATTTTAGTAGGGATATTCCTGTTGAATTTTGTCTTACCTGGCTTATTTTAGGAAATTATATTTAAAGGAGGCGGTTCTTGTGGATTTTCTGTGAGATTTGGATTAAGCTGAGAGTCTGTTGGCTGGCACGTGGGCAGTGGTGTGAGATGTGTGGAGATGTTTGTTTTGTTGGATTCAGTAAATCTCTCTTCATACCTTTTTCAGGTTCACTACTGTTAGAATCGAAGATAAATCCAAATACTGCATATCAAAAACAGCAGGCAAGTATTATTGCTAGGCTTTACTATCTCTGGTTGCTGGTGCTGAGGAATTGTTTTGTGCTTGGAGTAATTGCATTTTTTCAGGAAAAAGGAAAAGCGGGAGGACATGCAGTTATTGAGGGTGGTTTTTATAGGTGAAAAAAATTTATAGGTGTTTTTTAGAGGTGAAAAAATTGCTGAGAAGCCTCTGGGTGCTGATCACTTTGCCTTCTAGAAATTATTGTGTGGGTCTTCTAGAAAAATACATTTTGGACTTTAGGCTTTGAAGATAATATGTGCAATTTGGAGAAATATTGAAATCATTACAGGAAGGATAGTTGGAAACGTGTATGTGTAACTTTTGTCTCCCATGCTAGGCCATCTGAAATAACTGCAAAATTAGAGAGGCAAAACTTTGACCAGCTCTGTTGAAGTGCATTTATTTATTTATTGAGTTCTTTTTCTGGAAATAACATGAAGGAATTTGTCTTTGTGGGACTCCTTTCTTTGTTGTTGCTGTTTAGTTTTTATTTTTAGCCCTGAAGGCTCCTGCTGTCCTGGGTAAGGCCACAAGCCATGGTGAGAGTTGCCTTTCCTAGGAGTAAACCTCCTGCAAGACAAAGTAAAACACTTGGGAGCTCTGTTAATAGGTTATTTTTGTTTCATCCACTGAAAAAAATCAGCTTACTGAATCTCTTCTGCTTTTATTGTTTTCCCTTTTTCAGCATGCATTTTTGATGTCTCTGCCTGCATTGTTCTCATGGGTTTTCTGGAGTTTTTTCTCTCTGCTCCTTTGTTCTACGGTAGAGTCTCTGTTCCTTCAGTGGCTGATACTTGTTTTTTATCCTTATGGTATCCAGGAGTGTTTCAGCTCTGTAGAAAAGTAATTTTGTTCTTCCTAAGTCACAGAGGCACACATCTTTGAGGGTTCTGTTATAGTGACAAGTTACAGTGTGAGAATGTGAGAAGGAGACTTTGTTATCTTGTGGACATGGGTTGGCTCCCTTTGGGTTAGGAGTGAGGTGGAGCTTTGGGCCAGCCTTTCCAGGGGCTGTTTGCTGTCTGTGGCTTCTACTCTTCACTGGTTAGGGGTTGGTGGCTGGAGGCTTTCCTTGGGGGGCCATGCTGAGCAAGGAGCTCTGCAGAGCTCCAGAAGCCAAGAGTCTTGAACTGCTTCCTGTTTACTGCAGGAAACCTATACATAGTGAAATATAAATGCAGATTTTGTTGCTGTAAAGTTTTAAAATGCTTCCCTTCACACCCTGCTTCCTGAAACCACAACTGGTTAATTGTAGGCCTTTTTTACTTAAATGGTAGCAGTTTTAAGTGACTTAGGTAACTTCTGTTACCATTTTTCTTGTGGAAAAGGTAGATCATAGTTTAGAAACAGTCAAGCTGAGGTTTATTTTGGCTGGCTTTATTTCTGATACTTACACTTTTGTGTTCATGTGGCAGAAGGCTTCACTGTTTGCTCCTTAAGGTTTGTACAACCTTGTGCAGCTTTTAGCTGACCCAGAGCATTGTTCTCGAGCTGATGGCCTTGGCTTTGGGGTGCTGATGGCCTTGGCTTTGGGGTGCTGATGGCCTTGGCTTTGGGGAGCTGATGGCCTTGGCTTTGGGGAGCTGATGGCCTTGGCTTTGGGGTGCTGATGGCCTTGGATCTGGGGAGCTGATGGCCTAGGATCTGGGGAGCTGACGGCCTTGGCTTTGGGGAGCTGATGGCCTTGGATCTGGGGAGCTGATGGCCTTGGCTTTGGGGTGCTGATGGCCTTGGCTTTGGGGAGCTGATGGCCTTGGCTTTGGGGAGCTGATGGCCTTGGCTTTGGGGAGCTGATGGCCTTGGCTTTGGGGAGCTGATGGCCTTGCATCTGGGGAGCTGATGGCCTTGGCTCTGGGGAGCTGATGGCCTTGGATTTGGGGAAGGCTGCAGGGTGGTGCAGCTGGATGGAAAAGAAGCATGCCCTGCCTGCACATCTGTCATGTAAATGACTTTACTGGACTCAGAGGGTGCTTAACTCTTCATTGTGGTTTGCATAACAGCGTCCTGTGAAGAAAGGAAACCAGCACTGATTTTTGGTGCTGTGCATCAGTCTGTGACTTCCAGTATTGCACTGTTAGTGCCAAGTCGTGCTGGAGCTGTTGACTAACCCCAAACAGGACAGGCCTGTTACCTCCTGCTCCAGTCCTGTTTGTGGTTCCTGGGGAGTTCATCCTGCCCAGGTGTTGGGCACTCTGTCATCACAACTTTCCCTTTCTCTAGGGAAATTCAGCTTGGATGGGTCAGACACGTGCCAAGCTGCTCAGCATACAATGTAAATTATCTCTAGTTAGATGAATGCAGAAACATGAGAGCCTGGAGAGCTTCAGGTCCCCCTGGATTTTGGGGCACAGGCTTTGGGAGTTACACACCTCTGCTGGACACCCCTGGTTAGCCAGAGGGCAGGCTCAGATGTGTTCTAGAGGCTCTGGCAGGAGTGCTTTTAAAGGTTCCACCACACCCATGTGATGTTTCAGCCTCTGCTTGAGGTTACTGTTCCTTGGCAGAGCTGGCAGGAGAGCCAGTCCGTGGCTGAAGAAATGGAGCTGCTGCAGAAATCCTTACAGGGAGTGCTGCCTTCTGCTGTTACCTTTGCTTGGGTGTGCTCTGTTTGCAGCTCTGAGATGGAGCTCGTGTGCAGATCCTGTTTTTGCCAGAGTTTCCATCACTGTGTGACCACAGAACTCTTTGCTCAAGGCAGACTGGGAGTTCCTGGTGGCCAGGATTTATCACATTTGCAGGGGTGCTGTTGAAGCCAGCCCCAGCAGTTGCCAGAGGGTTTCTTCACTCCTGGTTCATCCAGAGGCAGGTTGGATGTGTGACTGAGTCAGTTGAAACATGTCTTCCTGCTGGATTCGTTTCATCCCCACGTGTTCCCCACACTGCTCCTGGCATGGGGATGTGGTGCAGGAACATGGAGGGGTGGAGGAGCAGGCACTGTGCACACCAGCACTGGAGAAGGGTTTGAACAGCTCTCAGTTTCAGTTTTTGTTCAGAATTAATCTCTTTTGCCTTTATGGTACTTGAGTGAATTAAGGAACGTTGCTATTGCTCATGGATGGAGCAGCATGGCCTCTGAGCAGGTGGTGGAGCCTGGCCTGGAAGGTGTCTGTCTGTCTGTCTGTCTGCTCTTTGTAGGTTGTCTGAGGTCATGCAGGAAGTGTGTGCCAGATGAGTACATCTTATATTGGTTTTGGACAATTATTTTCTGTTGAAACCATCTTTCAGTCTTTCTGAATTATTTTTGGAAAAGCTTATATAACTTCTGCTTTGTGTGGGCAGTACAGATTGTAACAAGTACCATTCAGGAACTGGAGAATTTTCACAAATTTTTGACTGCAGTCCGTGGGTGCCTGGAGTCATTTTAAGTTACTGCATTAATTCTCTTACTTGAATCATCCTGGGCTATGGAATAGGGCTGCTGAGTGTGTGTGTCCTTCTTTGTTCAGTGGAGCACCTCTGAGGCTCAGCTTACCTGCAGTGCATTGATTTTGAGTGTCAGGACATCAGCACTTGCACAGAATGTTTCAAGGTAAACATTTCAGATTTGGAATTCTGTAGCAGCCTTCAAATTGTACTTAAGAATTATTGTTTTATTAATCTCTGAACAAGAACCAGATCAGGGAGCTGATGAAGCTTTTCAATGCATGCAGTTGACAATTATTATTTTTCCCTTGAAGCCCAGTTGAGTTGTTGCCTGTGAAATGGCACAAGGTAAATACAGAGATCCAGAGGTCCTGGGCTGGAGATGAGGGGGGACAGCTGGGAATGAAAACCATGTCAGCTCCAAGAGCTTGGACCAGCTGTGAGTGGAGCCTGACAGCAGAGAGCCTCCCTATTAGTATTTCTCTGTAGGAGAAAAGTGCAAGTGTAATATAGGACACTGTAATACAAATAAACAATTCACAACAGTGCTGAAACCACAGTGAACTCTGTTCACTCATTGAATCCTGTTCTATCCACAACAGGGAAACTTTTTCTCTAAAGAAATGTGTAAAAATTAGTAAGAAAGGAAAAAATTGTCTGTGCAAATTCCATTGTCTTTAGTGTGCCCTGTTATTATTTTGGGAGAAGGAAATGGATCTATTGGTAGGCATTTGTCAACGGTGATGTTATTCTTAACTTTATTTTCAAAGAAAAAAAAGGGCAAAGCCAAAACCCCCAAGATACAACTCCCCATGGGTATTGAGAAATTAGGATTGCTGTAGAAATGAAGAGTTAATGCTGTATCAGTGCTGCTGATGTTCACTGATGTTCCAGTGGTAGCTGTGGCAGCTGGGAGTTGTTTGTTGAGACAGATGTGTGTTCTCCAAATAGCTGCTGATGGAGAGGGAACCTGCTGTCCCATGCCAGCAGTCCTTCCCAGATGTCAGACCCCTCACAGCTGGAAGTACAGGAGTGTTCCCTGACCTGTGTAAGCCCAGATAATGCCTTTACAAACTTACTGCCCCTGAAGCTTCCTAAGGAATATCATCAGGTGTTTCTTTGGGTTTCCTTACTGAGCTTAAAGATGCCACTCTTAATATTTTGTGTTCACTAAAAGTGGTCTAAAGACTTAACCAGCCTTGATGAGTTGTGTGGTGAATATTGAATGTTGTAAATGTGGGAATTAATAACCTTACTGACCATTAAGCAAAAGCTTGCTAGTGTTTAAAAAACACTTCAATATTTAAAAATATGTGGTAACTGTGGAAGTCAGACTTGGAATGTTGAACAGTTTTCTGGAGTTCATCAAATATTCTGGATAGTTAGCAGAGAGCTGCTCGGTTTGGATATTTTTATATGAAGATGAGTTTGCTGTAGGATGGGGAACTGTTCTCTAGAACAGAGTTCATTCCATGCCAGCAGCTGGTGCAGTGCTGTGGTTGGGTTTAGGGTGACAGTGACACTGACAGCACAGGGATGCTGTAGTTGGTGCTGAGCAGGGCTTCCCTTCAGGCAAGGACTGGTGAGTTCCCCGTGCTCTGGCTCTGAGGAGCTGCCCAGGGAGCTGTGAGGGACCTGGCCAGGACAGCTGAGCTGGCCAGAGGGATGTTCCATACTGGGATAACAGGGATAAACTGGGGGGTGGCCAGGAGGGGTCAATCACTGCTCAGGTGGTGCTGAGCATCGCTTACCTGTCAGGGTTTATTCCTTTCTTCCCCTTCCTCTTTTTGCTGTAACTATTACAATAGCTCATTATATTTGACTTTATTTCATTTTTGAAACAGTTCTTACCTCAAAAACAGAACTTTCACCTTGTCCTGATTCTCCTTCCCATCCCAGTGGTGGGAGGAAGTGAATGAGCAGCTCTGTGGGACTTCCTTGGCAGCTGGGTTAAACCACAACCAGTCTGTATTGCCTTGAATAAATATTCAACTGAATATATGAAGTTGAAGTACAGACTTGCATTCCTTACAAGACAGCAGCAAGTGTCCTAATAAAGCCTCTGCCAAAACCATTTTAGCCTGTTCAGAAATTCCATCAAAACTTCCAGGTCTGCTGTGCAAGTGCACAAATGGAATTGATGGAGACAATAGTAACAGAAGGAAAACCTGGCTCAAATGTCAATAACTGGCAAGATGGTTGTAACTTCAGTAAGAACCTGGGAGTTTTGTATTATTTGGGCTGTAAGGCTTTTAATTCAGAAAGGAATATTTGAACGTTAACTAGGCATTATGTCTCACTTAGATATAAACACTTTCTGAGGGAAAAACTGAAATCTTGGAGGATTTGTTTTAATCTTACTGAATATGAAAACACTTAACTTGTTATATTGTAGGTTTGCTTAATCTAGTGTGTGCATTCCCATTTCAAGGCTGTTGTCTCAAAAAATGTATCTTGCAGAAAAATGCCATCATAAGTGACTTGGATATGAAAAATAGTATCTTTAAATGTGTTTTGTCTTAGGTAGTGGTCATAAAATAACAAGAAAGAAAGTTCATGTATGGCAGAATGGGTTAGATAATATTTTAGCGTTTTATTGGTTTTTTGACAAATGTAACTTTAAATTTATTTCTTTTGTAGACATTGGCTTTAAAGGAGTAGAGGTTAATATGTACTGCAGACCTGTTTCAGAAACAATTTATTAACTTTCTTGGTTTTATCTCAAACAGGACACCCTGATTGTTTGGTCAGAAGCAGAGAACTATGATTTAGCACTGAGTTTCCAAGAAAAAGCTGGCTGTGATGAAATTTGGGAAAAAATTTGCCAGGTACAGTAAATTGAAACATGCTGTTTTTCCAGGTGTTTTAGTGTCTCTGTGACTTGATGTATTTGTGCATCCTTTTCAAACCTGCTTGTAAAGCAAGCAAATATTTGTTCTTTTCTGTGCAAGGTCTTAAATTGCCCCTGCTTAGAGCACCAGTTGTTATTCTCATGATTGAATGTCAGGCCTTGGTAAAATCCCTGTAATGGTGAGACTCAGGTGGTCGGTGTTCTGGGGCCATTGGTGTGATTGTGTTTATTAGAAAGGGACTGCCAGAGTTCCAGGCTTTAATTGTCCTTCTCCCAGCTGGCCTCAGGTAGAGGAAGAAGCAGCTTGTTGGGGTGCTGTGGAACTGCAAATGTGCTGTAAGAACCAGAGAGCTCAGATCCCACTGCAGCTGGGATATGTTGTTACTTTGGTTCCTGACCTGCTCATTTTTGGGATCACACAGTAACTGTGTGCACTCTTCCCTCAGGTTCAGGGTAAGGATCCTTCAGTGGAAGTCACACAGGACCTGATAGAGTCAGAAGAGGAACACATCGAGGAGATGCCTGAAACCAGTCCTCTGATTGACCTTCCTACTTGTGAACTCAACAAACTTGAAGAGATTGCTGACCTAGTTACCTCTGTTCTTTCCTCACCCATCCGCAGGGAAAAGCTGGCCCTGGCCTTGGAGAACGAGGGCTACATTAAAAAACTGCTGCAGCTTTTCCAAGTCTGTGAGAATTTAGAGAACACCGAAGGTTTGCATCATTTGTACGAAATTATTCGAGGGATTTTGTTCCTCAACAAAGCAACTCTGTTTGAGGTGATGTTCTCTGACGAGTGCATCATGGATGTGGTTGGATGCCTGGAGTATGATCCTTCTTTGGCTCAGCCAAAACGGCACAGGGAGTTCTTGACCAAAACAGCAAAATTTAAGGAGGTTATTCCTATTACAGACTCTGAACTCAGGCAAAAAATCCACCAGACTTACAGGGTACAGTATATTCAGGACATCATCCTCCCGACACCATCTGTTTTTGAAGAGAATTTTCTTTCTACCCTCACTTCCTTTATTTTCTTCAACAAAGTTGAGATTGTCAGTATGTTGCAGGTAAGTGGTTCTTCATATGGTCTGGATGGATTGTTTGTAGATACCTGTAGCTGTAGTTTCAAAATGGATTGCAGTTAATCACACACATCATTTGCACAATATTTTGAATGTTTGCCCTGCTCTCTGATACCTTTGATTTTGTATTTTGAAGAGGTACATTTCAGGTGAGTATAATAATATTTTTAATGGGTTGTAAAGCTGAAGATTTTTCTCCTTGATTCCCAAGCAATATACAATTTTTGGTCAAGTTTGTGTAGGTATTTAGAGAACAGGAAACTTGTTGTATTCTGTATTAGGGACATTGTGCTGGTTTTGTGACAAATTCTGGATCTGTGATTCTAAAGAGCATGTTCAGAACCATTCCTGTTGCACTGCTGTTTCATCATGGTACTAATTTCATATGTTCCTGTTGTCTTAAAGATTAGGTAACTGGTTGCTGGGGGTTTTTTTCATACAGATATCCAGAAGTATTAATTAATAAATAACCTAGCTGTTACTTAATGGAAAACTGTCCTGCACACTTTGTAGGCAGAAGAGGCTCCAAGGTGGTTGGGACCCTGGAAGGAGCCTCAGTGAAGAGCTGGGTGAATTCATGGCATTTTGGGGTTTTCAGTTGCTGCTGTGTTGTGCAAACTCATGGGTACCCAGGTGGCTTTGTTCTGTTTATCTGTGTCCAAAAATGGTCCATTTGTGTAGGGTACATCACATACTCACCCCATACTCTTGTGGAGAGGCTCTGTGAAACACCGAGAGTTGAGGAAAAGAGGAAGGGGGTAAAAATGGTGGAGAGAAAGGGGCACTGGACATCCATAACATCCATATTGAATATGTTAAAGAGTTCAGATATGGGTGAAATACGGTAAAGTGTTCAATAAAGGACTGGAAAATAAAACAGTAATTCCAGAGAATTTCATGAGTATGCTATTTGGCTTCTTTCTACTATTTTTGTGGCTTAATAGCAGAAAGAAACAAAAAATTAAATCTCTTGCGAAATTATTAACTTTGTGTTAAAGATTTTCCTTTAAATTCTTTTGCATATATTTTCAAAAACTAAAAATAAATTCAGTATTATGCTCCTGACACCACAGTCCTGTTTGCATTTAGAGATTTTTAAGTATAGAGTTTTTTTTTTTCATTGGGGCTCTGTAGTACTGAATATTTAATTGTGCAGCAACAGAGAACTCAGATTTGCTGTTACCTGGAGTACTCCTTGCAGAAGGTTCTGAAATTCTCTGACAGTTCCTTGCTGGGTTTGCCATCATAGATGGAGTATGTGCACCCAGGTTTGCCTGCTGATTCTGTAGCCTGTGAATGAGATGTGTGGTGATTTACAGATAATGCTGACCCTTGAGAATTACAGGTTGAGAAGAAGCACACATGGAAAAGATGTTACAGCACACTTGAGGAAAATTCCCACTTGAGGAAAATTCCCACTTGAGCTCGTGGGGACCTGAGGTCCAGGAGTGCTTTCACAGGCCTGTGGTGCAAATCAGCTTGTTGGGCACAAGAACTCCAAATCTCCTTTGGGTTTGGGAAACACATGGGACATCCTGTTACCCTAAATACACTGGCAATGCTCCCTGGAGGAGGCAGTTTAGAGGAGCAGCAGCAGATTGGGTTTGCCAGGCAGCAAAGCTCCTTTGTAAGTGCCACAGAGCACCAGAGCCCAGTGCTGCTGCTGGGGCTGCCATGTGGGAAAGGAACCTCCATCCTTCCATCCATCCATCCCCTGCTTCAGGACACAGCAGCCCTAGACAGGCAGGACATGTTTCTGTGCTCAGCTAGCACAGTAGGGATTTCCTGCTCTATCTGCTGTTGATTGTAGTGTGCTTTGGGGTTTTTTTTGTACCAGGCTTAATTAAGCTGTTTAAGCCAGCAAAGCTTAAAATAAACTACTAAATCTGTGTATGTTGCACTCCCTGTGATGTTGATTCCAGGTATCATTTGTTTGTAAAGCACTTCTATCCCCACATTTGAAAATTGTCAGGAAAAGAGTTTTTTTGCCAGTTTTTGGTTGGCATTGCTGTAACTGTAAAAATTCTGTATTGTTACTGTAATAAAGCAGACAGATTTTAGTGACAGCACACAGCAAAATAGAGAGGTAAGCACACTCTGTGTTATGCAATGTAAAGTTCATGTATATGTTTTGGAATGCTGCTGTTCTGTTCATTTTTGTTCAATGCACGAGTTTGAGTTGAAGTGATTCAGTGATGCAAAATTTTGTACAGCTGTAGCATGTTACTGTTTGCTGTCAGATTTATATTGTCTTTATAAGGTAACAGAAACATTTGAATTTGAGAGAACTCCAACACTATTTTCAATGTGAAAGGACAGAAAGTGTCTGAACCCTTCAGAGATGCTGATGTTCACCCTGGGTTTTGAGTACCTCTTGATCTTTTGGGGTAACTGAAATGCTTTGCAAGAAGTGAGGTGTTCCTGCATATGCTGAAATATCTCTTGGTAACAGAGGATGTGAATGTGAAAACCCAGTAATAGTCCATAAAGTTTCCCAGCTTGGCAAAGCAGAGCATGTGGGAGAGGTTGTTTTATTGTCAGTAAGGTACTGGGGACATGGCTGCAAAGCTGTCCCTTGGCTGTCCCTTTGTAGTTGCAGTTTTAGGGACCATCACTGAGCTCAGCTTCACCTGGCTCTGCTCTCCTGGAGCTGCTGCTCAGAGGGAATGCTGAAACAGTGCCCTGGGAGAGATCCCACTGGATGTGTGCTCTGGCATTTGTCTCTTTGGGATGAATTGGATGGAGAGCTGGACTTTCTGCAGAGTTGACTCCTGTAGGGGTGGAAGTTGTTTCCCAGAGGCTCTGTGTAAGGTGTGTTCCTTTTGTGTGTTACACAGGAAGACGAGAAGTTTTTATCAGAAGTTTTTGCACAATTGACAGACGAAGCTACAGACGATGACAAACGGTGTGAACTGGTGAGTGCCAGCCCTTGTGCTGCCTCCAGGGCTCTGGGTCAGAGGGAAACTCTCCTGCAGTCCCTGAGGGATTTCTGTACACAAACTCTGCCCCAAAATGTGACTGTTTGGTCCTTTCAGAGAGTTTTCTGACCCAAATGCTCGAATTCCCTTTCCCTGTGTGACAGGTGAACTTCTTCAAGGAATTCTGCGCCTTTTCTCAGACGTTACAACCTCAGAACAGAGATGCATTTTTCAAAACTTTGGCAAAGTTGGGAATTCTTCCAGCTCTTGAAATTGTTATGGTGAGTGAAACTTCAAGCTGATTTTAAGCAAGTAGAAGAGCTGCAGCCACTGAGGCAGTTTTGGCTCTGCTGAGCCCCTCAGTGTCAGTTTTGTTCTCTTGGGAGTGGGAGTTGATTGGAGCATTCCCAGTACAGAGGCTGCCCCAGCTCTGAGATACCTGACCTGGCTGCTCTGAGCATTTTCACTCTGTGATCAGCACAGTCCCTGGGACAAGGGGGTGTAAAAACTGGCAGAGGCTCTTTGTGCAGCTGGATTGTTGTTGTGGTTGTTGCTGGCCCAGGGCCAAAGAAGTATTTTTAGATAATCTTGAACTGTTGGCTGGTTCCTCCCAAAAGATCCCATAATCCTGTCGTTAGCAGATTAATCTGTCCTAATCAGCAGTGGGAAAACAGAATTTCTTTCACTCCTGTGGTTGGAGCAGCTGTTGCTGCCTGAACATTGCAGTTCATTTTGCTGGTTTATTGTTGTTTTTCTGTAACCCTATTACTGTGCTTCTCATAGAAACTCTGGTAATGAGATGTTCCCAAAACTTAAAACTACCTATTACTTTCAGCTTTACTTGATAATAAATACCAGCTTAATTTTTTCTTGCTAATCAGTTTTTCTCTCTATTAGGGAATGGATGATCTGCAAGTTAGATCTGCTGCTACAGATATATTTTCTTATCTAGTAGAATTTAGCCCATCCATGGTCCGAGAATTTGTGATGCAAGAGGCCCAGCAGAGTGATGATGTAAGTCCCAGTGGTTTGCAGTTTGTTGAGTCTTTGGGCAAGGAGGAAACAAATAAAACAGCAAAACAAACCTCTAGAAGTACAGGAAAAAGTAGGTTTAATATACAGACATCTCTGAGCATGTTGCTGTTGTATGGGTTTACAGTTTTGGAACTCTGGCTAACAAGAGTTGTAAGTGTGGAGGGTTGTGCTTGCCAGAATTTCTGTATCCAAATGCAACTCTTAATTCTTCAGTTTAATTTAAAATTGTCTTCAAAAAATTACAGAGACTATGGAAATGAATTTCCACTCTTGAAACTGTGTCTAACTTGGGTGGTGTGTGTGTTTGGGATTTTTCTGCAGGACATCCTCCTCATCAACGTGGTGATTGAGCAGATGATCTGTGACACAGACCCAGAGCTGGGGGGAGCTGTGCAGTTAATGGGGCTGCTGAGAACTCTGATTGACCCAGAGAACATGCTGGCCACAGCCAATGTAAGGAGGTGTGGGGGTACAGATGCTGCACTGTCTCAGCAGAGCTGAAAACCTGACATTCTCTGTGTTTGCCCTGATACTGAATTCAAACAAGCCAGAAATAAGCTTAATGGTTCCATTTTGGGCCATTGGGCAGGTGTTTCCTAACAAAAGTTTTGTCAAGCTTTTTGAGTTGATGTTTTTTTAGTAGATATTTGCATGGTGGGGATCTTTTGGTGATGGTGAGCTTGGTTAGTTCTCCCAAAATGCAAAAACTGATCTTTCTTGAACACAGTCCTGCAGGCCCAACAGGTATACAGGCAGACCTGAAGGAGCTAGAATTTTGTATGGACTGTTTCCTGTGTTACTGTTATTTCTTATTTAAAAGCCTGTGTATAAATCCCAGTGTTTAATAGAGTTATTTTTGTTTTAGAAAACAGAAAAGAGTGAATTTCTCAATTTCTTCTACAACCATTGTATGCACGTTCTCACTGCTCCACTTCTGGCCAATACATCAGAGGATAAATGTGAAAAAGGTACTGAATATTTCCATTTTCTTTTTCTTCCTTTCAGGCCTGTAGTGTTTGGCAGTGACTGACAGTGCTGGTCCTTGCTGCACTTCCTTGATGTTAATCATGCTAATGTACAATTGTTAATTGTATTTAAAAATACTTCCTGTAGAGCAGAGAGTGTCTGTAATTAAAATGCAGTGTCTGTAAATTAGACTGCACTCATTTTAATGCAGTATTTGAAAAATTTAGGATTGGTGCTTTTATTCTATATCATATTCCTAAGGTTTAGGTTATACATTTTCACCTAGATGGATTTAAAACTAAGATAAATTAAATAGAGAAGTCTCACCTGGCTGCATTCCTGCTGTGTGTTTATGTCCCTGTAGCTCACAAACATTTGATCTGATGAAAAATCTGACTACTTGGTAGAATTGATTGTTTGTTTATTCACATCTTTTAAATCTTGACAGTGCTTTGAAAACCTTTTTCTGATTTTTTTTGTTTTCTCTTTATCAGATGCAGTAGTTGGATCCACTAAGAGTAATACAATTTGTCCTGGTAAGTCTGAATTTACTTTGAGTTTTGAAACTTGCCTTGTGTGCTGTGTATGGTACTCTATTAGAAAAAAAAGTTAGGCATGCCCATATTTTATTTCTTTTAATACTTTTTACTGAAGAAAAAAGTGTGTTTGATTCACTTGAAATAACTGGCAGCTGAAGGAACATTTTCATCTGTTTTTAAGTTAGTGGGATTTTCTTTTCCTAGACAACCTTGCTACTGAAAGTTGAAATTGTTCCTTTTTCTTGCAGATAATTACCAAACAGCACAACTACTTGCCTTAATTTTGGAGCTGCTTACTTTCTGTGTGGAACACCACACATATCACATCAAGAATTACATTATGAACAAAGATTTGCTAAGAAGAGTGCTGGTATTGATGAATTCAAAACACACATTTCTGGCCTTGTGTGAGTATGGAGCTCTTGTGATTTCCTTCCTCCAGGCATGGTGGGGCTATGTTGAAGGTGTTCAGTGTACACTTGGGGTTTGTGTTAATGGGTGTGGGTGAGATTGCAATGCTCTGGGTTTGGGGGCCTGTGATGGTGTTCACAGGGGTCCCAGGATGAGGGAAGAGATGAGAATCTTGGCTCCATGTTTCAAAAGGCTGATTTATTATTTTATGATATATATTATATTAAAAGTAAATGATATATTAAAACTATACTAAAAGAAAGGATTTCATCAGAAGGCTTGCA
Organism: Melospiza georgiana; assembly: GCF_028018845.1. Taxonomy (NCBI): domain Eukaryota; kingdom Metazoa; phylum Chordata; class Aves; order Passeriformes; family Passerellidae; genus Melospiza; species Melospiza georgiana. Next base: position 15,003,753 of record NC_080432.1, read on the forward strand.
GGGAATAGAAAGGAATGGAATGATAATAGAATCTTGTGACTGACTGAGACAGTCTGAGACAGCTGGACTGTGTTTGGCCATTAATTAAAAACAACCACATGAGACCAATCACAGATGCACCTGTTGCATTCCACAGCAGCAGACAACCATTGTTTACATTTTGTTTCTGAGGCCTCTCAGCTTCTCAGGAGAAAAAATCCTAAGGAAAGGATTTTTCACAAAATGTGTCCATGACTGGGGCCTATCTTCCTCTGGGTAACATGAGGGGTTTCAGTTCTTTCCACAAGGCATGTGGTTGTTAACTCCTTGAATTTTCTTCCCCCAGGTGCTCTTCGCTTTATGAGGAGGATAATTGGGCTGAAGGATGAATTCTACAACCGTTACATCACCAAGGGAAACCTCTTTGAGCCCGTGATCAACGCCCTGCTGGACAACGGCACTCGCTACAACCTGCTCAACTCTGCTGTCATCGAGCTCTTCGAGTTCATCCGCGTGGTGAGTGCAGCTGCAGCCCTCACAGGGGCACCCTTGGGAAACCAGGACTTGCAGCAGCTCCTGGGCCACTGCCTTCATGGGTGCGAGGCTTTGCTGGCAATCTTCGTGGTCTGTGAAAGTGAAGGGTGGTTTTTAGTTGTAGGATATGGTAGCTGCTGTCTTTTCCAGCAAGAAGAACATTAGGAATTGTAGGGTTTGCCTGATAGGGTAAGAGACTGACTAAAAGGTTCCTGGTCTCGCATGGGCTGCTGTAGATGCTGAGGACTGGAGAGAGCTGGAGCCTGTGGGGAGGACAGGGCACAGCTCTCCTACATAAAACATCTTTGTTTAACTGAAATGTCACAATTACAGTTGGGACACTGCTGGGTCCATTGTCTCTTTCTATGGGGAGCCTTATAATTATTTCTCAATCTCATCTATTTATTAAGGGTAAATCTGATTTCATGCTTCACATTTGTATAATGTTGTACAATAATGCTTTGGCTCTGGGCAAGAAATCAGTTACTTTCCAAGGTAAACTCAAAAGCTTTCTGAACTTCTGCTTGTGCCCATTTGAGGCTGAAGCCCTGTTTTGTTCTTCTGCAGGAAGATATTAAGTCCCTTATTGCACATATAGTTGAAAACTTCTATAATGCACTTGAATCTATTGAGTATGTTCAGACCTTCAAGGGACTAAAGACAAAATACGAGCAGGAAAAGGATCGACAAAGCCAGAAGCTGAACAGGTAGGTCTCAGTTTCTGTGTCCTGAGCCTGGCAGGGGCTGCTGCTCTGCTCCTTGCTTTTTCCTTTCCCAGAGGGCAGCAGGAGCTGGGACTGGGGTTGGGGTTCATTCTTGGTGAAAACTTCTTGGACTAGAGGAAAGCCCCATCTGCCTTTCCTTGTGGCCAAGAGTAGCAGAGCTGATGTTGGCCAGTGGAATGAATGTTATGGTCAGAAAACTCTAGAGTATTGGAATAATTAACACCAGAGAGTTTCTAGAGAAGAGAGAGGACTCTCTAAGAGAAGAGCAAGATGTTGCTCTGTCACTCTAATTTGGGATTCAGTCAGGCTCATCATCAGCTGGGGTGTTGGTGAGTCTGGGGTGAGGGCAGAACCAGAGCTGGAGCTGCATTGCCCTCTCAAAATGCGCTGAGTTCCCTCTGAAGCTCTGGAGGCATTTCTGAAGCCTGAAGCAGCAGCCAAGCTGGGATCCCTGTGTGTCTCTTACAGTGTCCCATCCATATTGCGTAGCAATAGATTCCGCAGGGATGCCAGAGCCTTGGAGGAGGATGAAGAAATGTGGTTCAATGAAGATGAAGAGGAAGAAGGCGAAGCTGTTGTACCTCCAGTTGAGAAGTCAAAACAGGAGGATGATTTTCCAGATAGCTATGAGAAATTTATGGAAACTAAAAAAGGTATTTACTGTGTTTGAGCTTGTTGGCACTGGAAGTGCTCCATGGCAGTATCACCCACACTCACCCGTGGTTGTGCTCTGTACCTCGAGCAGCAGCACAGGGTGTTCCATGTAATTGAGTCTTGACATCCCAATGTGTCTTCACAAGCCAGTTTAGGATTAAATAAGGAGTTTAAATGGTATCCAAAAGCAGGACTCTGAATGTGCCTGTGTGCTCCAGGTGAGCCACGTCCCCGTGCCCTCAGCATCCAGGCCCTGCTCAGTTTGCTGCTGGTGGGCTCAGGATGGGCTTGGTTGGGGAACTGAGAATTGCAGCAGAATTGGAACCAAAATCCCTGCTGGCTGTCTCCTGCGATTGCACTGTGATGTGGATTGTACTCCTTGGTGTGCAGCTGATACCTAAGTGTGACAATGTTTGTCCCTCAGCTAAGGAGAGTGAAGACAAAGAGAATCTTCCAAAAAGGACTTCAGCTGGGGGATTCAAATTCACTTTTTCCCACTCAGCCAGCGCAGCCAACGGTGCGAACGGTGCAAACAGCAAATCCGTGGCAGCTCAGACATCACCAGCCAGCTCCAACGGCTCCTCCTCCAAGAGCACGGCCCTGAGCCCGGCAGTGCCAGCCCCCAAGGTGGGAGAACTCTGTGGGGAACAGCTGCACCTCCCTGGGGGGATGAATTCACCCTGAGCCCTGCAGTGAATCCCTCACTGCTCCGGGGAGGCTCAGTGGGGCTGGACTCTGTTGGTGCAGTCTCATCCCACACCCTCTGCATTTCACTGTTTTTTGCTTTTTGTTGCTGCTCACTTGCTGCTCTGTGTATCTGATGTACACAGGAAATTGGGGTTTTTGGGAGCTCTGTTAGTGCCTCTGTTAGTGGCTGGGGAATTGCCCAGTGCTTTAGAGGAGGCAAATGCAGTGAGTGAGCCCTGGGTGGTGCCTGACTGAGCTGGGCATTATTGGAATCCTCAGCCACGGAGCTCCTGAGCACTGCAGGACAGTGCAGCAGGGAGTGATTGCCCACCCTAAGGCTGAGCACAAAGGGATGTCAGCCTGCACACTGGAGTTTGTGTCTGTCCCACTGGGCTGAAAGTGGTCTTTAAACAATTACCAATCCAGACCCAGAGCAGTGAGGAAGCTCCAGCACATTTTGCAGTTTGAGTTTCAAACCCATTTTCCAGACAAATGAGACTTGGAATGCCAAAGGCTGGAGTGCCCTGGATGGGTTGGCTGGAGGTTTTGTTCAAAATTTGCACCTTTCTAGGTACTTCTTCAATATAAAAACTTCCTTTTTCCTTTTCTAATTGGCAGGGAAGTCTAGTTGGGCTAGTGGATTATCCTGATGATGAAGATGATGATGAAGAGGAGGAGACATCTCCAAGGAAAAGACCTCGTCTGGGTTCATAAAAGAAACCAAAACTTTGGAATAAGAACTTTTATTATGGGGTTTCAAATGCTGCAACTGTTTTAAGAGCTAAAAAAAATCTGAATCAGAAAGCTTTCTCCCATGAGTACATAAGATAATACAAGGAGTAGCAAAAGAAACTCGGTGTATCAGCTAGAAAGGGTTAGTTCTGTAAACACAAATCTTCCAAGGAACTTAATGTCTTTCTAGAAAGTAAGGAGTCTGCCATTCAGGCTGTCAAAAAAAAAGAAAAATTAAAAAAAAAAAGGTGGGTTAGTATTCTCAGAACCTGGATGATGGCTTCTCAGCAAGGAAAGTCTCAGGTGTCGGGAGGGAAAGGGGGAGGGAAAGGTATGGTAACACTTTTTAAAAAATATTGCAGGGTTTCCCCATTGTTTAACAGAACTAGGAAAAAAAATTGAAGCTTAAATTTTGAACCCAGTAATCTTAATTTTGTAATGGTGCTGTCAGTTGTGTTCTTTTAGCAATGCCTCTTTTAAAAAAATTTTAAGGGAAAACTAACTCTGTTTGCATAAGAACAATCCATATTTTGGGACCATTTATTACCAACTAAACTGCATTTCTCATGATTGGAGGGAGGGACGCTGCAGTTATAGTGCATGTTGAGTTGTTTAAAACAGTTCAAAGAAGTTTTAATTTGTATTTTCCAAGAGGAGAGAATGGAAGCTGGATTCAAAACGGAAGGTTTTGCTTGTTTTGTCAGTGAGACATCCAGAAATATCCATGGCAAGGAGCAGAGGCTTCCCAAGGCTCTGCAGGAGCTGCTTGTGTCATGGTGAGGCTGCACCCAGCACATCCCTCAGCTTGGGCAGGGCCTGAATTCCAACGTGCTCCACGTGTCCCAAGGGCTGTCCTCTTGGAGCAGCTGTTCCTCTGTTTGGGAGCTGCATGCTTGAGGTGGGAATAACAAACACTCCCAGGTTTTTCAGTGATGGACTGAGCAGCATTTAACACCAAAGCAGTTTGGACCAAGACAGGATTATTGCCAGGAGAACGCCTTGAGGGCTTGGAGATGGAATCCACAAGCAGCACCTGAACCCGGGGTGGTACAAAAGCTGCTTTTTTAAAACACAAAAGCACATTCCACATAGGTGAGTGAACTGTGACAGGAATAGGGGAGTTCATGGCAAGGTGACAGAGGCAAACAGTCCAGGTTTTATTTTCAAGAGCAGCACATGAACTGTAAATATTTTAATGTTAGTTTGCCCATATGTGATCTGAGATCATGACTGAGTGAGAGGAGATTTCCCAGCGACTGTGTCAGAGATGTTCAAGATGGAACCAGCTGCAATCCACCACATAGATCACTTGTAATACGTGTTATGGGTCCATTTCTCCTGGAATAGTTTAAACTGAAGCAGTTTCTCTGTTTTGGAGATTTTTGTAGTTAGTTTTAATTTTAGCTCTTGTTTGGAAAAGATGGGCTGTCTGTGTAGATATGAAGTATAGTTTTTTCCATAAAACAGAAGTTTATTTTGTATTAAAGATACCACTGTACTTGTTTTACACCATTTGTATACATGTGGTGATATTAATGCTGAACTGTAAAATTCAGGAATTAAAATGTGACCCTGTAATTCCATAATTATTGCTTTTGTTTGGTTTGTTACACATGGTAAGTGAACTCAGACTTCTCAATGTGGCTGTTGTAGGATATTGTTTAAGGTTTCAGCAGTAACTTCATACCACTGGATGGAATCCCAAAGGGAATGGGTGAGCTCTTCCCAAGGTGTGAGCAAGACACAGGTGCTCTGATGGACCTGGGGACAGTGGAGTTGTCCCCAGAGAGCTCCAGGACTTTGAGGGAGCAGCCATCAGCTCCAGAGCCAAGGAAGTGTTTGCTGGTACAGAAGCTGCTGCACCATCCTCGTGTGCTCACTCTGGAGCTGCTTTGCTTCCCAGTGTGTTCTGTCTCCAGCAGTAAAGAAGATTCCCAGGCCATGAGAGCAGCAGGCACCTGGGATGTGCCTTCACTCACCTGAGGGGCAGAAGAGGCATCACCTGGAGCGTGGACCCCGTTCCTGACTCTCTTCAGAGCCTCCCAAGCCGAGTTCTCCCCAGGACTCCCCGGGAGTGTCGGTCCTTGCTCTGCTCCTCACGGCACCAGCACTGCTGCAGCACAGCAGGAGCTTTAACAACACTCACACAAACAGGAGCTGGCCTCACAGCAGAACCAAGAATGGCATGGATTTTTACAGTTCCTAGGAAAGGACTGACTGTAGTGGCAGCAGCTATCCCGTTAAACACCAGCCTGCACTCCCAGGAGAAGGTGAGACCCAGCTCTCTCTGCCTCTTCCCTGGGGCTGTCACCCCTCGGTGCTGGCTCCATCTGCCCTCGTGGGCACCACGTTTGTTCTCCTCTCTGGGCCCTTCCACTGCCACTTCTGGGGAAAGAACAGAACATCTGCCAACCTGTACCAGTTATAAATGATATTTTAATAAAAACTCCATGAAACTGGAAGGGGTGGGTTTGTCTCTTTGCTGGGAGTAGCTGTGGCCTGTCATGGCCAAGGGTGACCTCTCCTGGCTTCTTTTTGAGCCTGTGAAAGCCAAACCAGTGAAGGACTTAAAAAGAATATCGCTGCTCTGGCAGTGAATTGCTGAGAACAGTCCCAGCTTTGCACTAAAGCAGCTCCTTTTATTTAAAGTTGCATTTATTGCAAACTGGGACCTGGGAAACTGCCCCCAAAGCCTGTAAAGCTCTATAACCTGGAGTTAATTTGTGAATGTACTGACCCCCAAGGTACCTTGGTTTTCTCACAAATGAGGTGGTCGAGGGTGCACTTCCTTGTGAAACCAGACTTTATTTCACTGCACAGCTGAGAAAGAGCCATTTGTTTATAATGGGCTAATGAAAGGAACCTCCTTCTGCACTGCTGACATGACAAAGTTCCAATGTTGAGCTCGGAGCTGTTGCCACAGGAATTCCTTTCCCATCTCTCCTGTGGTGGCTCAGGGCTGGAGCAGGGCTGTGCTCTGCAGTGCTGGCACAGCCTTGGACAGTCAGGGAGTTTCCAGCACTCTGGAAAACGAGTGTTCATGGTGTGGTTCAGTGGCATTTGCAATAGGGTACTGAGCTGCTTGTCTGAGAGTTCTATAAATCCCAGGGAAAGATTGGAAATCCCTTCACTTACTGATAATTTACTCTAAAACCTCCCTGTGTTCTTGGGGTCAGCAATGAGCTCTTAAAACTACCGCTTATTAATGACTTCTTCTTTTAGCTTCTCTGCAAGCATCTTCCTCTTCTGGAGCAGCCTCTGCTTCTCTTCTGATATTTCCTAAAATCAGAGTGAAAACAGCACTGCAATGAGAACCAGCAGCCCCACCATGGATCAGAGGGCTGCATGGGGCTCCTCCACCACCCTGCCCTCTCCCACGGCCCTGATCTGAGTTTTGGGAGCCCCAAGTTCAGCTCCTGCTCAGCAATTGTCCTGAAGGCTCCCCAGGCACCTTCTGAGCATAATAAAATGCACAGCAACTCTGAAAAATATTTGAGGCAACAGAAAGACTTTGGACTTTAGTTCATGCCCTTAACCACTTGCTCTGTAAAGGAGAGTAGTGATTTTGGATTAGAAACAGAGTAGTTACTACATTGTTTTGTAATGTAAGAGGGGTTTAAGGTCTCCTAGTATTTTCCTCTGTTTTCAGAGAGCTTTCAAGCATTTGCAAAAGAAAATCCTTGAGATTTGAGGAGCCCAAACAGTAGGTCAGGGGCTTGGAGCAAACTGGCATTTTATCCATTCATGAACTGAAGTTAATCAGGAGGGTTTGATGGTGCTGAAGCCAACCAATGCCAACTCCACCACTAAAACTTCTGCAAAACCAGTAAGTTGGAAATATTTCCCCCTTATTCTTTGTAACCCATTCCACTCTTCAGCAGCAGCATCACACCTGCACTGAAAGCCTGTGGGTTTATATGAAAGAGCTTCACCTCTTTGGGAGGGGATTCCTCCTCTCTCTGATCACTGCTGGGTGCTGGTGCATTATTTTTTGAGTCTTTCTTCGTAGCCAGCAGCAGGTCTCGTTTTTTCTTTAGGTAATCCTCACGTTGCTTCAGCTGCTGCTTTTCAGTTTCTGATAAATCCTGGGGGGAAAATTTTCAAATTTTGAAAGTAATTATTTTGTATCAGTGTATTTTGTATCAGCAAGAAGAGCACATTTACATCCTATATATTTCCAAAATTACCAGGTGAAAACAAATCCAAGTTGAAGCTTCTAATCAGAGCTGTCTCCTAAGAAATTACCAAAGGACTGAATGCTGAATTCTACTCTGAAACCAGAAATCATGAGCTGAATTTGTGCTATTAAACTGTGAATAACATGAAAGTGTTTACATATTTGTTAAAAAAAAATAACCCAAATCCAACTGATTGCAATAACAGAAGTTCTGTATTTAAATATAATACTATTTTAAATATATATTTTACATGTAATCCTCTCTTTTAGCATTCTAGTTCTATGTTTGGCTTTTTTTAAAATTTGTTTTTAACTTACAGGTCCTTTCACCCCAGCTTTTTGCACTGTGTTCTCTGAACATTTCCCAGCAGAACTTTTCTTAGTGTCTTCTTTCCCCTTGGTACAAGAGGGCTGGGGTAAGTTTTCAGTTCCTTTTTGTACTGGGCAAACTGGTTTGGGGTCTTCTTTTGTAGATTTATGAGATCCCTCTATGTAATTTTACACAGAAAACAATTAGAAAGAATAGATATACATGAGGTAAAAATAATCAATCAGAGCAGAACATCATGGAATAGTAAAACATGCCATGTTGGAAGGCATTCCTGCAGGGCAAATACACTTTACTCACAGCCTTATCCAGCCAAGTTGTTAAAATCTTGATCCAAGTGGACTCTTGAATCATTTAAAACCAGCCTCACGTTGCCCACTCAGCACTGCACTCCCCCCAAAGTTACCTAATGGGCATTTTGGACTTTCCTCAGCTCCCTCAGTGGATTCCTTAGCTGTTACAGCTTCTCTTGAATCTCCTGGAAATTGGTGGGTAACATCTGGAGCTTTGTGTTTAGCACGTGCCTGGAATTAGAAAACAAAGCCAAGAGTTACATTTTCTGCACTGCACCCCAGGTACTGAACTGGCCACACAAAGCAATCTCCCACAAGAACTTCCAATTAAAACTGAGTTGTTTACAGACAATCCAGCCCTTCCCTCAGAACTGTCCGTGCTCTTGATTAACCATGACATTCATTAAAATATGAAATTTTGTGTTGAAACATTCTTTTAACAAAAACCATATCACTGAACACTGTCACCTTCTCTGGCCAGGTGAACTTGACTGGGGGCTCTGCAATCTGACTTTTTTATCAAGAATATTGCTGTTCTTGGTGGGCTATAGAGATCTGGATAACACCTGCCTGTTTTTCCAGTCAATGGGGGGTTTATTGCCATGATTCCACAAGTTGGACACTCCCCGTTTCTATTCAGTTTCCTTTCTCTGTGGTTTAGTCTGATGGACACCCAGGGATGGTCTCTGGAGAGGGTTTCTGGGTGCTGCTGATTAGTTCTCTCTTGTGAACATTTAATGAATAACTGCACTGTCTATCAAGGGATCCTGAAGGGAACTCCTGTGGGATTAGGAGTGCTGCCATCTGCAAGCAGCTTACACTTTGAAGGCTCTTTGATCCTGACAATATCAGCAATTCAGCTGCTCCCTGGATCTGCAAGGATTTCAGGGTTCAGGTGCTGAGCAGGGATTGTAATGCTTGTGGGATATTGCATTGATGGAAGGGATCTGGGACAGCCAGGACAGAATATCAGGGCATTCCTTAACCATCCCCATAACTCACACACAAAGGTAAGGCACTCACCTCTTCAGTCCTCTTTCTCTCTTGCTCTATTTCATATTCTTCCTTAGATTTTCTGTAACAATAAACATGAGGAAACACTCAAAACTCATTTAGTGGTAGTGATTTTCAGGGAAATTTAACACTGCTTCAATATTTGAGGACTATCAAAGCAAGTACAAGGTAATGTGAATTTGTCAGTATCCAGAATATTTCCATGACTTAAGCCTTAATAGAAATAAAGAATTGGGATAAACAAACAAGAGCCCACTGTCCTCAACTATCTTTGTGCTAAAATAATTGTGTAAGAATTTCCAGGATTTATCTATCCCTTTTGCTAATTTAAAGACAGGAAGGGAAGTATTCCCAGAATCCAGAGGGAAAACAGCATTATCTAAAATAAGCTGGATGGTTATATCAGATAATGGTTATACATGGTATTTATATTATATATATATATTGTTATATATATTGGTGTATATATATAATGGTTATATATATTATATTAGATAATGGTTATATATATTATATATTAATCTGCTATTGTTTGTTTCTGTGAACTGGGAGTGGAGTAGAATCTGCAGAATTTGTACCACACCTCTCAGATCACAGCCACAGTTCTCCCTCACCATTTCAATATTCCTGAGCACACCCACTGCCCAGCACCACCCATTTTTCCCTCTGGATGTTGACAAAAATATTCCTGTTGTCTCTAAGATGAAGGCAGTTTGCTGGAAAGGGCTGGAAGAGTTAGGTCCTACAGACCTGTATTTTAAAACAACAAAGTGGGACTGATTGATTTCTTACCTTAGAACCTCCCTGAGTATTTTCATTTCTTCCTGTTCAATTTCACTGAATACATCAGAACCCTCTGTCAAACACTCAGGCACTACACCTGGAAGAAAACAAGGTTTATGCATTATTCTGAGGAAAATTATTTTGTGCTCCAGTTGGCTGATAAGAAAATTTTAAAAAACCCAAACAAAAGAAAATCATATTCACAAAACCAAAGCCATGTGAACTGTTTCCACAAAGATCCTAGAGGAAAATATCCTAAATCCTGTTAGGAAAAAGGCAAAGATTTCTGGCAATGAAAGTTTTGGCATCAAAAGTTAAGCCAAGCTCTGCATTGACATTTGTGGCATTTCCTGTTGCAATTCAGCCACCTGAACCACTCCCAGATGTAGATATTATGTGAAAGGTGAAATTTCAAAATTATTCTCTGAAGAACACTCATACAGTAAGAAGTAAGTAAAATGAAATTATTTTCTCCCCTTTCTCATGCACATATGAGGATGATGAAGGCCTTAACTTGTGCTTCCGGAATGGATTTGTCAGTGTGAATTGTACAGCAGACACTACAACATCTTTGCCATGCAGGGAGCAGAATTCCAGCTGTTGATATTGCTCCTTTTGAGGAACTGCTCTGACTGCCTTAACTCAGAAATGCCACCAAAACTCTGCCACAGAAAACTCAGTCAAGTTTCACAGAGAAATTCAGACAAACGGACCTGAAGAATCTGTTACCCTTACAGCACAGACAGCTGACACTGGGAGTGCAAGCAAGGAGTAAGGAATGAAATCCCAGCACCATCAGCTGGGTGTTCTCCTGTAACTGGAGCAGAACCAGCATTCCACACTCATTTATGAATGGCTTAAAGAGTCAGCAAAAGAACACTAAAATCCTTCAGCAGAGAATCCCCACATTCAGCACTGCTCACCATTTCTTTCTTTGATGATTCGAATTGCTTGCAGTTGCATTTCAATATTTTTCTGTACCATCATTTTTTTAAATAGCCTAAAATCTTCTGCTGCCAACACTGTTTGCAGAATGGCCTGTGGGAGGAAAGATATGCTCAAAATTAAACCCCACAGAAATCCCAACCAGCTCAGTCTGTTTGAAATTAGCTTGATTTTTCAATTCTGGGGAGCATGTTTTTAATAATTATATTTCATTCTCCTATCTGTCTGTTTTTCCAGATATCCAAGAAGAGCTCATGGCCAGGAAAATAACTTGGTGGGTTATGTCTTTAGATCAACATGCCTGCAGTAACATCCTGACAATATTAGGATATTATGACAAAATTGGGGTTCCCAGTGTCAGTTTTCAGCTGCAGTTCAATTGAAAATTACAATTTCACCATGAAAACTTTTCCAGGCTTCATCTCCTGCCAGCTGTGTTAGGGGAAACATCAAGCTAAGAATGAAATCCATCCATTCCTTCATGAAGGCAAATACCTGGGAGGTGTGGGTCTTTGCAAGAGGAGAAGAAAAAGCTTCTTGAAATTTCTCCTCATTAATTCCAACTTCTTTAAGGTAGTCCTCTAGTAATCTCTCCACCTGGAAAAAAGGATAAGATTATACCTTACCTTCTATGGTTTTTCCCTGAGAATCAGAGGAATTTTTATCATTATTGTCTATTGTTTTCTGCTGATGTGGGTTATAAGCTCCAAGGAAAGTCACTACAATAGCAGAACTAATTTTTTTTATTTCAAGCTTTATTTGCTTTCATGAAGTGTTCGAAATGAGCATTTTTATTGCTAAATTTGATGACTCTCTAACATATTTTCTCCAATTTCCAGGACTCTCACTCATGTACCTTTTCCCCAGACTCCTGGCCAGTTTTCCTCATGGTTTTTTGATGAAAGTAAAAGGCTTTTTGCCAGGCTGTGCCTAAAGCATTTAGGATCAGAGCAGAAATGAATGTCGGTTTGTATTTATTCAGTCAAAGCTTTTTAATATAATATTTTAATATGATTTAATATTTTAATATGTATTCCCCAGCCTCATTACAGAAAGTGTTAGAAATCTGCATGTACTATTTTATAGGTATTTAAGCTCCAAAAATCTCCTGCAGTTTTTTCTGATAATTGAAAGATAATTCAAAAGATTTCCCAGACTCATTAGTGAACAAAATCCGAGTTGTGAGTGTTCTCAGACATCCTGCTGGTTGTCATTTTCACTTGACAGAAAATAACATTATCAAGCTTATAAATACAATCTTGAAGGTGGTGGATATATTAATTTTAATGATGAATATGTAAAACAGCCTAAGAGCTGTGACTGTGTCACAGTTTCTTTTCCATGTACCTGATCTTTAGGCATATAAATGCATATGACAAATACAACTCACAGGATTTCTAAATAACACATGGAAAAATACTGAATAACAACAACAACCCAATTAGAAGCTCATCTAAATACTCATTTAACACTTTAAATTTTTTTTTGCTTAGAAATTTAGCACAGATAGTGAATAATGCTCACCAGAGCTTGGTACTCCTGATAAATTTCTGTGTAAGACAACTTGCTTTCTTCTTCATCATCAAAAACTGAGGAGGGGGAAGAAGAAACATTTTGCAGTCAGTGTACAAACCACCACAAATTAACTTACACGCTAAACAGCAAGATTAACCTTTACAGGGTAATACATTTAATCAATTAAAATATAGGCCATGATTTCTAAAAGTCCCGTGGTTTTCCACACACTCAGGCTAAGTGTGTGTTTTTGATAATTGAAAGTAATTAAGCTGCATAATTTAATATTGGGAAAATGTATCTTCATAAATGACTTGTAAGCAAGTTGAGGATTCAGCAGATACATTCTCTAAAAGTAAGTTTTAATATAGGAACTGCCCCATGATTCTGTGTAAGGTTGTTTATCACATCAAGCAGGAAATTTCTCACTCTCCGTGTATTTACATGGAAGATTTATTTATTAATGACTTACAGCATTTTTTAAATGTCATTCATGTAGTGAGAAGCCAAGGTGATGCAGGAAAATGAGTCCCTGCCTGCACAACCAGATAAACCCAAAGAGGAAATGTGGTGCAGTTAAGTTATATTTTAATTATATCTATCCTGATGTAGGAAAAATGGACATTCCTATACTATAGGCCATGTTAATCATATTCATGTAAATTCATATTAAAATCCCTGACTGGAGCTACTCAAGCTCATGATCTCTGTGCTGCAGAATATGTGGAAGAAGCAGAAAATAAGAAGTGAAAACTAAGGTTTGGGGGAGGGGTTAATTTACATTTTTTTCATGCCAACAACTAAGAGAGGTAATGTAAAACCTGGCAATTAAAGCAGAGGCTTAGAAATAAATCTGCCTCAATCCCCTCCAAGATTAGCCACTTGGACAAGCCACTTGCCAGGAACATCCTTTGAAGTCATGTGAAGAATGGGAATTGTGCTTAAATTGGTGTGATTTATTCTTCATGTGCAAGTGACATCCCTGATGGTGCTGATGCCTGTGGAACCAGTGCAACCTTCACACAAATTCAGTGATTTTTTGAAGGCATCCAACATCTCTGCCAGCTGTGATAGCCCTGAGGCCACATCACCCCAGACCTGGGGACAGTGTGGGCTGAGGTGGCACCTCCTAAAGCAGCATCACTTTCTGACACAGAAGTGCAATGACAGAAATCCAATCACACATTTCATTTTTCCCCCAAAAGCAGAGGAAAATCTGCTTTTTAATCATACTTTGGAAAACCAACATTGCTTGAGGGTTTTGCACAGGGCAAAATTTTTAATGAAGAAATTAAAATAAAAGGCTTACAAATATCTATGATTAAATTCAAATGGTAGGGGAGGTATTATAGATATCAGTTCTATGCAACCACCATGTGAAAAATGCATATTTTATGATTTGCTTTTTGCAAATATTAAAATGAATATTATATGTGTTGTGTTAGAAAGTAATGCTGTATTAATTCTTTTAAGTAGTGTGTTAAATATAGTTTTAGGTTACAACAAAATGTTAAAATAGAAACTATGCTGTGTAGGATACTTTTCTAAGAAAGGACTCGCACTGAGACAGCAGCCATAGGACACCTGAATCTTTCAGAGAAAGAGAATTTATTGCTCCATTATCAGAAGAAATGAACTTCTTCCCGCCTCTAAGGCGCTGTCAGGATTGAGAGGAAGAAGCTGACACTGCCCAGACAGAATCCTGTGTTTGAATGGAATTTATGCATCATGTATGAGGTGTATGAATATGCAACAGGCTGTTGCTTTTAAGGGTTAATCCTCTGTTAACGTGGGTCCTTTTTCGGGCTTATGCTGCCCAGAAAAAGGTACCCAGACTGTCTGTGACTCTTTGTTTCTATTGGCTCATATTGTTCTAATTCAAATTGTCCAAATTATTATTACTCTAATTGCATTACGATTTTTATAACCATTTTATTACTATTAAACTTTTAAAATCTTAAAAACAAGTGATTGGCATTTTTCACAATTGTATTCCCAAACTCAGGGGAGTGAAGACACTTGAGAGCCTCAGTTGTCTCCTCCAGGCTGGGGATCACTCCCAGCTCTTGCAGCCCACAGCTTTCCCCTTTTTCCAACTGTGCCCTTTTCCCCCACCCCTCCTGCCCTGGGGATCCCAGGCAGGGGTGACAGTTCCCTGGCAGTGCCAAGGGGATGTTCCTCCTGCAGAGCAGAGTGGGAGGCTGGCACACCCCGTGCTCTGTCCCCAGCCTGGGGACACCAGGGGATGAGGTTCAGTGCCAAGTAAAGCAAGCTGCAGTCAGCATCTCCTCTCAGCTAAGTGGCTTTAAGGAGTACTTGGAACAGAGACCTTGGATTTCCTTGAGTCAGGGCTTCTGAATCACGTTGTCATTATTCCTTAGGGTTTGGCACAGTCTTTGGGGGCCCAACAGGAATAAAGATCTGAAGAGCCACAGTATGTGGTTCATGTGTATGTCCCCACAGTATGTGGTTCATGTGTATGTCCCCACAGTATAAGACAAGCCAGGGGACACAGATGTCCTGGAGGCACTCATTATCTTCTTGTTAAAACGGAAATCTTGGCTAGGACCCCTCAAATGGGATGATACACACCCCTCTATTTAATTTCAGTTTGATGTAGAAGGAAATTAATCAAGCTGTAAAAAATTAATCAAGCTCCCAGAAAGAAGGAGAGAGAAAGCAAACACTTACAGATAGAAAATCATTACAGTAAGTTTACAAGTTGAAGTGCAAGGACTTGGCCAAAGTAACTACAGTTCTAAAATGAATTCCTCACACACCAGTTACCAAAATCCAAATTGTATTTTCGAGGAGTCACAAATCATTGTCAGTTAATCAGAGTGTTGCTAATTTGCTTGTCCTGCCCAAGGATCAAATGTTTTGGGAGTGCAAAGGACTCTGTCCTGACCAAGTGTGTCAGTCCCAGGCCAGCAGTGGGATGAGCACAGCAGGCAGTGACCAGCACGAGCCTGTCTCACGCTAGGTGGAAATTTACAGCGGTTCCACAAATCTTCTTACTGTCAGTAAATTCCCCTCAACCTCCTAAGGAGAAGGGATCATTGCTCCTGAGAGGGATAAATCAATTCCCTCGATAGCTAAACCCAGACCCTTTGCAAGGTAACCAGAGCATTCAGCCCACCCAAGTTTAGGCAGATTTCCCAGGACAAAGCTTCCAGCCAAGGTTTCTCTAACCCCTCCTAGCTGTGAATGCTCCAGGAGCTTTCCCTTCCTCTTTTCCCAGTTTTAACAGGGAAAGCTGTACAGACTCATGACAGTCGTGCCTCATGCAAAGTTTGGGGAGCTAGAAACGATTCAGGAAGAAAGTGAGAAGCAATTTTTTTCCAAGAATCACAAACAAAAGCTGCCTTTGTTTTTCCAAAGGCCTTAGGCACTGCTTTCAGACTTGCCCAAATTCTCATTACTTTGCTGTAAGGATCTGGGTGTTTTTTGGCAGCAGAAGTTGTTCTGTAAGCAGGAGTAACTTAGCCAAATCTCTGCATCAGAAACTCTATTTCCTCCTTCTCCCTCTGCAGATACAAACTTGCACAGGCCTCCCCTGGCCCAGGGCAATCCTGGCCCCTCCTCACTGCCTCTACTTCCACTTCACCCAGGCTGCTCCCCAAATTGTGCCTGGATGGTCTAAGAAGACAACGGAAGAAATGGAAGTTTGAACTGGAGTTGTTCCCGAGCTAAACTCACACACAGGATCACCTACAAAACATCGCCGGTAACCACCGACAGTGCTGTCATTTTTGCGAGGCACTAAAACTCAGGGGTTTTCACCTCTGAACTGACAGCATTCACATAGCTGCAGGAATTTCACTTTGGGCCTTCTCCTCAATGTCGCACTGACCCGACGGCGCTTTCGCTTGTCCGGACCGGTTTCCTAAGGAAAACTCCCGGCTCTGGAAGAGCTATGGAGGCCGTGCCGGGGTCCGGGGCGCTGCAGGGTGCAGCGCTCGCTCCGTGTCAGCCGAGAGCTCACGCCATAATCCCAGGACGAGCTCATGGATGCGAACGGCACCTCCTGGCCCACGGCTCGCCCGGGGCACACCGCGGGTCCGGGCAGTGCCCAGGGGGAGCGCGGCCGGCGGGGCCGAGTGCGCGCCCCCGCTCAGAGAGCCCCGGGAACCGCGGGGACACCGCACCGGGACGGGCCCCGCCACGGCCTCGGGACACCCGCCCCGCCCGCCCGGCGCCCCGCTCACCCTCGCAGTTGTGCTCCATGAACTCCAGGATGGGGATGGACCAGGCGGGCCCCCGCAGGAAGCCGGCGATGGTGTCCACCACCCACTCCACGTCGTCCTCCTCCCCGGCCGCCATGGCCAGCGGCGCGGCCGCTATGGCAACCGGCGTCACGGGGCGGGACCGCGGGCCGGGAGCCGCCCGCCCCCACGGCATTCCCGGGAATGCGGCGCGGCGGGAAGCGGCGGGGCCGAGGGGAGTGGCCGCAGCATTCCCGGCCGCCTAACGAGCGGGTCCTGCACAGCAATGGAAAGAGAAGAAATGAGCGCCTGCGGTGATTGTTGGTCGCTGGTGCTGAGGGAAATGGAGCACGGGAATAGGTGGGTCAGCCAGGCTTCCCTGTGCTCGGGGACAGCCGGGATGTGAGGGAAATACAGCCCTGAGCCCTCCGGAGAGCCCCCGCTGTTCTAACGCCTCCCTCACCCGCACTTTCACAGTGCAGTCCAGGTTGGGCTTATATATTTAAATTTTATTAAAGAATTATGCCAGATGATGGAGAATTCCTGTTATCCCCTATTTTACCATGTGAGCAAACAATAACATGTTCCTTGTTAGCTGTTCAAGGTGGTGCTCTAATTCTAATGTTAATAGTTCATCAGGCCTTCATAAGAACACGGATAATTTGTAACTTGGTAATGCTGCAAACCCTGCATTGCTGGAATTAGGAAATCATTTACAAGGCAATGGGTAAGAAGGTTTACATTGATGCTTAATCATTTGGGTATTTCTTAGGGCAGGTAGTTGTGGTATATTCCTTTTCTCCACTAAAATTAAGGTAATTTCTCTCACTGTCCTCATCTCTTACACTGCTGACAAACTGAAAAGTTTTTCCCAATGTTTTAATGTATATTCCTAATAATGATTGCTTGCCTTACTGGTGCTTGTCACTGGTAAGTAAAAACAAAAACAAACAAAAAAAAACACCCAAAAACCCCCAAAAAATAACCTCTTGATCCTTTTTGAAAGATTTTAATGACCACAAACTGTGGCAGTTCCAGTTCATTACATCAGGATCAGGCTTGGTCTTGCTCAAGAACCCTTATAGCCATTAATGAGATTTTACCTGCACAAAGTTTCAGTGCTGGGAGAAGACTAATTTATTTTCTTACTATTTTTTTCTCAAAAGTAACAATTCAATGCCCTCAGAACTGCAGAGAAGTACCTGATCATCATTTAAATAAGAATCTGCACTGGAAAATCTTCAAATTTTCCTTTTGCAGGCCACTTTTCTTCACCATCAGTGCTTCCATTTCTACAGCCAGTTTTGTGATCTGAGAGCATCAGCATTATGGCAGGATATTCACTTCCTATTTCTTGCATAAAAATTTAAAGCATTTCATCACAGTTACAAGAAAAAATTGCTGCAGTAATGAGTATGGGGAAATTCTGTCCTCTGGAATCAAATCCATTTTGTCACCTCACAGGAAACTGCCTGGTGTGATCATGTTCTGTCCATAGCTGTCAGGGGAAACCCTGGAGTTGGTGGTTTAGTTGTTAACAATACAAAAGATGGAGCAGGAAATGCTCCCTTCTCTGAGTCACAAAAAGCATTTATTGCTGGATTTTCTGTCTTCTCTGAGCAAGCTGCTTCTTCAGAGATTTTGACACATATTTATATTTATATTTATATTTATATTTATATTAATATTTATATTTATATTTATATTTATATTTATATTTATATTTATATTTATATTTATATTTATATTTATATTTATATTTATGCACTCACACACTGACAGGCAAATTTTGTCAGGCTTTTCCAGTCTCTGTGTTCCACTGAATTCTTTATGTCAACTCTCTTCACATCCAGTGGGTTCCACTCAAAGCACAATAATAAAAAATTCTGAAATTCTAGAATTTTGAGAATATCTGATTTCTTTTTGCTGAATGCTGGTTTTGATTTGCTGAATTTATAAATTTCTTTATCTGTTTATAAATAGAGAGGCAGATGAGCTTTTTAGCTATTGGCAGAGGTGGTTTTTACATCTCTTTTAATTTCTTCAATGTGGATAATGTAGCTTTTGAGCAATTTAAAGGATACTGGCAAAAGTGTAATTATCAGATTAACAGTTAACCATATTATTTTTAATTACAGTAATATTTTTAATTACTCTTTTGTTTAGCCTTTAATTCTCCCATCCACCTCATTTGTAATAGTCTTACTACTGCAACAGCTATAAATTTTTTTTATCTTAGTTAACTTAATGCAACTTTTCCAGTTTGTTTTTATAAATTTTAGTTTGGGAGGGATTTTTTTTTCTCTTTGAGTGACCTCAAAGAGAACACTGAGCTCAAGCTTCTGAAAACCTGTGGTGCAAAGGCCTTTTCTTTCAGTCCAGCAGACAGAATTAAATGGGACTTCTGTATAAAAGGTTGAAAATTAAAACTCTAATCACTTTGGGCTCACTGGCAACAATTTATTGTGGAGATTTTTTGGTTAAATATGTTATACTTCAGGGACTTCACTGCACTTTAGTCAAAGCTAAACCAGGAGAGAAATTGGTTCTGAGCAATGCAGACACATTGAAGAAGTGCCTGAAGTCAAGTAAGGAATTGTGAGTTATCTTCATTTTCCTGCCCTCTGGGGTATTGAGCTCCTGCAGGAACTTCTAAAGATCTTCCTATTTAGGTCATTTTCTTTCATTTTACAAAGCTGCTCTTTTCTCTTGTGACTCGAAGGTTTTACACAAATGTAAGGCTGTTTCACAGAATCCATTCTGCCTGAGAGGCCACTCCTAATATAATTATCTCATAACAAGCACATGCTTTTCCTATAATAATGCTTCTTAGCTAAATTATCTAATCTTAAAAGCATCTCAAGTGCCCGACATCTAATGCTTTCTCGTTGGAGCTTGTGAAAAAAAGAGATACTAGAACTGCAAGAATATTATTTCTTCTCTTTTTTAGATTTTTTTTCATTTATATACTTACCACAAACCATGCACATTTTACCCACACATTTACCTGATTACATATATTTTCCTGAAGCAAATTTTGTTGTTTATTTATCAACAATAGGATTCATTCCCATATACACTTTTCTTTGGGATTTTTCCCACACACATTGATTTGGTCTTTTAGTAATTGCTGCAGTGCTTTTCCCATTATTTTTTTTCTGTTGTATCTGCACCTCTTGAATTCCAAAAAGCCTTGTAACAGTTTAGATTTTTCTGTGTAATTTCAGCTGATTGTTATTGATGGAAAATGAACTGCAGCAAGGTGAAGCCTGTGGTTTGATTTGAAGCCTGTGAGCTTTGTTATTGTAATCTCTTCTGGCATGGAGTTCTGCAGCCATGAGCAGGTTAAAAAAGGAAAAAAAAAAAAGCCCTGTGACCTTTCTGTGGAAGTGGAGAGTTTCACTGAAGCAGGAAAGGTGGCATCTGTGAAGGATAAATTGGTATCAATAAGGATATATGGTTAGAAATAGTAAAATAATAAATTGCCAGATGCATGGGCATTTTAGTCATTGCAGAATAAGAGTAGGAGAGAGGTCAGGGAACATGGTTGCCACAAATCCATGATAATAATAGGTTATAAAAAAATATATAACCTTCAGTTGTGTATTGATTTTGGGGTAAGATTTTTATTTCTGAGCTTAGGAGACTTTCTACACAAGTCCAGCTTCTAACACCTCCAGCCAAGAGCCATGACAGCTCTGCAGAAAGACTTCTACACACAAACTCATTTCACTTTCTCTTCAGTTGTTAGCACTGTGAGAATCATGCATTTTTAATTTCTTTGTAGAACTTCCCTTAGAAAGGACTCCTCAATATTAGGATTACTGAAGTGTTCCCTGGGGCTGTATGGGAGTGGGACTAGAAGAGGTCTGAAGGCTGCCCAGCCTTGGAGTTTCCTTGACTGCACAGTGCAAGAGAGAATTTATTTGAGGCATGAGTTTGGTTTGAGTCATTTAGTGTTACCTCAGGGCTTGGCTTCCAAGGAGGCATTTAGAGACAAAGTGCTGGTTCTGGGGGCCCTGGGGAAGAACTGGAGTTTGCTTTTCTGACTTTTATTACCCACATGTTTCAGTTGCCCCCAAGAACTTTGGCTAATTGCATTGTATTGTTGATTATAAATGCCAAAGAAAAACCCCAAGGAAAACAATGCACTGGAGTGCCTCACAGAAACTGTGCTTTCTATTGCTGAAACAGAAAATCAATTGGGTGTGCAAGACAGAAATACTTCCACAGAGATACAGATGGAAGTGCTTTGTACAGAACCTCATCAGTCCTGTTCCATGGATTTCAGATGTACATGACTTGTAGCAAGTGGGGTATTGGAAGAATAACACAAATGAGGTGAGCAGAGTACATCTGCTGCAGAGCAGCACTCTATCCCATGTTCCAGGGCTGTTCTCTGGCTCCAGGTGCAGAAGGGACTCCACGCTCTCAGCTCACACTCTCACTGTGCCAGCTCACTGATGTGACAGAGCCCCGTGTCCAGGGTGACACAGGAGTGCCAGGGTGACACAGGAGTGCCAGGGTGACTTGTTCTGAGGTCTGAGCAGAGCCTAGGAATTGCAGACCTCTCACTCCACCCCATTAACTCTCCTCACTGCTGCAATTGGCCTTCCAGCAACCTGCAGGTTTGGGGGGCACTGATCACTGTGGGGTTTTGCCACCACAGCCAGCAGAGGGGAGAACAGAGATGCTGCTTCTTCCCTCTTGCTGTGCTATTTCCATTTTCTAAGCTGCTGTCCCAGGTTACAATATTAAGATATATTCTATTCCCATCCTCAGGAGCTGCTGAAAGCAGCAGGGGAATTGTTTCTTCCTTATCTCCTGTTGATGGGCCCATCAGTACCTTTCTGCATGACTCAGAGATAACTCCCTGCAGGAACCATTTCTGTTTAATGGACATAAATGTCACCACATGGCTCACAGAATGGTAACAGCCCATTGGGAAATGCTCTGCCCAGTGGGGAGGAGCTCAGCATCCCCACCTGGATATAATCTGGGATTTGGGACAGAATAGTCAGTCTTTCCATTGGACTCCCAGAGGACTAGCTGTCTTTTCCACTGGATCCTCAGAGGAACACTACACCCTTTCTACAGGATCCCTGCTCCAACAGAACCACATCTGCCACTCCAGGAGGACTGCAGCCACCAATCCAACTGGACTGCTACCAGCAGGGTGTCAGGTTGTATTCTGACTTTGTCAGTGGTTTTTCTTTTGTGGTATTACATGTATTTTGGTTTTCTTTTCCTAATAAATTGTATTTCTGACTTGGAGCCTCTCACTGGTTTTGCCTTCAAAGCAGAACAGGTGCCATCTACTCAGGCTCATAGCAGAGGCTCTTCTTGGAACAGAGGAAGAGCTGGGGGGTGTTGGACATGGCCAGGAGCTGCTGAGCTGTGTCTCTCTGTGTATCTGGATACAGCTGCCACACCAGTAGGTGTGGCCTCAGGAAGGCATAAAAACCAGAGCTGTGAGAAAGAGAGTGGAGCTTTTCACAGGTTAAATGATAGCATTACAAGCAGGGCTGCTCCTGCTCTTACTTGGAGGACACACTGTAGGATTCCAGTGTGTGCATGGTTTTCATTAAGCTCTGTAACTTTTAATAGTTGATTTTTATGAAAGCATCATGAGTTATTTATTAAGTAGTTTGTATTTGTGGACTATGGGAATTTTACTTGAGTTTTAATGTTATAATTAAAAAAAAACAATTTGGCAACTATGCTTTTATACAATTTTCATTATCAAATGGTGCTGTGAGTAACTGTGGGTTATTTTGTGACTGAATCGTGGATTACCTCACAGTGGAGCTCAGAGATGTGAGCTGTGCTGTCATTTCAGAGGACTCATTTCACCCTGCATGTCTTGCTCAGGCTTTTTAACCTTTAAAAACTTGCCAAGTATATCAAGTGTATGAAACTTGTCAATAGCCTTTACAAAGGTGGGAACAAGCAGGGTAGTCAGATTTTGTAGGAAATAAAGACTGGGAATGAGGTGAAATGAGTAGAACAAAAAACTGTGATTTCAAATTAGTTTGACAATGGAAGTTGGACAGCAGGAAGTTACTGCTGCACAAAGCTTTTTGCCCTGGCTTTTTCTGTCCAGTCTTAGTTCTACTTTCTGGAGAGGAGTTAAAGCCTTCTGTGCTTTCAGCTGAAGGGATCAGAAGTCAGCCATGAATTTTAGTTTTCAATAGCCTGCAGGGAGAACGGCTGACTGGACAGCCTTGGAGATAAACCACTGTCCCCAAAATGAAGGAGCTTTGGGGATCTTGGCAGACCAGGATTATCACTCTTTTTTTGTTGGTGGTTAGGGCTCTTGGAGTTTTATTCTCTTGGGGTTGGGGTGGTGATGATGATGTTTCCTTAGCTGGTTGCTGGTACTGGTTCCTCAGCTCAGAGTCTGTTCAGAAGGGTTTGCCCTGCTGTTTCTCTGGGAGGTTTTATGGAGCTCTGCTGGTTTGCATGTGCCTGTGGTGGGCTGGCAAGCGGGGCTCTGAGGCTCGTGGGGTGAAGCTAATCCGTGCTTCTGCACTCTTGGCAGAAATCCTGGTAGGACTTTAGGCTGTGAGGGAAGTTGGATGGAGGACAAGGGTCGGGGGGAGGTTGGAAATTGCATTTAAGACTCTGCTGGGAGCCTTAATACTGGTAATGTGTTCACTGAGATAAAGTAGGAAAAGTGCTGGTTGGGAAAGCTGACAAGAGCCCAGCCAGATCCATTTTGGAGCTGGGGATCAGAAGGCTCCTTCCTGACACTTTGCTTGGCTGGACAGGCTTCGTTTACTATTTTAGAGCAAACAACAAAGCAGCTCTGCATTGTGGTGCCAGAGCAGTAATAGAGCACTTCCTGTACTTGAAATTCAATTTTACATTCCCTGCAGAAATACACATGGTTTGCACTGAACTAAATAGAGTTTAGCATGTTTGATATTAATATTACTGGCTCCTTGCTGTTTGTATGCATTTTTGTGCCAGAATGCTTTTATATGAGAAAAATATGTCCTGCAAGCTTTTGTAGGGATGGAACACCATACTTTGTACTTGGAAAATGCCTCCAGAAGGTCTCATGTAGTGTTGTGTATTAATCTGTAATAGGATGGAGTGATTTGACTGACCTTCACAAAGTGTTTAGCTGAGTGAACACTTTCTGTGGCAGGGTTTTCATTTGTAAATCCAGGATGCCAGAGGGAATAAGGGATGGGAAAAAGAACTTCCAGAGTAGCAAACTCTGAAGCAGAACCAACATGAAGGAATGAGACAAGGGAGCTGTTGAGCAAAAGGTACAAGTGAATTAAATGGGTTTTTCTGCCAGGCCTTCACTGTTCACTCTAGAATACATGAGTGAGGAGCTCTGACACTAAGGGCAGGGAGCTTGGAAAGAGAAGTGACAGCTCCTGACAGGCTGTGGTGCTTGGGCTGGTTAGGAGCAGGTGGCTGGAGATACACAGGGCAAGGGTTATTATTTTTCAGGTGCACAGTGAGGGAAGTGTGCAGCCACAAGATAATCACCAACATCTCACCTGCAGGTCTGTGTCTTTGGGTGTGCACAGGAGTTGAGAGCTGGCAGATAAAAGGGATAAGAGATTTGTTATCAGGGCCCACTGCAGCACTTGCAGCTCCTCAGGGCTCAGCCATCCCTTGCACAAAGCTCTTTGAGTCCAATGCCACTCCTGGGAGCACAAAGGACGTCGAGGCTCCAAGGGACACAGCAGATCCCAGAGCAAGCTACCCTGGCTGCTGAGGAGGCAGGCTGGGTGGGAAAGCACCAGGAGGGGTGCAAAGCAAAGCTCTGAGGCACAGATATCACAGGCAGTGCCAGCTCACTGCCCCTCAACCCCCACTTTGTACAGAGCAGCTGTGTGATACTGTGCCAGTCACTGCCTGCATCCTATGGCTTCAGATCCTTTCAATCAGCAGTAACTGAGCTCAGTACAATTAATTTGTTCCATTCCCCTGTGTGGGCACACCCTGGAACAGAAACAACTCTTTGATTTTTAAATCAGCAGTTCTCTTATGAGATTTTATACATTACACTTTCGGAATTTCTCATATGCTGTTCCTCTTATACTTTTTCCATGTCAGGGAAGTTTTGTTTTAACATGCCTTTGCCTTTTCTGCTCATAACATGGCATATCATAATAAATCTTGTTTATTTCTGAAACCTTTCTTACCTGCCATTATTTCTGAGGATTTCCTCCCGTTTTCATCCTTTGAATCCAAGCCTTTTAATGTCAGTCTTTACTGCAAACCAGCAGTGTTATTTTTGGTAAGATTTGGTAGAACTTTTCTATTGCTTTGAGGAGGTGGGCATTTCAATTACGTAGGCTTAGGATTAGCCAAAATTACAGAGAGGTTTGGAAGGAACAAGGCCTCTTTGGATCCACATCAGCCTAATAAAAAAAATCTATAGAAATGCCATTTCCAACTTTCTGGGCCTCATTTGTAGGAAAAAGTACTAAGTTTAATTTCTAATTTTAGTCACCCTCAAGCTGTCTACTCCTGTGCAAACATTTATATACAAAAATCCTCACGGGGGCACTCTTGGTTTAAGCACAATGTAGAGGAGGTGCAGTTTCATCTTGATTTTCCTTTGTAGTAGACTGACAAAAAAAAAGCTTAAGGAGCTCCTAGGATGACTTTCAAGTCACAGTTAAAAATAAGCTAAAATAAATGTTACATAAGGTAAAGGAGCTTCAATTCTGTAATTCTGGTATAAAGCAAATCTAGTTATATAATCTCTACTGCCAGAATTTTGACTTTCAGTTAAAATAGGACCATAGTAGGAATGAAAGGTCATTATGTAGAAATTTGGGATTTAGTTGACTTACCTGTCTCATTGTTTTTCTTATTTCTTGTGCAGCCATTAATTTTTTTGTATGTAAAAGAAGGGGGGAAATAAACTGTCCCTACATGTGATGTTGTGGCTTTCCTGCTGTTACAGGTTATGATTATTCATATATTTTAATATATAACCCACAGTGACAGGGAAATCCAAGATACCTATGGGAAGAATTTATTTGGTCATTTGGAGGAAGCCTCCTGCTTGTGTCCATTTCTCAAGCCCACAACAATTGAACTGAAATTATTTCTGGATTTGTATACTGTTAAGCTTCTTGACCAGCTGGAGTTCTCTTTGTTACCAATGAGCAAATTTACTAATTAATAAGCAAAATTATTAGTTGTTCAAAGAGCAGACATATCAACATATTATTGATCATAACAACGCCCTTACCAAACAGCCCAAGAAAAATTGGCAGAAAAAGAAGAAAATGACATTAAACACCTATTTTTGCTTTTTTTTGTCCTGCTGCAAGAACATTTAGTAGGTGAAACTGGACTGTGTCACGGGCTCTTGAGTGAGGAATTCCTTGGAAGAAACAAGCCTTGTATTCTTCACAAGAAGGATTAGCAGTCCCTAAATGCCTGACTAATTTCTTAAACACAGTCCATGTCGCTGGTACAAAGGGAACTGCAGAGCTCCCAATACTTCACTGCTCCCTGCTTCCACTTAACTGCATCGGGACAGAAGCAGGAAAAGAAAGAACTAGACAGGGCAGAAGAGCTGGGCTCGAGCAGTTATGAAGTCAAGTCAGTCTGAATCATTTGCAATGTGTGTTTCCACTCGGTGCAAAAGGATCAGCTCTGAGATGTTGTAAAAAAATCCCCACAAGCTGGAAGCGTGTCAGTCATCTTTGTAAAGGAAGTGTGGATGAGCAGGGAGCACAGAGGGATCACTTGAGTCAGAGGTGACTCGTGGGCTGTTCCACTGTTGGCACACAAACCCTGGGCAGCAGCTCCGTGTGCTCCGTGCCCCACAGGCAGCCAGGCTGGGAGAGCCAGGCTGGGAGCTCAGCAGAGGCAGGAGACCTCTCTGTGCCTCGGGATAATGGTTATTATCACTGCCAACACCCCTTTGGGGTGACTGTCAGCTTCAGCTATAGCACAAAATTGGCCGTCCTCGTTCGTTAATTAATTTTGTTTGTAAAATACTCCTCTGAGGGAGAGGGAATAAATGTTACCATTAAGGACTTAAATGGGCTTTCAGATGAAATGCCATAACCAGCTGCAGGTCAGCAACAAACCATTCTTTGTTAAGGTGTTTTCCTTTTGCAGAGATACAGCCTGAATAAGCTGAATAATCTCATCCTTTTAAGGCAGACTGTTAAGGTGGACTAATTCTGTGATGAAAAATATTCTATAGATCATTATAGCAGGAAGAAATAAATTTCAAACTATTCATTATTTTAGTAGAGCGTTTTCTGTGTGAAAAGGGCTACAATCTTCTACTTTGTATGGTAAATATATCTATTATATTTTAATACTTTATATATTTTTGATTTATTACTAATATTTCAAAGTAATAGCCTTAAGAGGAATTACACCTTCTCTGGCCCACGCAAGAATTATCAAGCACTGAAATCAAGACTGATATATATAAAAAAATCAGAATTCCAGTCTTACCCGGGTTATTTTTTAAAAATCAAACAAATCATAGACTCTTTTAGATTGAAAAAGATCTGAGTCCAACCATTCCCCCAGCCCTCCAAGGCCACCACTAAACCACATCCTCAATGCCACATCTGCATGGCTTAAACCCCTCCAGGGATGGGGACTCCACCACTCCCCTGGGCACCCTGTTCCAGTAGCAATTTTAGGTAACTGCTTATTAATTTTAGCATTAAAAATAAGGAGTCTGTTAAATTGCTTCATAATAGATTTTAAAAGGCCCAGACAACTGACATCTCAGGATAAGCCTGAAATTAGAAGGAAATTTAGGATTTTGCTTAACCATCCTTTGACCTTTCAGCTACTGCATACTGTACACTTAATTCAGAAGTTGTTTTACAGAAGGAAATACAATATTGAAGTTCTTTCTGATTTTTATATGACCACCTTAGGGAAAAATAGAGCATTTTGTACATACAGAAAGCTGGCAAGAAGAATCCACAGAGGGATATTTAGGCACTGGAATGGGATAGGCAGGAAATAGCTGTTGGTGACAGTGGTTTGCAAAAGCCTAAATAAAATGACCAAATGTATCACTGTGGGTTTTAGCAGAAGAAAAATTACCTGTTGTAGAAAAATGCTGCAATAAGAAATTTTAAAGGGTGGTACATTTGGATTTTTAAATGGCGTATGAGATGAACATAGGTAAGAACTCCAATTTTGTGTTTATCTCCAATCAAATTCACAATTCAGCTGGTGTCACAGTGAATTGAACCCTCTAGATTAATGCAAACAAAGGGCTCATGCAGTTAACAGGGTGTCTGAAAGAGGTGTGAGTGAGTAGGCTGTTCCCAGTTCTAGGTAAGCCAGGAATCCACCTTCTTTCAAGAACCTTCATCAGGAATGCTATCTAAAAAATATAATTATCATTTTTAAATCCAGCATTAATTACTTTTTAATGACCAGTAGTTTTTTCTGTTAATTAGTTCATATATTTTAATATCCATCTTTTTAATGCTGTAAATAACTTGTGTTTTCTTGTTCTATAAGCTTGTCAAATGATTTTCCCAAAGGCAAAATAAGGATATCTTAAAAGCTTTTAATTGTTTCACCATGGAGAGAAAAGCTGTTTTCAGAGGTAAATAATTGGACCAATAACCAGGGGTAAAATCAGACATGGAAATGAACAGGATAATCCTGAGGGAGGGAGCTCAGAAGAGCAGAGGCTTGGACAGAAATGACTCTACTACAGCTGCATTCTTTGTGCTGTGCATTTTGTCATAACTAAGTCCACTCACACAAATGGAAATGTCAAGGACAGAAATGTTCTCCACCCAGTTCATTATTTCCTGACCTTGGGAAGAGCCACCTGCAGCTGGTGAGGAATGCCTCTCTAATGAGACAGGCCAACATCAGAGGTGGTGCTGGGCTCTGGAACTGAACAACTTCTCCTGGGCTCAGAAATCTGGGTCTGGTGGCAGCACTGCCCAAGCTCTGGGGTCAAGTGACATCCAGACTGCAAAACCTGGGTGAAAGCAGGGAGGCACCAGCAAGAGTCCATGGCAAAGGACAGGGGCCAATTACCTGGGATGTGATGTTATGTGAAGGAAAGTAATCTTAATGCTATAATAAAGTAAAACTGGGACAAATGGAGTTTAAGAGGTACAAAAGTCTTTCCCAGGCATAAGAAACCTCTTCTGTTTTGTGAAGCTGAATGGGGAGAGTGCTCCATGCAGAAGGAAAACACCAGGGAAGCAAACCAGCTCAACACTTCTGTACATCAGGGATCCCAGATGACGACTACAGGCCTAGTGCTGCAGGTACAATTCCAGTGTCTTCCTTTCCCAAGGCACAGCTCTGCAGACCCACAGGCAGCTGTGGCTGTAACAATGAGCAGCCTGGGCTGCACTTTGCTCCTCAGCAGAGGAAATGCAGAGTGTGCTCTGTAATTCATCTCTCTGACCCAGTTCATGAGAAATGCTGCTCGCCCTGGCAGCATCCCCTCTGACAGAAGGCATGGCAGCCAGAGCTTTTGCTCAGTCTCACCCCACTGGCCACGGCAGAAGTGAGCACCAGAGCCATTGTCCTGCTAACTGCTGCTCAATGCTTGCTCTTAGGAAAAGAACAATCTATTTCCTTTATCTGCAGCAAATAACAAGGGGGAATTCACACACAGCGTTATTAGACAGTCTTGTAGCTCACAGATGACAGCTGGAAACAGATAAATGTTTTATTGGCTAAACAGGAAAAGGAGCTGAATTGTAATACTAAGTTCAAATTTCCTTTGAAAGAGAGTGTTTCCCTGACACCCTTTTAAGAGTTTAAACCTATGGAAAATCTTAGGAATGGCTATTAAATTTAAAAATCAATATAAATACTTGGTTTATTTCTGATCACATCAGTTGGCCTGCACAGTAACATTCTTCCCGTCCAACTGATTGAAGAGTAACAAGAAGCTGTAGGCTCCTCCCTCCTCAGGTGAATCCCAGTATTAAATGGGACACTTTGACCAAATATTTCACCTTTTTAGTACTGTCCATGTAGTCCTTGAAGGAAAGTGTGGCTATGTTAGGTAGGCATGGCTAGAAATGGTCAATAGCTGTTCTTGCAATGAACATTGTGCCTGACAGGAAATTCTGATGCATTTCACACTGGTACCCATACAGGATATTCTTTGTCTGCTGTCTCTGTGCTAATTTCTTGCTATTTGCCCCAATATCTGGGATCTGTAAAAAATCTTAAATGGACAACACCAACTTTCCCCAAGCTCCTACTGTTTTCTTCTTAATTTTTCACTCAAAATACCCTCATTTTGCGGTTACTTACCATTTTCTCAGGAAGTTCCCTGAAAGTTGATGGGGAATTTTGGTTGTGTCAGAGCAGGCACTGTGGCAGGGAAGAAAGCTTCAAGAATTGTTGTGGAATTTTCAGCTCTTTATTAATGTTCTAGAGGGATTCCCCCTTCTTTCCACTCCTGTGGAACAAAAAGTAACTTTTAGCCTGCTGTATTTGTGGCACCTTTAGGAATTCGTAGCCATACTTGAAAAGGCTCAGCCCCTCAGTGCCCTTTCTCTTTATTGCCCCATCTTGATAGGGAGTAGGATTTGATAGGGAAATGGGATTCTCTGGGAGCAAACAGGACAGGGAAGGTGGCTGTCCTTGTTATTGACTTGCAGTTTTCATCACACACTCCTATCAAGCCAGCCCATAATCAGAGCATTTCAGAGACCCTGCTGTGGATCCCAAGCATCCACACTTTTCCCTGTTTTTCCCTGTTCTGAGGTCCCACCAGGCAAAGGCTGTTAACCCAGCAGTGCTGCCTGGGAGGCAGAGCCAGCAGCGTCACCTCTTCCCTCTGCTCTGTGAGAGGAAGAGCAAACCACTGCATCTTGCATCAGCCAGAAAGGGAAGCTGGGTTGTCATCTACTCCCCAAAGTGTCCCCTCCCTTGGCTCACTGTGGGCAGGGCTGACCAGAAATGATTTGACAAACCCTGGCAAGGTAAGTGGGGCTGGACGTGGTCACCCTTTCCTGCTGTCTGCAGATTCAAGGCATCAGGCTTTTTCTGGATGTTGTTTTTCAGTTTGTATTTTGCAATAGCAGGTACAGGAAATGATGCCACGAGCAAAAAAAAGTTCACTGAGAAGATGAAGTAACTCTGTAATTTGCAGATCTGGGATCTAGGCACAGATCATTTATAATTTCCATGTCTTCTGTGTAGAGTCTTTGTGGTACATGGAAGATATAGAAGGAAGGAGATGGGGGTGCTTTACCTGTACAAGAACAAACATGGCTCTTCTAACAACAAGGTCATCTCTAAATCTGTTAGCTCAGAAGCAGTGGGTGACACCCTGTATTAAATACTGACAGTGCTGCTCTAGAAAATGAGATGTGAAAGAACAAGGTTGTCCTCTATGCATTTTTTCAAATTATAAAAAGGATAATTTTTTTGTTCTAAAATATTCCTGAATGTACATTCTTAGAATAGCTAGAATTCAGTTTTATAATGTTTATTCTTTGTTTCTGGGTCAGCTAACTTGAGTTCTCAACTTCAGCTTCTGGGATTGCCCACTGTAAGTGCAGTCATCAAACTTTCTTTTAGGAGCCTTCCCAGGTAAGAAGTGCTAAAACAATGCAGCCAAATATATCACAAGCTACAGGTTACAGTAATGCAGTCCTGTAGAGCTGTGACTTCTAAGTATTTCCTAGAACAATCCTCCTGGGACTCCTGATAGCTCCGCTGAGAATGAAAGCCTTCCGTATTCAGCTCAAGATCAGAGAAATAACTCGAAAGCCAAACATTTAAATTCATTTTAGGGGTTGTCTGTCAAACAAGGGCTGAGCAATCAAAGGCTGACAGCTTCCTGTCCTGGGGCGAGCTGTCTCACCTCGCTGGGGTGGCTGCAGTCCAGGTTCTCCTGGCTCTCACTCCAGTGCAAACACCTGCCCTGGCAGCGGTTCCTCCTGGCTGTGTCTGTGTGTACCTGAAAGGAGGTAAATGTTCTCACACTGACTGGGACAAAGTGGCAGCTACTTGGGAGAAACTTTAAAAACTTCACAGGTTTTCAGGGCTCTTAGTCTTGGAGAAAAAAAAAAAAAAGAAAACAAAACTCAACCCAAACCAAAACCGAAAACAAAACTCCTCTGACTGCGTCTGGATGCCTTCTCTGAAATGTTATCTTGTACTAATCTCCAGTTCAAATAGAGAACTGTAAATCATTGAGGTAAAACAGCTGACAGTACAATTCATAGCTAAAATGTAGGACTCTTTCTGCAGGAGCAGTGATCAACAGCAGTGCTGAGCACACAGGCCAACTGCATGATGTGGATGGAAGCAAAAAACATCTAAAACCATTTATTTCAATTTTTAATGCTAGGGAATCTCAGTATGAAATGGTTTCTGTGAGCCAGCTGCTGTTACTACTACATGGGCTATCAACTTCTACTGGCTGGGCTCTAATTCCTAGAAATTGCTTGATGCCAAAGTCATTACTGCCTAATTAGAGCCCAGAAGAAACAAGGGGATGAGGCAGGGAAGTTCCATGGCACTGTGGGCACAGTTGCATGTTTACAGGCTGCTGCCAGCCCAGGGAGCGCAGCAGTTGGCTGGGCAGCCTGGTACAAAAATGCTTTTGTGGCTGCCTTGAAGGGCTGGGAATTTATTGCAGTTATTTCACCCATGGATCACCAGGTTCTTATTCAGAACCAAGACTGCAGGGTTTTCCTTTGCTCTTCCTTGTTTCTTTTGTTTCACAGGAGGGCTGAGTTCACTCTAGGGATCTGTGAGAATCAAAGTCATTTAACTATGCAACTTTGTCTAAATTTAAAAAAAAAATCCTTAGAATGCAAAAGACAGACTAATATTACAAGATCCATAATTAATTTTTCTAATCTGTTACTTAGGCATTCTGGGAAACAAGTCATGATTGGAATTGGGTTTTTTCCCAATCTTGGACATTAGGAAAAATGTATATCTGGTATTTAGGTTAAGGACAACCTTATCTGTTTAGCTGTTACTTGATTTTTTTTCAAAAGCACTTAATTTCAGTCACTTCTATTGCAATGTTTTGTGGGATTCAGTTTTTTGGTTTTTTTTTTTTGTTTGTTTGTTTTTAATTAGGTGTGCAAAACTAAAGCCGTTTGAAAAAATGCTGCTGCAATTTAACTTATATCACACAGAAGAGAAGCTGGATTTAGTTTGAGATTTTGTAAAATGCTTTGCCTATGAACCACTGAATGTATTAAGCAGATATATCTATGCATATTAATGCAGGACTGAATACCGAAAGCACAAGAAGCAGGAGAAGGCTCAGAGAAGGGACAATGATCAGGCCAGCACACTGCTTGTGTGATTCCCCACAAAATCTTTCCAGAAAGCTGGATTTTACCTTAACATGGCTGCATCTGAATTCCACCTTCTGAGGAGAAAACCTGTCCTGCTTCTGGATTCCACTTCCTGAGGGTAAGAGTTTTTCTCCTCACAGGCACCTTTATTCTCAAAAAGGGAAATGGAAGAACATTTCAGTCCTGCACTGAGTTTTTCCCTCATGGGCCCCTTTTTTTCCCCAAAGGAGAATGAAAGAGCATCTTTTCCTCCCACACTTTTCCCCTCATGGATACCTTTATCCCTAAACGGGCAATGGAAAGTAATTTCTCTCCCACACCGAGCTTTTCCCTCACAGCTCTATTCCCCAAGAAGGGAATGGAAGAGCATCTCCTTCCCACCCTCCTCCCCTCACGGGTATCTTTATTCCACATGAGGGGAATGCAAGAGGATATTCCTCCCTCCCGTGCTGAGTTTTCCCCTTACGGGCACCTTTATTCCCCCAGGGGGAATGGAAGAGCCTCTCCCTCCCGTGCTTCTTTCCCCACCTTTATTCTCCTAAAGGAAATGGAGAATATCCTTCCCGTGCCAAGTTCTTCCCCCACCGGCACCTTTATTCCCTAAGGGGGAATGGAACAGCATTTCCCTCCCTCACACGCTTTGCCCCCACGGGTACCTTTATTTCCCAAAGGGGAAAGGAAGATCATCTCCTTCCCGCCCTTCTCCCCTCATGGGCACCTTCATTCCCCAAGAGGTGACTGGAAGAGCCTCTCCCTCCCGTGCTTTTTCCTTCCCTCACGGGCACTTTTATTGCCCCGAAAGTAATGGGAGAGCATCTCCCTCTTTCCCTCTCTGCTTCACGTGCTTTTCCCTTTACGGGCCTGTTTATTCTCCCAAGGGAAATGGAGAATATTCCTCATGCGCTGAGTTTTCCCCTCACGGGCACCTTTATTCCCTAGGGGAGGAATGGAAGAGCATCTGCCTCCCTCACACGTTCTTCCCCTCACAGGTACCCTCCCTGAAGGGAAGAGCATCTCATTCCCGCCCTTTTCCCCACACGGGCCGGGCACCTTCATTGCACAGGAGGTGATTGGAAGAGCCTCTCTCTCCCTCTCTCACGTGCTTTTTCCCTTACGGGCACTTTTATTCTTCTGGGTTGAGATTCCCCTCACGGGCCTCTTTATTCCTCAAAGGAGAATGAAAGAGCATCTTTCCCTCCTACACTTTTTGCCCCACGGGCACCTTTATTCTCCTAAGGGAAATGGAGAGTATCCCTCCCGCGCTGTTTTCCCCTCACGGGCATCTTTATCCCACAAGAAGGGAATGGAAGAGCATCTCCCTCACGGGCACCTCTATTCCCCCAAAAGGGGGATTGGGAGAGCATTAGCATCCCTCAGGGGCACCTTTATTCCCCGAGCGGAGAAGGGACGATGCTCTCTCTCCCCTTCGCCGCACCGAGGGCTCAGCCGTGCCCGCAACCGCATCGCGCGCGCGCGCGCCGGGCGCGAGTCCTGCAGCGGTTTGGCCGCGGCCCCGCCCCTTTCTAATCGCGCCGCCATCCCCGAGCGGCGGCGGAGGGATACCCGGTTCTGGGCGGAGGGATCCGCTTGCCGGAGCCGGCGGCCGAGCAGGGAGGGCGGGAGGCAGGCAGGGAGGGAAGGAGGTCGAGGACGAAGTGAGCGATGTGGCGCGGCCGCGCTGGCTGAAGCGAGGTGGCCCCGCAGTTCGGGAGGACGGGGGGTGGGGAGCGGAGCGGAGCTGGAGCCGCGGGAGCGGCGGCGGAGCGGCTGCAGAACAGCTGGGGAGGGGTCGGGGGGCGCTCCGGGAGCGGCGAGAGGAGAGCGGAGCCTGAGGGGAGCGGCCAGCGCGGGGGAAGGGCGAGGCTGCGGGGCCGGGCGGCGTGTGCCGGTCCTGCCGCTCTCTGGCGCCGTAGTTGAGTGGAAAAGGGAAGGGATAGAAAAGGGAACTGATTTAAAATAGCCCCCGATCCCTCCGGGGGCCGGTTCCCCGTCGGTGCCATTGCGGGGGGGCAGCGGGGCTCTGGTGCAGCCGCAGCCCGGGGGCTTGGCTGCGAGAGGGGCGGGGGGCGCTGCCCTCGCTGCTCCCCGGGCTCGGGGCTCTTTTTGTGGGGAAGGGGCAGGATGAGCTCGCGGAGTTTCGTTGGAATTTCTCCTTCCTTTCTGAGGCGCTGCCGCTGCTGAAGCAGATTTTTCCTTCCTCTCTTTTTTTTTTTTTTTTTTTTTTTTTTGTCTGATGCAGAATCCCAGTAGCTAGGCAGCCTCCCTCTTTTCTTTCCTTCCTTCCTTCCACCTCTTCGTTATGTAGGAAGGGAGAGGCATCAATGGAAAGGCTGAGATACGCGTAGATGGACTTTCGGATGCATTTTTTGTTGAAAGAAGAAGATTAATCCCGCTTGCCAGTGCACTGACTTTTGTTGGTGTTGCATCGCTTGTTAAAAATGGGGTTCACTCACTCCAGCTGAATCCTTGGAGCATTCCAGAGAGTTGCTGCAGTGAAGGACTTATCTCGATTTTCGGCATCAGAGGAGCTGCATTGATGTTAACCATTTTTTTGTAAAATGGAGAACGAGATCTTCACACCCCTTCTGGAGCAGTTCATGTCGAGCCCTCTTGTCACCTGGGTAAGCGTTCATTTTCCCCTCACACGTTCCTGGTTTGATTTGCTCATTGTTTGAGAAGAGCCTTGCGGCAGGGGAGCGAGCTGGACTCGGTGTCACGGTGCTGCTGCTTCTGTTCCAGGTGAAGACGTTCGGACCGCTGGCTGGAGGAAATGGGACCAACCTGGAGGAATATGTGGCGCTGGTGGATGGAGTGTATCTGAACGAAGTCATGCTGCAAATGTGAGTGTGGGCAAGCGCTGCCTTGGGGTCATTTTTTGCTGGTTTGTTTCTCTTGTATTTTTTTGCCGCCTTATGAAAAATGCTTTCCCCCCTCTCCCCTTATTGACCTTGGTAAATTACTTTCATTTGTGCGTGACCCGGTCATGTGGTGGGTTAAGAGGAGACTTGGGATCGTGGCAGATCCCGGCTCCGCACAGCTGAATGTCCGAGCAATGTATTTGCAGGATGTATAGTGTGATACAGGCTGAATCATCATTGTAGAACTTACTGGAAAATGGGATGACTCTAAATAGTTTCCCAGATTTCCACTGAGAGGCATAAAAAAGGTTCATCCTGCTGTAAGTCGTGCTCATAAAGAAAAATTTGGAATAAATCCATATCTTGGTGCACGTGACGTGCAACTTAAGGATGGCATGGAACTCACACAGGGCTGTTCATGAGCACAAGGACTGCCCTTAAACTCCTTCCTCTTCATCTTCCACACTTCCTAATTAGACTAGATAGCAGTTGAGCAGTAAAGCTGTGCTTTAATTGTGAGTGTAAAGTGTTTTCTGACTATAGCCTACATGGAGTTATAAACTGTTTATTGAAAACTCTGCTTGTCAGAAAAAATCCTTCACAGTGGCTCTCTGTTAATCATAATCTTGACTGGAATGTTGCCCACTACTGTCATGCTGGAGAGTAACACTTGTCAGGTGTCTAGTGATATAATCATCAAAGTGTTACTAGTGCAAAAATTTCTGCATACCTTTTTTTTTTTTTTTCTTTTGATATTTCGAGTCCCTGCAGAGAAATCCATCCATTTTCTGTGTAGGTATGAAAAGCTGGGGGTTTATGGCCGGCTGGGTACATCCATCAGTGTGTGAGCAGCTTGTGCTGGCAGCTGTTCCTCAGGAGCACTGCTCAGGGATGGGCATCCTCCTGCTCTGTTCATAGCTTTTATTCATGTTTAGTGCTTTAAAAGTTACTACCCTTGGTGTTCAGCCTGTGTAATGAGTCTGTGTCAGAAGAGCAACACTTCACCACATTTAGGTGTGAATTCACAGCCTTTTGAAACCAGAATTTCCTTTGTCACCTATTTCTGTACAACTGAGACTCCTAAGTCTCCTATTCACTTCTAATACTCACTCTAATGTTGAAAAACATGGAAAACTTGGTGGAGTGGAACTCTTTGGAAAAAAAATAAATTCTGAGTGGAATCTGGCACGCTTTAATAAGAATTTCAAGTGATACATTTCACTGAAGAGAATAGTATTTTTATTTTATGACTTCTTTGGTTTTTTTCTTGGATTGCATGGAGTAAGTAGATTGTCAGCTGTGGCCATGCATTTGAGATGTAGAACTTGTATGAGACAGAAAAGTCTGACAGCTGGAAGGCAAATTTAGCACTGGAACAATGTGATTTTGAGGAATATAGTCTTAAACTTTTTCCAGCCAGTTTTTTAATACTGAGTATAAATTGAAGCATGTATGTAAAATGGAAAACTGGAGAAGGAACATTCCCATGCCTGAGGCACTGTGTGTTGGATTTGGCTGTGACTTTGTGCATCCTTGACCCCGTGCCATGATTACTGTGCTTAGGGAGCATTGGGTGTGTATGTGTAAAAAAATACACATTGGAGATGTAAATTTAAAAAAAAAATAGGTTGGTATTCAGAACAGTGAAAACAGTGAAATGTGGAAAAGCATTGGTGTACAAATAAAATTAATTTTAGGAATATGTCACTACACTGGAAGGTCTTGTGGGAGCTGAGATGTAGCATGGCTGGTTGCTGCTTAGAATTGCCTCTTAGAACTCTGCTCATATTTTGGGAAAGTTCAGTTTGTTTTGAGTTTTGTGCCAGGATTGAAATAGGGGAAAAATTGTTTCATGTTTTGCAGTGTGGTCCTGTCTGTGGTGAAGTCACTGTGGAAACCTGTGTCAACTTTCAGCCCTGTACATTTTGAATATCCATCTGTTAAGCAAGTGTCTTAATTTGCAAAAACACTTCCAAGATGCAGCTCTAACTAATCATCAATACAGATTATTAACAGTTTTTATTTCTCTTTCAGTTTCCTTTTATTCTTTACTAACATATATTGAGGAAATGTGGCAGAAAAATGTGTGTCATGTGACTTCAAAGGAAGGGTGTTTTTTGTCAGTGTTGGGCTTGGGGAAGTTTTTTTGGTTGTTTGGTTTGGTTTTTTTTAAAGCTCAGTGACTTCACTTGAGAACTAGAGGTCTGTGGTTTGGAGCTATGGCATTGGGGGCTGTTAGAGGTGCTGTGGTCCTGCTGTATATATACTTTAATTCTTACTCTTTTCTTGCCAAATATTGAAAAAACAATTTCTGTGACCATAAAAGTGAGTGTTAATATTGGATTAGGCATGGTTTGTAAACAGTTACACAGTCCAAAAAAAAAAAAAGTGGCTTTGTTAGTTAGAGAAGGCTTTTTGTTCAGTTAGAAAAGAGTTAATCCAGCCCTCCATCATCTGCAAGTGAAGGTCCAGCATTTGGTTCTCCTTGTCTGGATCAACTTTATTTACAACAATTGTAATGATTCAGACAGGGAAGGGAGGTGTCAGCATTGGGATGGTTGCAGGATGCTGCTGGTGCTGAGATTTGTCAGCACTGAGTTTATTAATACCTCATCCATGGGAGAAGTCGCTGCATTCCTGGTATGATTTTTACCTTTGGATGTTGTGGGACATGTGAAAAATAACCCAGATTCTGTTCAGTGACCACTTACATGTGAAGGGCTCTTCCTTGCTGGAGATGCTACAGGCCAATTGATATTATTTTTTTAAATTTTACTTTTAATTAAGGAGATTCCCAGTGTTTATAATATTAGCTCCTAACTTGGGAGAATGTCTCTAATTTCCTGTTTAAATTTAGGTCCCGTGCTTCAGGAGTATCCGGTTACTTACCTTCTGCTGGGATCACTCAGTATCTGATTCTTGTGCATAGAAACCCATCTGTCTTCCTAAATCTGAGCCTTTATCTCTGTGCTCTTTGATACAGAAAAGGGGTCATGCATCTTGGAAATAAATCAGAGCACCAGAGATGGCTGCACTGGTGTTGTGCCATGGCAGGGAGGTGGAACAGCATGCCAGGAATGCTTCATACCTTCACTGCACCTCTGTGTCACAGTGCTTCTAATTTATATTTATATTTATATTTATGTTTATGTTTATGTTTATGTTGTGCTCCTAGGCTGGATGGAATCTGTTGTGTGTGGTGCTGAAATAGGGAACCAGGAGCATTCAGTGGATTAGTCACCTGTTGCACACCCAATTACAATTGCAGTAAAATAATACTCGGTTGTCCTGGAGATATTTTTCCAGATCCTGATTAACATCACTTCAGGTTTTTTTTAATAGCACTGTGCTGTTTATAAACTCCTCTGATCCAAAAACCCCACAGTATTTTTACAGAAACACTCATTTTCTGCATGATATTTATTTCCATTTTTGATAGGTCTTGTTCTCTCTGAATTCCAACAGGATTGGGTAAGAAAGGATGAAAGTCTTTCAGTATGAGCTGTGCTTCCCAAACTAACAAGAGTCTTGCTGGGTGCTTTGAATAAAAAGAGACAGCTGCAAGTACTTACAAGATTGGGGCTTTCATTACATTTACCACCACCATTAATATTTGGTCAAGCAACAAAGACTTGAAACAGTATTTTAGCTTTAATTGTTTTACATTACTGAGCTTTGTATTTGTGGAAATAAATCTGGTTTAAAGGAAGTATTGGACCCAGACTGTGTGCAGGGCTGGTAATGTACAGAACCAAACTCTGGAACTGAATTAATTTAATCCACTGTCTGGAAAACCTGGCTGCTTTCATCCATCCCAGTGTGCCTTTTATAACTTTGGTCTTCATTACATAAATTAAGTGATACTTTCCATATCAGTCTTTGCATCCAGACATGCTGAAAACTACTTCAAAGATGCAGTCTTTCATTCTTCTCCTGGGTTTTCCCCCTTTTACCGTTCTCCCACTGTTTTTTGGTGACTAAATCCACTTGCAGGCCTTTCACAGCATCAGATTTTCCAGGTGGACTGGCTGCCTGGTGGTGTGTGCCTAGAATGTGGACAGCTTCCTTGGCTGCTGCTCTCAGCCCTCACTTGTGTGCTTTTTTCCAAGCACTTGAGCTTGCCAGCCCATACTCCTGGCTTGCCTATATCCCCCTGCAAACTGGACTCTGTCTGCAGAGCTGGAGCAGCTGCCAGGCTCTGTGAGAGAGTGCAGCCACTCCATCCTTTAACTCCTTCTGGGAAGAGCAGCTTCAGCCAGGCCCTGCCTGCAGGGGGAATGGAAAAGTGTTTGGAGCAAAAGGAAAAGGACTTTGGCAGCAGAAGTAGGAATGTGTGTTTTAGAAAAAGGTCAGATGTTATTAACAGATAATATTATTATCCACACATTTATCACTTCATGGTGTAGATCCACACTTCCCAGATGTGCTCTGTCCGGTTTTCCACAGGTGCCAGGTGTCACTTGGATTTGTGAGAGTTGTTGCTCCCAGGAGTAGTTCTGCAGCAGCAGGGCTGAGATTTTCTTCAGGAAGGCTGAATTTGTAACATTCCCTTTTTTATAAAGAAGCAGATTCTTTAATAAGTGATCCAGCACAATGTGCACCAGGACTGTTGGAATTAAACTCTTTTGGTTAGAGAAGAGCAAATGTAGTTCTTAGTGTAATGGTGAA
Organism: Melospiza georgiana; assembly: GCF_028018845.1. Taxonomy (NCBI): domain Eukaryota; kingdom Metazoa; phylum Chordata; class Aves; order Passeriformes; family Passerellidae; genus Melospiza; species Melospiza georgiana. Next base: position 15,044,136 of record NC_080432.1, read on the forward strand.
TGATTTTAGATGGGACCATCAGCTGCAGTGAGCTCTGAGTTGGGCAGGTGAGGTGGACACAGGCTGATCCCTGCACCTGTGGGTGCTTGGGTTTTTGATAGATAGAGGGGAAAATGCATGGGATGAACATGGCATGCTTCAAGTGCTTGATCTTGGCCTGTCTCTGTTTTGCTAGTTTTTGTTATGCTTTTGTACCCTTTTCCACAGCTGATGTCCACTTGCCTTCATCCTGGCTACCCTGATTTATTTCTCAGCAGGAAACTACTCTGTAGTTCACTCTTGTTCTGTGCAAAATTTTCAGTATTGGGAATTAAATACTCTAACCTTCCTTTACACATCCTCTTCTGTCCTCTCTCCTTCATGTGCCATCTTGGTTACCTTTCTTTGACTCTGTCTCCTTATTTCTTTTGGTAGCCTGCTACTGATCCCCATCCTTACTCTAGGTTAGTACCAGGGAATAAAAGCTGAATTTAAAACTATTTTTTAATACATACAGTGAATTTTGTTAAGCCTGTCAGCCCATTCCATAAATAGCCCTCTTAGATGTAATATCAAAATAACTTGTCTCAGCATTGAAAGCATTCTGGCAAGGAGAGAACATACATTCACTGTGGCTTTGCAGTTCCTTTTTCAGAGAATTTTGCATTTCACATTCTACATGCTGTTTCAGAGCACTCCATGAGAGTAAGAGCAACAGTAAAATCTAGTTTTAAGTTAGTACAGACACCTGGCTGATCAGCCTGTACCCTTCAGTGGCAAGGCTGTGCTGCTTTAGGTTTCATGGGGATGCTGGTTTCATGCTCTGGAGCTCTCCACCACAAACCTTTGCAAAGTATTGCTGTGCTCTGATCTTCCTTTGAAAACTAACCCAGCTAACTGAATTTGGGTGCTAAATCAGGCTCATCTTACCTTACACCAGATTTGAGATTTACTTCTAGATTTTCTTAATTTGTTTCTTCTGCTAAGAAGGGACTTTTGAGTTTTGTGTTTGTTCATATTTTTGTTCCTCTTCTTTTTTCTCTAAGCTAAACAGCAATTTGTTGCCCTCCTTGTCTTTTGTAATGCACCACTTTTCCCTAGGTAGTAATTATTTAGGGATCCAGACATTTTCCAAGATGCTGCTTTGTTAGAGCACGTGACCTCAGTGGTCAGAGATTATTTGGGAATAACTGTGGGAGAGTGTCTGTGTTTGTTTGCTTTGTTTCAGAGCCCAGCCTTTATCCTGAGGATGCTCCAGAGGCAGTTGTTGTTGAGCACTGTTTGCAAAATGCCTCCCTTTTGTTTAATGGGATGAATTGAAGCGAGGCTACTGCTTGACCCAAGCAAAAATTGCCTGCTGTTGTATTTTGGGATGGGAAATTGTAAGGGATGAACCCATAAATGGTGTCTGTTGTATTTGTATTCCTGGCCATTGAGTGAACCTTTGTGTTGCACATTTAGAGACACTCCAGTACTTGCTGTCTTTCCTACAGTGACAGAAGACAGTCCACTTAGGTTTATTACAGAATTTTATCTTGGTTTAAGCTTCGGGGAGATATTTGCTCTAGTTTTTCTCTGTGTGGTATCTTTGTTTTTCTTAAATAAGCCCCTGAGCAAAAAGTGTCTGCTGGAATTTCCTGGTAGCTTGGGAATACACTTGCTGTACATTTGGAGTGTTGTGTGTGCTGGGCAAAACCAGAATAGAGATACTGGGAGATAAATGAGAAAATGCAGGCAAATGTCACATTGTCACTGGTCTTAAAATGGGTGTAGAGAAAGATGAAAATGTGTATTTTATTGTTAATCAAAAGATGTATTTTATTATTAATCAGTTACTTAGGGTTTATTTCCCTTCATACGAAAGGAAATTATAGTCATGTTTCAACCAAAAGTATTGCATGGAAATCTGTGGTGCTGTTTTTACAACTGAAGACCTTTCTAGTCACTGAAACTGCAATATTTGTGCAGCTTTGGTGCCATCACACATCAGCATTTCCTGTAGTTGTTAATGTTGAGTACTGAGGTGTTTACCTGTGGTCAGACTATTTGTGACCCTGAAGTGAGAACTAATTTTCTTGAGAATTTGTAGCTTCAGCCAAGTTTAAGGTCAAGAGTAAAATTAGTGAACATTTTTCCAAGTCTTTCAAAGGAGAAACAATTTCTGGTAGTGCAAATAAAGTTAAGTACATACTGCTGTGGTGCTGTTAGTGAGGATCCAAGAAAAAAAGAATTGTCCTTGCAAATTCCTCTTAAAAAGGTTTTTTTTTTTCAGCTTAAATTAAAGAGGCTGCATAAATGTGTATTGCTTTTAAATACTTCATAGCAATTTTCCCCTGTGTTAATATTTTAAATGTGGCAGTGCCTGTGTGAGAAGCTGATGTTACCATTGCTGGGGATGGGATGTTTGGATGTTTGCAGAGCTCCCCTCCTCAGTTGCTTTGAGGTGTTAATCACAAAGCCAAGTAGTTCTCAGCTGCTCTGCTTTTTGGAATAGGTTTTGAGAATTTGGACTCATTTCAGAAGTGAAAAATGTTGGCTCTGAGAGGGAAAATAACAGGCAGTGCTTGAAGTAGAAGTCAGAACTTCAGACTTCAATATCCTCAGTATTTTGCTTCTGTGGCATGTCCATGTTGTTGCTTTCCTGGCCTTTGGCCTGTACACTCTTGTCCTTAGGCACCTGTTGGATTTAGTTTAATTAGGAAAATTGTGTGGTGCAAGCACTACAGCAGTTTAATTGTCCCTTTTCAAATGATATTTCCTGCTAAACCTTCTGTAGTTAAAAAAACTCTTCAAAACCAACCAAGCAAACTAACAAGACGTTCCTTGAAAGATATTTACATTTGCAAGGTAGAGTGTGTTTGTCAGACTTTCTGATTCTCATGTCTTCCTCACTAAAAAAATTTTGTTTGTTGATGCTTCTTCTGGGAATTCTCAAATTTTTAATACCTAGGTGTGTTTATTTTGTGTGTTAAGTGTTCTGTGGTGCTCTGAATCCTGTAGATTTTCCTTATTTTGTGTGTTAAGTGTTCTGTGGTGCTCTGAATCCTGTAGATTCTCCTTCCTGTGAGTGCCACTTGTTAATCTGGTGGCAGCCAGATTACCTCTTGCCAGCTGTGCCATTCATTGATTTGTTGTGAGGAGCTCAGCCAGGTTACTTGGTGTGGTCAGCAGTGACTCACTAGGTTCAACTTTTGGCAGAAAGCTTTGTTTTTTTACATACTACCTTTTAGTGTGATGGGAAAAGAATAGTCAAGGTGAAACAATAGTAATAAAGTTATTTCATACTATTTGGTGGAATATCTCATAAAAGGAGCAGTTCAGAGCATGGATGGCCTTAAAGACAGTGGAAGGTTGGAACTGAGGGTCTGTCACAGACACCTTTTATGAAAAATCCTTTCCTTAGGATTTTTTTCTCCTGAGAAGCCTCAGGAACAAAATGTGAACAATGGTTATCTGCTGCTGTGGGATGCAACAGGTGCATCTGGGATTGGTCCATGTGGTTGTTTCTAATTAATGGCCAATCACAGTCAGCTGGCTCAGACTCTCTGTTCAAGACACAAGCCTTTGTTATCATTCTTTCTATTCTTAGCCAGCCTTCTGATGAAATCCTTTCTTCTGTTCTTTCAGTTTAGTTTTAATATAATATATATAAAATAATAAATCAAGCCTTCTAAACATGGAGTCAGATCCTCATCTCTTCCCTCATCCTCAGACTCCTGTGAACTCTGTCACAAGGGTCCAAGGTTTTGGTCTTTGCCACAAGGGTTTGCTTAGTCCCAGATGTGTTTAGTCAATGACAGGTGAACTGTTTTACCTCCTTTCTTGTTTTCTCACACATTTTAATCACCTGCCTACATCTTTTTCAGTGCAGTTAGGGAAAAGAGAACAAAAATAAATCTGGGCTGTTCTGGACTTTGTTTAAACCCTGGGAAGAAGAGATGACAGCTCAGTCAGCAGACCTGTTGAATGCCCTGTGGTTGAGCCTGGCTGTTGGCACATTCCCATGTCCCTGCCAGTGTGGGGCTGTCAGGGGATGTCCCTTCACGCTGATGGGGACCAGGCAGTGGCTGTGGTGTGCAGCAGGTCCCCATCCCTGGGGCAGGGAGACACGGGCAGGACACAGCTGCAGCTTTTCTAGCACCCTGCAGCCTTGAGGAACCATGCAGCTTGAGCAGTTGAGCTGCTCAGATGCTGAGGCTGGCAGAGGGCAGCTGTGTGCATGTGCTCACTATGCACAGATCTGTTCTTGGCTGTGCTCCCTGTGATCCCACCAGCCACTCTGTTTGGGTCCGGCCACTTGGTCGTGGTTTGGTTGTTTTTTATTTTTCAGTAGGCACAGGGCTTCAGCCTCCTACCAGTTGATGATGTTGGACATAATCCTAGGAAGTGGGGTTTTGTGCAAGGGCCAGAAGACTTTTGATGTTGGGCCTGCTTCCTAAAGCTCCCAGGATCACGAGGCAGCGAAGTTGGATGCAGCTGTTGGACTGCTGGCCCTCACAGGCAGCCCTTGCTGAGTGCAGAGCTAGCACAGTGCCCTGAAATGAGGTATTAATATTGATTTTGGGGCAAAGTTATCTCAGTGTTTGGGGTATCTTCAGATGTTTGAGTGATGACCACCACTGCATTGTCTGCTGCTCAAGCAGTATTGTCTCAAGGATAGAAACACAGTGTTCTCCAACTAAAAGGTAGATTGTAAAATGTTAAGCAATTTGAAGATTATCCATTATTCTCTAGTGAAAGCTCCATGGTTATTTTCACTTTTTTATTGTTTTGTCAGTAAGAGGACACTTCTGTATTAAGTCTTTGTCAAACACATTTTCAGCATGCTTATTATTTTTGTGCCAGTAGTAAATAATGAAGGTGCTGCTTTATTAGTTGAAGTCTATCCCAGAATTCTGTTATCAGTAATTACTGAAATATTGGACAGATATCTCAGCATTCCAGTTAAAAGGACTTTGCAGAAAATAAACCTTATTAGGCATGCAGCATTTATTTGTACAAGTGAAGGTGCTGCTTTTTTAGTTGAAGTCTATCCCAAAATTCTGTTATCAGTAATTACTGAAATATTTGACAGACACCAAGAGTGAACCTCAGCATTCCAGTTCAAAGGACTTTGCAGAAAATAAACTTTATCAGGCGTGCAGCATTTATTTGTACAAGTGAATGCTGTGCTGCTGTAAGCTGAACCACAGGGTAGCATTTCACTGAACTCACCAAACACATTCAAACAATGGTATATTTCAAATTAGGGAGCGTTATGATACCAGACTTAATCATTAAGTACCATCAAGGAACAGATGGCAGGGGAGGACACAACTGGTTTGCAGTCTGCATAGATTTAAGCACGAGGCCATTAAGCTATCACATTCCCATTTCTGATAGATTTTGGTCAATGAAAAATTAAAGACACATAATCCCTGATTATGTGAAGTCTCAATCTGTGATTCATGACACTGGTAGTATTTCAAAAATCACTGAAGTTCCCTGTGTAATCAGGAGTTTTAAACTAATGCATTATTGGGATAGATGCTCCTGTCTGCTTTTATTGCTATTGAAATTAATGTATCTTGTCATAAGTAGGTTGCTCTTAAATGTAAAATTGCTTCAGGGCATCTTTTACCGCTCTGCTTCCTATCGACTTCTAGACAGATTTGCCCTATTTTGCTGGGCTGTTTGCCACTGAAGCAGCTCAGTATCCCCACCTCATAAAAGGAGCACTTCAGAGCAGGGATGGCCTTAAAAATGTTTATAGCAGCCACCAGAATCTGAGGGTTTTAAAAACACAGTTTTAAGACGCTGCTTTTTAAAGCTGTGTCTTAAACTGGCAACATAGGCCTTTTTATCTTAAATTATTTCATTTGCATCCTGTATTTCCATCAGTTTATTTCAGTGTCATTGGACCTATTTACTATTATATACTGTACTATTACTATTATATACTATACTATTATACACTATACTATATACTAATATACTATTATATACTATTCTTATATACTATTGTATACTATTCTAGTAAACAGAATTGTTTTGCACTAATAAAATCATAAACACTTTACTGGTCACAGAAATTCAACACTTCAACTTATGGGTATAAGTTTAAATTAAAATCTTTAATAAATTAGTTTTCCAGAAGTGTAAATGAGTTTAGAGTTGCTCCTAGAAGGTTCTGGCAGTTCATGTTTGGAATTTTATCTTTCTGTATGAAAAGTAGTTGCACATCAGACTTCATGCTTAGTAAAAAGTATTTGTATGCCATGACTTGGACCAGTCTGAAAAAATACAGTTTTACAAACCACATAAAATGGGAATGTGCAGCCAGCATCCTGCTGTATTATTCCCTCTTCAAGAGGGACAAATCAAGATATCAATACTTGAGATGATGAGCTATATTGGCTAAATAAATAATATTTAAAATTCTGTTTAGTGGATTAACAAGCATTCGGGTTGGAGTCTTTGAGAAAGTGAGACCTGGTTATCAGTATTGGAAGTGAAGGTGGGTTTAGTTGGTTTTCTTTTTTTTAAATTTCGTGTTCCAGGACCTAATCATGGTCTTTTCATAACCCTGGTGTGAGGAGGGACCTGTCAGGTCTGTGCTGGGCTGTTCCATACACAAACCTTACAGTTCTAACACAATCTGAAAGGTAGAAACAAATCAGTGCCTGAAGATGAGGGAGCTCTGCTGAGCACCAACACAGAGGCTGCTTTGGGGGAATCCCTCAGTTTTCAACATTTACTTTTCAGCACAGGATCATTTTAGTGGGTAGCCTGTAAACAGTCTATGTTTATAACCATTTATTGGCATAATGTGGTTAGAAAAATCTCAATTACTGCAGCACAGAGGTGAATGAAGTCCTGTTTGCGCTGGAAGGTGCTGAGAGCAGGATTGCACTCTGGCAAGCAAGGGGAACAATTTTTTTTTTCCAATTCCCTCATCCTAATCATGTACTAATTAAAAGTGTCAAAGACAACTCACCTCCCATGGTTGAAGAATAATGAGCCAAGAGGACATTCATTACCAAAAACCAGAAAAAGGAATCTGCTACCAATAGTGAGTTACTACAAATTTAAAATGATTGGAAGAGAGGAGTACTGATATCTCACTACCTTGCTTTTATTGAACCTTAAAACCAGTGGGTTCAACTTCTTGTTCCCACTACCTGCTTCTAAGTTCTGCTGAAAAATGTTAAGGGAACTTGGAGTTTGGGGTTTCTGTTGGACCCTTTGCCATAATCTTTTGGAAAAGTTTAAAATTACTAAAATAATTTATTTCTGTGCACCAGGCTGTCCCAAGGCTGACATTCTGATTTTAACTGCTGGTCATTTGCTCTAGCAGAGCATCTTGAAACTGGCCAGTGGAATTTTCCCAGTGGTAAAAATCCAGCTCCAGAGCACGTCAGCAGCCCAAGTGTTCCCAGCAAAAAATCACAGTCTCAGTAAACTGCTTCCTGCAATTTAAGCCAACAATAAAAAGCCAAACCAATCAAAAAAACCCTCCAAATTCTGTTTTAAGCTACAGGAATGAATCATTTTGGCACTAAGCTTGTCATGGAGGGAGGTGAGGTTGTTACAGCCTTCCCTGCTGCCTGGGCTGGTCCTGTGGTGTCATGAAGATCCAGTGCCATGCAAATATTGAAGTTTTTGTTCATCCAGGATCAATCTCAATATCCTAATGCAGCTTTGGAAATGAGAAAATGGAAATCCTGAGCTTTTATGACGTTTGTGTTCTGAGTTCTTGTGGTTGCACACTAATTTTGGTGTTGATGCTAAAATAAGAGCTGGCACAACATCCAGGAAACCCCTGTGCCCTGGTTAGAATGCTCTAAAGGGACAGGCATCTGAAATGTGTGGCTGTGGAAATGCTGCTGAAGATGATGAAAAAGCCAGAGATAATCCCATGGTCATTAAGATTAAAGATGAAGATTAAGGCCCAAATCGGCCTTTTGGAGATATGCATGCAGAAATTGGAGACTTCAGCTGATCTCTGTAGGTCAGCAGGATTTATTGTGGATTTTCTCTGCTGATTTTAACAAATTTGAATGAATTCAGTGTGGAAAGGAGTCCAGTTCTGTGCATCTGCTAAGCAGAATTATTTTTAGCCCATTTAGTTGCTTTTACAGCTACAGGTTGGCTGATCTAATAAACCCAAGGTCGCATCTCAGTCACATGGTTTGGCTAATATGTTCCAAAATTTATTTTAATTGTTTATAATATTTTTAGGAACATGGTGATGAGCATTTAGGAATGAGGCAATTACCCATGTCCTAATTTTCCTAGTTTTATAATAATAAGTACAGAAAAAAGATACTGGGTCTGCTGCTTTTCTTTAGGAATGTCTGGGTGTTGGAGGTGCATTTTTTATATGACCTGACTTCCTTTCCCAGCAGTGGTTTTTCTGTTACTTCTATTTGTGTTTATAAGCCAGGAAATGCTGATAGCAATAAACTGAAGAAAAGACATAAATATATATATTTTTTAAAATCTAATATTCCAAATTTAAGCTTGCTGTAAAAGGCAAAGTTTGTGTAGGTAAGTTATATATAAATGAAAAATATGTAGTTTTTGTACAGAGAGTATGTGAAATTACCAATCAAAGGGATAAATTGCATCAGAGTAAGTCATGATACCACAATATTCAGGTCATTTTTGTTTTATAGCAAATAACTCCTCTTGCTGCATTTGATTCTGACTCTAATCCTCTGCCTGTCAGTGAGTTATTGAATTCCATTACTTTTGCACATTACCAGGATCATTCTCCATTGCCATAGCATTTTTTGAAGGTTGTTCTTTGGGGTTTTTTTTTCTCCTAAAGTTTGCCAGTGGCTGTTCTGGAAAGTGTATTCTGTATTCCATTGTTTAAATCATTAATGACAATGTTGAATAAAACCAGAGCCAGCAGACACATATCCCTGCTGGGAGCCCTGGTTTGACAGGGAGAAATTGGTGGTTTGTTTTTGAGTGCAGCATCCTAGCCAGCTCTCATTTATCTGGTAATAAGATCATTAAAGAATACAATAATACCATTAAATATCAAAAGTTGTGTTGTGCAACTGTATCAGGAGTCTGTAAAAGTGAGAAACTTCACATTGACCATCCCTTAGGAATTCTTCAAACATTTCAGGGAGTGTTATGGGATGTGCTTTGATTCTGCATGGTTTTCCATGGGAAATCCCAGTGAATGGCTGTCCTGCTGTCCTCTGTGTGTTACAAGGTATTGAAAAGGGTGACTCATCTGCCTTTGCTCAGATCCTTTTGCTTTGGGAAGGAAAAAGTGATTGATTTCCTCCCCGAAGCCAAGACAAACCAGAGAAAAATCTGCTAGTATACGATAGCACATGACAAAACCTCCAATTAATAATCCCTTTGTTGTCACATTCCAGCAATCTGTAAATACATTTAAAACAGTTTAGTGTGTTAGCATGGTATGTTTCATATTTATCATCATTCTAAAAGTTAAAATTACATTTTATACCTAATAAATACCATCATAGAGCCACCAACACTTTCCTGTCAGAGCCATTCCCTGGGAATTGTGGTGGCTGCTCCCAGTTTCAGGCAGCAAACAGCAATGTGAGGCTGGCTCTGACAGAGACACATTTCAAGCTCCTTCCATCTTCCACAACTCCTTATCGATTTGTGGAGGGAAAAGCAAGGCTGGTTATCAGGACAAGGAATGGCTGTGCTGGCACATTAACTGTACCATTTGTTTTAGAGACAAAGCTTTAAAGATTCAGTGTGTTTAATGTCTTCTTTTTTCTTTTTGCAGCAATCCAAAGTCTGCTAATCAGAGGATAAACAAAAAAGTGAACAATGATGCATCATTAAGGATTCAAAATTTGTCTATTTTGGTGAAACAAGTCAAAACTTACTATCAGGTCAGTAACAGTTTGTTGTGCTATGTTTTGCCTGAAATTATTTCTAAATTTTCTTCTGTAGTTATGGCTTTAAGGGTAACAGGTTAAATTTCTTATCAATGTTTACAGGTATAAAGGTGGTGTGGGCACACTTTTGTATGAATGATAATCTATTTACAGAATCTGTGTGTGCAATTACTCCTGTGGTTGGTATTTTCTGAGTTGAAGCAAGTTTTGTGCCAGTGAGAGATTATTACATGTGCATTTAGTCTTGTGAATGGAATTTTTGTTAGAAAAACAGGATGAAATTTACTGGGCTTAGAATTAATTGGGGAATTTGTAGTAAATGCAGTGAGGATCCAAGAGATGTAGAAGAGCCACTGAAGTTTGATGCAGCAGTGGGAGCTGCTCCTGTGCCTGCTGAGTGCTGAGCTGGATGGTTCTGCACACATGGACACACCACATCTGGGCACTGCTGCTGTCACCAGTGTCCCTTTAGTGTGGCTTTAGTGCCTTTCCCCACTGCCCTGCTCCTTCCTGCCAGCAGAGCCCAGACCTGGCAGAAATCCTGTGCTCTGCCTCTCCCTGCAGTCCTGGCCTGGAGTCTGCTGCTCCTCCTGTGTCCTCACACAGTGTGTGCTTCCCAAAATTCTGAGTGCAGTGAGGATCCCCAGCTGTCACTGCTCCCCAAAACTGAGTGCAGTGAGGATCCCCAGCTGTCACTGCTCCCCAAAACTGAGTGCAGTGAGGATCCCCAGCTGTCACTGCTTCCCAAAACTGGGAGTGCAGTGAGGATCCCCAGCTGTCACTGCTTCCCTGAGTGCAGTGAGGATCCCCAGCTGTCACTGCTTCCCTGAGTGCAGTGAGGATTCCCAGCTGTCACTGCTCCCCAAAACTGGGAGTGCAGTGAGGATTCCCAGCTGTCACTGCTCCCCAAAACTGAGTGCAGTGAGGATTCCCAGCTGTCACTGCTCCCCAAAACTGAGTGCAGTGAGGATTCCCAGCTGTCACTGCTCCCCAAAATTCTGAGTGCAGTGAGGATCCCCAGCTGTCACTGCTTCCCAGAACTCTGAGTGCAGTGAGGATCCCCAGCTGTCACTGCTTCCCAAAACTGGGAGTGCAGTGAGGATCTCCAGCTGTCACTGCTTCCCTGAGTGCAGTGAGGATTCCCAGCTGTAACTGCTCCCCAAAACTGAGTGCAGTGAGGATTCCCAGCTGTTACTGCTCCCCAAAACTGAGAGTGCAGTGAGGATCCCCAGCTGTCACTGCTTCCCTGAGTGCAGTGAGGATTCCCAGCTGTTACTGCTCCCCAAAACTGAGAGTGCAGTGAGGATTCCCAGCTGTCACTGCTCCCCAAAACTGGGAGTGCAGTGAGGATTCCCAGCTGTCACTGCCCTGACCAGCCATGGAACACCTTCCCAGCACTTCCCACCCTTTTCTCCTGCACATGGATTTATGCGCTGCCTGCTAAGGCCCATGTGCTTTTCCTTTTCCTAAAGGAAGTAATTTTCCACCAGGCATTATTGTTCCACAACTGGTGCAGCAGGAGACACAAACACTGACAGGATTGATCTTTTTGGGAGCACAAAGCATTCCCCATCCTGCACTGGCCTCATGGTATCACCAGTCCAGGTGCTGCAGGACCAGGCAGAATTGCTGGCATTTAGGTAATTTTGGATTGTTTAGGATTGCAGATGTTGCTCCAAACCTTTGTGATGGAAACAAGTTTATTAGAGCTTTTTTTAAAATAAAAAATTATTCTTTTTTAAGAAATGGTAAAACCAGTCACCATGCCTTTAGTGGTCCAAGCTATACTGAACTGCCCTTTTTAAATTGTTTTGTACACTTTTCTCCCCTTCTCAGTCTTTCAGGGTTCTGGTTACCATGCAAACATGTGCTGTTGTTTTTAGCAGGAGTGAAGGCTGGAGAGCTCCTTGCAATCTAAAATTGCTTTTTGCATGTGTAGATACTCACTCCCTTCAGTGCCTGCAGGGAGGTTTGTGCTCTGTGGTAGTGAAAGTGTTAAAGGATGGGCTGTTTCACAGAGGGGTCACTTGAGTTCCTGTCACCTGTGAAATTCCCCAAGGCAGGAAAGCTGGGGCTTGATGGATGGCCTGGAATCAAAGTGAGAGGCCACCCTTAGGCCGGGGGGAGGCAGGAGCCTCACAGCCCAGTGCTCCTGAGAGCTGAGAGTACAGGAACCCTGCCTGGGGCTGTTCCTGGAGCCCAGGGAGGGGACAGGACACCATTCACTGCACTGACACAGGATTTCCCTCGGATTGCCATCAGACACTGATGAATGTGGGAATTTGGGATTTTTAGCACTGTGTTAACCTAACTCTTTAACACTTCTCCTTGTGAGCTTGTCCATGCTGGTTTGTTCCATGTGGTTTGTTTGTTCCATGTGGAAAACCTTCTCTCAGTTTAGTGAAAAATCACATCGGTGCTGTGGATGTCTGGTCAAAAACCTGCACTGGTAGGATGTAACATTCAAACTTAAGGTGTTATGTTAGATTAGTCACATTTTTTTTTGTTCCTATATCATCTTTGTTATTCTTTGGAATTACAGTTCTGGTCCTGAAACAGTAATTGGTGTTTGTACATTTCTTGGCAGTGTAAGAGCACGGAACTGTTCTCAGCAGTTAGTTCAAGATAAATTATTCTAAATTTTGGTGGGCTCCAGAGGTTTAATCCAGTGAGTGTCCATGACTCTCAGCAGATTTGACTGAGGAGGTGCAAATCTTCAGTAAAATAAATGCTGGTGAGCTGTGCAAGTTTGTGCAAGCAAAGCCAGTGCTGAGGTTAACACCAAGAGACAGAAAAGGTGTCAGACATCTCTGGGGCAAGGCAGAGGTGTTGTAAGGAAACAGGAGATCCTGTCTGCTTAGGGCACAGCTTCTGCTTACTGCTGCTCATCTCTGCTTTATGATAGCATCATGGAGTTATTTGAGATACTCCCAAAAACCACCCCCAAAAAACAACAAAAGCAAACAATAAAAAGCCACTCTAAAAAGATGTGATTTTCTTTCATAGTAGCTGTTGACACTCATTAAATTAATTGTATTTTATCTGTTTTATTTTGTTTTAAAACATCCTGTGGTGCACTTCATGTCTTATTTTTGTTTGAAAATTGTCTTTATCAAAGTCTGAGAAATACAAGTGTCACAGTTGGTTAAATTCCATTATATTGAAGGAAGTCAAAGCTGTTTTCTCCCTCCTTATAATTTGTCTTAGGCATGTCCAGAGGGAATGTATATTTTGCAGTTTACTATTAATCATTTCAGGTATAACGTTGGTGTTGTGTATGAACTGGTGGGAACTTTCAAGTGTAGCTGTAACTAATAATTTCTACTGGTGTTTTTCAAGAAATATTGGATTTTTTTTCAGTTTGACCTAAAACAAGTGGACCTGTGTTAGGTTGATGCCCTGGGCTCTTCTGGAATGTGTTGCTTTTGAGTAGGAACATTTTATATAATAATGGATCTGTCACTGTGGAAAAACAAAAAGCCTGACTATAGGATGGCATCTGCTGGGAATAAATATCTGGGAACAGGAGAGACTACTCTGCTTCTGGAGAATTAGGCTCTGTCTAGACTGGGGATTTGACCTGATTACAGCCACTACAGGAGCTCCATTGATGGAATCCATGGCACAGATAGGCAGAGCTGCTGCCTGGTGTGTGGCACTTCCCAGCTAAAATTCCATGGGATTGTGCACACAGGGTTTGTACCTTTATATTCACAGTTGGCCCAGTGTCACTGCAGCAAAACCCCTGGGATTTTCACATCCACCTTTTGGTGAGGCCAAAGAAACTGTGAAATAAAGGAAATAGATATTTTTTGCTGTAGAAATGCACTTTAGAGCCAATAAAACAAATATGTATCAATAGGTTAGTCAGGAAAACATGAACATAATAAATTGAAAGGGTTTTGCTGCATTCTGAGACTCAGGATCTCGTTGGCTTAAGTTCCCTAAGCCAGCTCATTGCCACGAGAGGATTTTGCTGTGTGAGATGATTGTGCAAACCAGTAAAACAAAGCTTCTGTAGAAGTAACTCTTATTTGTTAGTTGTTTTTTAATTAGAAAGTAAATAAGTATTTTATGAATTGTATGCATGAAGTCCTGAAAAATATTAAAACTGTTTAATTAATACTGATTTCTCTTTAATGGCTGTTGGCATTTGATGTTTGCTTTCATTCAGTACACATGATGTAAATAATGTTTTAATTAACTTTTATAGGAGACTTTGCAGCAGTTGATCATGATGTCTTTGCCAAATGTGCTAATAATTGGCAAAAATCCTTTTTCTGGTAAGTTTATTTTTGACTAAGATAAAAATGTATACTGGTGTGATCGTATTTATTCACTGGAATAATTTATTCACTGGAAATAAAATTCCTGAAGGGTTGAGCCTTTCAACAGAAGATTGTTTATCAAATAAGTGGTTTAAGAATGATGAGTAATGATTTAATAATGATTTTCTTTGTCCACACGAAGGGTCCACACTCTAAAAACATGTTCTGTCACAGCCTCAGCCCTGGCTTTCACTAGGATTTATACTGAGCCCAGTGCATTTTCCAGCAGCCAGTGAACCAGTGATGGCACAAAGTTAAAATTTCATGTACTCCCAGCTACTGCACCTCCAACTTTCTTTACCTGTCACTGCTGAGGGAATTGGCAGTTCAGTGCATCTCACTTGATCCAGCTCCTGATCCTTGTTTCTCCTTCCCCCAACCTCTCCTGCTTCTCTTGCATCCATACCTGAAAAATATTGCAATTACCTTCTTGTTTTCTCCCTGAACTGACACTGTCTTCTCCATGCTCCCACCTTCTCTGCTTCCAGCTCTGAGAGTTGCAATTTTCAGACCAAGAAAATTAGCCAGTGTGGATCCAGCTGCCTGTCCACAGCCTCTTGGGGATCTCTGCACCTTGCTCTCAATTCCAGCAGCACGGAGCAGACACACCTGGCCTGCAGGGAGCCACTGTGGATTGGGCACAGTTTATTCCCCTAGGTGTCATGTGCCCCAGGTGTTGTCCTGCTGGCGTTCTGCCACCTCAGCAGAGAGGTCAGGAACTGCTCTTCCAGGCTGTGTGGCTTCCCCTGGCTGCTTTGGTTTCTTTGGGATGTCTTCTCTGCTGCTGTGTCTGTGGGCCAGGGGGTTCCTCATGAGCCAGAAGAACCATCTGTGTTTCCTCACTTCCCAATCCCAGGGCTCATAACATTGGTATTTTCCATTTCCCATCTGCACTATCCCATCTCTGTAGGTATCTTGCTTTAATTCTTGTGGGTTTTACTTTCTGCTTCTGAGCATTGCTGCTTTTGCTTCAGAGGTCACAGCTTTTTCAGTTTTTATATGTGCAGCTGCTGTCATACGCACCAAGAAGTGTGAATGTGGTCTCCTCCTTTCCAAAAGAACAGAATGCATCGTGGTTTTTTAATTTTGATTCCAGACTCTCTTAAGGTTTTCAAAAGACTCCATGGATTTGCCTAGAAAGCAGATTTACTGGAAAAAAAGATTAAAAAAAACCCCAGCTCATAGTATTGTTTTGTAGTGACATTTTTTATTCTGTTCAAGATACTGAGAGAAAATGTTTTAACAATATTGTGTAGTATAAAATGACATTTCACTGAAAATGCACTATCAAACCCCACAGAGATAATATTGCATTCAGTTGTATACATCCAATTTTATGGTTTGGTCATTTTTAAAGAGTTGTCTTTGTGTTTTTGGATCTGTGGTTTGGCAGCTCTGCTGGTGTGTGCTTTGCTCTTCTTGGGGGATTTTGTTGGATTTGTGAGAAAGTTTGGACTTTTCTGTTGTGTAGCACTCACATTTTTATAAAATGGTTATGCTTGGACAACATTCTTGAAGGTGTTTCAGCTCCCTGCTGGAGTTCTACCACAGAGTTTGGTCTGAACTAGAATATTGACCTGTTCTTCTGGGTTCTGTCCAGAACCTTTCCCCTTTGAAAATTAGGGCTGCTCTTGCTGTGTCACTTGGAAAAGGATCTCATCCCTACATGGATTTTTTAAGCTTTTTTTAGGCAGGTGCAGGGAAATGAACCCTCAGGGATCTTTGGAGACACTTGCTGTGCAAATCTGGTTGCATCAAGGCAAGCCTCAGAGTAAAAGTCAATTCCCTGATAAAGACTTGGATTTGGTCCACTAAAACTGAGGCTGGAGGTGTGATTTTTCACAGGGATGTTTCCCAGTTTTTCCCCTTTGCACTTAGGGAATTATTTATTAGTAGAGAAATCCCAGAAGATGCCAAATTGCAGAGGCAGTTGACTCGTGGAGGAAGATGCAGGGAGAAGGCTGGAGGTGAGGTTGGGTAAAACAGGTCAGCAGGAAAATAAAAATAAAAAAATGAAATCAGGAAATACTTCCTGAGCTGATTGGCAGGAAGGCAGTTGGAGGAGAGAACTGGAGGAGAGCTACAGCCTGTGACTGTAAATGTGAAATTAAATTACAGAGGGATAATAATGGGGCACAGGGGAAGGGGAAAGATGAAAGTTCGTGTTCCTGAGGGAGCAGGGCAGGGAGGATGGAAAGTCTGGAATAGGATGAGCACAGGGAAGATCAAACAGTGACACAGGGTAGGGACAAAGTTCAGCAGCAAGTTGAAGGGTGTAAAATAGAATCAGCTATTTCAGTGTTTCTGATGGAGGAGAAGGAAGAAAGACAGAGGATGAGGGAAGCTGAGATGGTTCAGTATTTTGCTCTGTTCCTTCAGGGAACGTGGGGAAGAGACAAGGAATCAATATTCAGGTAGGTGTTTGAAAGGCAGTCAGGAGATGAAGAGTGGAGAGGAGCTTAGGGATTGCTTAAAAATTAAGAAAATGTGATTAATTTATTGGGGTAAGTGAATGCAGGCTGTGAGCTGTTGGATTCTCCTGTTGCAGTGTTCCTGTTAACCTTTATTGATAAGACAGAAAGCCAGGTGGAATTCCCCTTCTTCAGCTGAAACACATTCCTTGATGGTTTTTCTATTTCTCCATAAAAGACTTCACAGCTTGAGACTTTGGGATACAAGAAGTCTGAATAAATGACTGAAAATCTCCCATTTGAATCTGTTTTTTGTAATGTGTTTATTTACCTGAGAAACCTCTTGAAAAATTGCAATATTCCCTGGTCATTGGGATTATACACATTATGTAGCACCCTCCAAAAGCAGCATCTTGAGTCAATGCCTAAACTGTGTTGTCATCCTTGAAGCATTTGCTTCATGGCATTTGTGTTCTAGATTTAGAATATATTTCTATATTTAGTAGCAAGATGAGGACATTGTCAACGTATAAAGTAAGAAACATTTTTATTAATCTGTAAACAGAGTTCTTTAACTTAAGCTTCTTTAGGAGATTAAGATACTTAAGGCCAGATTTGGAAATACATTTTGATTTTTTGGATGTGCAGATGAATATCTAATACAGCTTTATAAGGAATTGAAATGAACTTGTCACCTCAACTCTTCCAGTTTGGGAGCGACAGATAATTTAAGCCCTTTTATAACTATCTTGAGAGACCTGAGATTGCCATTGAAAACTTGATTGCAGGTCTCCAAAGCACTTCTAAAAATGTCACTCTGAAGTTGTGCTTTTTGAAGGGCTGATTTTTTTTCCATTTGAAATTGTTGTGGCTGTTAAGGTGTTTGGTTACTCTGGAAGTCAGCAATTAAATGGCAAAAAGGACTGAGCTGAAAGCTCCTCTGGTTGTTTTCTAAACTAGGTTAACAAAAATGATATGGAAATAACAAGAAAACCTCCTGTTTTCTGAGGGATAGGGGAATAAGCTCCAATTACAATTTTACAGTTACCATTTCTTCTTGCTTTCTTCTCAGAGCCAGGTACTGAAGAAGTAAAAAAGCTCCTCCTGCTTTTGCTTGGTTGTGCAGTTCAGGTGAGTTTGTGTTTGTCTCTGTGAAACTTCAGAATTACTGATCTCTAATACTTGAGGTGGTATAAAACTTTTCTTCCTTTGTTGTATGACTGCATTCCTTAAAAAATTAGAATATTCTGATTTTTAATTAAATGGCTACAAGCCTCCACCTGTTACTGCATAAATACCTCCAATACCACCCTAATGGGTTATTAATTTCAGTAGTGTTAATTACCTGATACTGTAAAGAAAAGGAGGAAATGGTAGAGTGCTGAAAATTAACTCACTGCACTGTTTCATGTATTTAGTAAATCACAGCATTTGAATAAGTAGCAATTTTAAGAAACCTCTTTATTTTACCATTTCAATTTGATTTTCCTTGTATCATTTAATTAGTGTTGAAAGTTATAATTACTGTAACATGGCATGAACCACGGATTTACTGGTCACCAGAATTACTGGATAATAATTTAGTCATGTGGCCATTGCAATGTCAGCTTTAGAAGTTTTAGCTCTGAAGAAATGCAAAAGAGGAATGAAAATACTTGCAATTATACATATAAATGTGTATAAAATAGATGTCTCTATTTTTAGTGTCAGAAAAAAGAAGAATTTATTGAAAGAATCCAAAGTCTGGATTTTGATACCAGAGCAGCTGTTGCAGCCCATATTCAGGAGGTATTTTGAGGGGGTTTTGCTTTTAATTTTGGGGATTTTTTGTGTTGGAATATTGCATTGCAGGAGGGGGAGTTGCACGTGTTCAATGGCAAGTAAATCACATATGTGATTTGCATATTGAGTGGTTGTAGTAAGCAAAAAAGGCTTTGTTTTTTCACTTGATTCACAAAAAGACTTAATGATTGAGCATTTTTGGGTTTTATTTTTAGAGCAGTACCAGAAAGCAAATTTGTTGCTTCAAGGATTTCTTAGTTACATACAGCAAATTTAATTTAGTGAAATCTTTATATGCAAATTTCTTTATAAAATATAATTCAAATCAAATGTATGTGGTAGGTAATTTATAATGTTATTGTCACCAGAAGGACAAGGTGCTGCTTCCAGATGGACAAAATCTCTTCCTTTACATACAATTAAATATATTTTAAATGTTTTTTCATATCTTATCCAGAAAATTTAACCTGTAGAGTTGCAGCTTTATTTTTTTTTCTTCTTCCTTTCTACTCTTAAAATTCCAAGAGGATGTTTTTTCCCTTTCATTTCACCCCATGTAGGTAACTCATAATCAGGAAAATGTGTTTGACCTGCAGTGGATGGATGTCATAGTGCTGACACAAGAGTATGTTGAGCCTCTCCTGAAAAATATGGCATTGCATTTAAAAAGGCTTATAGATGAAAGAGATGAGCACTCAGAGGTATGGATGTGGGTTGGTGCTTAAGAGAAATACAAGAAATCTTTTTTTTTCTGACATAATGCAGCCCAGTATTGTTATAACTAACAGTTTAATTTTCTGCTGACATGTTGGAGCAAGGATTCCTGACTGCCAGAATGTTGTTTCAGGGAGTTCTTCTGTGCATATTTGTTAAATAATGTAGGAAAGATAAAGCTGGAATAAAGTAGGAGTGATAAGAGGTCATCTTTTCCACATAGCCAGAATGGGAAACAACTTCAACATTCATCAGTAGCTGAAAACAGGGAATCCAAGGCTGTATCAGCTGCATTTACCAGGAATCAATAACCCATCAATTTGCAAGGCAGTCACTGAAAGCTGTTCTATTCCCATGTCCTGTTGTCCAGGTTTGAGGGGGACAAAGCAGAATCCATACCAGGAGAGGAGGTTTTGCAGGCTTATCTTGAGGCACAGTTGTTGTACCATGTTAGTATCAAGGAACAGAACTGTATTTCCTACAAAGTTAGAATTGTGAATCATCTTGGTGGTCCCAGATTGCCCCTCAGTAGAGTGGATGTGTCAATGTTGCAATTATTCCAAATATTCCTTTGACAGTTCTTCCAGATCACAGCCTTGATAGGAATACAACAGAGGGTGGAGGATGGGGGTGATGCCTTTGTTCAAAGCAAAGGAAAAATACTTAAAACTGTGAGAGATGTTCATATTTGGCTAACACCTTTATTTATAGGGGGAAATAGGAGTATTATCTTTATTTTTAACAGGTGATGGTTTTCAAGGAATTCACACTTTTGATTACCCAGTCCATTCTGAGTAGCGGCCATTTTGTGGGCTTAAAAGTCTGAAGTGAAAAACAAAATTTAAAATAGCAGAAAAATAAAATGTAAAACAGCAGAAGGTGCTGTTCAAAAGCTGTGGCTCTTTACTTTAGGCATAGAAGTGCAGGCAGAACTTTGGATTTCCTCGATGGCCAAAACCTTCCCATCGTTGTGGTGCCATTGGAGTGTTTGCTGTGAGTGACACCCAGAGGTGGCTCTGTGAGGGCCCCTCTGGACTTTTCCCTGTTCTGTCCCTCAGACCATCATTGAGCTGTCGGAGGAGCGGGACTGCCTGCGCTTCCTGCCGCACGCCTCGGCCGCGCAGTCGCCGTGCGGCTCCCCCGGCATGAAGCGCACCGAGAGCCGGCAGCACCTGAGCGTGGAGCTCGCCGACGCCAAGGCCAAGATCAGGAGGCTCAGGCAGGAGCTGTGAGTACAATTCACACTCATCCTTTCCACTCATCTGGTCCTCTTCTGGCCAAGTCACAGAATCACAGAATGATGAGGTTGGAAGAGACCTCTAAGATCATCAAGTCCAAGCTACGCCCTAACACCTCAACCAGACTACAGCACCAAGTGCCACGTCCAGTCTTTTTTTAAACACATCCAGAGATGGTGATTCTACCACCTCCTTGGGAAGAGCATTCCAGTACTTTCTTATTCTTTTGGTGAAAAAATTCTTCCTAATATCCAACCTGTGCCTTCCCTGACATAGCTTGAGACTGTGTCCTCTGGTTTTGTCAGAGACCAACCCCCACCTGTCCACAACCTTCCTTCAGGAAGCTGTAGAGAGCAATAAGGGCACCTCTAAGCCTCCTCTTCTCCAGGCTTAACAGCCCCAGCTCCCTCAAACGTTCCTCACAGGGCTTGTGTTCCCAGCCCCTCACCAGCCTTCTCATCCTGCAACCCACAGGAAATCTCCTCAGGATCTGGAACAAGTTGTTCCTGGTTTCAGCATTCACAAGACACAGTTGTTTCTGTTTATTGGTATGGCTTGACAGTGTAGACCTTCAAAAAGCTTTTGAAAGTTTGAAGTTTTGAAAGTCTACATGGGACGCACTCAAGCATCTCAGCATCCTTCCCAAACTGAGGGCCCAGAGCTGGACACAGCACTCAAGATGTGGCCTCACCAGCACCGAGCACAGGGCAGAATGACCTCCCTGCTCCTGCTGGCCACACAATTCTAATGCAGGCCAGGATGCCACTGGCCTTCTTGGCCACCAAGGCACTTTGCTGGCTCATATTCAACCACCCAGGTCCCTTTCTGCCTCAACACTGTCCAGCCACACTTCCCCAGCCTATATAGCTCTTTGTCATTTCAAATGTTTTTTTTTTTAGTTATTGCTCCCCAGGAGGGGTATTTTTATAATACAAGAAGATTTGTGGACCCATGGGACAAATACAGTGTTTCATCTGTGTTTGTCTCTGTTTGTATTCATAATGATGTTTTGACCTAAATTTTCTTCTCTGATGTCCCTGAAATCATGGATTAAAGGTGGAAGTCTCACAAATCTCAGCATTTTGTTCTCAAACCAGGTGATCATTAAAAGGAGATGATGCGGGAGGGATTCCTTCTCAGCAGCATCATTTGGTGACCTGTTTCCAACGAGAAATATTCACCTATGGTTAATTCATGGTTCAAAATCATTGCAGATAGGACAAAAATTTTCCATTAGAATGCTTTCCTATCTCCCACCTCTTTGTTCCTGTGTAAAAGATTTCTTGTCTGCACAACACTTACTTGCTCCTGATTCTGTAGGTTTCTGTGGGCTCTTTGTCTTCATAGTCAAGGAGCAGATCTGAGCAGAGTGAGGAGTTATTTAAAGAGGAGATCAATAACAGACCTGTGGAGAATCTGCTTCTCCCTGTAGCAATGTGTCAGTTGTTTTAGCAGAGTGAAGTGTGTGTGTTCTGAATTAAAATACTCCAACTGAAGAGATTCAGTATGTGTAGAAACAGCATAAATAAACATTTTTTTTTTTTTTTAAAATTCAGCAGTGGGGAGAGGAGACAGGTAAACTAAATCACAAGCTGAAGGTAGCATAAGTCACAATTCAGAGTTTGTTGATCAGATGATTTCTAGCTGGCTGGATTAAGGATCTTGTTGATTTACTCAGAGGATCCCCTTCCCCCACTACAGCATGGTCCTCATGAGGAACAGAGGACAAAAGCTGGGGCTCTTTTTCCCTGATGTCTGTATTATTGTGTCTCCTGCAATGAGCCCGCCCAGGATATTCTATAAACAGCTGCACCAAGAAAATTAGTGAAAAAATTGCTGTTATTAGTTTGATTGACAGTTAATAGATAGCCTAAACAGTGAACACTGGTATGTTCTGTATAATTTAGTCCAATCCTCTCCAGTCTGTAGCTGAAGCGTGCAATTAGGGCAACACTGATGGCTCAGAACAGTCCACATTTTGCACTCTTATTTGAATTCAGTTGGTAAATAATTTCCCTTTGCATGTAGCAGTATCTTAAAATACCAGACTTGGATGAATTAACTTCTGTCTGCAGCATTTAGTGTTAAATGCTGCATCTATTTGATAAATTTTAAATTACATTAATTCCAGACTTGGAAATACTCAGCATAAAATTTATTTATAATCTGGTTTTGGCAGTGAACCTTCATACCTGGTTTAATATGCAATGTAGCTGATGTAATTTCCTATAAAAGGTCTGTAAAGATTATTTTTCAGTTGGATGCAAACCAGGGAATACAGAAACCCCAAAGAAGGAATTTGCACACCTCATTTTCTGAGTGTTGAGTTCTGTGTGTTCCCATGTAGAACCATAACAGCAATATGATGCTGATGGGAAAGTCACAGAAATCAGGAATAAATTTGTGTTTGTGCCTGGTTTCTGAGCACCTCTGGAGGGGGAAAGCTGTGACAGGGATGTTGCACTGAGCTGTGCAGAGCTGAGCCTCCCCTGCTTGTAGGCTCAGTGACCTTTTCCAAACAATCCTTTTCCAAAGAGATCATTCATGGTGAAACTGGTTCATGTTTAAAAACAACTGCTCTAGTTCTGTTTAAAACATACCTAGTTTTTGTTGGTATGATTGCTTTGACATAGCATTATACATTTCCGTGCATTAAATTTTCTTCTTTCCCCCTTTTCTACTTTAGTTTCTTACTTGTATTCCAGAATGTAGAATAATACAGTAACACATTTGAATATGCAATACATCTTTGAAGAATATTCAATATTGGCAGGTTTTTCTACAGCAAATGTTTGTTCTGAGGTGCAGTGTAATTTTTAACATCTCTTTGTCTGTGAGAGAATTAAATACTTCCTTTGCACTTAGTCATGGTTTAACAAACTCATTTTTTAAGGATTGGGAAATGAGTTGGAAGTTAAGAATGAGTCATGTAAGAATTGTAGAATTCTGTGTCAAATTGTTTTTATCACAGGTTTCTGAGTATACTAAAACAGACACTGTGTTGTCCCCATAAAGTTAAAATTCATTGTGTTTCATGAAATTACTGAGTTTATTAAGCAGTATCTTCTTCAATTGAGTGAAGACACCTAAAACCCTTAATTCTGCTCTGCCAGAAAAGGAAAAATTACAGAGCTATAAAAGTGCTTTTAAAATTGGCTTTACTTGATTGTGACAAGGAGTCAGTGTCTGGTTCTCCTGGAAAGAATTTGGACCTTTTGATGGTGTTATTTGAAATTATTCTGAGTTGAGTTTTGGATGTGGATCTCCTGGTACACATTCATTTTCATTCATTTTCTAACCACCAATGCCTGTGGTTTCTTACACAAAATCCCTTATTGCAAAAATTCCTTATTTTACACCCTATTTTCTGCCCTGTGTGAGTAGGAAACAACAATTTAAACCTATGAAAAGTCTTAACATTTAAAATATTACATAAGATAACATTAAAATATTATTTTAACTTAATGATATTAACTAAACCTTAATGCCAACCCTAAATTTTACACTCTTGATGTCCCTGAAATTGTAGGTTAAAGGTGGAAGCCTCTCAAATCTCAGCATTTTGTTCTCAAACCTGGTGATCATTAGCAGGTTTTGTGGCCATGTTTAACTGGTTTGTGTTTTCTCCTTCAAGTGAGGAAAAGACTGAGCAGCTGCTTGACTGTAAACAAGAGCTGGAACAGATGGAAGCTGAACTGAAGAGACTTCAGCAAGAGGTGTGGGTTTAATCATTTTATTATTTTAAGAAAAGTTACCACCACCAGAACAATTCACCACTCTTTTTTGATATTAAGTATGTTTTCATGTTTATTTTTTAATTTTGCATTCCAAACTTTACCTTGTGTAATTTATTCCTTTATTTGGTATATTATGATGGAAAAAAATGCCTTGACTTAGAGATTTCTTCTCTGATTTTTTTTTGTTTCTTCATTCAAGCAATTTGCCACCAGTGCATCCTCTGAAAGGATCTTCTTAAAATGAAACTGGTCCAATTTTGTCTGGTTTTTCTTTATATTTTGTGTGATGATAATGAGGAGAAAAACCTTCAATACATCATAAATATACAATTTTTTAAAATGCCCTTAGGTTAGTATTTCTTCTCTAATTTGTTTTGTTTCTTCATCAAGCAATTTGCCACCAGTACATCCTCTGAAAGGATCTTCTTAAAGTGAAAGTGCTCCAATTGTCTGATTTTTCTTTATACTTTGTGTGGTGATATTTAAGGTTTTTCCCCTCATTGCATCATAAATATACAATTAAAAACAATGCCCTAACTTAGGTTAGTATTTCTTCTCTAATTGTTTTATTTCTTCATTCAAGCAATTTGCCACCAGTGCATCCTCTGAAAGGATCTTCTTAAAATTAAACTGGTCCAATTTTGTCTGGCTTTTCTTTATACTTTGTGTGGTGATAATGAGGGGAAAAACCTTAAATACATCATAAATATACAGTATATGGTGTGGTGTTGTGAGGGTCCCAAGGACGAGGTGAGAGATGAGTTCTCTCATCTCTCTCATCTCTCATTTAAGTTCTCTCAAATTCTCTAGAGAATTTGACTCTAAGACTCTATTGATTTAGTATGATATGATATGATAAACTATAGTAAACTAAAAACTAAAACTATACGATACTAAAACTATACTAAAGAGAGAAAGGATACATCAGAAGGCTGGACAAGAATGACAATAAAAACCTGTGACAGACCACAGTCTGACACAGCTGGACTGGGATTGGTCATTGAGTAAAAACAATTCACATGCTGGGATAAACAATTCTCCAAATCACATTGCAAAGGAGCAAAACTGATTCTCAGGAGGAAAAATCCTGGCAAAGGGATTTTTCAGAAAATATCATGGTGACACTATATATATATATATATATATATATATTATAGTTACTCCTTGAGAAAGCCCAGTGCAGTTTCCTTGGCAATACAATCACCTACAATCCTGTACGATATATTGGATTTTTCATTGAATTCTCAGAGTTACCAATACCCCTGTGCATTCCCGTCTCTGTGTCCCAGAACATGAACCTGCTGTCGGACGCGCGCTCTGCCCGCGTGTACCGGGACGAGCTGGACGCGCTGCGCGAGAAGGCGATCCGCGTGGACAAGCTGGAGAGCGAAGTCAGCCGCTACAAGGAGAGGCTCCATGACATTGAGTTCTACAAAGCCAGGGTGGAGGTGAGTAAATCCAGGGAGAAATCACCCACAGCCACTGTGGGATGGACGGGATGGATGGAGATGAGAGATCTCTGTAGCCAGGTCGTGGAACTTGGGGTTTATTGCAAAGGGCCTGGGTGCAGGGCCCTGCTGGAAGCTGCCAGCCACAGCTCAGAGCAGCCTGAGAGAAGAGAGGGGTAGAGAGTATGAGGGGGTGAGAGTGTAGGAGTGTAAGAGAGTAAAAAAGGTAAGAGAGCGAGGTTCCCATTACAATACTATAAATCTTCTGTGTTGAATATTCTAATTCTCACTAACCAATCTAGTACAATATACAAATCCTACAGCATTTCCATACAGCCTATAAGAATCATTACATTACCATACTGTGTTACATTTTAAACCCTAAAAACTCCTCTTTGAGCCCCTTCTGCTAAACTAGTAGGGTTCTGACCCTTGGGCCTGTCTGCAAGCAGAGGGTGTTGTTTCATCAAAAGGGGATCACCTTCAGCTGGCCTCACCATTGTTTTCCAGTTGCTCAGTAACTGAGGGATCTCAAAGCTTGCTTTCATTTCAATCTTCCTTATAGTTTCTATATTCTCATTATCATTTTGTGATTGCAGCTCTTTGCTTGCTGGGTGCCTTAGGCAGACACAGGGAGAGAGGAGAAGGCTGTGTGAGGTTCCATAGAGGTGTCTTTATTGAATCTTCTGTGAAGGTTCTCAGGGACAGCTCTTCTGCCAAACTGGGACAACAGTAGGGGTTTTTATAGGGTACAGAGGCTTTAGGAATTGTCCAATAGTAAGGATTAAAGGAAAGTGACCTATAGTCTTACAGGGGCTTCTAAGGTCCAGTTATCATGAGTGGGCATTTCCTGTCCTGGGCTGCTGAACATGGGGGCATTGCAGCTCCTGGGCCTGCTACAGTTCTTCTCTTGGCTGGGGCTTTTCCAAAGTGCATTTGGAGATGGAAACATTGGGATGGGAGAAAGTGTTGCAGTGTCCTGCTCTCTGGGATATGGCAGTCAGGCTTTTGTGACAAATTCCATTTTTTTGGTAATTGTTTCCATGTCTAATGGTATGGAAGTCAGCAGTGTTCACCAAAGCTCTAAGCTAGCAGGGCAAATGGAAGCTTCTATGAAGGATGGATTGAGAAACTCACAGAGGAATTAATTCCAAAAATGCTATAAATATAATAATTCCTTTCTCCTCTATAGGTCTCCTAAGGGAAAGCAATTTTCTAAGTCAAGTGTTGAAGAAAGGAGGGCTGCTCACATAAATGAGTACAGGACAATGGCACAAAATACACTATAAAAAGATGTTCCAACACCAGGCAAGGGAAACTTAGAGTTCTGGCATGAGTTAGTAATTTAGGAGGCAAATCAGCATGCAGGAATTTATCAGGCCATCATTCTGTCTGTAAATGACAAATTTGATGGGCAAGTGCCATATGGTATAAAAATCAGTAAAGGAAAACAGATTAGTGCACAGGATTTGACAACAGTGGAAGTTTCATTTTCATAGAATGTTTAAACTAATAAATCCCCTAAAAATCGTTTGTGTTTTCATAGCTGGTAAACTATTGGATATTTTAAGGATTCTTCAATACAGATAAATATTAATTTGTTGGGTTTGCTTCATAATAATTATGAGTTAACTTAATATTTGTGTAGGGAGGAGTATGAGGGATATTTATGTGATCCTTTTTCAGATTTTGCAGCTGACTGTGTGCTGAAGTTTGAAAAGTTTTTTCTTTATATCATGAGGAAAATTGGCAATTATGTATTTTACACATTACTTTCATCAGATGCTATTAAAAAAAATCCTCTATGTACCAAAATTAAAGCTGCTCAGGCCCTTTGAGAGTGGCTGGTTGTATTTTAAGATTGTAGGTGCATTTTCAGCAGCATGGCCTGACTTTGGGCCCAGTGGCCTATAAACCTAATTTTGGGCTGTACATGTGGTACATCTTTCCAGATCACAGCCCAAATCACAGAGATTCTGATGGTTTGATTATAATTTGATTTATTTGATTATAATAACCTTATTTGTTCTTAATGACTTAGAGAGTATTTAATTTATATCAAATTTTATTTTTACAGAAATTCATGGGTTGCATTTGTATGGAATTGCTGCAGATGTGCTTTTTATAAAAGTCTGTTTCAGCTCCCAGTTTTAGTTTGGGTTTCTGGAAGTGGTTGTGTATCAAAGTTTGCATGAGCAGGGGAATGCTTCTGGTTTGGGATTTATTTGTTGTTGTTGATCCATTTTTGCAGGAGTTGAAGGAAGACAATCAAGTGTTGCTAGAAACCAAGACAATGTTGGAAGATCAGTTGGAGGGGACCCGAGCTCGATCAGATAAACTGCACGAGTTAGAAAAGGAGAATTTACAGCTGAAGGCTAAACTGCATGACATGGAGATGGTGAGTGCCAGGGGAGGGTGGCAAAGGCAACTCATACACACTGAATTTAATTCCCATTTTTAATAAAATACTTCCAAATAGCACGGAGGAGAAGGAATGTGATGATAAATGCAGAGATTCAAGAGCAATAGGTTTGATTTTTTTTTTTAATGTGAATCAATGTCACTTAAATATTGTGTTTATCCAATGCACTTTGCTTCCTAATATTCAGAAAGAGGTAAAATTTGGAAGAGTAGGGAATGATTGCTGTAGGTTATGAGGAGAAGAGGTTCTTTGTAATCTTCTTTTTACAAAAAGTTCTTCAAATCCTTTTCGAAGTTCTCCCAACTTTTCCCAATTCCCCCCCATCTCACTGTCTAGGCAGACCAGAAAAAGCACTTTGCCCTTCCCTGTGACAACATAATAAAGATAATATAATACAGATATCAATAGAATATAGATAATGAAATACTTTTCCCATATTGAGACTTTTAACCTGTGAAATCATTTCCAAGGAGCGTGATATGGACAGAAAGAAGATTGAGGAGCTCATGGAGGAAAACATGAC
Source organism: Melospiza georgiana (assembly GCF_028018845.1). NCBI lineage: Eukaryota > Metazoa > Chordata > Aves > Passeriformes > Passerellidae > Melospiza > Melospiza georgiana. The sequence goes on from NC_080432.1 coordinate 15,072,599, forward strand.
CCTAGAAATGGCTCAGAAACAAAGTATGGATGAGTCTTTGCACCTTGGCTGGGAGCTGGAGCAGATAAACAGGACTACTGAACTTTCTGAAGGTAAACATGAGTTATTGAAATTGAAGTCTCAGAGGCTGGGTAGCATTGGGAAATTAAATGTATTTCTGAAGTGTTGTCCTCTGGAGAAATGCTGATTCCCATGTGTCCATTGACATACAGGCTGTCCATGAGAAGTCTTGCCCAATTAAATAGTTGTGTAAACCCCTTAAATACCTGGAAATTCCATTATTTGCCATTCACACTTGTGTACTCTGCAGCACAGATCATGATTCTTCTGGCTTTGCTGTTCTCCAAGTTAAGGAGAAAAGCTGTGGTGAAAATTTGGATTCTTCAGTACAACACGCTTGGATACAAACTGGATTCTGTGCAAAGCACTTGTGGAATTTGGAGCCACATCCTGAGTTGTGGGAAACAAATCTGTGCTGTGATTAGGAGAGTAGAACATATTTTAATTTCTAATATTTCTAATCCTGATCAGCTCTGGTCACCAAGAGGGCATTGGAAGGACCTTCAAAGGCTGTTAAATCCTCTAAAAATGCAGAATCTGAACAATTCTGGCTAATAAGTCAGCTTTTATTTGACTAATGGTGTTTTTCTCCTGCAGTGCCACAGAAATCACTGGGCCATGAGGTGAATGAGCTGACATCCAGCAGGTTGCTGAAGCTGGAAATGGAAAACCAAAGTTTGCTGAAGACTGTGGAAGAGCTGCAAAGTGCAGTGGGCTCTGTGGAGGGCAGCAGCTCAAGGATTCTGAAAATGGAAAAAGAAAACCAAAGACTTAGCAAGAAGGTAAAGGTCAGGGTGTGCTTGGATGGTGTGAGAACTGCCTCATGTTCTCTGCCATTTTCTTCCTAAAGGGTGATTTTATGAATTGCTGTTATTTTGGGTAAGGCATTGCAAGGGTCTGAGTGGAGTTAGTGTGTGTAAGTTTATGGTAAAAAGTAAAACCACATCCAAAAGGTGTTTCTCTTTTTATTATGTGAGAGTGTGACCAGTGAGGGAAAAAAATAATAATATATTGGGGATATGATGAGTAATGGAAGTGGTTTAGAATAGTGCAGAGCATTAATTTTGGTAATTATGAAGCAGAAGAAAGTGTGTGTGCAGAGATGGAGAGTGAGTGATGAGTCTGAGCTGAAAACTTGGTCCTGTGTCCTCATTTCAGCTGAGGGAGGGAGAAGGTGGGTCAGGGAATTGATAAACAGCTCAGGAGGGGAGTTTGTCAGGTTTAACTGTGCTCAGCTACAGGACTTTTCAAATTGTGTGTATCAAATAGAATAATTTAGTCAGTGGTATTTATAGAGAATAAAAATTAGGGAAAAAATAAGCTGGGGCTAATTACAGTGGAGTGAAAATGTCTAAATAGCTTTGACATCAGCAGCTATCTCAGGTGAAAGACTATTCTTAGAGTGGCTAAGAGATAATTAAAAAAAGAAAATTAAAGAAATCTCTACTGCATTCCATGCTTCCACGAGTTTCTGATTCCTAAGAAGCTGCTGTTTTTTTGGAGCAGCCTCTGTGCTGTGCCCAAAAGAAAGGAATAGAAACACACAAATATCATTCAGGTCAACTTGTTACCACTCAACTGTGGCAGAGAAATCATGCTTGGGTATTTTAAATTTTAAATAGCTTTGCTCTCTGCAAGTTGAAAACACTTGACAAAACAAACTCATATATTTAATTCCCAAGGAATCATCTTAATTATCTCTTGAAATAGTTAAGTAAGATCAAACAACATTGAACCTTCCTAAGTTAGAAGAGTCTTGGAGGAGCAGTATAAATCTCACTGAAATGGGATTTTAAGAGAAAAAAAAGATGCTGGAGGAAATATCCAAAGCCTGAGAAAATCTGACTCTTTTTTTTTTTTTTTTTTTTACACTAAAATACTTTATAGATACAGTGTTCTGAGCCAGGGAGAAAATTCTGGCAGGAGTAAATGTATTCCCAGAAGAAATAAATGTTTCAATTAAAGATGAGAAAATTCTGTTTAATTCTTTCCCTTGAGCTTCTTTATTCATTTCTATAAGGGTGCCTTCTACCCAGCTAAGACTGTCGTTCTTAAGTACATTTTCAAACTTTTGTTTCTCTTCCCAGCTTGAAGAGCTGGAGAATGAAATTAGCCAAGAGAAACAAAGTCTTCAGAACAGTCAAAATCAGAGTAAAGATTTGCTGAAGGAAAAAGCCCAGCTTGAAAAGACACTTGAAGCACTTCGAGAGAACTCCGAGCGACAAGTGAGTAGCACAACCCAAAGTTTTACTGCAGCTTTGTGCTCTGCTGCTCCCCTTTTGGAGGCTTTTACAGACATAAAGGGATTGGAAATGCAGTGGATTTGCCAAAAGGAGGTTCCTGCAGGAAAACAGCTTTGCTCAGAGCTGCAGGCAGTGAGAGACGTGACTCATTTCTGGCTGGGGCTTTCCTGTGGGTTCAGGGCTTTGTAACGCTCCCACAGCTTCATGGAGCTGCTGGGAGGGTGCAGCTCAGCCTGGAGAGAAAATTGGTAACTTTGGAGGGAAGCCAGACACCTCCCAGTGGAGGAGAGCAGGTCCCAGGAGCTGGCAGTGCTTGGAGTAATGTTTGAGTAATGTTGGAGTATTGATGGGAATTCCAGCAGCCTCAAATCCTGCTCCATCATTCTGCCCTGCACTGGGAGGGGCTCCTGCTGTGGGCACCTGGATTGATTTGTGACTGCCAAAAACTGGCATCTGAATATCTGTAAAAGATGGACACTGGCACCTCCTGAGTGGAAAAAGAGTTCTGGAATTCCCAGATTTAGGAATGGAGTCCTTCAGAACTAGAACTGTGTGACCGTGTTCACAGGGGTCCGAGGATGAGGGAAGGCACGAGGATCTGACTCCATGTTTCAGAAGGCTGATTTATTATTTTGTGATTTATATTATATTCAAACTATACTAAAAGAACAGAAGAAAGGATTTTATCAGAAGGCCAGCTAAGAATAGAAAAGGAATGATAACAAAGGCTTGTGACTGACTGAGACAGTTCAGACAGCTGGGCTGTGATTGGCCATTAATTAGAAACAACCACACAAGACCAATCCCAGATGCACCTGTTGCATTCCACAGCAGCAGGTAATCATTGTTTACATTTTGTTCCTGAGGTCTCTCAGCTTCTCAGGAGAAAAATCCTAAAGAAAAGATTTTTTTAAAAATATCATAACTACAGAGCTGCTTTTAGCTTTTATAAATTCTCTTTATACCTCCTGATGACATGGCCATTTAGTTTAATTTCAAGTCCAGTATTCTGAAATGCAGAGTATTGTATTTCAGAAAATACTAAGTATTTTTAAAGTCTGTTTATTGGTAAATGGAATTCCAGAAGGAAGAAAAGAGGGAGGTGAAAAAAAAAAGCTTGGCATGGAAGGTTTGCTTTCACTTAAAGATACCTATCTTGTTTTAGGATTGATATTTCAGTGGGCCTATTTCTGCTTTAAAATAATTTACTTAGGGGCTGATGGGTCAACAGCAACTTCCATATTTCTTCCAAAATCCTGTGCTGACACTTACTGCAGTAGGAGTCATTTGGATGAGATAAAATTCATTTGGTCTCACCCAAAATCCTGGAGGCATTTATCAGGACTTCTTCTAGATTTGGGATTGTAGAAGCAGAATTCATGGACATTATTCAGTGCCATGGCAGGTGCTCCAGAGCTGTGTTTTTAGGCACCTGTTAAGGAGTTTCTGGTGAATATTCCAGAGCAGCTTGTCATTGCTGGGAGCAGAGCTGTAGATCTGTAATTAATAGTTCCATTCAGATTTCACTGTGGGAGAACAGGCTGTAATTTTCTCAGTCTGTTTTTCATTGCAAGCAGCACTTTTGCTTTTCTCCCAAACAATTTATTGTTGAAACATCCCTTACATTGGTTATTAGTGTACATTTAAATATTGATCCAAACAGTTTTGCTGGATTTTGCTGTCTGGTGTTACATGCCCAGATAATTCCAAATGATTTGGAGCAACCTAAAAAGTCAAGAAATACTGAAAATTAAGGTGTAGGTTCTGCCTTTATCCTTGAGGTAGATCTGGGAAAGTGTTTCCTAGGAAAATAATTCCAGTATGATTTACTTTCTCTGAAGCTGGTTTGGAACAGAGTATCCAAAGGTTCTTTTTAACTCAAAAATCAGTGTAACTTTGGTGTGTTGCTTCTCAAATTGTTGTTGAATGTGATCAGGATTCCCTCACCTCCCACCCCTCACCTCTACTTTTTCCAAATGAAATAAAGAGATTTTTGTGGCTCCCACACCTCCCTCCATCTCAGGTTTGGTTCAGAACTTGCTGCAGTCCTGTTCTTTGTGGACACACAGCTCTGCAAATCACAGAGTGTGAGAAAAAGCAATCTAAACATGGGTAAACACAAATGAAAGTTAAATTTGCCAGGAAGTAGGCAAAGCTTTCTTTTGATTTGTGCTTTATTAGTTTTGGGCTTATGTTTATCTGTTAATATTCAAGAGGAAGAGATTTGAAGATTTACTTTGTTATCAAACTTGAAATAATGTTTGTGATTCTTCACATAAACAGAGATTTTCTTTAACTTAAAATAAAAGGTGAATATGATATGATGAGTATCTTTTAGTTTATATATGAAAGCAATTCCTTGTTGGCAAGTTGTTTATCACTTTACCATTTTTCTACCCAAATTAGATTAAACTCTTAGAACAAGAAAATGAACACTTGAATCAAACCGTGGCTTCTCTAAGGCAGCGCTCACAAATCAGTGCTGAGGCAAGAATGAAAGAAATTGAGAAGGAAAATAAAATCCTCCATGAGTCTATCAAAGAGACCAGCAGTAAGTTAAATAAAATGGAATTTGAAAAAAAACAAGTCAGGAAAGAACTGGAACACTACAAAGAGAAAGGGGAGAGGGCAGAAGAATTAGAGAGCGAGCTCCATCGTCTGGAGAAGGAAAATGAGTTATTGCAGAAGAAAATCACCAACCTAAAAATCACTTGTGAGAAGATTGAGGCCTTAGAACAAGAGAACTCTGACCTGGAGACAGAGAACAGAAAGCTGAAAAAAACCTTGGATAGCCTGAAAAACCTCACTTTTCAATTGGAATCCTTAGAAAAGGAGAATTCCCAACTGGATGAAGAAAATTTAGAGTTACGGAGGACAATCGAATCCTTGAAGTGTACGAGCATTAAAGTGGCACAGTTACAGTTAGAAAATAAGGAGCTGGAGAGTGAAAAGGAGCAGCTCAAAAAAAGCCTTGAGCTGATGAAAGCCTCTTTTAAAAAGACTGAACGCTTGGAAGTCAGTTACCAAGGCTTGGACACAGAAAACCAAAGGCTACAGAAAGCCCTGGAAAACAGCAATAAGAAAATTCAGCAATTAGAGAGTGAATTACAAGATTTAGAGACTGAAAATCAGACCCTGCAAAAGAACTTGGAAGAGTTAAAAATCTCCAGTAAGCGCCTGGAGCAGTTGGAAAAGGAGAATAAGTTGTTAGAACAAGAGACTTCTCAACTGGAAAAGGATAAGAAACAGCTGGAAAAGGAAAATAAAAGGCTTCGACAGCAAGCAGAAATTAAAGATAGTACCTTGGAAGAAAATAATGTCAGAATCAGTAATCTGGAAAGGGAAAATAAATCTCTGTTTAAAGAAATAGTTGTGTATAAAGAGTCCTGTCTGCGCCTGAAGGAGCTGGAAAAGGAAAACAAGGAGCTGGTGAAAAGAGCTACCATTGATAAGAAAACCCTGGTCACTTTGAGAGAGGTAAATACAGAGGAATTTCCATTCCCATCATAATCTGTGTATAATGTACAGAAATTGTATCTGGGTGTCTGATCTGGGGGGTTTTTTTTTGCATTAATCTGTGTACTGTTAACACCTTTATGCATTAGATAATCAAAATTTCTGTAATCAGTCATGGAAAGAAAGAATATCATATTGCTGGGATGTTTCCCCTTCACTGGCATGTTCCAGACCAAATTTAAAGGGAAATTCTAAAGAAAATCTTAAAGGCAAAGGAAGAGAGGACAGGGAAATCAAATTCTAGTTGCAGTGTAATGTGTGATCCAGCTGAAAGGTGGCAGCTGCCAGGAGACTTAAAGCTGAATTATTCCAGTCATGTAGGGATAAAACACCCTTGTCTCAGCACTCCTAGAGCTAAGACTACATTATTTTATTTTCCTGAACTTTTTTTTTTTTATATTGCTATAAATACTGACTGTAGTTTTTTCTGTGCAAGGACTTGGTGAATGAGAAATTGAAGACTCAACAGATGAACAATGATCTGGAAAAACTGGCCCATGAGCTTGAGAAAATTGGCTTGAACAAGGAGCGTCTCCTGCACGATGAGCAGAGCAGTGATGACAGGTGAGAATGACAAAAGGACAAATGAGGATCTTTTTTATTCTTACAGTGATTTTGCAGACTGGTTCTGTGCATACTCTTAACATTTTTAAGGCACACTCATAGACCCAAAAAGGAACTTGATATTTTTGGAAATTAATTAGTTGGTGTGCTGCTTTCACATTCAGCTGACTGTGACAGTGAGTTGCCACTTTTTGTTGCTAAGAGACTCATTGAAGTATGTCAGGAGATACAGTTAATTATAATTAAAATGTTTTATGCTCTAGTCAGCAGCAGCAACAGCAGCAGTAAAAGATAATTAGCTCAAAGTAATTTTTTCTCCCTTTTTGTCTGCCTGTCTGACACAAATGGTTTTTTGTAGCATAGTGATTACCTTAAACTGTCTCACTCTTTCCTTGCAACCATTTCCTTCTAATTCTTCCATCCTGAAGGCAAAGCTGCATTCCCACTTGCCCTGGCTGGGAAGTACCCAGTGTCTCCAGAACCTTGGTGGTGGCTCTATCACTCCTGCACACCTGCACTGCAAAGCAGCTGCTGCCCTGACATCTGTTACCTCTGCTGCATTTTCTTCCTCTGCCTCATCCTGCAGGGATTATGGGGAAATTGGTGACAGTGTGGGCTTCCAGCCAAGCTTTGCTGTGCAGTTTCACCAGTGCACTTCTGCTGTCATGGTCTGTTATTACAGCTGATTGTCCTGAGCATGGAGATTGATCTGGGGCCTTCTGTGTGCAGAGGAACCCAGATAACACCTGGGGTTTGAATGCAGCTTCCCTTTGCCAGTGCTCTGTCCCAGAGTCCTGTGTTTTACCCCTCTTGGTTTCTGCTGGTGGCTTTCCCCTGCCTTCTTCCGCTCCCACATAAATTCAGGAGAAGTTCTCAGAGCTTGAACTGGTTGGATTTGTTCTGATTTAAGTATTTCTGGTCACATACAGCCCTTGATAAGCATTTGGTGTGTCCTTAGGTAAATATATCAAATAAAAAACCACCAGATCTTGATCCAAGGTGAAGCTTAAACTTAGCTGAAGCCCAAATGGAGCAACATTTAATCAGGTTCTAGGTTAGAGGTGGTTGGGCTCTGCTGCTGACTTGAGCTTCTTCCCAAGCTCCATGTGAGCTAGAGGATCATGAAAGGGCAATGTTTGCTATCAAAGTGAGAGCTAGGATTGGTTTGAAATTTTGCTGTGCCCATGAATATCCTGATTTTCCATTATTCTTAACTTCTTCATTCATCCCAAAGATCCCTGGATTGCTTTCCTCACATAACAATACATAGGTGAGTCATTGCCAGCTCTTCCATCAGGGCTGTGAAGAGCTGGGTTCATTGTGGATAAAATCACTTCTCAGTGGAGTTTTTCATCTGCCTCTGCCATTCTGGTAATGGAAATTAAATATGTACCATTTTCCTCCTCCTGATGGGAAAGAGCTGCTTTGTGATTTTTAAGGAATGATCTTTGGTAGCACCTCAGAGTGTTTCTATTGAGGTCTAAACTGGCCAGGATTTATGAGTTAACTTGGAAGTGTTTCCCATTTTCTCTTGCCTGCTGTCCTTGGACAAACAGATTTGTGGATTTTGATCTGAATCCAAAATAGCCCCACTTGCAGTTATATTCAAAAATGTGTACCATCTTTCATTGTTCAAAGTGTAAGTGGGTATTGCATCTCTGCTATTATTATTTTTCCTCCTTTGTTTTCTGTAGAACTGTGTCATTTTTCAGTAGCACGAATTACTTGTAGCCAAATCTGTGCTCCAGCCCAAGAAGGTGAAATTCTGTATATTCTACTGGTCACAGGCTGCCTACTATTCCATAAATCCTTGGGAATGAGTTGTCAGATCTGGAATTCTCAGATTCCCCTTGTGCTGCATGATGCTACTGGACAGCTTTCTGCTTATTAATTCTCTTCCCATTCGTCTTCTGCTCCAGTTCCTGACTGGATCCGATGCCATTGTCCATTCAGGAGTCTGCTGCACTTTATTCCCTTCACTAAACTGATGGATCCTTCAGCAGCCAGGATTAGAAAGGGGGAATATCAGTGTTGGGTTTGTTTTATCCAGCTGTGGGGAGGAGTGGGGTGTTCTCCACATTCTGAGCCACACACCGGGACTGAACTGCTTAGGAGTGATTAATGAGTGTGGGGTTTGGTATTAATGAGTTTGGTTTGTATTTCCCATAAAGAATGTGCAGTTCTAAATCAATCCAGTTTAATCTGACCACTTCTCTCTCAAACTGACATTTTGAGGGGTTTTAGGTGCCCTACAGTATCATGAATGTGGTTAAAAATGGAAGCTTTGCACATCAAGGGTGGCAGCAGTCTTAAAATACCAGCAGCTGTGCTGAGTGAGCAATTTGCACATTGATGCACCAAACAAGTGTGCACCTGCACAGGGCTGTGCTCCATCTCCTTCCCTGGCCTCCCTTTGGAGCTGCAGGAAATGGGAACTGATGAAAATCTTGCTCTCCAAATACTTCACATCCTAATTGAGTTCAGGTCCCTGCTGGATGGGCTGGAGTGGAGCCAGAAGGAATCCAGGCAAAACTCACTAATGGTGCAGAGAGACCCAGCACCCCTTGGTGTGCCTCAATGGGGCTTTTTCTGGGTCTAACATGTTTTAAAAGAAAGGAGGAGTCAAAAATGGTTTTGACAACCATCTTCTGGTTATTTTTGACATAGAACTTGCTGTGGATGCTGAAGTGTCTTCATACTTTTGACCACAGCACTCAGGGATTTTTGAGTGTAGCTATGAGTCTTTTCTAGAACATTTTGGAATGTAAATACCTGGAATAATTATTGAAAATACAGATTTTTTTGTTGTTGTTGGCCAGTAGGTACAAGCTTTTGGAGTCTAAATTAGAATCCACGCTCAAGAAGTCTCTGGAAATAAAAGAAGAAAAAATTGCTGCTTTGGAGGCTCGTTTGGAGGAATCAACAAATCTGAACCAGCAGCTGCGTCAGGAGCTGAAAACAGTAAGGAAAAAAGGGCATTTTTCTGGAATATTAAATGAGCTGGTGTTATTCCTACACTTTTTGGGTAAGACAGCAAAAAATGGGCATCATTCAGGTCATAGAAAGCAGGACAAAGGTGTGAATGCTTTTAGGACTGTGACTGCTTTTAAGACTGTGTTGAAATCACATGAGAAGTTGTTGAGCTTATTCACTGGCCATGAAAATGTCAGCTGGATAAATAACCTGGAGTTGATTTGATTTGGGATGTCATTTCCAGTTACATTTTCTGGCCTACCTTGAGCAGCCTGAGTAGATTGGTCAAAAAAGGAAATTCTATCAATTCAACCAATTCTTGGTTGTAGAATTTTAGTATAAAAGTTGGGGGGTACAATTAAAAACACTGAAATAAAATATTAAAAATAGAAGTCTGCTGTTTGTTGGGGTTAAACTGTCCATATCCGTAAATAATTTGTACATCATCTCCCCAAACATGTGCAAAAAGCAAATTTACAAATGCCGTAACAGCACTTCCTGCTCTTTGAGAAGGGTCATGGTCAGGTAATAAAGTAATAAATTTGGAAGTGCAAAATGGAAAATTCTAAACCTAACCTAAGTTGTCCTAAATAATTCCAGGTGAAGAAGAACTACGAAGCTCTGAAGCAGAGACAAGAAGAGGAAAGGATGGTTCAGAATTCTCCTCCAAGAAGTGGAGAAGGAAATCAGTCTGTCAATAAGTGGGAGAAAGAAAATCAGGAGACTACTAGAGAATTACTGAAAGTTAAAGATAGATTAATCGAGGTGGAGAGGAATGTAAGATGTGTTTTAAATATGGTTCTGGTGGTAATTATTTGCGGTGAGCTGTTGCAGTAATGCAAATGAGGGTGCTGTTAAGACAGTTTAATTTATCACTTTGTTTCCATCCTGAGCACAATCTGAAATAAATGCAGTGTGTGTAGCAGCTGGATTCTGCTCTGTGGGATGCCATAAAGCACTTGACAGGCGTTTTCAAAGCAAATGTGAAAACCTGAGTTTGCCCTTTGGCATGCACAGCTCTCCCTCCAATCCCTGTTATATAATCTCTACCCAGTCCTGGAGATTCCTTTCCTGTTCCTCCATAGGTGCAACATCTGTTCCCTGTTTTTCCAGTGAGAAATCCCCCAAAAGTGCATTTGTTCTGCAGTTTTATCCCACCCTGTAAATGTCTGCATGCTCCTGCTGCTTTCTGTGGTCTGGAGAACTCTTGTGTTTTACCTTGGGGTTCCTGGAGCAGCTGGGAGCTGAGGTTTGTGTGGTTTGCACCCCCAGAACGCGACGCTGCAGGCGGAGAAGCAGGCGCTGAAAACGCAGCTCAAGCAGCTCGAGACACAGAACAACAACCTGCAGGCCCAGATCCTGGCCCTGCAGAGACAGACTGTGTCCCTGCAGGAGCAGAACACAACTCTGCAAACTCAGAATGCCAAGCTGCAGGTAATGCTGCCTTAGCTTGCTTTCAAAAATAAAATTAAAATGGTTTTTTTTCCCAATGAAAATTTAAAATACGTTGTTATGGTTAGCTTTAAAATCACATTTGGCTTCCTGCAGAGACCTGGGAAAGAAGGTGATGTGAGAATAATCTGCACTCTGCAGTCAAAAATAGTTGGTTTGCTGATGAATAGCTACATTTTTAAAAATCTGTTGTAATTCTTTGTCCAATGTAAAATCTTAGAGTAGATTCTCTTATCCATTGTTCCAAGATTCCTTGAGATTTTATTGTATTTATGCATCTAAATTAGATCAGGGAAGTAGTGTGTCCAACCATATTCTAATAAATTTTATCTATTTTTATTTATATTAAAAAAAAACAAAAGTAAAGCCATACCTAAAAGGAAAATCAAGATACTTAAATACTGAAGATTTTCAAAAACCAAAAGAAAATGAAAAGCTACATAAATATGTGAAGACCTGAATTTAAATAATTGAGAGGCAGTAAAAAAGGTCATGTAGCCTTGGAAATTACAAAAAAGGACCATGGAAATTATAAAAATGGCTGTCCCCAGAGTCTTGCAGCTCTTCTGGCCGAAATTCAGATGCTGCCCTTACAGTTCAATAGGGTTGTTAAATATCTATCTTTTTTCTTGACACATTAAATATTCTTGTTAATCAGTTTAATGCTTTTGGTGTTCTAAGAATCAAAACTACCTCAAGAGGGGATAAAAACCCCACAATGCAGCAGAAATAATAAAGAGTGTCAGAAAGGATGGAGGGCTGATGGAAATCAAGATGTCAAGGACTGTTTAAATGGAACAAATGATGGATTTGGTGGATGCCTGGAGTCTCCTCCTGCCTCTCCCTGGAAAGCAGAACATTGTTGTCCTATGGATGCACTTTCTGCTGCCACACTGAAATGTCATTAGTGCCTAGCACTCCAGTCAAACAGGCCATGGGTGCACACCCTGTGCCACCTCTGGTTGTTAAAAACCAATGGATGTGACATGGGAGTGTCCCATTTAACCAGTTGAGAGGGGATTGCTGGGATTCAGAACTCTCTGAGTGCTTTGTAATTCCCTTCATCAACAAACCCCAGGAATATCTGTGTGGTTCCATTTTTGCTTCGTGCCCAGCAGCACAGGCCTCTCCTCTCTGGCAAAACAATTCTCCATGAATTGCAAATCCAAGTGGAAGTTGAAATATGTTCAGGAAAATCCAAGTGATGAACTGTTGGCTAAATCTGAAGTGCAGGCTGAGCTGCTGTACCTGGACTGTGCCAGAATTGTTCCTCAGCAGCTAATTCCTCTCTTCCTGCTGATACCCATAAGGAGTAGCCAAGGGAAAGGATGTCTGAAGGGGTAACTGGGAATTCTGACCTAACCAAAGTCAGGATTCAGCCTGGGAAGTTTCCCAGCACACCCATGCCATCAGACATGACTTCATTTCCAGTGAAAGATTCAGCTTTCTCATCTGTAACAAAGAACCCTGCAGTTGCAGCAGGAAGGGATTTGTTCCCTGGTAACAGCAGGAACTGGAGTGAGAGATGGAATTTTTTTCCTTAATAGATACCCCGAGGGTATTAGAAGGCTCAGTAGTTTGTGGTTTTCATCTCTTGCACGGGAAAGAGAGGGAAGCTGGTGCAGGTCAGGTGACAAGCACCAGTTTAAGATACCCAAGGATTTCTCCAGAGGCACAAAAAGTGAAGTTGTTGGTTGATTGGGGCTTTTTAAAACTGTTTAATCTTGAAAGCTTTAGTGTATTAATACACATGAATACTGTCCTGGGACTGTTGTTGGAGAGCTGGTGCTGTTCCACAAAAGAGCACAGGACAGAACATGGATAGTTCCTTCCAGGTGCTGTTGTTTATCTCCCTCTCTGTTAAATGGATGTTCCTGTTGGAATTCTCACTGTGAAACAATGTGTGGATGCCATGAAGATTTCATGGTGACACTTCAGAAATTTTTAAAACATAAATCTCCATGCCTGAGTGAAAGTCCCTTTTATTTCAGTCATGTCACAGATTTGGCTTTTATCAGGATCACTAGTGATCTGTTTCTCCAAGGTATCTCAGTGCTAGGGGAAAACAGCCCTGTCAGCAAGATCACATTTTAACAGATGTTGAAAGATAAATAATAATTTGATCCATCCCAGTCAATTCAATCACATGCTTCAATGCTTTCTGCTAAGAAATACTCCTGGAACATTTTGAATTGGAGCTGACTCCTGGGATGTAAGAAAAGGTTGTCTGAAAAAATTCCTTCTCCCAGGATTTCCCTCCTGGGAAGCTGAGAAGCCTCAGAGAAAAGGAAAACAATTCTTATGTCATTTGCTTCTCCTGTGCTGTGCAGATGTGGAATGTGTTTGGAGATTGTTTACCCACAGGTGATTGTTCCATTGCATTCTGCTGGGAGTTGTTTTCACTCATTGGCCAATCAGGGCCAAGCTGTGTCAGGACTCTGGAAAGTGTCAGGAGATTTCATTGTTATCTTTTTTTTCATTATTATCTTTTTAGCATTCACTGAGTAGCTTTTCTGTATTCTTTAGTATTGTATAGTACTCTTTAATATAATATTATAATAATAAAATAATAATATATATTATTAGTATAACATATTAATATTATTAATATAGTGACATTGTTATAATATGATAATATAGTATTATAATAATAGAACACAAAAATACTATATGACAATATTAATATAATATGTTAATATTATTGATAATGTCATATAATATGACAATATTATTATGACATAATATTTATTACTATACATATAATATGATATTAATAATATCATAATATGGTATATTGTGATATTAATATAGTATGCTAATGTTATTGATATTGTAATATTATAGTATGATATAGTAATAATAATAATATGCAATAATGACATAATAAATTAGCCTTCTGAGAACATGGAGTCAGATGCATCATTCCTGCCTTCATCAGGCATTCCCTACAAATACAAGGGTTGCCAGTGGAACAACCAGAGGGTCGAGAAGGGTTAAACCCAACAAATCTCTGGGAGGTGGGAGATAAATAACTGCGAGTGCTGCTGTTTGTGGCTGCAGGTTGAGAACTCCACGCTGAACTCGCAGAGCACGTCGCTGATGAACCAGAACGCGCAGCTGCTGATCCAGCAGTCGGCCCTGGAGAGCGAGAACGAGGCGGTGCTGAAGGAGCGCGAGGACCTGAAGGGGCTCTACGAGGCCCTGCTCAAGGACCACGAGCGCCTGGAGCAGCTGCACGAGCGCCAGGCCGCCGAGTACGAGTCCCTGATCGCCAAGCACGGCAGCCTCAAGGCTGCCCACAAGAACCTGGAGGTGGAGCACAAGGACTTGGAGGATAGGTAAGGACCCAGGAAAACATTCAGTAGGAATGGCGCTCTGTGGGGTATCAGTTGTTGGTTTCTCTGGGTCTGCACTGGAGGCACTTGAGACAGTATTTCATGTTCACACTCAAGTGTTTATTATTTCTTATCACTAAAACAGTCTCACTGCTGTGAGTTGGGCAGCTTTTCATTAGAAGGCACAAAATGGCCAACAACCTCTGTTACGAGGTCTTTTAAGACTAAACTATCCAATCAAGAACTGACACCTGGATTATTTCCCTTTTAACCCAACTACTGATCCCACAGAGCCTGCAGTGTGGACTTTCCTGCTCAATTACAAAATGCCACCCAAACCCATGGAGAAGAAGGAAGAAGAAACCCAGGACAACACCCTGTGCCCTCCATCTTGCTTCCATCCACAGCATACTCAAAATCCCAAAACCTCAATTTCTCACCAAGATACACCTATGCTACTCTCTATAATCTATTTATACAACATACTAAAAATCCTAAAACCTAAACTTTTCACCAAGTGACACACCGACACTACTCTCTATAATCTCTTTCACACTTTTGTGGATTCTATTCTATCTTGAAGTCTAGGAAACTTTCTTCATGAGTGAGGGTCAAAGTCAGTGCTCCCCTGGGGGTCAGGGCACCCCAGAGCAGACAGGGAAATATTCCCTGTGCCCTGGGCTTCCATAGCTTTCTGATAAAATGATAGAATGAAATCAGCATCACTCAATCACTAGACTATGACTTTAACAGAGGCCATTTCATCAAAATCCCTTTTTTTTGGTCATTCAACAAAAGGAATTGTCTTTGCAGGTACAATCAGTTGTATTCTCTTTGCAGGTACAGTCAGTTGTGTTATCTTTGCAGGTACAGTCAGTTGTATTGTCTTTGCAGGTACAACCAGTTGTATTGTCTTTGCAGGTACAACCAGTTGCTGAAACAGAAAGTGCAGCTGGAAGAGCTGGAGAAGGTTCTCAAGACAGAGCAGGACAAAATGCTGCAGCAAAGTGAGAAGCATGAAACTGTGGCAGCAGAATATAAAAAACTTCGGGATGAAAATGAAAGGTAAAGAGAGTTCTGGCACCTGAGCACACAGCCTAAACAAGGGTGGTGTTCTTCACATTTCTTTGACACCTAATGCTGCTGTTCCAAATATTCATGATCCCACAAAAATAATCATTATATCCTGAGGGGGCATGTGGGACAAAGGGACGTGGCAGGGCCCAGGAGGGACAAAGGGAGCCCAGGAAATGTGTAACCTCCATGACTGACAAAGTTTGGCTGTTTTGTGTTGGCAGGAAATCCTGGCTGTTTTGTGAGATTCTTTCATTCTGAAAAGCGGCATCTTAAATCCAGCTGTGACATAGAGGTGCTGCTTTGTATTTAAATACACAGAGAGCAGTGCTTGGCTCAAAGGCAGAACTAGGAGAATGAGGCTGGGACAACTTACAGTATGTGACAGCAAAGAATTTGTGTGTATATTTTATGGAGTAGTTGGAAATGTCATGTTTCAGAGGGAGTGTGGGTAACAAATTCGTTTCCAGCGCTCTCTGATGGTGTCTTTGCATCCCAGGCTCTCTCACACATACACTCAGCTCCTGAGGGAGAACGAAGTGCTACAGACTGACCACAAGAATCTGAAAACATTGTTGAACAGTTCCAAACTGGAGCAAACACGGTTGGAAGCTGAGTTTTCCAAACTCAAAGAACAGTACCAGCAACTGGATATTACATCAACAAAGCTGAATAATCAGTGTGAGGTATGTGGGAATTCTGCTGCTTGTAATGGCTGTAATCACTGGAATATTTTTATAACTGTATTTATGGGTCCATAAAATCATATGGAGTGCTAGAGTATCAGTCATTTATAGATAATGAAGTGCATCCGAAGACTAATTAATTTGCTGTACAGGCAATACACAATCTCAGGCTCATACTAGGGAAACTGGTTTAAATTATTTAAAGCATCAAAGAGGCTTTTATCAGTTGATTCATTATTTCATTTTGAGTTTGATTTAAGAACCCCTGTGTAGACCTAAATTTACTTGGTAATCTCATTATCTGTGTGTAAAATACACTCACATATAAATGCATGGGCAATTTCCTCTGTTTTAACAGCTGCTCAGCCAACTGAAAGGAAACCTGGAGGAGGAAAACAGACACCTGCTAGATCAAATCCAGACCTTAATGCTGCAGAACAGAACATTGCTGGAGCAGAACATGGAAAGCAAGGATCTGTTCCATGTAGAGCAAAGGCAGTACATGTGAGTTGTGAAAACAAGGAGGTCACTGGGATTAGGGCAGTGACACCAATACCTGCATTTTTCTAAAAAAGTTTCTGTTGAATATAGAATTTAAGACATGTGATGCTTCTGAAATGTTTCTCTTTAAAATAAGAATTTCAATGATAAATGTAAAACAGATAACTCAAAATATCACCATTATATTTGTAGTTCTAAAGGATCAGTGCAACTGTGTTCATTACTGATGATGAAGATAATGAATAAAACTGATATTTATTCCTCATTCTGCTACTGGCAAAGTTTAGATTTGTAATCACTGTCTTTGTAGATTGATAATACTCATACATGAGTCTATATACATTGTAGATTAATTTGTAGATTTGTAATCTAAACTTATTTAGTGGACTTGAGAGAAGAGAAAATGTGCTTATCTAAATGATAGAGCACTTTATTTTAAAAGGAGGAATGTGTAAAAAAGGCAAATGGAATTTTATTCCATTTTATATCATGAAGTTAAGCCTAAGGCTGATTGTTTGCTGTATCTCTTGCTTTTTCAATAAGAACCAAGGGTTATGTGAGAATTCCACACAAAAGGTGGCAATTGTCAGATAACAGACTCCCTGAGGAACGTGCTGCCCACGCATCCTGTGTACGTTTTTGAAGCGTAAATTATCATTAATTTCTGTTTGCAGTGACAAACTAAATGAATTGAGGCGGCAGAAGGAGAAACTGGAGGAGAAGATAATGGATCAGTATAAATTCTATGAGCCATCTCCACCAAGAAGGTACTGCTGAACAAACATGGTGTAAAATAAACCAGCTCTAAAGCAGGGCAGGCCTGTTCTGTTCCCGCTGAAAATGGAGATTCCATTACATTCATGGGAGCAGAATCACGTCTGCCTTGCATAGAAATCAGTTGGCTCTACAGGCCTAAGCAGTGTGGTGTAAATGCAGTGAATGTGCTGTGGTTTTGCTGACAGAAGGGGCAACTGGATCACGCTGAAGATGAGGAAGCTGATCAAGTCCAAGAAGGACGGGAACCGCGAGCGCCTCAAGTCGGTGACGCTGACGCCCACGCGCTCCGAGTCCAGCGAGGGATTCCTGCAGCTGCCCCACCAGGACAGCCAGGACAGCTCCTCCGTGGGCTCCAACTCCCTGGAGGATGGGCAGACCCTAGGCACCAAAAAGAGTAGCAGTGAGTACTGCAAACAACTTCGGTCCCTGAATAAACCTTGGCTAAATGTTGGAAACAACTGCGTGTTGTGGAGGGTTTGTAAAGATCGTTTCTAAGTGTGTAGGAATGAAGCATGAGTTAATTTATTAAGGGCAGAACTTCTTGCACACTCCCTGAAGTGTTTGAGCAGAGCTAGTTTTGAGCATTTCTGTATCTCAAAATGCAAGTGTTAAAATATACTCACAGTGCCTGGGTAAGATGAAGCAGGTGCTGGTATACTGGGTCAGGTGAGCAGGATTTGGGATAGAATGTCAGGTGTCACCACAAGGACCCTTTTTGTTCTCCCTCTTGTCCCAGCATGACTCTTTCCCCTTGTCTTGGAAGTGTTTTCCAAGCTGTGGCTGTGCTAACATCCTTGAGTTGCTAAAAACACCTTCTGTCTGAAGGTGTTCCCCCAGCAAAAAACCAACTGTGAAATTTGGGTTTTCTCACAAAACCAACAATGAAATTTGGATATACAACAGGGAGTGTTAATGTAGAAACACAGCCTGTTAAAAATACAGGAATTGTTACTGATCCTGAAATTGGAGTGAAATGGTTGAGAGGGAGAGTGAGGACCTACAGAAGTGTGATTAGATGGAATATTCCAGATGTGCTGACTTTGAAAGATTTGATAGCCATCCCATTAGGGTGCCTCCATTAGGATATGTAAGACCAGATTCTGTTTATTATTATTTATTATCTATGTCTTTTGTTCTTCACTTTTGGCATGAATCATAAACTGCCCAGTTTCTCACAACTTGAGAGGTAGTTACAGCCAAGTTATCAGGATGTAATGGTTCTGCTTAATAGCTGTGCACCAAAAGCATTTTGGCTATGCATGTAAAAGCATCAGAATCCATGTGCATTAACAGTCACTTCCAATGTTTGCACTACTACTTTTAAATTTCATGTATTGGGTTTCAAAAGACAGCAGGTCTGGGGTTTGTGCCAGCTGTGAATTATTACAGCCATTAGGATGTGATTGATTTTTTTTTCTTCTGTGCTTCTTGCAGAAGCTTAGTCAAACTTTAAAACATCCTAAAAAATGCTATTTCAGGAAAAGTTAAAATCAGATCTGTATTTTTTAATAACTGAAGAAAATAGTTCAAGAGTACATTTTAGCACTTTTGTTACTAACTTACCCCTTTGGGGACCTCAGCCTTTTTCAGTGTAGGCATCAAACCAGGTACTTTTAAACTTTTTTCTAAAAAGCAACTGTTGCTTTTACATCCAAACCGTGAGTGGTGTGGAACTGGGGAGTGACTGGAGCTGTCCTGGCTGTGTGTCAGTGGGAGCTGGGAGTGTGCACGCTGTGGTTCAGCCCATCTGCATCTGTGTCAGCAATGTCATGTTCTGGAAGGGCTGTTCTGTGACAGTTTTCTTTGCATGATCCTTGGGACCTTGTAGTGTGCAGTTACCCTGCTGGGGAGCCACGGCTGCACTTACGGTGGCTGAGCCTCAAAAGAGGTTTGAAGCTGTTCAGACCTCATTAATTTTCTACTCCATGGACCTTGCTCATGTTCCCCTTAATCCCAGTGTATTTATCCACAAACTGGAAGGGCTGATCTAATTCCGGATCCTGACCTTCCTCCATTACACATGTCGCCATGGAAACCAGAGTTTTGGAGAGAATTCGGATGCATTTTGTGCCAGCTCAGCTCTGAGGCAGAGATCTGAGACAATTTGTGCCTCACAAAGCAGAGAGAATCTCTCAGTGTGACGATGCTGGTGATGGTGCACATTTTGCAGTCTTCTTCTTCTGCTCCTAGAGTGACTGTAAGTCCTGAATCCTGGAATTTGGGTCCTTTCTTTTCCATGGGAAGCAGTTTGGCAGTGGCAGCTTCCACTGAAGGAGCTACAGGAGGGAGCAAACAGTGAGTGCAGCCTGTTTGTGCCATGCTCAGGTGTTGGAGCTCCCTGTGCTGGCTGAAGGCAGCTCTGGCTCTCGAGGAGTTCTGTGCCTCCCTGACCTCCAGCAGCTGGCAAGGAGCTGGTTCCAGTGAGGTCAAATGTCCTGAGTGTCCTTGAGGAGGCAGGAGAAGGCAGCTCACCCTCCCTGGCACAAACCAGCAATATTTGAGCTGGAAGACTGAGAATCTGACACAGAGATCTCCAGGATACACAGGGCTCACATCCCCCATTCCCTGTCAGAGATACTGATTTCAAAAGTGTTTGCTGTCTGTGACATCTGTAGTTTTTCCTCTTTTGTGGGTGGTGATGGAGATTGTGTTTTTCCAACACAGGCCACTTTCTCATGCAAATGTTTCCAGGTGAGCTGTTATCTCCCTGGGAAAGGTGCTCTTGGCACAAAAATCAGGTTACCCTGTTCTCAGAGAACACCACCTGAGGTCTCACAGCGTGGCCAGGGCCTGTGTCTGATCCCTGTGGGAAGGAGGGGGTGCCTGGAGGGCTTTTGCTGTCCCAGCACAGGTTAATCCTGCAGGAAGGGTGTGCTCCTGACTGCAGGGCTTCACCTTAGCTTTTCATGGCTCCTTGTTCCCAGGTACTGCCCACAAATTCTCATTGATCACCCTCAGGATCAGGTGAGTGCCGTGGACCTGACACTGTGCAGGGCTTTCCTCTGGATGGGGCCATTCTGAGCTTTTCCAGACAAAACCCAAGGCAGGCAGAGGGAATTTTTGTTTTCTGTGGAGAAGTACATATATGCTTTACTGGCTTCTACTTTAGCCATTCCATGAAATTAATAAATTCACAAGGAATTAGGGCTGTTAGCAAACTGTCATCTCTACTAGAACACCAGTAGCAGGTATGCCATGTCACAGAGGGAATAAAAGGAATGTTCTGGGCTCCCAATACCGAGGCATCTTGAAGGTTTTTGCATCATATTTTCTTCTGTGCATGAACCAAAACAAGTCAGGATTTTAATACAGAATTCCCCAGAGGATTTCAGGCAAACAGGAGAGTTACAAAATGGAACTTTTCCTGCTCACATGAGGAATTCTGCAACACTCATCATTCATTCTCAGCTCAGAAAGCAAGAAGGTGTTCATGGAATATTGAAAAGACAAAGAACAGTTGATTTTTGCTGTAGCTCTGCCATCCCAGGGTTAGTTATTAGAATTACTATTCCAGGACATGTTCTGAGGTGAATTCTGTGCAGATACTACTGACACAGTTTCCCCTCCAAGCATTTTGCCTTTTGATGCAGGGTTTGCAGGACATCAGTGGTTGCAGGGGAGTTTCCTGGTGGGCACAGTTGCCGAGAGCCATAAATCAGCCCTATTGCAGGGGATCTGTGTTAATGGACAGGAAGGACAGATGGCTGAAACTGCTCTTGAGCATCCTCTGATTACTTTTTAATAAAATTAAGGAGTTTTTAGTGAAGAGGAGTCAGTTATCTTCCATAAAGGATGACAGAGGGATGAGTTATTTTGTCTGTAAAGGATTACAGAAGTTACAGAGGAATTTTTTTTCCTGTGTTGGTTGTCTTGATGACAAAGAGATAGAGCAGGATGACCTCTGTGGTTGGATTGGTTTGTGAACCTGTTCCTGTGGGTGCTGGCATGGGAAGAGCTGGTGGAGAGGCAGGAATAGGGAATGTTTCAGTGGCAGGGTGGCTCATGTGCACTTGTAAATGTATCTATGATATATATGCACTGCTCTGTACACAGAACTGCTGTGTGCCAGGCTGGGGGAGCAGGGCACACCTCCCAAAAGGGGCTGCAGAGACAAAGCAGGCAGAGCCTGGTCTGGCAGACCTCTGCAGAAACCAGAGCTGCTACCATCTCTGCAGAAATCACCACTTTGGGGAATTCCATCCCCTGTCCCCTTCTGGATCTTTCCATGGTGGCTCCTGTGCCTGGCATCAGCCCCCAGACTTATCCCAGGCAGGGCAGCAGTTCCTAATGCAGAGTTCCTGACTCCAAGGACAAGATTAACTCTTGACTTCCCCCTCCTCCCTCTTTTAATACTATTTGTAATTTTAACTCTGTAATTCTCCTGGTAGAATTTAACTCGGTTTTCCTTGGGCCCTCCCAAAACGTTACAGCAACACTCACATTTGGATTTTCTTTTGCTGTTTTGGGTTTTTTTTCCTTTGGTGTTTTTTCAGCTAAAGTACTTGCACATTTGAAGCAGATTGATTTTAGTATTTTATCAAAATACTGCCCACAAATTATATTGATCAGAAGGCCCTTTTGCAGGTTTTCTATGAGACAGTAGATGACCAAAGTTATTACTGAGCACAGAATGGAAGAACTGAAGACTGATAATAGACTGTGTCCTCTTAGATTTGCAGGCAAAGCATTACAGAAGTTATTTGCCCCCAAAAATAAGGACAATGTGAACATATTTTAACATAGAAATTGTACTTAGGGTTGCTTTCATTTTCAGCTTTTTTTGCTTCACATTTTTCTTTATGTTCAAAAAAATGCTGTTTTTCACAGTAAAGATTACTTAGTGGTCAATTCCTGTAATCACCTGCAAAGAAGTTACATTTATTTTTTCAGGAGCTTCAAACTGTATTATCCTCTGCACTGTAATTTTCAGTGCATTTCTGAGTGATCTGTGGAAGTTTTCCTGTTTCAGTGTACTTTCATATTTCATTATCACCCAGAAGCAGGAGAATGATAGCTTTTAGCATAGCATACCTAGCTTAAACTCAGACATTCATTTCTGTCCTTAGTTTCAACATTTAACTTCCATCTGTTCTTCTCCCTTTTTTTCTTTCATTTCCCTGTTTCCGTTTTTCCTCATGCTATGACATAAAAGTGGGTGCACTGAAAAGACTGCCCTTTTTGAGGAACAGACCGAAGGAAAAAGACAAAATGAAGGCCTTCTACCGTCGCTCCATGTGTAAGACTTTATGACAGTTCAGCTTCTTCTCAATGGCTACACTGGCTTCCGTTACTAATTTTTCACTAACCTCTCCCTGGACTGCGCTCTGTTTTTCCTCCTCTTTTGCAATGTGCAAGTCCTGCTACAGTACAAGGAGCTGGAGCTTTTTCTTTTTACTTTTTCTCCCCCCCTCCCCTTTTTTTTTTTTTAAAAACAACTTTGGCACTGAATACTTTATGTGTGTGCAGCTGTGCACACACACGTAGCCATGCACATGCATATAATCTATTCAGTGCCTTGTGACTGCATATATTTGTATACATAGCTGTCTATATACACATGGCCCCATGTGTATATGAATTTACAGTGCACTGTGTTAACGGAAATACTTTGAAATGACACGTTTCATAAGCCTTTTGTTCAGAAGTCACTGTAATTTTTTTTTTTTTTGTTTAAAGCAAGTGTAGGAGATTGTGCAAGGCTCTCTGGTGGTCTGTCACTCTGCGAGCTCGTTCATCAGTTCTCGTTGCCAGAATGCTGCATTGATTTCTTTTGTTTCGTTTTGTTTTCTAATGAGGGGTGGACGGTTTTCTCGAGTTTGGGGAAGTAAAGGTGAATATCATCAGCTGTGGTATTTTTCAGATCCTCTCTGTGTTGCTCTGTAAACCCCAGTGTGCCTGCAGTAACCTGCACTGTACAAGGATCCCGTGGCAGCGCCGGCACTCCGTTGGCTGAGCACCCGTGCCCGTTTTGTCCCCGCTCATCCATCCCATTTTCTCACGGCAAGCGGCTGGCAGAGCCTCTAACAGCACCTGGCGCATGGCGATCCCTGCCACTCCCGTTTTGAGCACCTCCCTGCGCTCAGGAGCCCCGATCCCCTCCCTCCCTCCTGCCGAGCCTGTTGCATGCGGTACCCGGGGTGTGGTTTGCTCCTGCCGGCTGCTGCTGCTGCGGGCGCTTTAATGCTTAGAAAACTGTCCGACCTTTGCAATGCAAATTAACAACCCCAGCAGGTACATTGCCCACGCTGATCATTTGCTTTCATTTGCATCCCAGCCATGAATGACCTGGTGCAGTCCATGGTCCTGACAGGAGGACAATGGACAGGTAGTTCTGAGCATCTGGAGGGTCCTGATGATATATCCACGGGTAAAAGGAGGAAGGAATTGGGAGCTATGGCCTTCTCTACTACAGCTATCAACTTTGCCACTGTCAACTCCTCCACAGGCTTCAGATCCAAGCAGTTGCTAAATAATAAAGGTATAGGTAGAAGCTTTTTGCACCCTGATGTAATTATGTAAATATTGGTTTCAGTTAATGTTTTAAGTTTTTCAATCTTAATGATCGAGTTGCAGTGCTAAAATAATGAACTGGTTTAATAACTGCAATCATAAAATGTTTCTAGGTTTTTCCTATAGAATGTTTCCTAAGTAAAAATTGATTGCTTTGAAAAGTACTTTAATTTTTACCATTTAACCAATGATAAGTATTTTAATAATCTTTCCACTTTATTTTATTTTACATCTTCCTTTATGTCTCTGTGTGTAGATACTACATCCTTTGAAGATGTAAGTCCACAAGGTATTAGTGATGATTCTAGTACAGGATCAAGAGTTCATGGTAAGATGTGAGCTTTCATTAAATTAATTAAGGATATATGATGTGAATGTTAATGAATTTGTGAAAATATAGTGAATGGCATCATTGCAATGAGCATGCTCTCTCTGATTTTCATATCTCTCTAATGTATTGTATCATTTCTTCAGATTCTCCTTTCTCTCTTAACTACTACATCAGACAGATGTTCTATATCTCTGGTAGAAAGTATTTGTGAAGTGCATCTGAACAGGATCAAAACATTTTCCCTTTTAGTGGGAAAATGTTTTCACTTCCATTTGGAGTTGATAGTAAATAAAGGAAGTTAGCATTTCAATCTTTAAAAATCAAGTCCTAATCTGGCCTTTCAATGTTTAGTTTTCAGTGAATCCCAAATTTGCCATGTACTATAGTTTATAAAATCATTACGTGTTCCTTCAAGCAAAGCTTTGAAGTGAAAAATAGGCTATTAATAGAAGTGGAGTTTTAAGTGTACTATAAACATTTACAATGAGTACAAGCAGCAAACATTTTGGAGGCTACTAACAGTGCATTTCCCTTGTATTGGCTTAGGAGTACAGGATTTTATCTGTGCAGATGCTCTTGCTCCTCCTGTCCGTGGCCTCCCAGCCCTGTGCAGGGTTCCCTGTCAGATCTGTTGTAAGTGCCGTGACCACAGCAGCCCCTGCATGCCCCTGTCTGATCCCTGCTTCCCCTCTCAGTTTCAATTCTAAACTAGACTCTTTCTCTTTTCCTCTCCTCTGTACCTCGCCATTCCTGTAGTGCCCTTTTCCAAAGTGTCCTCTTGGACCGCCTGGAAATTCCTTCGCATTCTGATCTGTAAGAAACCACTTTGTTCCCATGGGCATGCTCAGCCTGGGAGGTCGTGCATGATCCTCTGAGCATTCTGGCAGCAGAATGTGAAGGTGCAGTGTCCTCTGCTAAAATGTTGTTCATCATGGTGTCTCCTAATTTTCCATTCAGCTTCCAGACCAGCCAGCCTTGATAGTGGCAGGACATCCACTAGCAATAGCAATAACAATGCTTCACTCCATGAAGTCAAAGGTATGCTGGGGGTGAATTCACATCTGTGCTTCATTTCCATTCTTTTCTCTGTGAGATCATCTGTAGAGGTTCAAAAACCCCCACAACCAAAAACCTCCCACTGCACAGCCCAGCCTGTGCTTCCTTGAGTGTTTCACAACTTTCTTTCCCCAGATTAGAAGCACAGGTATTTTATGGTTTTAGTAAATATTACAAAGGTGGTGTTAGTTTTTTAAGTTACCAACTGTTTTAAATCAAACCTAGCCTGGATAACATTGTTATAATAAGAAAAATAAGAATTCCCCCCCAAATTACTTTAAAAGCTTTTTAAGCTGAGAAGTTGCTCTTTTTTTTTTTTTTTTTTTTTTTTACTCCAAGCATCTCCTGCACTGCTGCTGTGAGTTGTGTGCTGTACAACTGCACAAAATGGCACATCATGTGATTCATGCTAGAAGCCTTTATATTTTGGTTTTAATAGATTATTATTATTCTTGGTTTTATCAGTATTCTCTAAATTTCATGTGTAAAGACCCTGACTTTTTTTGTATCTCGTGGCTTTTTTAGCTGGAGACTGGTGTACAGACTAGACTAGAGCACTGCCAGCTCAGGACTTAATTTAATATCCATGGCTTGCATCTCTTAAATGGTGTCTGTTTGTCTGGAAATTTAGGAATGAATGCCAGCTGAATAATTCTAATAGTTTTTTTTATATCTGTTCAGTTGGTCCCTTGAAGTCCTCCTTGCCCCAGTGTCTGTACAGGTTTAGGCGTTTCCACTGTAAACGATTAATCTTGGTTCAAACTTCATTTCATTTCTTAGGAGTGACATGAAGCTGGAAATACTTGATTATCCATCAGTATTTTTTAAGCAATTGATAGTTCCTGACAAATAAAATGAACTGGTGTTGTGGAATTTATTTTGCATCTAACACCATGTGCTTCCTGCAGGTCCCAGTTGTAACAAACTAGGAGTAACAGCAGGAATTGTTGGAGAAGCAGCAATTCTGAGTAGTTCTTGTTGGAGAAAACATTTTATTTCTATTCACTCCTTTGTGTGTCCTTTGACATTTAATTACCCTGTGCCTCTCAGTGATGCTGAATAAGAGTGGAGATGTCTCTTTAACCTCTTGGAATATATTATTATGTAGGTGGAGGCCCAGATTATAAGTGAAAGGTAGTTTTTATTTTAAAAAAAAATTGTGCCATGTTTGAAGAGCTGCAAAAGGTAAGTCAAGGAGTCAAGGGAGTGTAATTTTACAGAGTAAAAAAATAACAACTGGGCTTTTTTTAGTCTATTAAATAGAATGAATGCTAACTGAACCTGGTAACATTCCAGGTTTCAGTGGGGTTATACAGGTTTACAGCTTTTTGGTGTGTTCCTAATGGAAATACCTCCTGCCTTCCCCCAAAGCAGGTGCAGTGACCAGCCAGAGCAGGCCCCAGAGCCACAGCAGTGGGGAGTTCAGCCTGCTCCAGGAGCACGAGGCCTGGTCCAGCAGCAGCAGCAGCCCCATCCAGTACCTGAAGGGCCACACCAGGTCCAGCCCCGTGCTCCAGCACAGGACACCTGAGAGCCACAGCAAACCCCCCAAAACGGGCTCCCCTGGCAGTGAAGTGGTCACCCTGCAGCAGTTCCTGGAGGAAAGCAACAAGAGTAACTCCAGTGAGGTCAGTGGGAGAGGATTTAACTACACAGAGCCCTGTCTGTGGGTTAATGCAGTTAATGAGTTAATGCAGGGCACAGAGAGTTAATGCAGGGCACAGTGAGTAGAAGTCCTGAAAGATTTCTTGGAGCTGTGGGTCACACCTGCACTGAGGGGTCACAGGCACTGTCTCCTGATGCACTGTCTGGTTTCTCCAGCAGGAAATGTGTGGAATTTAGCAGTTTGACCCTCTGTGGTCCCTGGGTTGGGTAAGAAAGTCAACCTGTACTGACAAAGGTGTGCAGAGCTTGGAGTGGATTCACTCTTCTTCCTCCAGTCCAGCAGCAGCTGCTGTCACATCTGTCCTGTATCAAGCACAAGGAAGATGTTTGACTTCATTCCCTGAGGAGACTCCTGTCTGCTTCAGTTTCATCTTCTTAACAGTACTGGGAAACCAAAAGTGACCTTGGAGCTCACTGAAATCTGACTGGAGTAAGATGAAGGAAATGTTTTTGTGAATCAGTGACAGTTTCTAAGAAGCCTCAAATCACCTCATCTCTGCTGGAATTCCAGGTTCTGCATCCCTGGTTCTTGAGCAGATCTGTCCAAACTCCTGTAGGATATCATGCTGTAGGATAAAGCCAGCCAGTCACTGTGACTGGGGCCTCTCAGGAGTGTGGATCCAGGGTTGTCTGAGGCAGGTGACAGAGATCTGGAGAAAATTCTGCATTTTTTGGTTAGATACTTAACATGGCTCTCACTCGTGGTCTCCCTGAGAAGGATTTTTGGATTTTAAGCACTAGACAATGCTCTACTGGCAATATGAAATAAAAAACCCCACCTAAGTCATCAAGCCAGGTCTGCTGCTGTTCACAAATCCCAGAGCCCCTTTCATAGCCTCACAGACCCATTCTGGATGGAAGGGTTTCAAGCTTTCCAGTCTTCTGCCAGAGCATTTCCCTAATGCCTTTAGCTTAATTCTTCCCTAGTTGTCTCTGGTACCATTTTGAAAACAACTGCAGTCTTTCTTCACTGAATCTGAATATTATTCACCTAAACTCTTTTTTTGTAAACTGTAGAGAAGACTCCTAAGTATGTATCATAAATGTTTAATTCTGCTTTTAGAGATGAAAAATTTTTAAACCCAAATCTTTGTAGAATTGTTAATATATATCTACAAAAATGCTTAAGAAAAGGTAACAATTGCAATTTAGGAAGGTCTGTTTTCTGATTTTACAGATGAAGTCTGCAAGTGAGGAGAACCTTTTAGATGAAGTGATGAGGAGCTTGTCCGAGTCTGCGGAGCTGGCAGGGAGGGAGAAGCTGCGGAAGCAGCCGGCAGCTGGCTGTGGGATCGTGAGATCCCTGAGTGTCAGAACCACGGGGGATTTCTCAGATGGACGATCCCTCAAAGCAGAGCAGCTTGTGAGGCCCAGCCTCAGGAAGGCTGAGGATCTCTACTTCAGCAGCTCTCCCATCAAATTCAGCTCTGGCGCCCAGGGGAAGCCCCGCTCTGTGAAGGAAAAGATCCAAGCGACGGTGACCCAGCGACAATCCAGGGACTGCAACCCCTACGCCACCTTACCTCGTGCCAGCAGCGTCATTTCCACGGCAGAAGGCAGCACCCGAAGGACAAGCATCCATGATTTTTTGTCTAAGGACAGTAGGCCGCCCGTGCCCGTGGATGCAGCCCCAGCCCCGGCCGACAGGAGTGCTCCGCCCGGCTCCAGTGAGTACTCGGCTCTGCGGGTGTCCTCTCCTTGTGTTCACGGTGTGCCTGCCCGGGGGGAGCGCGGCCCGCAGGGAGAGGCGGCTCCCACGCTCACAGCGCGCCCTGTAGGAGGTAACTCTGAGCTGGCCAAGCCTTCCAGGATGGAAAGGCCAGGTGGTCGGGAGAGGACTTTGCCGAGCGCGGGCGCGTTCTGGGATAAAGCCAGCGGGGCTGGGAGTGGCAGTGCAGGGTCCTTCACTGCGCCCCAGCCCTTCCTATCCCTCAACACCGAGTTAGTCAGCAATATCAGTGGGTTGCCCCCGAGATCCACCTCCAAAGCAGCTGACCAGGCAAACGTGTCAGCGTTCAGGTCAGTGCTGAGGAGCCAGGAGCAGCCTTGTGCTGCTCCAAAGGCCCAGGGTGACCCACGGGCAGCTCTGACCGGGGACCCTGTCCCTGCCCCCGGCCCCACTGAGGCCCAGTCCCCGCTGCTGGTCTCAGAAGATAACCAGACCCTGTGGTATGAGTATGGCTGTGTATGAAGGAAAGCTGTATTATTAAATATTTATGTCTAACATGCCATAAAGGTGTTCTCCATGTCCACTGGATGACAGAGGAAACTTCCCTCCAATGAAGGAGTCATTGCTGTTTATCCGCGGGGTGGTTGTTCCCTGTGGACTCTGTGGCATGTTTGAATGTGGAATTGTAACCCCACCAAAGTCTGCATGAACCATTAATTGCACTGTGTATATTTTGCATGCCTTTATAATACAAGCTCTATTTTTATTTGTCATGCATTGCAAATATTTTGGTGTTTTCCTGTTGGTTACTGCTGCATGTTAAAGCGAGCGCATGCCCGGGACGGCGCAGGGAGCAGCATTCCTGGGACAAGGACAGCACTGGCAGGGGAGCTCGAGCTCTCAGGGCTCTCAGTAATACACTGATTATCTACCTAGAGGGAAAAAAACCTTTTTGTTCTTCTTTCAAAAATGAGGTATTAATGGAAAGAAGCATTTGGAGATATCTCAGTGTCTTCTTAGCCTTTTCATTTATGCTGTGTCATGGCATAAATGCACAAGGAACAAGTGCCCAGTAATCCACATAATTCAGTGCCTCTAGTTTGCACAGTAAATATTAATTACTGTCCATACTGAGTAATAAACGCACAAGGCCATTCATAATCCTGAACAGAAATGAGAATTCTTACAAAGAGGTGATAAATAGTTGCATGATACACAGCACTTGTCATGAAAAAATGACCTTTTCCACCTTTTCCCTTTGGTCTGCTTTGTCTTTCCAGTTGTGGGTACAATTGTGGTGAAGTGTTTGGTTTTATCAGGGGTCAAATAACAGGCTCCTTGTGATGCATAGGAATAAAAAACTGTCTTGAGTATGGTGGAAATTCATTTTTTCTTGTCAATGGAAGTACCACTGATGTAATAGAAAACAAATGGTGTAACAAAATAGCAGAAAATGTTAAATTAATGCAGTTAAATAAAAGAAAAAATAACAAAGTTGCTTGCAAGGTTATGGGAGGATATGAATACTTCAGCAAATAACTCCTTAAATTCCAGATGAGCAGCTAAAGAGAAATGTTGAAAAGTAATTAGTTAATGTGCCACTGGCTCTGCACATGCTTGGAACTTGTCAATGGTAAATTCAAAGAGAGTTTAAAATTGTATCAGATTTGAGCTATAATTACACTAGGATTTGGACATGAGCACTTCTTTGCAAGAGGACATTGTTTATGGCAGTTACAAAAAATTGGAATGACAGTATAGCTAGAGGAAAAATAATTAAAATTGAAAATATATATTGAAAACAAGTGTCACGTTCTGTTTTGTACAATTGCATTTATTCTGCCAGCAGTTTTGTGGCAGTCACAGAACCACTGTGTGGGCTGAACTTTTAATTCCTTAGTGCTTAGTTAGGGAGGGGCAGTGAATCCATAGCTCCCAAGGAAGAGCAGCAGATATCCCATGTGGGAGTCTGGAAGGGCTCTGTTTTGTGTGGGATGGGAAGCCCTGCAGTTCATGAACAAGGGGAGGATACTGAATGTGTGTGGAGAATAAAATGTTGTTTGGAGGATGTGGCACAGTCCTTCCCCAGGTCTGCACCACTTGTTGTTATTGGGCTGATAAATCTCTCACTTCTCCCAGCACTGGGCACAGTCAGTTATTGCTGTGTTCCCTCTGGAACTATCTCAGCAGCAAAAGAATGAGAAATCTGAGCTATATAATCTCAATTTCACACATGTTTACTCTCACAGAGCAAGACCAGTGTTCTAGTCTTGGGTTATGCCATTTTACTTCAGTTCATCTGTAGTTGTGTTGGGATTAGGTTGGAGGTGAGGAGCACCAGCATCCCAAGTGATGTGTGCACAAGGCGTTTTGCAAGTTGTTTAAAGAATTGCAATCCTAGAGAGCCCTTAATGCAAACTCATCCTGAGCTGCCAGGCTCTGGCTTTTCTTCCCTGTGCCCTGCAGAGCCACTGCTCAGAACAAGGTGTGCAGCTGCTTTAGGTCAGCTCTGGCTGCAGAAGCCTCAGGTGTGCTGTTGCCTCCTTCTCTTGCTTAGGTTCTTAGACAGTCACACCTACAAAAACTCCCAGTATTGTCCTCAGCTTCCCTCTGAAACCCCAAGGGCTTTGGAATGGCCAGGCAGGAGTGTCCTGGAGCACCAGTGTCTCCAGTCTGCTGGAGCTGGAGACTAACCTTGTCCAGCTCAAGGCACTCTGCTCTGATTTGTAAATTTGCAAGGAATTGCATTTCAGTTCTGAGGATAATAACTTGTTTTGTTCCACTGAGTTCAGCAGCAGCAGAAGGATCTGCAAGAGAGTGTTTAATGGCTCTGAATAATGTCTTATCAACATTTGTTTGTTACATATGAAAAAAAGAAAATGTTGTCATGGACAGAAGGATCTTTTTTCTCCTTCACATTTTGGATGTTTGTCAATGGAATGTCTGTCTCTGTTCAAGTAGTGGAAGGTTCCATGGAATTCTTTCCATTCCCAATCTCTGCTGCTCCTCAGCCCCATGTGCATGGCAGGATGGAGCCCTTGCTCATTCCTTGTTCCTGCTGTCTTGGGCAGTGCTGAGTTAGGGCTTTGCATGATACTGATAAACACTAAATGTGTGGCTGCTGCCCAGAAAGGTTTTGTTGTTCAGCTCAGTCATTTGCTCACAGTTGAGGTTTGCCTGGCTCAGGGTTTGCTTGATGCTTTGCTTTCAGTGACTGGTGAGTTCAGATCTGCATTTTGCATGTTTGAGCTGTTGCATGCAAAGACAGTTTTGTGGTTGTGGAGCTGAATGTGAATGTTCCTGTCGGTGTGCAGCAGGTCAAAACACAGTGAAAGAAGTTCTCTGCTAGGGCCAGTCAGCTGTGATTGCACCTCATTATTGCTTTTTATCTCCATTCATGCAGAAATGTAGGGTTGGTGTAGCTAAAGGTGACATGTATCTGACTGTGGCTTTAGGAATAACACCTGGCTGCTGTAAGTGCTGAGATGAATGTCAGTGAGTGTAGCTGAGCAGGCACTTGCAGTGAGTTTCTTCTGTCCCTCTCCTCTGTCTTTTCCTCCTAAAAACAACCAGGAAGTGTTCATGTATCCTTTTGCTCTCCTAATGAGTAGAATGTGTTTTAATGCATGAGGGTTTTTTTCATGTCCTGATAAACACAATGAATAACCTGAAATGCTTTTCTCTGCAGATGTGGAAGCTATCCCAGAAAGCAGAAATTCAAAAAACAGGTCTAGGGAGCAACAAAGCTCCTAATTCTATTACCCACTACCTGAGCTGTGGGCCAAGTGGTGAGTTTCCTGCCCAGCCTGTAAATGAGATGAATTTCATTTACAACAAACTAACAGCATTCCATCCCAGCCCCAGAGCACATTGCATTAACCAGATGTAAATCCCGCTTGCTTCCCTGGCTTCTCTCGCGCTCACCCATTAGCCTGGGGCCTGTGGCTCTCCAGAGCTTCTTCCAGAGACAGGAAACCTCGTCCTGCTCAGCCTTTTGCCTGTAAAAATGACATTTAGTTTTAGTTTTCCAATCTCCTGAAGAAGAAAGTTCAAAGAAATCCCATTAAGAAGTAATACTGAAGTCAGTTTTTTAGACAGGGACAAGTAAATCTGAAGGAAGCGTTGAACAAAACTCAGAGTATTCAGTACCCCATGGAATCTGTGTTGTTATAAAGCTTGGTTTTGGTGTTCTGTCCTCTTCTTGACTTCCCTGAGCCCCTTTGGTGCATGCTGTTAGTGCTGTTAGTGACTGAACTCTGTGTGTTGTGCCTCTACACTTGAAGCTTTTTCTTACACTCTTTTCTCTTTCTGCCTTTCGACTGAACACAGAGAGAAAAGTGTCCTTCAGTATCTCAGTGTGAAGCCTTTATATCTGAAGTAACAAGACAGCGACTGTAGGAATCATTAATAAAAAATTAAGGGAATTTTTTACATTCTTCGTGACTAGAGCAGGCAAGAAATAAAAACCTACCTACCTACCTTCCTTCCTTCCTTGAATCAAGGAGCTCTACTGGAGTCTACTGCCGAAAATGTGTAGATGGTCTTAGGAATTATTGCACATTGCACTGTTAAGATCTACTGAATAAAGGACAGTTCTCATCTCCCTAAGGACCAAGGATTTTAAGGTCTCAAGAATTACTCCAGGGCAAAAAATAAAAAAAACTAAACTTCTTTCATCTTCTGTTTTTGAAATTAGCCACTGATTTGCTTAAGCTTCTGCTAATAATTAGCCAAACCCCCCCCAAAGCTAGCAGTTTCTATTTACGTCTGTAAATCTAAAGGAAATGCTGTAGAATTTTGTTGAAATGGACTGTATATACAGATACAAAAACCTCACAGCTACTGGCACTTCACTGCCTTATTTGGTTAGCATAATCTGCATGAAATTGCTCTTAAGAAAGTTTATGCTGATTTTTGTTGCATACTGCAAGAGAAGAATTTGTTTACATCCATGCAAAAGCTTGGTAACTAACAGAAGTGGGAGTCATGGGATAATGGTATTATAGAGACATTGTTTGTCCTTTGTGTTTTTCACATTCCCCAGTTACTCTGCATATGTATGTTCAGATGTTTCTGACAGGAAATTGTCGGGTATGGTTTTTCTATAACTTTTATTTTAATACAAGGCTGTTTTCCACAAATGCCATTTCCAGGAAAAGACTGTCTTACATTGTTTGTGTATTGACTAATTTTTTTTTTTTTACTGTTTGTCTTCTGACATGAGCTGATTGTGGCTTAGGAGGTTTCTTGATGGCAAAAAGAAATGTAAATAATATCATATGCATTTTACATTCAGTTCCCTCTAAGGTTATCTTTTACTAGATACATTTTGTTCATTATTGATTTATATTAAAGTCAACAAACATTATTGGTACATTTGGTGGTCGCATATATTTGTCTGGAAAGATTTGCAGCGTGCTCAGAGGAAGATGATGGGAACTGAGACCCAAAACGAGTTGTTCTATTTTATTAAAGCCAGTAAGCACATTCCTGTTCCTCATGTAAAAGGCTGAGTTCCCTGTGTCACCTCCGAGTGTCCAGCAGGAGGTGCACAATGTCACCTGCAGCTTCCTCAGAAGGTGAGCCCACTGCTGAAGGCAGTTCAACACATTCAGAAGCTTGAAATCGTCTCACAAAGGGGAAGAAAGAGGCATGCACAATAAGCTTTAGAAGGGGAGATTTTCTGTTTGTTTTCTTGAAAATGAGTTTCTTCTGAAATTTTCTTTGGGATAAAATGGGCTAAAAGATCTGTACTAAGGGCATAACGGGTATGGCAGACAATTCAAAGGCCATAAAGATCAGGAAAATCTCTCTTCACTCTGAATGACTGTCGGTTCAAGCTCATTTCAGGACCTGGGTTCTCCTCACTCTCTGCTGACAGAGGACTGGGCAGCTCAAAACCCCAGCCAGAACCATTTCTCACATTACTGTTACAGAACCATGCAGGGCTTGAACCAGGAGATGGAAACTGCAGTGCCAAGTGCTGCCAGGATCCCAGCTGGGTGCCTGTGTCTGGGGACTGTCACTGTCACTGCTTTGGCACACACTGCTGTGTGTGGAGCACTGCTGGGCAGTGTCAGTGCCCTCAGCACAGCTGGATGTGCCCTTTCCATCACACAGGGATCCCCTCCTGCTCCGCTGGCCAGCTCAGCTCTTCTCAAGCTGCTGCTTTTGCTTTGCTTTGCTTTGCAGAGAAGTTCCTTGGCACTGGAGGAGTCAGGTGGTTCTCTGTGCTCTGCCAGTTCCCCTTTCCTTCTTCCTTTCTTCACCTTCCCACTCTGTGCCCTTAAAGGGAAATACAAAAAACCAAATTTAACCTGGGAGCAGTTTCAGTTCCTGCTGCTCCCAATGCCAGGGATGCACATGGCAGCTTTGTACCCCAGGAGTGCCAACCCCAGCACTGCCAGTTCCAGGTCACAGAGGAGGTTCTCATGCCATACAATGTGTGTGTTCTATTTACTTTTCTGATAGTCTCTGAGGATTTAGTAACATTCCCAGCACCTATTGTTATTATCATTATTTCTAAATTTTGTCCAGGACATGATGCAGCCTAACAAAGGGAGCTCATGTGTGATTTTTAGGGGTAGCTGATGATGTATATGTAAATAATGCTTTGATATTAATAAAACTGCCTTAAAGGAATGTACCGAGGTGTGAATCAGAACTTAAAAAGCTCTTATTTAAAACTGTAATTTCCTTTACATATTGATTTTTTTAATGTTTGCCATTGTATACATTTATTAATGATGTTATTAAAATGCCAAACCAAATAATTTTTATTCTTATTTTGTGTGTGTATATTTATACACACTTTTTTCTGGAAACTGATGTTACTGGAAGGGTATTGGTGTTGTGGTGATGTGTGCAGTGAGTATTTCTTCTGGAAGGAAACTGATAAAACTGTAGCAGAATTTTTCTGGACCATGTGTAGTTTGTTCTGTGTGATTTGTGTAGAGCTGGGTAGCTTTTAACTGTACACTATTTTGATACTATTAAAAAAAAAAGAGATTTCATAAGTAAATATAAAAAGAAATCATTCTAGATTTGCCAGGTGTAGTATTTGAAGCCTGGTAGATATTTTTGCTGAGATGAGTCTCAGGATCCCTTCTGAGGATGAAGTTAGGCACACTTTAGGCAGTGCAGATTCCAGGATTGTGCACGTCCTTCAAACAGTTTGTCACATTTAAAACATTCCAGATTTAAAAACCTTGGCAAGTCAAATCTAATACTCTTTTTTTTGAAGTGCTAAGGGACTTAGGGGTACCACAATAAAAAAAAAAAAAAACTTTAAGGGGGAGGGAGAGTGAATGGCAGAGAGAGAGCAAGGTAAATACTACATTTAAAGACACGTCCTAATGTATCAATGTGGAGTTAATTTAGTTGTGCATTTGTCAATCCAGAGCTCATTCATCTACCCAGTACTCCTAAATACCAGATGTTCCCTTCACTCTGTAAAATCTCATGGATCTGGACATCTCTCTAGTGCTCTTCCTACAGCTGCAGCATTTTTGGTCACTTCTTTCCTACTGGACATGACTGCCAGGATAGATGGGGTCAGTTTGTGTGTCAGAGATGGAGAACTGGAACTGCTGGATGGTGAAGGGTTCTGTCACTCAGAGCTCCAAGAAAGGTGCCAGATCCTTCCAGATGAAGGAAATGTGGTAAGGCTGTGAGTGAAGGAACTTGCCTTACTGTAGATGATGATTTTCCCTACTCAGTTAATAGTAATTGTTCATTCACCCAATATCACAAATGCTTTTCCTTGTTTTTAATTTGTGCTCCTGTAGTTCTGGTTTCAGTTCATGCTGATGCTCTTGCCCTGGAGGCTTTGTTTGTACTGAAATTTTCCTTGGGCTGCATCCTAAAGCCTTCACCCCCATCACCCTCAGATTCCATCCCTCACTCACTGCTCCCCTGGCTTTGGGTTTTGGGGGTGCTCATTGCCAGGGGATGTTTACTGGACTTGAGGGAGTTTCTCCTGCTTCTGTCTTCAGCACACCATGATTGAACAATGACAATCAAATGCTTTTCCAGTGTAGGTGAGTTGTTTTTTTTAGGTAAAAAGAATAAAAAGAAAGCAATGTGTAGTAGGCCATAAATGGGGGCAGGGACAGTCACTCTGTCCTGAGGGTATTGACAGGTCCTACAACTTGGAATTTGTTCTTTCCTTGTGATGTCAAGTTTAAACCTTCAAGGCCAGTCCTATGCCTGGGAAATTCTAGTTTTATCCATTTACTGATAAAGACTATAGTAGTGTTTAAATAATGCCTTTTCTACTTACTAGCTACTTAGTGGTAGATTGCCAAATGTCTTTTTAAGAACATTGTTAACCTTCTAATAACTGAAAGGCAGTATTTTTTCTCACCAGATTATACATGACAAACTTACATAACTGAAAAAAAATGAAAAAGGAGTAAGCCATTTTTTCAAGTTTTATTTGTAATGAGATTTTTCACCCGTTTTGCTCTACAAAAATCTGAGTAGCAGTAGAAAAATGAACTTCCTCTACTTAATGTCTTCCTCGAAGTGTACGATGATGGGCTCGTGGCCTGTTGATCTCACAAACTTCAGGAAGTCGTCGGGGCTTAAGCCCATGGTTGCAGAATTTGTCATTGGATGGAAATACACCTTTTCATGGCCCCCTTGGAGCAGGGCAGCGTCCAGCACCAGCCTCACATCTCCCTGGTCGCAGAAGAGGGCGAGCGGTGTGGCACAG
This sequence comes from Melospiza georgiana, assembly GCF_028018845.1. NCBI lineage: Eukaryota > Metazoa > Chordata > Aves > Passeriformes > Passerellidae > Melospiza > Melospiza georgiana. The sequence goes on from NC_080432.1 coordinate 15,109,727, forward strand.
CCCTGACCCACTCGCAGCTTGTCCAGCATGGCGTTCTCGTCAGCAAACCTGAGGTTTCCGCTTCCAACACCCAGTTTTTTACCCAGTTCGTTCAGATTGACCTGCCTGTCGTGCAGGACGGTCACCAGCCAGAACCCTTTCTTCTTTTTGTCTTTAAGAAACAGGTTTTTACTGTGAGCTCCTTTCATGTGTTGGACGTGGGGCATCATTTCCTCAACAGTGAACACCTGGAAAACGGCAGCAGTGCGGTGTCAGACTCTGTATCCCATTAGACTCCCAGTCGTGTGCTGGCAGGTATCTTTTGTTAAATATTTAGAAAATGCTGAATGTTCTACTCGGCCTAAAAGCTGTACCCTTTTATGAAGGAATTTTAACAGAACACGAATAAAATGTGACGAACTGCTCCGGCACACTTTCAGAATCGTTTCTGTCTCGTGTGTGCAGCAATGCCTCGCTCTGAAGGCAGCGCTGGGAGCGCTCCCGTTTGCGGCTCCACACACGGGGAATGACGTGGCTTGTAACTGGGAGCGAGCAGAAGTTTGGAAAGCATCTTGGATGCCGCCGACTTCAGAGAAAAGAAGTGGGCGAGCCGCCCCTCAGACTACGGGGATAAGGGGGTGGATCTGGAGGCAGAGACAAAGCGACCAAAAAATGTTCCCAACCATTGTGCCAGGCCCTGCGCGAACTTCCTCAGTGATACCTCTGCTAAAACCGCGGGGGCAGGACCGCATCTCGCCCTGTCCCGCTGGGAAGGCAGGGTTTATTGCCGGGTTTTCAGGAGGCTCCGTACCTGGGGGTGCTCGGCGGTGACGGTGGCGATGCCCAGGTCCCGCAGCCGCCGCTCCAGCGCCTCCCGCAGCTCGGCCGCCATCGCGCCCCGCTCCGGGCCCGCCCCGCTCCGGGCCCGCCCCGCTCCGGGCCCGCCCCGCTCCGGGCCCGCCCCGCTCCGGGCCCGCCCCGCTCCGGGCCCGCCCCGCTCCGGGCCCGCCCCGCTCCGGGCCCGCCCCGCTCCGGGCCCGCCCCGCTCCGGGCCCGCCCCGCTCCGGGCCCGCCCCGCTCCGGGCCCGCCCCCGGCAGCGCCCTGCCCCAAAGAACCGGCAAATCCATTAAAATCGAGCTCGATTTTGGTAAGGAGCACCCCCCTGAGATCAGACCGTGGATATAATATGTCCCTGTCGCACCTGAACCTCCCCTCCCGCACGGTTCAGTACATTTCGTGTTCCTTAAAGCCATTTCCTTCCCAGATAGCGACATTAACGCATTGCTTCGACACGCACTGTATTTGGTTCAAGTGTTGGTTTCAAGCAGATATTTAACCTATTAATCCTTTTGTACATGTTCTTACTCTAATTTCAGGTTCTGGCGTGGTCCTTGCCCACAGTTTTGCTGAAAACGCTGCTAGATAAGAAAGTTAGGGAAATAAGCTAAAAAGAAAATACATCATACACCCTATAAACAAAAACTGCATCGTTTGTATTTTTTTAAATCAACCAATGATAATCAGGAATTGCAACTAAGGGACAAAGCCAAACATTAATGGCCATACAGTTGGAAAATATTTCTACAACCCAAACTATCGCCCTGACCTATGACATAAATAATTATTTGTTTCCAGTTGGCCCTTCAGAAAAACGGGCAGTCCGTAATAAGCTTTAAATTAAAACAGTATGGCTCTGCAGTGAAGAGACGTGGATAAAATATGATCCCATGCTAATTCCCAGAGCCTTACAGCAGCACACAGGAAGATTTCCAGGCAGCATCCAGTGGAAGATGAACTCAAAAAGCAGATTTGCAGAAAATTCTGATGACTGTTTCACACACTAAATCTATCTTTGCATTAAAACGCTTTTCAGGTCAGTCCCAAGATGTGTTGCCCTCGTAGTGGCCCTTGCTTCCCAGCATGTCTTCTGTGCTAGAACACTGACTGCTTTTAATGTGCTTTGCACAACTTTTGGTATTTAATTTTTTTTTATTGTGATCTATTTTTGAGAAATACACAGCTCAGATATGTGAAGGAAATTATGGTCATAACTCATCACACACAACTTGCAGTGTCCGGGCAAGGATCACCACAGCATCAGGCAGACCCCTGGGGTTATCCCTGGGTTTTACAACCAGCATTAACCAGGTAACATTAAGGAAGGACTTTTCACATGTAGAGCTTCACCTTACATTTTTTTTCTCTACTCCATTATTTTAGAGACGCCAAATTAGAGAGGACGTAAAAATCAGGCTTTATATTGCGTGTGGATGGGGAGGGCTTTGCAGAGAGGAAGCTGCTGACTCCTGGCAGGAAGGAGTAAAACAGATTTAAGTGTGTAGATAAATAAATAGATGTGTTAAAAAATAAGTTTCAAAACCCCAGAGGGGGCATAAACTGTCCAGTGACGGGTCCGTGTCCCGCCTCCCCTGAGGGCATTTCCCGCCTCCCGTGAGGCGAGGCCCTGCCCCTGTCCGGGCAGCCCCGGGGTCGCATCTGCGCCTGCGCGGTCCCCTCGAACATCCTGGCGGCGCATGCGCAGAGAGCGGCGCGCCGGGCGTGAGGCGCTGAGGCGACGCGGAGCCCTTTCCCTTCTTTCCCTCCTTCTCTTCCCTCTTTTCCTCCCTCGTTCCTTCCTTCATTCCTCGGGCTGTCAAGGCCGGCACCCGGGGGCTCGGAGAAAGGCGCTGCCCCCGCGGGGAGGGCGGGCTGCAGCTGACAGGTATTAACCAGGCAGAGCCATGGCAGGAGAGCAGCAGGAGCGGGAATGTCGCTGCTCCGCGCCGGGAGCCGGGAAGGGTTTTCCGCAGGCAGAGCCTGGCTGGGATTCGCTGCTGAGAGCTTGGCCAGCGGGCCTTGACCTTGGGTTGTTCGTGTGTTTGTGTGGGCAGCGTCCTGTGGCAGCTCCGCGGCTCCCTCGGCTTTACCGATTCAGCCCCTTTGCGGTTCTCTTTAGGGTTAAAAACCCCACCAAAATAGCTGGGTCTGGCTGGTTAAGTTTGTCATGTGCTCGCCTGCTGCAGGAATCCGGGTGCAAGGGAGGTTTTAAAGGGCCCGCAGCCATTCTGGGAGGAAGCGAGAGCGGTCCCTGCCTTTGGGAGGGTGACACAAGGACACCTGTGAGTGGGGACATGGAGGGAACAGAGAGTCCATCCCCGAGCAGGACAGAATCACAGAATCGTTTGGGTTGGAAGGGACCTTAAAGACATCCTGCTCCACCCCCTGCCATGGGCAGTGACACCTTCCACTGTCCCGGGGCGCCCCGTCCGAGCCGGCCTTGGGCACTTGCAGGGATGTGGCAGCCACAGCTTGTCTGGGGACCCTGTGCCAGCGCAGAACAGGCAGCTCCGGGCAGCAGGAGGAGCTCAGGGTGGTCTACGGGATAATGGCAAAACGACTCAAACCAAAGTTAAGATGGTTAAAGCAAGATGTGGGATGATCTGACAAAAGCTTCATTGCTGATCCAGGGCTTAGCCTCACTGGAGGTCTCTGAGCACACCTCAGCACTGGTGCCACTGCCGTGCTGTGGTCTTTCAGTGGTGCTTTTGTCTTGAAATTCTCAGGAAAAGGGCATTTAGCAGCTGTGTTTTGCTGGCTTAGAGAAGTAGTTGACACTTGTGTAATTCTGTCAGTATAGCATAAGGGGTACAAATGTGGGGGTTTTGTAGGAGATGTCAAAGAACCTGCAGTAGGGGAATTAATGCTTTATATCAGAGACCAGTGGAGAAAGATGAAAGATCTGTAAGCTCTTAGCAGATCCATGCGTCTGCCATAGAGAAGTGCAGAAGGAAATGGAAAAACTGGAACAGTTCCTAAACAGTTTAATTTTGCCAGCATTAAAAAGCCTGTTTGGAAACATAACATTTGTGCCTCGTGTTCCTGTACATTTTGTCCTGAGAAGGAGGATCTTTGAGCCTCGAGGCTGACCTCAGTGTGTGCTTTGTGTTTGCAGTGGGGAAATGAACCAAGGGCTGCTGCTCAGGTTTGAAAATCTGGTGCAGCTCCGTGGTGCCTGCCAGCAGCTGCGTGCCCTGTCCTCCAGGAAAGTGTGTGGAGCACGATGGAAGTCTGTGGAGTTGTCTGCACATCCCATGGGGTCCTTCCCTCTGCATCCACAGCTCTGGCCAGAACACAGATTAATCACTGCTGCCTTGCCACAGTGCAGACATCTAGCCACAAAGGAGGTAATTAAGGACATCCAGCAATCCCTGGGTTTGTGTGGGAAGTACAAGGGCTCAGTTTGAACATTTGAATTAAAAAAGGAAAAAGGCACTTTATTCATGAGTATAGAGACTTGTCATAAATCTGTAAGACAAAATTTACTTAATGTATAATTTTTTGCCATTCCCTCTCAAATATGACTTAGACCAGTAGCATCATGAATTTTTGCTGACACTGGAGGAGATTATTACAAACAAAAATTGAAATGGTTTTATTGGCTTTTGTCCTTGTTCTGAAAAATTAAAAATGCAAAAAGATAAAGGGTAGTGTGCTAAACATTTGAAATGTTTATTATGATGTGTTAACTCATTTATTAATTGTAATTAATTGGTATTATAGTAAAAAAAGATGTGTTTACCTTATATGGCTTGAGACCATTGTCTTTTTAATATTGTTTTTGTTATTTCTTAGTTTATATTCCTGAGTATGTGTCTAATTCTATGTAGGAGACAAAAAAGAAGAAAAAGAAGATTCCCCTGACAAAAGGTGAAGTGGAGATAAGGCAGAGGATGACTGTGGAGGAACTGGCACAAGCTATGGGCAAAGACATAGGTGAGAGCCTGCTTTGGGGTCAGGAACAGCAACATTTGTCACAGCCCTTCCCCCAGTGGCAAAGGAAAAGGTGCCTTCAGTGGCCTGAGTGGTTGTGGGTCCATCCCAAAGGAAATGCTGGGAGACACAGTGCAGACTAAAGACAAAAGATGTTGGGCCATCCAAATGACCAGGCCAGCCATTTAAATGTGAAGAAGCCATGTCTGTCTGTCTAGGAGTAGGAATGTTTGGTTCAGGAGCAATTTGTGTTTCATTAGAACAGTCCTTTGATTCACTGGGAGTGGCAAGACTTGTCTGGAATTGCACCCTGTAACAATTTTTGACTCCTGTAATAGTTCTGTGTTCTACAGCCAAAGAAAGGAGCATGTGATCAGATTTATCAAATTTCCTTCCTCCCTGAATCACTCCTTTGCTCTGTGCTTTAGATGAGTTTCAGCTGTTTTCTCTTTTGGAGTTAGTGGAAAAGTAAGCCATGAATATCTGAGTGGAAAATAAGACTCTAGCAGCTAGCAGAGTAGTAATTTTCAGTAAATCTGCAAAAAGTTCTTCTCTGCAAGTATGTAGATTAATGGCAACTTCTAGATAAATCTAACTAAAGGAAAACTGCTTGGTGAATAGCACAAAGAAAATAATGGAAAAGTCTGATGAAGTGGGTTGGGTTTTTTTGTCCCACATGTTTTTGTGGATGTAATTGTTAAATGTGTTTATGTTTGCTGCAGATCATGTTTATGAAGTGCTGCTGTACACAAACATTAACCTTGATTCAGTGGAACCAGATTCCATCTTAAGTGAAGACCACATCAAGATGATTGTTCAGAAATCAGGAATGAGGTATAAATCAGCAAAACTGAAAGAGGAAAAGGAAAGAAAAAACACAGATGCTGTCAAGAGGCAAGTTGTGAGCTGCTCTTTTTGGCTCTTTTTATTTTATTCTTTTCTGCAGGTGTTTGGGGAGGAGGCAGCTTTGACTGTGTGGCATCAAGTGCTGTGGTGGGTGTGACCCAATTAATTTTTTTTTGGCATTTCAACCTCTGTTTTTGCTGCAATTACAGACCTCCTGCAGACCCAGCAGTGCTGACCCCACGGCCCCCAGTTGTCACCATCCTGGGCCATGTGGATCATGGCAAAACAACCCTGCTGGACAGCCTGAGGAAAACCCAGGTGGCGGCCATGGAAGCAGGAGGCATCACACAACACATTGGAGCTTTTATTGGTATGACCCAAGTCCACCTGCTCAGCTGAAACACAGTTTCCTCTCCATCTCACACAATTTCCTCTCCATCTCACACAGCAGGCTGTGTTCATTGGGGGAAAAAAAGTTGCCACATAAATGGTGAGAAAGGAAACTATAACACAAAATGTCTGTTGCTGATACCTGTCATAACTATGTACATAGAGCTTTGAGATTGTCTGCACAAGTTGATGTTAGACTATTTTAGGTTATGGAAGATCCCAGGACACTTTCTTGTTCCTGAGGATTTAACAGCACCTTTGACCTTCATGCCAACAATTACCTGACTTTCTAAAACATGTCATTATTATTAAAATGTCCTGACTGCCTAAAACCTGTCATTATTATTAAAATGCCCTCAAAGGGGTGATGCTTGATGTACAACAGATCAGATGAAGCTGGCTGAAGTGCTGATGTTGAGCTGTACCATTTGTCACAGTGCACATGCCTTCTGGGGAGAAGATCACCTTCCTGGACACCCCTGGCCACGCAGCCTTCTCAGCCATGCGGGCCAGGGGCACCAACGTCACCGACATTGTCATTCTGGTGGTGGCAGCAGAGGACGGAGTGATGCAGCAAACCATAGAGTCCATCCAGCATGCCAAAAATGCAGGAGGTACAGAGTGGGGGGCTTTGGGAACCCTGCTTTTACCTCTCATAAAAGCCTCCTTGGACTGGGATCCACAGAACCTGGGAAGTGACTGTCCTAGTCCCATTCATCATCCCCTGTGATGTTTGAAATGTTGCAGTAATACAAAAAGATCCTAAAATATGAATATTTAACAAGACAGGGGTTCATTGTTTGGGGTTTTTTACCTTCTCTACCTGGGTAACTCCTCCAGCTTCCTCCTGGTAGCTCAGATCTCAATGGCTGCTCAGGGAAGAGGCACCAAGTGAGACAATCTGTTCTAAATGCCCATAACTTGCTCTAAACTTTTCTAGCAGCTCTGGTGGTAGCAGCAGGTTTTGGTTAGGTTGGTGCTGAGTTTGTGTGTTCTCTTTTTAGTTCCTCTTATCCTGGCCATTAATAAATGTGACAAACCTGAAGCTGATCCTGAAAGAGTAAAGAAGGAATTGCTGGCTCACGATGTGGTGTGTGAAGAGTTTGGAGGTGATGTTCAGGCTGTAAATATTTCTGCACTCAAGGTAAGATTGTGGTAGAAAAAATGATGCTGTTCATGGGTGTCTAATATGTGCAGAGAAATGCATTTTTATTTGGCAGCTGGAAAACAAAATGCTTCTCTTCCTGGTATTTGATGTCTTGCCATGAGGCAAGAGCCAGAATTATTTGAAACACACTGAAATGTATTTTGAGGCTCAGACTTCCAGCAAGCCATAATATCTCATTTTTCTGCTGGTAATTCAGTCCAGCAGTTTTGTCTGATGTCTGGAAGTCTTGCCTGGGTATTGAATGTCCTCACATTTCAATAGAGCAATTTGGCACTAAGGGTTGGACTTCTGATCCCACTTTGCTTGGGCACTTCCTTTATTCTGTGTGGTTTTGTGTGGTTTTATTTTCAGGGGGAAAACCTGATGGTTTTGGCAGAGGCAACTGTTGCTCTGGCAGAGATGTTGGAGCTGAAGGCAGATGCCACGGGGCTGGTGGAGGGAACCATCATTGAGTCTCGGAAAGACAAAGGCAAAGGGTGAGTGCAGTGCCACCTCTGCCCTTTGTGACAGCACAGACACAGGGCAGGGACCTGTGCCTCAGTAAATAAAGGCAGGACACTTCCTTGGCAGTGTTCCCAGCCAAAGCCTTGAAATACTGCTCTGCAGCACAAGAGGTTCTAAAATGATGGGGCACAATTCTTCACATCCCTGAAATAAAGATCCTGTGACAGGAAATAGTTTCAAATGGTAGAACTTAAGTGGTTTTTTAAATGTAGGAATGATGAAGTTAACAGTCAATACATACAAAGTTCTTGATTAGTTTTGTGTAACATGACATTCTACCCTTAGGTATCTTAGTGCATTGGCAGGTTTATGAACAAGGGGTGTTCTGCCCTCTTAAAAAAGGAACCGAATTCTACAGGGTTGTTGGGATTTGTTTGGGGTTGGAGTTTTTTTTTGGTTCACTTAATATGTAAAATCATCATGTTACTGAGTTCACAAAAGTCAGATTTTGGATTGATCTGCAGAAATGAAGAGTACAGTACAGATTTTGGGGCTTTTTAACTCACTGAAACATTTGGTGAGTGCTCTAGTAAATCATCACAGGAATACAAATCAGGAGTTTATGATGACACTTGGGACACTGCATTCTGCCAGTGATGGATCACAAATCCATTCTGGTTGTGTTGTGCCTACACTGGCCGTGAAGACAAGGAGAAACATCGCTTGAATTTTGTCTGTTATTTTTCTCCTCTGCTCTTCACTAGTCCACTCACCACAGCCATCATCCAGAGAGGAACTCTGAGGAAAGGCTGTGTTCTGGTTGCAGGGAAGACCTGGGCTAAAGTGCGCTTCCTGTTCGATGAGAATGGCAAAGCTGTGGATGCAGCCTCACCAGGCACCCCCGTGGAAATCATGGGCTGGAAGGAATCCCCTTCAGCAGGAGATGAAATCCTTGAAGTAGAGTCTGAGGTACACAAAGAACTCTTCAGTGAAGAGCTCACAAGGATGGGAAGGAGCTGAGTAACAAAATAAGTGAGAGTTTTAATCACCTGGATAATCCCATGAAAGGTTGAGTGTGGGGATTAAGGGACCTGAGCTGATGCTCTGGAAGAGGAATGAGGGTTTGCATTTTGCCTCTTTCTTTTCCACCTTTCCCCTGCTGGACTGTCCTCATCTCCACTGGAGCAATCCAGTACTTGAGGAGATCTGTGTTTTAATTTGAGAAAGACATAACTCTTGCCTGACAAAAAGAAAACGCATAAAATACAGCTTGAGATGGGTGTTGTGAGAGCTGGAAAAGCACCACATGAAAGAATGAACAATTACTCTCTTCTGCAATGCAGAGAGATACTATAAAAATAGGCCTTGAGTCATGTGTAGCTCAGGGAGGAAAAGCTCTTGTCTCATTCTCTGCCATCTGTGCAGCAAAACTGTAGTTAAAAGTGAAGGAAAATGAATGAGCCTGTAGAGAGGCTGTCAAAGGATGAAATTGCAGTGTTCTGAAGCAGTGCTTTAAAGGTTAATGTTTGTGTCTTCCTGCCCAGCAAAGGGCACAGGAAGTTGTGGCTTGGAGGACCTATGTTGAACAACAGGAGAAGATGAAGAAGGATCTGGAAGTGATTGAAGCAAAGCAAAAGGAACACAGGGTGGAATATGAGAAGCAGCAGCAGAAGCTGGCCCACCTGACCTGGAGACAGAGGAAGGCAGTGCTCTACAAGGCCAACAAGCAGCTGATGTTCTCAAGGCCTAAGGAGAGGACAGAGATGGATGAAAACACGCTCTCAGTAATAGTGAAAGGTGCTGTCCCTGTCTGTGAGCTGCTCCTTTGGGTCTGTGCTTCTCCAATGCTCAGTCTGAAACAGAGCTCTAAACTGAACACAGCTTCTGTTACCAAAAGTTTGATCAGTTTAAAACTTAGTGAACTCCCATAAGAGCAGGGGCATCAGAAAACATCCACTGCTGCCAGCAGGGCCAGAGCAACAGGAGAACTTAACATGCTCTATGCACTTACCCAGGGGCTCCTGAGTAAAACCCATACATATAAACCCAAATATAAATATAAATATAAATATAAATATAAATATAAATATATATATATATATATATATATATATATATATATATATATATGTTAAAAAGTCCCAAGCTATGAGTATTTGGCATCAGCAAAATAGAGGAGAATAACAAAATAACAATTGTATTGAAGTGGGATAGGAGGAAGTTGGTTTAACCCCATTTAGTGATACTCAAGCAGTGACTGTAGTTGAAAACCTGCAAACCTGACCTGACAGTGACAGCAGATGTAGAGCCTCTGGCCCTTCTGTATTTATCCAGTTTATTTTTGGAATTAACAGACTTTTTGGATGGGTTTTAACATATTACTGAAAATATAGTAAGAGTGACAGATGTCAGAAGATTTTCTGTTGCACAGTGTGGAGTTGACATTAGTTGTATTTCTGTGTCTTTCACTTACACAAAGCCAGCAGTATTCCCATTTATCTGTGCAGGTGATGTGGATGGATCTGTTGAAGCAATTCTGAACATTCTGGACAGCTATGACTGTGAGGGTGAATGCAAACTAGATATTGTCTACTTTGGAATGGGAGACATCAGTGAAAATGATATCAGCCTTGCTGAAGCGTTTAATGGTGCGTGTTTCAAAATCATTTTACAGTTTTGAAATTACTGACTTACTGAAATGGACAGGCCTCAGCCAGGTTTTGTTTTCTCAATAATAATTAGAAAAATGAATTTTGTGAATCTTGAAAATGTTTCCATGAATGTCAGACCAGTGCAGAAGGGGAGGCTCAAAGTCTCACAGAAATGGAAGGAATTTGGAAAAGCTCTTGTCAGAAATTCAGTTGTTCAGGTAAAACTCTGGCTCTTCACTCAGGCTGCTTTATGATGCTCACACAGGGCAAAGCTAGAAAAGCAGGTTAGAAAATAATTTTCTCTTTGCTCAGGGAGGCAACTGGATCTAGGACTGAGTCAGTTGTTGCTGTTCATACCCCATAATTTTCACCTGCTGCAGGGACTGAGGTCACTGCACATGCCATAGCCCACAGGTGGGCAAGAATAATTTAGAATTCACTTCCAGCTTTATTTGGAAAACCTTGTTGGTTTTCCAGCCCAGAAGGAGAGATCTGTCTCCTTTACATGAGCTGTGTGTGTTATTTTCTGCTTTTATACCTCCAGTTTGTCATCAGGGACCTTCTGTGGGCTTTTTTGGGCCATTTATTTTGATAGGTTTGTAGCAGCCCATGAGCCATAGCAGGAGAGGCAAATGGTTCCCCTTTAAAAGAGAAGCAGGAATAAAATGTACCCTGTGCTGCAGAATTTCACTTTAACTGCTCAAAGACTCATCCCTTGCAGTCAGCACTTGACAGCTGTTTCATTTTTCAGGTGTAATATTTGGATTCAGTGTGAAAGCCAATGAAAGCATCAAAAAGCTGGCTGATAAAAAGGGAATAAAAATTAAACTGCACAACATTATCTACAAACTCATAGAAGACTTGAAGGATGAGCTGAACAGCAGGCTGCCCCCAACTTTGGTGGAGACTACAGTAGGTGAGTTTTCATTGATACATTTTTGCCTCAAAATGTGGCAAATTCTACACTCCTAGAAAAATGCACCCTGCTTCTACCTCGTGCCAGTTTGTTATTCCTGTGGACTTCAACTTTGCTTTTTCTCTTTTAGGGGAAGCTTCTGTTCTTGACACCTTCTCTGTCACAGTAGGAAAAACCAAAATTCCAGTGGCTGGATGCAGAGTGCACAAGGGGCTGCTGGACAGAAAAATGAAGTTTAAGCTAATCCGTAACAGGGATGTTATTTGGAAAGGTGAGTGGGATTGCCACACAATGTGGATTTGTGCTTAGTACTTTTAGATATTGCTAGTTCCTTGGGAAGTCAGTGCAAAGGATCCTAGAGAAATCCTGAATTCTGTCCCAAGATTGTTCCTTTTCCAACCACCCTCTCTGGTGGGCGAGTGGAGCATCACAGGCTCTACCTGCCTAAAGAGCCATGTCTGACTTCATTAACCACAAGCACCCCCCATCCCCACATTTTCCTGCTTTCCCTGTGCAGCCACAGAGTGAAACATTAATCCTGCAGGAAGGACAAACCAAACCCCTGCTCTGCTCTGCTGGTGGGGCCTCTCTTTCATGCATTTTCTCTTTGTAGGATGTTTGTCATCACTGAAGCACCATAAAGATGATGTCCAGGTAATAAAAACAGGAATGGATTGTGGACTGAGTTTGGACAAAAATCTGGAGTTCAGTATTGGAGATGAAATTATCTGTTATGAAGAAAAAGAAGTTCAACAGAAAACATCCTGGGACCCAGGGTTTTAAAGATATTTTAACGTGTGAACACTAAAGGACATTTATTATGATCCTGGCTGGCCTTTATGTCTTAACATTAAATGAACTTTCAGAGATGCACAGGGGCTGTTCTTTACATTAGAGCACTTCAGATACATTTTATATCCAAATGCTCTGCTCTTCCATCATGTCAAGCAACCAAGCTGCCCTCCCTGGCCCATGGGATAAACCACTGGAGTAACTCCAAGGGTGTAAAACCAGCACGGTAAAATATTTCTGATGACAATCTCTTGGCTCCAAATTAGCTGAGCCATCTCCTCCCTCCCCTCCCAGTGCTGCTGTGCAGTATTTCAGTGTTGGCTGCATTTTGTCACCATGTCACCCCACTCTCTAACCCTGACCCACTCTGGACCTCTGAAGTTGCTATTTTTCCACATCAGAACTGTCTTATGTTAAAGAGACCACTTTTAAACTTAGCTTGGGTGTTGGTTTTCTTCCTTTCACAGCTGGTACCCAATATTCTTGAAATCCAACTCCTGCTTCAGTTTTACACTCAGCATTTCACCCCAGCTGGCTGGCAGCACCCCACAGATTTTCCTCACTGACCAGCAGAGAGGAAACGCAGCGCCACAGAAAGAAACCCTCCAGCCATAAAGAAGTTCAGATTTTTATTGTCTGGTACATTTACTTGTCTTCTGGCTTGTTGAAGCAGTATGTCAGACAGCACTTGCCACAGTAGTGCCTGTCAAAGTGGCTGGCCATGAAGACTCCAGCCCCACACTCCTCCGAGGGGCACTCCCGGCGCAGGCGGCTGATCTTGCCGTTCTCATCCACCTGGCAGGACAAACAGACAATGGCTCACATTCACTCTCCACCTCTGAGAACAATAATAATTTTGAGTAATCTCCATTGGCATAATGGTTTTTGTAACAGCAGCTACACCAAAGTTCTTGAGGTACGTGTCAGAAGTACCCAAATGCAACAGATTGTGGGTCTTTGGTTTAACACAAGTACATGGAGTTTAAATATTAAATACACCAGAATCTGTGCAGACCTTTTACAGGCTCCACACCCTCACTGGTGAGAGCTGAGTTTCTGTCAAGTTCCTCCCCAAATTATTCTACCTACCTTGTAGTACTTGAGCACTGCAAGCTTAACCTTCTTCCTCTTGTGCTTGTTCTTCTTGGGAGTCGTGTAAGACTTCTTCTTCCTTTTCTTAGCACCACCACGAAGTCTCAGCACCAGGTGAAGGGTTGATTCCTGTTTGTAAAACACACAAAACAGATTCAAAATGCTTTCTCAAAGAAACTGTGGCATTTAAACAGGACTTTTCTATCTACGTAGAGGAAGTACATCTTGAGTGCCAGGCATATAAGAAAGCTCTAAAAGGATTATTTTTTGTTAAGGTGGCATCTCAAGCTCCCAGCATCAACACTATTCCAATCCCTTGATTTGGCTGAAATTATTAAAGACAATCTCAGCAGCAGATCTCAGTCAGCTCTGCCCGTGCCAGCTCCTGCCTTTCCCACTCACTTTCTGAATGTTGTAGTCGGACAGTGTGCGTCCATCCTCCAGCTGCTTCCCAGCGAAGATCAGCCGCTGCTGATCTGGAGGGATGCCTGATGGTGACAGAAATCAGGAATAAATTAGGGATGTGAGCTACGGCATGCTGTAATAAAACCAAGACTGCTGCACGGAGTTATATCTGTGTAAGACACACATCAATCCACAAGAGCAGAGGACAAAATAATACATATAACATTATACTTATTATTAACGATATATAATAGTCAATAAGTGCCTTTAGAACTTACCCTCCTTATCCTGGATCTTCGCTTTTACATTTTCTATAGTATCAGAAGGTTCAACCTAGAACGAAACAGAACACCAGAATCACAACGCGCTGCACGTTTTAATCAGCCCAGGAAGGCCAAGAAACCACGAGGTGCTCCCGGCACAGGCCCGGTGCTGCCACGGCCATTCCGGGCCCCACCGCGCGGTCGGGACCGCCCGAGGCAGCGCAGGGCGCGATTCCCCGCACATCCCGGGCTCTGCCGGCACATCCCCGCCTTCCGGAGCACCGGCGGGCACGGGCGGCGTGGCGGCAGCGGGGGCTCACCTCGAGGGTGATGGTTTTCCCCGTGAGGGTCTTCACGAAGATCTGCATGGCGAGGCGGGCACGGGGGACGGCGGGGCCGGAGCGCGGGCTGCCCGCGCTGCTCGCGGAATGGCGGCGGGGGCCCGAGAGAGCGCCGCGCCCGCACGCACGGGGTTTCCGTGCGCGCCGCAGGGGAAGTGCGGCGGGCTGGGACTACGGCTCCCAGCATGCCCCGCCGCCAGCGGCTGCGGCCGAGCCTGCTGGGAGATGTAGTCCTGGAGCGGGGGGAGTGGGCGGGAACTGCGGCTCCCACAGTGCACCGCGGTGGCAGGCTAGAGGGGAGGAGGAGCCGCCATGAGCGGAAGAGGAGGAGTCGCCGTGAGGGGAGAAGGAGGAGCCGCCATGGCGAGTGAGGCGGGGCCGTCGTGAGGGGAGAAGGAGGAGCCGCCATGGCGAGTGAGGCGGGGCCGCCGTGAGGGAAGAAGGAGGAGTCGCCGTGAGGGGAGGAGGCGGGGTCGCCATGAGGAGAAGGAGGAGTCGCCGTGACGGCGGTCTTCTCCAGCCGTATGATTCGGTTTTTCCGTGCGGTGTAGTGGCTGTTGGTGGAATTGTTATTTTAGGGCTAGCAGGTTTTTTTTTTACCTGCGTCTCCGTCAAGGCCAGGTTGGACACGACTTGGAGCAACCTGGTCTAGTGGGAGGTGTCCCTGCCCGTAGCGGGGCATGGAACTGGGTGAGCTTTAAGGTTCTTTTCCATCCAAACATTCTGGGATTCTGTGATTCTCTGCAGCCTAAAATCCCAGAATTCGATGCTGTGATTTTTGAGAAGGCAGTTTAAACACGCCTCACAGCCACTTTACCACCCGCAGATTCCTCAAGATCAATTCCAGGTTTATATCTGGGCAAGGATTTTTAAAACTAGAAAAGCCATAGGTAAATTGGGAATAAAGGAACCCTGAGCCATGATTTGGAAATTACTTGTTACGTGGTTTTATGCTTGTGAGTCGACAATGGGGAAAGCTAAAGCAGAATCAGGACCTGTTTGAATAAATCAGCTGGGACCATTTTAACAATTTCAACCCTTCTGTGGTTTTGTGAAGAAATGAGAAAGTGGGCTGTTCGGGTAAGGGCCACTTGACAGTAGATAAAAAGTGGTTTGCTGGGTCTCTGTCTCCAGCTGGTGTAAGCACACTGGTTGTGACAGAAATCAAGGATTGATATGTTTTCAGCTGGTTTTTGTGGAGTCAGGGTCACTACAATGAATTCCTAATCCCAGGAATCACGGCAGGGTTCATGCGTGAAAACCACTTTTGATAACTTTATGGGAGTTTTGAAATGATAAAGCTGTCCTAAACCAGGAGAAAATCAACAAAACTGAAAAGACCCATGACATTTATCTCACATGCCCTGAGCATTACTGCCCTTCTGTGCAAAGGTTATTGCTGAAATTCCTGAGGGATTCCTGCCTGTCTATGTCTGCCTTTTTTAGACACTGAGATGGGAAAGGCCTAGAATAAATCAAGATTTCAGGTTTTGGAGATGGACAGGAAAAAGGGATGCTGGCTCTGCTTTTAAATCTTGAGTTGGATGGGTATTTTAAGATACTAAAATGCACAGCCCTGCTCCCTGGTTCTCCACAGCTGTAAGTGCAAAGGACATTGAGTGCCCACCCAGAGAAAATAAATGGTGTTGTAGCTGTCCAATAAGTGCTGGTTACCTTAGTTTTAAATCATATTGTGGTTATTTAATCTCAGGTGAATTTAGAGACTGCCTCAGAATGAAAACTTTTCCTGCATTTTCATCATTTTGAATGACATGGCTTTGCTTTTGGGGCTGTGTTTTGTTATCTTACAGCAGCACCATGAAGCTGCTCTGTTATTTTCTCTATTCATTTTATTTTCCTTATGCCATACTTATTAGAGTGTTGTTTTCCTTTTCATTCTCTCTCTTTATAAACGTCATATCCAAAAATACACCAGTGGATAATGCAGTATGTTACTGTAAGCAAGGATATCCTAGTGGAAATTGAGGTGTTTATTGCCAGAATCAAGAGTGGTTAAAGGAATGCAGTTTTTTCTTACAGGAGATTAAAAGCTCTGGAATCTGAGCCCTCAGCTCTGTTATACTATAGGAAAAGATTATTAATTATTTTTTTTCTTAATTATTTTTAAAATAGAATATATTTAAATTTAAAATTTTATTATTAATATTTATGTGCAAAACATGTTAATTAAAACATTGATAATTTAATTTCTCTGGCTTAATTTGTATTTTTAAATGTTTCCATTCTTTTATTTGCATATGGCAGCTGGTAATGCTCACGTATAACCTTGCTAACAATGAAAACCTGAATTTAACTAATGCTGCAGAAGGGGTTTCATAAACATTATCTGCCTGAGGGGATTTTTTCAGTTCTTAAAAAGATATTTTCAGGTTTAAAAAATATTTTTTCATATAAATCTATTAGTTTATAAAGTTTGTGATTGTTTGGTTTGGTGGTTTTTTTATTACTATTTTTTAAGGCTTTAACAGTTTTGACTCTGAATTGATGAGATGGTCCTGGGGTTATCCTGCCCTGCCATGTTGTGTATTTTGTGCTGTCCCTGGTAAAACAGCTGAGGAGTCACTTGGGTGTTTGGGAAGGAAAGATGAAGTTTGTGTGCTGTAGCAATCTGAAATCTCCCAGTTCACACATGACACTGAATGCAGCCCTGCCAGGACTCGTTTGTGGGGACCCTTTTGGTGTTTATAAAGTGCTGCTGTGACAGCCATGCACATGGAGTCCTTTTGTATCCGTTTGCACTGGAAGGAATTGGGCATCAGATGCTGTTGAAAACCCCAATAATGCAAAGTTCTATTTCTGGGTGCTGAGATCTCATTGCTGATGGAATCCCTGGGTACCAAACCCACAAATTAGTTCATTAACTCATCTCCTATAGCCTGCTGAGTAGCTGCTGCTCAAAAATAGCTCTCTCCTGTTTCCAGCCATTGATTAATTAGATTAGTCCTTCCCAAATCACAGATGCTATATTTGCTGTAATTTCACTTGAAAAGCAATGTATTCTAAGGACTTCCAGCCCCCTGAGATTTACCTGTCAATGGTGAAATGAGGCCTTTTCTTTCTTCTACATGTTCTCTTCCTTAGACTGTTGCTGCTTAGTTATGACACCATTTTTAATTCTTGCTTTATTTCCTGGCCATATTTCAGACCATTTTATGGGAGGATTTTAAAACTAAAATACATGCTATTTCTCTTTCTCTTCTGTGTCATTAATTTCATCACCTTTATTTTTTTCAACTCAGTCTTTGCATTTCTAATCCACATGGAAATCAGTGAGTGAGTTCTGCAATATGCTTAATATGAGTAGTAAAAAGCTTAATGTGAATAGTAAAAAGCTTAATGTGAATAGTAAAAAGCTTAATATGAATAGTAAAAAGCTTAATGTGAATAGTAAGAAGCCTTTTGGGAAATCGGGTTTACTTTTCCTTAGATGCATTGTTATTCTAAATGATACCAGCAGTACTTTGTAAGGCTGGGCTGAGACACAAGTTACTTCGGGAGAAAATAAGCATGAAAAGTTATCTAAGGATGGAATTGTTGAAGCTGAGAAAGACGCCAGGCTGATGGAGCGGGTTTGCTGCTCACTCCTCTGCACAACAACAGAGGGAGCGCTTACAGCAGCAAGCGAGGAATCCTCCTGCTCTGGGCGAGCTGTAGGGAACTCTGAGCATCACAAACAGTGCTGAGAATCTTCTACCAAGTACCAGTTATTTGTCCGTGTAATGTGTCTGTGTGAGGATGTGTGCATGGCTGAATTTTTACTTTCTTCCGTGGAGAAGAAAGCTCTGCAATGGGCTGGAAATGGAAGGAAATGGTTTGTGCATCTGTGTTGCCAGCCTCAGTACATCGGGTGTGTCCTTGCTGTGGTTTGGAGTCAGTGTGGGAGAGCTGCTGCTGAGTGCTCCCCACAAAGGGGATGCAGGGTAGCCATGTCCCAGTGCTTGGATTTTTTGGTTTGTTCCCTGCTAGGTCGTTGCTGCAGTCACGGCACAAATGAGATTCTCAAGATAATTAACAAATCCTGTCAAAACAACAAAGCCTGCCTAGAAGAAACGTGGGCTTTGGTCACATGGAGCCACCTGCTCCTTGGGCTGCTGTGGGGATGGTCTGGGCTGTGAGAGCCAGTATGAGAGCTTGGCCTGGCTGATCCATAAGAAATGAATATTTCAGCCCTAAGGAAGGAAGGATGCCCAGCTGCAGATTGCCTGGGGGCCTGCTGGCAGAGCCTCTGAGCTCAGCCCACGGCCAGTATCAACAGGAAGAACACTGAATGTCATTTGCTCTCGGAGCTGTGATACATGGTCCCAAATAACATTTAGCTCAGTAATTAGCTACATGTAGCTGCTGCTGGTTTGCTTCAGTTTTAACACATTTTGGCACTCTTTAAAAGTGTATTTATTAGATGGATAAATCTGCAGGGTTAGGGTTCCCAAAAGAACTGTAGTTAAATGAAGAATTGCTATTTTAGAGCTACTGGAAGTATTGTGTGGCTGGGGAATAGGGAAAGGTCTGGGAGTTCACTTTGCAACGTGTAGAGTGACATGCCCTCAGGTATGTAACCCCTCAGAGTGTAACTCAGTGTAGATCAGATTTTGGCCAAACAGTGCATGAAAAGGTCACTCACTGACTTTGTTACTGCACAGAGCTGACCATGCAAGAAAGCAGAGCAGATGTAGGTGCCACACTCCCCAGAGTGATTTCGTGGTTTTTGTTTGATGTTTGCAGCAGCTGAGAAGTGAAAGTGTTTGTTAAATCAAACAAGACTCTGGTGGACCAAACCACAGAGTTTTATTCTTCTTGTTTTTCCCCCTCTGTAGCCATTTCCACAGTGCAGCACGGATTTCTGGCAGGGATGCAGGACCAAATGGCAGCCTGAGTTAGGTGCTTCTGTTGTTGAGCTATTTCTTGTTGGTTGTTTTTTATTCAGCATCTGGAATTTTAGAAATCAAGCTCCATATGAAAGTGCAGGTGCAGTGTCCAATGAATATTATCTAAAGCAAACTGAGAAGGATTGTGCTGGTGTGGCCTTGTGTGCCTCTTTCCTTCAGAAGAGATTGGTGTCTCCCAGTCCAAGACTCAGTTGCTAATCATCCATTGAGATTTAAACCAATTTAGATGCATGATTTATTCAGTAAGCTCAGGAATTTTCAGTCACTTCATCTTGGGAAAAAAACTCTCTAAAAACTTCTCTGGAAATATACTTTTACCCATGTACTTTTACTGTCCATGAAAGCCAAGCAGTATTTTAGCAATATTCAAACCCAAAGTTACAAATAGGGAAGAAATTGAGTTTCATAAAAGCCAGAGACATCTGTAAATGCCCAAAGAAGTTTAAGGATCCAAGCCTTGCAAAACTTTGCCTCCAGTCTCAGATATGATTTTGGAGGAAAGGTTGGTGGTTTCACACCAGGAGGAGCTTGAGTGCTGTCTTGTCACCTCAGTGGTAAGAGAGGTTCTGAAACATTTTAGACACTGGCAGTACTCATATTTATTTTTTCTTTTTTATTATTCAAACTTAGACTTTATCATTTTCTCAGGGCCTGACTTGGATGAAACTGTCTGGTCAAAATATGATAAAGTAGTTATGGGTTTCTAAAATACTTGGAGAATGAGCAGAATGTACAGGTGCACAGCATCGTGGTCCTATGCAATTCATTACTGTGAGAAGTTGAATTTCTTCCTGTCTGTGCTTGACTGGCGTGCTGCAGTCACTCCTAAAGGTCAGCCACAGCATTATACATTGATTTATGCAGAAATTAGGCTGTGAACTAATGAGATCCTACTGGATGGGACATTAAAGCCATGGGAATGAGAGGAAATGGGAGGTTACTTCCACAGCCTAATGCCCAGGACTCTTACCTGATGGAGGAAGTCATGAGCTGTTCTTCCTGCTTCATGGAATTCTTCTGATTTAAAATGAATTCATTACTCATCTTCTGTCTGTAATTCATTATTCACTGAAAAAGTGCAAAGCCCATCCAAGATCCACTTCCAGCTGAGTGCCCTTACCACAGAGAGGATGGGCTCACTAAGAAACTTCATTAGAGCTTGAGGAAGTGATAATATTTTTTTTATTCAAGTCTTGTCTTTATAAGGGTTTTTTTAATATTACTCTGACAAGTTTTATGGAGTGGAGATGGGCCTAACTAAGCTTTTTGTATGCTTTAAGTGCAAATCTCTTATGTGATGTGAGAGTTAGGTTTTCTGAAGTCATCCAAAGCCAAATAAAATTCTGTGTTACAGCTTTTACCAAATGAAAATCATGGGTAGGAGGTTTTCTGTGTAAAAGAATTTGTGTTGATGAAGAGATAAATGATAAATGTGTTGATGAGGGTTTATACTGATAAGAGTCTATATGTGATATTCATGAGGGCTTTTAAGGGAAATCAGGATATTAATTATTTTTTATGTTGTTTCTTCAAGCTCTTACCATTGTTTCACTTTTTTTCTTCTATCTTCCTTGTACCCCCATGGACAAATTCTCCTTCTACTTGAAATCTCAGCATGGGAGGAGCAATCCTTCCCTGAGAGATGAATGATATCAGCATGGTGACCTAATGGGGTAAATGTGCTTTATTTCCATCCCTCTGTGATCCCATGGAAATCCATGAGTCACACTGAGGGTGCTTGGCCTCAGTCCCTTCCTTCAGTGAACTCCATGATTTTCCTGCTCTCAAAGCTGGGTACAAACCCCTGATTTGCTGAAGCCATTGGGCAGAGCCATGGAAAAGGCACCTCTGGCCAATGATCCAGGCTCTCCCAGGCATAGAGACAGGAACACTTTTTACAGATGGTTTGGAGACTTCCAGAGACATCCTGCAAGTTTTATTCCACATGATTGGATGGAATCTGCTGTCCAGTCACAGTCACAGTGCTCAAGGCTCTATTAATTAAAGCTTCTCTCTGAATTTAGAAAGCCATAAATTGTGGCCTGTGCTTTGCTCCAGTGATACTCAGTCTGGCTGTTCTGCTGCATAGCTGGAAATGGAAGTGTGTTATCTCTGAGAAAGCAGAGCAAAAAATGAAGGATTATCTTCTGGGGTTTTTGTCATTGGGCTGTCAGGCTTGAACTCCAGTTGTTCTCTATTTTATGCTCTGCAAAAATAAGCATAGTCTAAAAAAAATATTTTTAAAACTTCTATAAATACGGTGCAGGGGACAGGATTAGCGAGCCTGCAGCTGCTGAGGCACTTGGGTAGGATGGAGTAAATTCATTTTGAATGAAGCTCACTTTGAAATTTTAAAGGCCAAATAATTTCCCAGTAACTCACCATTAGTGCCTGGTGCAACTGGGACATCCAGCTAACTGTGCAACTCCTTCAGGAGTAAAAATGAAATTATAGCAAAAAGAGAGTGAAGCGTCGTTTAAGACGTGTCAGCACAGACTATTCTGTGCTTGATGTTGCAAGTGAGAGTTGCTCAGAAGCACAAACACCTGCACAGCCCTCCCTCCTGGAATCGCCGGAGCACCAAGGAGTCAATTACCAACGTTTTGATCATGAACTGCCAAGGGAGGGGGAGGTGGCCCATGGAGTTTCATAAGCTGTGGGAACACAAAACCTTGTAAGAAGGATGCTATTAAAAAAAAATCCTTCCAATAGAACAATATTAGAAAAGAAATCTCTGCTGGATATCTTGCAGAGATTATTATTTCTTGCAGAGCTATAGCACCAAGACTACATTCTCATTTCACCAGATATTGCTCAAATACCAAGAGACAGACAGCAAAGATGAAAAGAAAGCACACTACAAATATTGAAGTAGATCTGGAAAGGTCACTGATAGACACTTTAGTTCTGATTACTTTTCTGAATACTAAAATGCACAATGAAAAGAGCAGAGGGGGAAAGAGACACTGCATGATAATTTGAATTTTTTAGATCAGAGTCCGATTCTAGAGATTAATTGCTGATTAATTTGTACATCTGAGTTCTACTTGGACCAAAATTAGAAAAGAACAAATGTGGTTGCATTATTAAATAATCTGGGTGTCGTAGATAAGATAAACAACACTTGCTTGACAGCCTGGAGTGTTAGGTTATTTTATTTATAATTGCACAAAGGTATGAGATGGTTGCAAAGCGCCCCGCACCCGACAGGGAGGGCGCTGCTCCTTCCCCGGGGCTGCTGCTGCCGCAGGCGGGGCCGGGCCCCTCTCCCCGCTCCCCTCCTCGGCCGCCGTTGCTCCGGCAACGGGATCGTTCAGCAGCGCAGCAGCAGCAGGGGAAGCTGCGAGGGTGGGAGGAGAGATTTCCCAAGGGCTGAGGGAAGGGGGAGGAAAGGGAGGGACAATATTGGTACATGTCTCAGGGAAGGTTTTGCCCGTGTTGTACGGAGCGCTGCCAGAGGCCGCTCCAAAGCGCTGTGGTTCTGCTGAGTTGGAAGTTCCCTGTTTGGAGCAGCTTCTTCCCCTCTCCTGGCCTTTGCAAGGGGTGAGCAGATGCAATGAGGTGCCGGGTGCTGCAGTGTCGGTGTCCTCCTGGAAGGGCTTGAGGGCTCATGCAGTGACTTTGCCTGGTAACCTTGGCATGAGGCGTGTCACCTGCTGTGCTGGGCCAGGGGCAAAGCTCTGTGACAGAGGAGAGGTGGGACCTGAGGAGCCACTGCCAGTGTGACAGTGCTCTCAGGGGTCTGAGGGTGAGGGCAGAGACCAGGATCTGACTCCATGTTTCAGAAGGCTTGGTTTATTATTTTATTATATATATTATATTAAAACTAAAAGAATAGAAGAAAGGATTTCAGCAGAAGGCCAGCTAAGAATAGCAAAAACAAGAATGATAACAAAGGTTTGTGTCTCAGACAGAGAGTCCGAGCCAGCTGACTGTGATTGGCCATTAATTAGAAACAACCACCCGAGACCAATCCCAGATGCACCTGTTGCATTCCACAGCAGCAGATAATCAATGTTTGCATTTTGTTCCTGAGGCCTCTCAGCTTCTCAGGAGGAAACATCCTAAAGAAAGGAATTTTCATAAAAGATGTCTGTGGCAGCCAGCACTCAGGGCTTTCCTCCCCTTGGCTCTCAGCAGACCTTGCTCTGTGACTTGTGGCCTCAAAAGTCACAGTCAGAAAGCTTCTGGTAGCTGGTTTACTGTCACCCTTGGGCCAGAAATGACACAAACTCACTCAAAGGCTGGTTTGCAGGAGAGTGTTTAATACAAAAAATCCTCTCTTTTATAGACAGGCTCAGCACTTGATTGGCTAACTAACAAAAACATCTTTCTCACAAACAGTGCTTGAGAAGAACAGAAAAACAGCGTAGGAAAACACCACCTGCAGGCTGTTTGTGCTAACAAGCTACCATCGTTTTTCTACAGCTCCCTAAAAAGTCTCACAAGTCCACTGTGAGAAAACAAAGCCATTTTCTCACTTTCTGACCAGGCTGTTGCATGCACAGTTTACCAAGTAGGGAAGATGGTGTCTGTCATCATCCTCTTATAGGAGTGAGAAATTATTAAAAAGGAAAAAAGCACAACCCCACACACCTCCCCACATTTCTGCGTTTGGGGTATTGATCCCTTTATCAAAGCTGGTCAAAGTAACTGCTTGTTACTGAAATTTCCTTGAATTAACATTGATGAAAAATAAATATTTCTTAGATCTTAACATCACCTCTTCATTATAATTTGGTTTAATTGCTATTACTTTGATTTCATCAGTACCAGAACATGAACACTCTGTAGGCTTAATGCAGTCTGTCCTTGCAATTCTGATTTCCAGTTAATTAAAATTGATTGGCTGACCTGCCATTTATATTTATCACATCTTATGAAGGATCCAGGTTTTCCTTCACATAAGTTATTTTACTGCTGTTCTCTGTTAGGTGTTTTGTGCAAAAAAGCTTTACATAATGTCAGATACAGTTAAAAAAGCATCTTAATCTTTTGAAGTTGCATTGCAGTCAATGCAACAAGATTTTTTCCCCTTAATTGCAAAGAATGACATTGTTTGGATCAAACTGTTTCTTTTCGTGGTCATTTTTTGAAAGTTTTGAAATGAATTCTTACAGCAATGCTGACAAAATCTTGGTTATAATCGTATGATTAGCACTTCTGCTGTTGGCCAATACTATTATCTCATTACTTCCCTTGTAGAAAATGTGCATGTGTTGTGTCTCATCCCTGACAGTAAATTCCTTGGAGCCCTGATTGTCTTTTGTTCTGTATGTAGTTGTCCTGCAAATGAAGTCTTGCTCGTGAGCAGGGTGGTGACAGAAATCACAACTTCCTCCTGTTTATTTTCCCATTCCAATGGGCAGTGAAGCAGCAGCAGAGCAGTGACTTTGCCACACTGGTTCATGCTGGGGATTGCTCCCAGAGGCTGCAGGGGCTGCTGGAGCTGCTTTTGCCACTGCTGCAGAACAAATATTCACTCAAGGTTTTACACTTTGCCTCCAAGATTGAAGTTCATTTCTTGGCACTGGGACCGTGTTCACAGGGGTCTGAGGGTGAGGGAAGAGACCAGGATCTGACTCCATGTTTCAGAAGGCTGATTTATTATTTTATTATATATATTATATTAAAACTATACTAAAAGAATAGGAGAAAGGATTTCATCAGAAGGCCAGCTAAGAATAGAAAAAGAAGAATGATAACAAAGGCTTGTGACTGACCGAGAGTCTGAGCCAGCTGACTGAGATTGGCCATTAATTAGAAACAACCACATGAGACCAATCTCAGATGCACCTGTTGCATCCCACAGCAGCAGATAATCATTGTTTACATTTTGTTCCTGAGGCCTCTCAGCTTCTCAGGAGGAAAAATCCTAAGGGGAAAAGATTTTCATAAAAGATGTTTGCAACAGGCTACATTTGTACCAGTCCCCACAGAGGGAATTCTTTGGAATGAGATGTAGAATTGAGAGCCAATAAGAGGAATAAATAAAATTTATTAGATGAGGGTAGGGAGTGGTGAGGTAAGTGGAAAGGTGCCAGAAAGGGAAGAAAAGTTAAGTTAGTTAGGAGTGGTATCCAAGGCAATGAGTGCTATGGAAAGAACAGGAGATAGGAGCTGGCAGAAGGGATGGTGATTCTGTGCTGCAATCTCAGGCACTAATTGCTATATAATTAAATAATTATTAAATAATTAAATACCCACTTATTGGGTATTTAATGCTTTGGGGCACAGCATCCAGGATGTCACATAGATGGGAAGCTGTGACTCTGTACCACGAATGTGTGATTTTATTCCATTACAATGTACCTGTCACATCAGCAGGGACATAAATAGTTGGGTTTGTGTTGTTACCCTTTCATCTGTGCAAGAATTGGTGGCTCCAGATGGACTCTGTAGTGCTGCACAGAAGGGAAAGCTGAAAGAGGAGACCTGGATGCAAGTGAGGTAGGAGGAGAGGAAAGTTTCATTTATGAACTTTGAGATGGAAGAAAAACAAAACAGGAGAAAACTGTAGGAGAGGATACAGAGATTTAAGGGAGCATAGGCGCTCCCTGAGCTGTGAAAATCAAATCATGCAAATGTTTCTGGGTGAACAGCAGGGAATGCTCAAGAAAACAGCCATGAATTCATAAAAAAGATGGAAGGAATGTCAAAAGATAGGTATAGCTTTATTTTTCAGGTAGAAAAGACTGTCATCCAGTGGCCCTTCAGCTAGTGGCTCTGTAGCTTGTATGCCTTTCCTCTTTAATTCCTCTAGGGGAGTTGTTTTGGGATTTATTTTTTTTTATTATACAAAAAGCTCCTTTTCACTGAGCTCTTCAGTAAAAGGAGAATAGAAACCCCAAAACAAGAATGGAATTGTTTACAGTCATATCAGTATTGAACTGGAAACTGCAAAAAGTGAAATTATTCTGTTTAGGAGGGAGAATTTCTTTCCAATGTGGTATTACAATCTCAGGGGAGATGATAGTTTCTCCTTTGGGGTATTTGCAGCTGCACTGGAGAGAAGAGCAGGATGTGTGGTGGGGTGCTGAACGCTGTGTGTGAGCACAGCAGCAGGCTCAGGGCTGTGTGAGCTGAGCCAGCACTGCTTTGCCATTTGCAGCAGGTCTGGGTCTTTAATTACACTCCCAGACAAGTAATGCTGGGTGAATTTGCATCCCAGCAGTTGCATTCCAGGCTGGGATTTGTGGTGCAAACAGGAACTGGCAGCTGCTGGTGGAATATTTGAATACAAGGTTATATTCAGGATTTTCCTTCAGCACTCAGTATGGGTATAAATATTCTTATGCATCAGGATTAATACATCCCTCATTAGTTGCCCGTGTCTAAATCCTCTTTGCACTGAGATACTTACAGGGTGGGTTTAGTTATTCTTAGGGTTGATCCTTTGGCAAAAAAATGTATGACAGGGTTTAATAGTTGTACACTTGCTCCTGCTAAGCCCTGCTATTAAATATACTCATTTCCATTTGGTGAGTATGTGCAATTTGTCCTCATAGCTGTGCTTGTGAGGGACAGGTTTGTATTTTTCTTTAGCTGATGTTTCCATTTTGAGTTTTGTGTCATCAGCAGAGAATCTTAGAGCTGAATTTCTTCCTCATTCTACAGCCTACATGTGGCAGGAGGGTTTTTTGAAGAGGAGCAGCTCAATGGTCTTCTCATTCCAAAATGCTTTGGGAAATTCCCTGGTTGATTCATACACTTGTAAATTTAGATTATGTTTGTCACACACAAATAATGCCAAATTCTCTTGTGCCTCATGGGAGTATCTGACTCTTGGAGGTATTTACTGTGCTGGCTTTGGAATGACAGAGATCTGTACAAACAGCAGTTTGTCCTTCTCACAACAGGGGTGTGATGCCTTTGTCTGCAGAGAGTCTGGGCTAGGAATAGGCACGAACTGGAGTCTGACATGCTGTGTTTGGGAGCTCTGGGAAATAGGGATCCGTGGTCTTAAGGGATTCATGGCTTTGAGCCCAGATCCTGGCACAGACC
Source organism: Melospiza georgiana (assembly GCF_028018845.1). Lineage (NCBI taxonomy): Eukaryota > Metazoa > Chordata > Aves > Passeriformes > Passerellidae > Melospiza > Melospiza georgiana. The sequence continues at coordinate 15,136,696 of NC_080432.1, forward strand.
CCACTTTTATCTCTTATCTCTTATCTCTTATCAAGGGGTGAATCAGCCTCACTGCGGCTCATAATGACCGCAAGGCTCGGATCGTGTAGTCGAGATCTACAACATTCTGGGGCTTGGGGTCAGCTGCTGACACACGGTGGGGTACAGGCAGCGGCACAAACAGGACAGGCCACGGCGGGTTTGGGGGCTCTGCTGGAGGTTTGGGGGCTCTGCTGGAGGTTTGGGAGCTCTGCTGGAGGTTTGGGGGCTCTGCTGGAGGTTTGGGGGCTCTGCTGGAGGTTTGGGGGCTCTGTTGGAGGTTTTCGTAGCGCACTCCCGCCTCTGAAGGGCCAATGCTCCTGGCGGCGCAGAGGTGGCCGCGGTCCGTGAGTGGCCGGCAGGTGGCGCCCGAGAACACCGAGTGCCGCAGCCGCTCCCGGCTCGGTGTCACCGGGGCGGCTCCCGAGGAGCTCCGCGTGCGATGTCTCCTGGAATTCAATCCTACAGCAACAAGCGACACCCGGCCACTGCCCCGTGTGAGAACCGGAGCTGTGTGGGGGCTGCTTGCAATCTGGTAACAGGGACACACAAGACCTGCAGCATTCACAGGGTAATGCCCATGGCAGGAGGGAAACAAAATCCCTCCGTCCAGACGTGGCTTCATTAAGGAGTGAGTTATCTGAAACAAATTCATGTGGCAGAAAAACTCCTTGTAAAGCCTTGCAGAAGGCCAGGCCATTGCAAATAAATAATTGCTTGGGTGGGTGTAATAGGGATGGCATGTCAGGAATGATTTTTTTTCTTAGTCATGCTTTGCAACATGTGTTCAAATATTTCTTTGCTCTCATAAATACTGGAGAGAATGAGATGGGAGCCTAGATGGTGGAGCTTTCTTCTCTTGCTCAGCACTCAGGTGAAAACACAGAGGGATTAAAGATGGCTTAGATAAGCATTCCTGAGGGAGTAGAGAACTCTGGGAACAGTACTCTGGCCTATTAATTGTGAAGGGTGCAAAAAACTGTCTGTCCCTTTTCTGGTTGGAAAAGCACAATGTTTATATTGGGTTTTATCTGATGTACAGCTTCAGTTGGTTTTGTTGGATTGGATGATCATTTTTTCCCCTGCATATCTTTCTTTTTAACTGTTTCGGGGTACCTAAAGTGTCTGCACAGTTCTGTTCAGGTGTCCTTTCCCTGGTGTGTCCCATGTGCCTTAAAATGCAGGACTGAAAATAAAACTGTGACCCATAAATGAAAACTAAAACTGTCATGTAATGCCATCTTGTCAAGATACAAAAATTTACTTTTAGTAAGGCAATTTATTCTCTGCGGAGTTCTCTGCCTGATTATTTCAGAACTTTTTTGTTGCCTTCAATGGGAAGGAAGCGAGGCTATGCCATGAATATACTTTGGGTGCCTATTTTGATTTAATCTTGTATATTTGCTAGATGATGGGTGTGGAGGAGAGTCAGAGCATGTAATTATGATGTGTTAATTAGTGCCCTAAAGCTATATTTAATTAAACCCTTAATAGCAACAGATTACAAATATACTTGGGAAATAAATTGCTCTTTGTGCAGCAGGGCCGTTGTGGCGCAGCCTGGCTACAGACTCACAGCCTGACAGCTTGCACCATCCAACGCTGATCTTTCTGTAGAAAGATAAGAACAGGGGAGCGAAGGGCAAAGTGTCAGTGGCACCATTTGAGCAGCTGAATCCATTCTGTCTGGCTCCTGCCAAACAGCCTATTAAAGCTTTTAGCACTGTGCTGTCTGTGACAGTGGGAGTTGGTCCCGTTTATTCTCACAGCTTTACTGGGAGAGTAGCAGGAATACCCTTCAATAGTCCTACAGATAAAACCCCACAGAGAGCATGGAACAGGAGCTGCTTTGAATGGGTTGTTTGCAGTCTATTGGAGCACGTGTTCCCTACTCAAGGATGTGTAACACACAGCCCAAACAGCATGGCACTGAAGTTCTGCATGGGATTGAAAGTATGAAGCTGTGTCTGTAATTTCCATTTATTCTCTGGCTTCTGTTGAACTATTTGACCCTTTACAAGCCCCTTTGTCTCTTTTCTTCCATGTGTCCCCTTTGTAATTCTCAGTATAGTTCAGGATGGCACAAAGAAAATGTGCCAAGCTGAGCAGAAGTCCATTTCTAAGACCTGTCAAAAACATTTTCTCAGCTTTGCTGCACTTCAAAGCACCAATGTTATCCTGTCCTAAGGTTTGTTTCCTTGCTTAGCAGTAGTTCAGAAATTCAATATGCCATTTGCTTGTGCACTGTGATTTGTTTCACAGAAAAAGCTACTTTTTTGTGATGGTGCTAGTTAGGAACCCAAATTTGGTTTGGTTTCCCAAAGTACAAATATTGTTAGAGGTTTCTGAGTTATGGTACTGCTAGAAACACATCTCAAAGACTTTCATCCCACTCAGCTGGGACTCTGAGTTCTGTGAAATTGCAATGTGCAAGGTCCTGAAGGAATGGGCAGAGCTGGAACTCCTGTTCATGGTGGGGTATCCCACTGTGCTGATCCAAAATCCTAATCAAACAAAAAGGCAAAGGTGGACGTGTAGCCAGTGAATACTTAGGCAGAATTAAAGATGAACCTGTGGCAGTAAAGCCCCTCAGATCCTGTGGAAGGTGCTGCTGCTCACTGAGCACACTTGGGAGAAAAACCTTCTGGGACTTTTGGAGCCACTGGCAGAGGCCTCCCAGTCCCTGCTGGAGATGTTGGAGCACATTATCCCATGGACAAAGAGAGCCCTCAGCTCCGCCAGACAGACCTGTGCTCCAGATCAACAGAACAATCAAATAGAGAATTAATAATTGGCAGTGAGCTGAGAGAGAGGGAGAGCTGCCCTGCTTTGCCTATGCAAAGGCAGCACCTCCCTGTGTGTACCTGCACTGTGGGAAACTGCTCAGCAAACCCACACTGGGGTTTCTCCTGTCCACACTTGTGCTGCCACGCTGTGCAAATCTTTACATTCCCACTTGTTTACTCTGTGCATTTCCCTTCTCTTCAGTTACCTCCCCAGATAATTAAATAGTTAAACAGTTTATTTCCTGCAAAGATCTGTTGGCCAGTAAGTTTATTTCCAGCTTTGCTATTGACCAGAGTTGTAACTGCTGCAAATTGTGTTTCTATCTCATGGTACAGTTTGGTTTTCTTACTCAGTGTTTACAAAGGTACTGCTGCTGAATATTTGATATCTTTCTGGTTAAATGAAGTTTTCTTTGGTATCTTTCTGGTTAAATGAAGTTTTCCTCTGTCAGGCTTTCAAGTCAACAGATGCTAGCAAGGCAGGCTGAGTGGTCTAAGCTAAAAGAAGATTTTGTCCCCAAAGCTGCAGTCTGGGGAAACCTCCAGTAAATTCCTGGTGCCCATATGCTGTTATCCAGTACAACATGTGGTGTCCTGCTGTCCTTCCCAGGGAAGCAGTGTTTGGGAGGGTGAGCTCTGTCTGCCACCAGGATGGATAAATTCATTTTTGCAGGGTTTTGTACACAGCTATTGCTGTTACTTCTGGTTTCTGTGTAGAATGAACTGATCTTGAGACTTCCAGGGGGAAAAAAGCATCAGAGGAGAGAAAAACAGTCTTTGTTCCACTGGGTGCTCTTTAAGGGAAGATGTGCAAATGCCTCTGGATTTCTTTCTGGCTGCAGTTCCAGCACACAGGACCTGCTGCTGGCTGTGTCCCCACTCAGCCCTTTGCTCCTTGAGGGGCACTGCAGTAAAACCTCAGAATGTTTACAGTGCTGCCATAGTGTTTGTGTCTCACACATGCAGCAGGTCTGGCCTTCAGTTTCAGAATTTCCCTATCCACTGAAGGTTTTTCATTTGCATTTACTGAGCAGAGATCTCCCAGCTCCTCCTTAAAGCCTCTCTGCTGAGGCCCCACCATTTTCTGTTAGGTAATTGAGGTTATTGTAACACATTACTTGAGGGGCATACAAGAGAAGAGACTTCATCTGATATTCCAAAATAAATGCTGACACAGTTTTCCAGTTAAAAAAAGTTTGTCAGAATATTTTAGAAACTAACATTTAGATGCTAATATTTCTAGACTAACAGGAATAGAAATCAGAATTAATGAGTTCTCTGCAGGTACATCTGTCACATATTTAATGATGTGAGGCATATTTCATGCTCACAGCACTCTGCCAGCATTATACAAGCCTTGTAATGCTCTCTGCAGTAAATCCCAACCTTGCTTTGCTGCTAGGGGAAATGAAACTCAGTTCCAGCCTGTAAGAGTGTCTCCCCCTGATGTCAGTGGCTGTGGGCATCCCTTGGGCTGGCTGTGGGGTTGGGGGATTGTCCATGAGTGCACATTCCTGGTCTGGGCCCTGTGCACAGCCTGGGGCTCTGCATCTCCGGGGTCCTTTGCTGCTCCCTGTGACCCCCAGAGATGTTCAAAGTCTCTTTTCCCAGCCTGGCACTTGAAGAATGAGTCAGGGATCTTCAGTTCTCGGTCTCAAGGTTGTTCATTGTTCCTTATCTATAAAAGATGTTCTCCTGCCCTGCCAAAGTCCATCCAGCAGGGCAGTTCCAGCACTCTGCCTGCCCTAGGGGAGGCGTTGTGTCTTTAGACTAAAACTGTGTATACAATGTTTGCAATCACTTCCCAATACCCAGCACCTGTGTTAGACAGCGAGCTTCTACTCTAGACCAATCCAAAAGTGCCAACATCACAGCATAAGATGGAGGCCAAGAAGAAGATGGAGAAAGGCTTCCACCCAGATCCCTCCATCTTGCCTCCTGAACCCCCATTCCAGAAACCCAAAATCTGCCTTTTCACCCTGTGATAACTTCACTGTTATTCTACTTGAACTGTTGTGGCTTGCTGATCTTCATACAAGGTTGGTAATTTGCTCCACGGGTCATAATCAAACCCTGAGGTGTTCTGGGCTCTGTGCCAGGGCTCTGAGCCCCCTGGCAGGGTCCTGGCCATGCTGGGCAGCCAGAGGGGTGTCCTGGGTTCCCAATGCATCTCTGGGGTGCAGCAGCTGCTGAAGCCCCAGCCACAGACAGGCAGCTCTTTCCAAACATACCTGTTGAGCTGCTCAAGGCTTCTGGGACAGAGACAAATGCTGAAGAAATACATTTGCTTGCAGAACAAAGTTTAACCTGGAACAACACTGTCAGGTTTCCAGTGGGTGGTAATTAAGGGACTGATTTGTCTCTGTTACCATTCTGCCCTGTGTAAAATTACAATAATAATTGTTCCTATCTTAGGAGAAACTGGAAGGTGCAATATTTCTCCAGTGTTGATTTAATAGAAATATGTCTTAATCTTTCTTATGATAGAGTAAGAGTCCCAAGCTAACATGCACTGCTGTCCTTGAGAGTGCACATTCACTGACAGAGGCACCCTCTTCTTTTGGCAAACTGTGTTCATTCCAAAGAAACTGGGAGACACTGGGCTCTTCCAGCCTTTCCATCATTTCCAATATGGCCACAAACAAATTGCATTTAACCTGAAGTTTCTGAAAGAGTTGACTCATAATTGGAATTTTGTTTCGAATTTGCTGCTTTTTTCCCATTTGGCTCACTCTCATTTTTAGTCCCCAGCAGTACAACTGTTATGACCATTAGTAGTTTTGGAGGTAAAAGTTGAACATAAGGAACACAGGCATTATAGTTTCAGCAGCTGCTGCAGTTCTGCCTGAGATATTGGTGTTGGCAAGCATTGAATTCACTTCCCCAAAGCAGAAAAGCCACTCCCAATTGCTTTGAGCATGGCCCTGGGAGATGTTCATGTTTCTTTTTGAGCTGCCTTATTTCAGGACAGACATTTTCAGGCACAGAGGGGGACCTAAAAGAGAAGCTTTATTTTGAATTTTATCTAGGGGCTGTTTGAAGGTCTGTGGGAATCCCATTAAAAGCTTAATTTCTGAAGTTCAATTCTAATTCTGAATTTTCCCTGGGCTAGGAACAAGCAGGATTTTTTTCTACCTGGATGTCTGGTGTATATTGTGTCTTTGCCATCACTTTTGGTGGCATTGGCTGAACAGAAAACCTTTCATTTTGTCCATTAAGGGCATCTCCATTTACCCTGTGTGATAAAAACTTTTCTCATGAACATCATGTGCCTTATAATTTAGTTCTTGAACTGTAGATGAGGAATTATTCCTTGTCCTGGGAAATGGAGACTGCACTACATGGAGATATTGGGGTTTCCAGGAGCATCTCCTGCTGCACAGGAGTTCTGAGGTTCCCTGTCACAGTGCTAACACACCTGTGTCACCTCTGTGCTGATGCCATTTTCCCTTTCTGGTGCATCACAGCATCTCTTGTTTTGTGCCTGTGCTTTCAGATTGGTCTCTTCCTGCAGACCAGACTCCAGCCCAAGGGACCTCTTTGCACATGGATCATCTTGGCTGCTGCCCAGGAGCTTCCCAAGAATATGTTAGTGACCAAAATTCAAAATTACCCAGCAGCACCCATTATTGGTTCCCTCACAAGGGCTTCTCAAGAATATCTTCTTTTTAAGGGTGTACAAATAAGAGTTGTTGGTAAGAGCTGCTGATGCCTCACCACTGTTAGTGACCCTGGACTAAAGAAACCAGTGTACTTCTGTTGATGTTCTTTTGCTTTATTATTGAGCTGTAACATCTGGAAGGACTGCTTTAAAAAAATGAATAAAAATCCAGCGTGCTGGAATCCTGGCAGGACAGTCCTGGTGACTGCAGGCTGAATGCATGGCTTTAACAAGTGCCAGTCTGCACTGGAAATGGCAGTGTGGCCTCCAGGGATCCAACCTGACCCTGAACTGGACTGTCCAGAAAAGGGAAAATTAGCCCATGGCTGACTCTCCTCAGGATTGCTGCAGCCAGGGAACTTCCAGTCTCAGTCAAACAAGCTGGGCTTGCTTAAAACTCATTTTTGTTTCTGTGAGTTGTGTCTCAGGCTTCAGTAAAGATCCATCCAGTTCTGGTTTTCCTACTTCAGTCTAGAGAAAACACTCTGTGTGCTACAGGAAAAGCTTTATCAGTTGTGAATAACAAATGCTGGGTGGGGCAGGAATTTGTGTAGAAAGTCTTTAGGGCTGCACAAGCATCAGCAACTGGGCAAGGAAGGATGCTGAAGTGGAAGGGGATCATGTCTTGGGTCCTTTCTCCATCTAAAAGTGATGTTCAAACTGCATCAAAACACCAATAACTCTGCTCTGATACTACTGAAACAAATTCCTGGGAATGATGTGTGAGAAAAAAGGATGGGTTTAATTATGTTGATGTAATCTGTGAAGTTTAATTAGGTATCCAGTTTTAAATCCAGTTATGTTTGCATGTGGCTTTAGTACCTCTCTTAATTCAAGAGGCCATGTGACCCTGTTATTCTCACAGACTGCCCTCCAAAAGGCCTGTGAAGTTGAAATGCCCATCAGAAATATTCATTACTTTTCTCTGTGACCTTCTTTATTTTACTTCTGAAAATTTGTTAACTAACAATCTACAAAATGTGAGCTTCACTTAATAAGACAGAAAAATAGACAAACTTGAGTCAGCCAAACTAGCTGTTCCTTGCTTTTTGTCAGAGCTGAACCTCAGGGAGCTCTCAGAAGAGGCCTTTCCTGCCTTCTTACTTTACTGAAGAAATGTTGTACCTTGTATATAATTCCAATTTGTGAGGATTTCAATTGCAGAGAGAGTGAACTGAACTGTCCCATGTTCAGCCCTCTGTGCTGTTCCTGGTCCCAGTTTGTGTCATTTTGGGCCTCTCCAGGGTCACTTGCACACTGGTCATTGCCTCAGCTTCTCCTTGCACTGCAGTGTGAATGGTCTGAGCTGGGATCCAGCCTGTGGAACCCCAAGCAGGGGCTGTGCTGTCCTGCCCTGCAGTTCCTGTTTCACTCTGAGCCAGCTCCAACAGCTTCAGCAGCTATGCATGGTAAAGGCTTCCACAGACCTGGGCTTCTCATGGAAAGGGAGATGGAAAGGCAGAGTCTAAAGAAATGCAGCTTGGTCAATATCAGCTGTGCTCATTTTAGCTGGAATTAAAGGTTTGCAGCCTGTGCATGCCTGGGAACACCATGGACAGTCGTTCCTCCAGTTTTGGTTGCTGCTGTTTTGTATGCCCACCTTTTGGGTGAAAGGAATGAGTCCCTTCCAAAGTGGCAAGAGCCACGTGTGGATGTGTGGGCCTGGCCACTTTTAACTGCTTTGGATGGATGTTTGTGACAGCCCCAGCTCTAACCAAACTGCCCCCACCCTTTTGATTCCACTAGGACTTGATTCTGGGAGTCACATCTGCATATCTGTGCTACCAACTCCCTGTGGCAGCCAGGTACACAAGCACCTGCTGCACAAATTGATAGCACAGCAGTGTTCAAGTGCAGCTTTCTCCTCTGAATTCCTCTGTTCCTATTGACACCTCTCTGTATTCTATATTTCATAATTGGGCAGCTCATGCATAAAGGATCCTTATTGATCAGCCATGATGTGAAGAAGTGCTGTTCAAAGCTGGCATGGAGTTCAGCAGGAGTCAAATCAAGGACAGGGCTGGCAAGTGTTCAGGCTCAGGCAGCACAGTGCTGAAATCTGCATTTATTCTAATCTGTTCAGATACGATTTCTGCAATGCAGCCAGTGGCTAAGGCTGACCTTAAACCCAAAGAATCCTTGGCTGTTGGTCTGTTTCCAAAGGCTTAATCCCTTTTGGTCTTGAGTTTCTTTTGTTCCTCCTTGTGCCTCCACAGAGTTTAATGGTATTTCTATGGCTGTGCTAGTTTTCCTGAAGCAGTCCTGCAAATTACTTATGGATTATTGGTATTTTTGCACTTTCTTTTTGAAGTAATAATTTCCCTTAATCCTACTTCCACAGCAGCGTTTCAGCTGGCATGCAAGCGCACTGGGAATTGCATCAGGGCTGCTCTGTGAGTGCAGAGGCAGGAGCCAGTGTGGTGCAAGGCACTGCTCCAAAGAGCCTGAGCTGAGCACTCTGCTTTGCTGCCTTGGTTAAACTCCAGCCCAGCCACAGCACAGCTCAGCAGCTCAGTGAGGGTGGTGTGCTGTGTCACAAGTGTTATGGTGGAAACAAAGAGGGACAAGTAAGAACCAAGCTGTGCTGCCCCAGGTCCCCATCTGTGATATCTCCAGGTAACCTGGCAATGCTTTATTTTATTGTAATAGAAGTCTTTAATAGGCAGAATCAGCTCTCTGTGGCTATGCAGGCAAGAGATTTCATCCCTTTTTGCTCACTTTCTGCACAACATCCTTGTGTCAGTGGAGAGAGTAGCTGCCTTCTGCTCTGGGGAGGAGTGACCATGGGCAGGTTCCTGGGCTCATTTTCAGTGCCTGCATCTCCCAGCACCTGGTTCAGCAGTTGGGATCAAAGTCCTGCAGGGGGGCAGTGCTTGCACTGTCTGATTACACACAGAGCTGCAAAAGATTGTGGATCTCTAGAAATTTAGGGCTTCAAATTCAAGAAAGCCTACAAGGTACATCTGAGCTAGGATTCTTCTGAGGGAGGTGATGCTCCCCCTCTACTCTGTTCTTGTGAGACCCCACCTGGAATATTGTATATGGTTCTGGTGCCCCCAACATGAGAAGGACATGGAACTGCTGGAGAAATCCCAAAGCTGACCGGAGTCCACAAAGGGCACCGGAGCACCTCACCTGTGGAGACCTCCCAGCACCTTCAGGATCTGCAGGGGCCTACAAGGAAAATAGAGTGGGACTCTTCACCAGGATCTGGAGTGACAGGATGAGGGGAAATGCTTCAAACTGAAAGAGTTGAAATTTAGATACACAGAAGGAATTCTTCTCTGGGAGGGTGCAGAGGCCCTGGCACAGGTTGCCAGAGAAGCTGTGGCTGCCCCATCCCTGGCAGTGTCCAAGGCCAGGTTGGTCAGGGCTTGGAGCAGCCTGGGATGGTGGAATGTGTCCCTGCCCATGGCAGGGGGTAGAACAAGATCTCTAAGATCCCTTCCAAACCAAACCATTCTGTGATTCTCTATTATTCTAATATTTCTATATTTATTTCAGGGACAACAAGATGCACCTTACCAGTTACGTGCTCTTCCAGATGACAAACAAAACAACCCTAAACCCAACCCTCTAAATACTCAAGGAATTTATTTTTTATTATCACCATGACAGTGTGTTTTTCCCTTTGACTTATTTCCTGGAAACAGCTGAATCATTCCTTGCTCAAAAGCTTGCTAAAATTTGCAGCCAGTGGCATGGAAAATTTTGACCCAGAGGTTTGTAAAAAGCTCAAGTCAGATTGTTTTAATGGGGAGTGGCAGGAATGTTCAGAGTGTGGAAATCTGGGAGCCCAGAGTGTAATCCACATACGTGTAAACAGAAGTGTAATGTTAGATCGCCCCGGGGAATAGAAGAGGAAAACTTTTCTTCTGTTAAAGGCATGCAAAAGATTTTAAAGCAATCATTTTTCACTACGAGTGATTGTGTTCCTGGTGATTCACTGCTGGCGATTGTGGGTAAGCACGGCCGGCGCATTAGATGTGCGAGCGTTCCGGAAACGTGACCCCTGCTGTAAATCTGAGCGACATGAGCGCCTCTGGTTTCAGCCCCAGTGTAGATGTGTATCTCAGCACGGCGGCTGGAAGCTTTGCTGCCTGTGGCAGCCGCTGTTTAGCACAAGCTGAGGGTCCCTATCACATGCTCAGTGAGATTCCGCAGGACAAAGGCTGTGTAAATTGAATTACACCAACACCACCTATGGATTGGGGCTGGCGCATTTGCATCACAAACGCCCTTACAGTGTGCATGCCCCGCACTCACCAATTAGGCTTTCTTCCCAACCCTATTGGTCCTTCAGAAAAAAAGGGAAGGTTTTTTCTTTCCTGATGGAGTTGCAAAGAAAAGCTGCTAATGAAGGGCTGATGAATGGTCTGATTGTGTCGCTGTTTGTATAGTTTCACCTTCATTTGCATCAGTACCAGGCACAGATCCCGAGACTCATTTTTCACTTTTCAGTGCTCCTCTTCTTTGGCCCCTGTCTGCTCTAGGACCAACCAAACAAGCACATTTATCTTTGCCTCCTGGAACACGGACTCCATTTCCCTTCGTGCATCCCAGGGCCCTACACGTGGTGGGATGGGAGCTCTCCCCAGCACATCTGGCTTCTGGTGCAGGTTGGTTTGGGAATCTGACACCAGCTGGAGCGACACAAAATGTACTGGGAGCCGTCCTTAATGCATCATCTCTGTGTGTCTTCATTTCCTGCTTCAGGGAATGGATCTCCTATTTGGTATCTTTTCCAGCAGTTCCCACAGCGTGTTTGCCACTGTAAAATCAGTCCTCACACCTCCAAGACCAGGGAAAGCACACAAACGTGTCCAATTGCTTACACAGAGCGCCCCTAAATGATCCCATCAGAACGGAGTCAATCTGCAAGCCGTGGAGCAATCCCTCTCTGCCTGTAGGAGCACACACGAGCCACGTTCGGCAAGTGACTCTCCAGTTCTGCAGTTCTTTGGTTCTTCCTATTTTCCTGTCATTTTGAAAACATAGCAACTACCAAAAAATAATGATTTTCTTTTTAAAGAAGGAAAAAAGGAGAATGAAAGAATGTGGCCCATTGTTTCCTATATCTGTTCAGGGAACAAGCCTCATTGATTGGATGCCAGGAAGGGGATAATGCAATCTCCCATTGGGCCTGTTTGCATCTTTTGCCAGGCTGACAGTTAAAGTCTGCTGGCTACAGATGGCCTTTGACAACTGACAACACTCACTGTTATGCCAGTGCATGACTTCATCTGTGTGACACTGCGTGTGACTGCAGCTTGCTTCCTCTTTGCTTGCAGGAACTACTCTCCATTTCAGGAGCACCAGAAGAACAGAGGAAGTTCCCCTTGCCAGAACCAGAAGCCTAAAAATGCCTTCCAGGCACTGGAAAAACAATATTGTTGGAATATTGTTGTTTGCTTGGGGCTTTAACCACCAAGTCTGAAGTTCAGAGGCCAGATTTGGTAAAGCTTCAATCCTTTTTTGAATGGACATTTTTCAATAGTGGTAAGGCCCACATGGGCATTTCAGAGTGTCCCACACTCCAGAGTGCTTCCCAAAGGGACACCAAGCCTGCAGCTTGTGCTGGAGGTGCAAGGGCTGCAGACCTGTGCTGGAATTTGGAGGAGTTTTTGTCTTCTGTGAATCTTGGCAAGCTCAGGGGATGCTGCAAGTTGAATGAATGAAGTCATCCATCATCTAGGAGTAACTGGAGTAGGTTGAACTCATTGCCATTCTGTCTTTTGCTTCAGAAACAGGAAGAAATAAAGGCTTATATTCTAGACTTTTCTTTTTGCCACTTTTAAACACAGGTCACAATTTGAATTATGCTTAGTAGCTATTACTTTATCCTAATTTTTATTATAACTGTTTGATCTAAACTTGGTTCTCAGGCCTGTTCTAACACATGTAATTTACTACTGGCTTTTTTGAAAAAGAAAAGAGAAAATACTTTTGTACTTTCTTCAACAGTTTTTTTCTGTTTATTGCTCTAGGCAGGTAGAGAGCTGAGATAGCAGAGTGCTGTGGTTCACATACAGGTGCTGCCAAAGTAGTCCATCATGGATTGGAGATGAAATTTAGCAAATACTGGGCCTCATATCAGAAGACAGCCAAAGAGTTAAATAGAGACAGAAATACTGGAAGTCATATTATTCATCCTTTTTTAGTTGTAGTGGATCTCAGGAAGCCTCCTCTGAGCTACATGGCACAAGCATTTCAGAGTCTTCATGTCAGTAATTCAGTTTAGCAAACAAAGTGTTTTTAATATCTGGGGAACAATGAAGAGTGCATATAATGATCTCTATTGCCTTGAAGATCACATTTCAATGGTCCTGTCTTCACCATGGAGCCACATTCCTGTGAAAATGCCCCTGCCAGGAGGCTGTGAACCATGCTAACAAATAGGGAGATAAATGTGCTTAGCTGAAAATGTATTTTCTTTGAGTGATTGTGTTGTTGAGTCTGTCAAAAACTGTGGGCAGCCTGGGAGGGAAATAAAAGCTGACATCCCAAAAATTGTTTGGTATCAGTGAGGAGAGCCCAGCATCTCAGTGGTATCAGTGAGGAGAGCAGAGCATGAGTGAATTCCATAACAGTTTCAAAAGGCAGTTTATTACAATAAAATTTAACTGTCCTGGATAACTAAAATATCTTAATTAGAGGAGAGTTTAGGAAACAAGCCAACATTCTGAGAAGCTGATTCTCTCTCTGTCTTGCAAGCAGGCCAGATAAGCCCTTGTGTGTTAATAAGTCACAGAGTAGGTCTGTGACTCTTCAGAGGATCAATTCTCCAAGCACCACTGGTAAAATAATGTGTTCCCCACATCCTGCTGAGAATGAGTGGGACAGATGCTGCAGCTTTCACCTTGACACTTGTCCCATCTGGTCAGATGGTGATCTAAGGGAGGACAAAAGAGAGGAATGACACTGACAGAAAGAATTTCTATCCCAGTTCCTTTGGTCATGTGCTGGACATGCTGGATGAGCAGTCAGGATCACATCCAGCATGTTGGGAGTGCTGAGTTCCAGTTCCTGTTCTGTGCTGGAATCCATCACCTCTCCTATCAGGCAGTGATTGATCTCTCCAAGCTGGCAGGCACATGGCCAGCTAAATGTCACCTCTGCTGTTATGCTCCAATCACCCTCCTCACACACTCAGATACCAAAATATTCATATTAATCTGATAGAGTCTCCTGATGAAATACCTCTTCTAAAAGATCTTGGATCAAACAAATCGATTGCTCCTTCTGTCCTTGCTTCTTGGGACAGTGCATGGATCTGCTTTCTTGTTTTGGGATTTCAGAATGTGTGAATTTCCCCCTCGTTCAGGCTGATCTCTCTCTGTGTGATGACGGGAAGTTGAGCCCTTGGAAAGGACAGGGAGGAACAGCAGCATCTTGGCTCTGAGCAATCACTTTGGCTGCCACTCTGGGAGAGAACAGGCTGGTGACTGGCAGTGATATAAATACTCAGGGCTGGATTGACAGTGTGCAGGACATGAGCCTGCTGGGAACAGTGAAACTGAGACTTGACTTCTTTCCTTCTTTTGTGCTCCTTTGTGAAGGCATGAAGGGTGTCCAGCAACAAGTTTCTTTCCTTCCCCAGAATAAGCTGTTAGAGGACAAGTGGAGCTCAGCAGTGAGGAGTTGGTGGTGTTGTTTCCACTTGGTTTCAAGTTCTGCACACAAAGCTAGAGCAGGTAAGTGAATATTGCTTAGCCTGGGTGCTGAGCCCAGAAGTGCTGAGTGTCAGGGCTGTTCTTGCTCCTCCTCAGCTGAAGAGGGGCTGTGGGAATGGCAGGGAACTTTGGTGTTGGCTACATGGGGCTGTTTTATTGCTGTAGGTCACCCCATCACCTATCAGTTTGAGGCTTGATGCAAATATAATGAGTTTGGGCACAGTGAAGACACAGCTCTCAGTGGTAGTTAGGGGGCTTCATTTAAAATCTGATTCACGTGGTGACATCAGTACTGAGCAATGTTATTTGTGGTCAAAAGTGCCAAAGAGATCAATGGTTCTACTCTAAGACAAACCATTAAGAAAAAAGAAGCTTTAAATGGCTTTCTAGTGTGCTTGTTTCCCGAGTGTTAAACTGATCATAGAGCCCTTTTTAACCTGTGCACTCATGGATCAGGTCAAACCAGTGGGATCATTCAGAAGCACTCATCATATCCAGGTGGGATGGTGAGTACTGGGCTAAAGAGCAGCAATCCTGCTTATCAACAGACCTAAAAGTGCAGCAGCTCTGGGATTTTTCCCAATAATGGAGCCAGGACCTTGAATATTTCACTGTATTGTGGAGTTGCATGTGAAGCAGAACCATTTCATTTCTGTACTTACATTTATGCCCTTTATTTCCTCTCTTCCTTTGGGGCATTTTCATGTACACAGCAGGAGCACACCTGAGATGGGCTCTGAAAATTGTTGTGTAATCTGTAGGCAAAGAGCATAGCAGGGAAAGGCATGAAAGGAAAACTACCAGATTGTGAAAGGGGACCAAGACTGACTTTCTGCATTGTTCTTATTGGCACATGCTGTTTCTGCTTCACATTCTTAGGTTGCTGAGAAACCCTGTCATCTGGAAACAAAGGCAGCTCCTGCAGGATGGAGTGTGTGCAGAATGTAAAGAGGGAGGTGTCTGTAGGCAGCCTACAGAAGATTGCCACGTTGCTGCCATGCACACAAAAAGTTCCTGACTTTTGGTACCAGGCTCACCACCCTGACAGGCAACCTGGCTGCACAGAAGGTATTTCATGTCAGGAAGTTTTTCTCAAGGTTTGACTCACATATTCTTAAGCAGTAAATACAGAGCTGGTATGAAGTTATGCATTATGATCCAAAGCATTGGTCAATGTTCTATTGAAATGACAGCATGTGGAATTATAGCATGTAATTTTCACCAGAACACCCATCTCTGGGCTTGTGGCTACATCTCCATACCCTTGAAAACACTGGTAGCTTTAGTAGTAGATTTGGTAAATTCTTGCAGAGTATCTCTTGTTCCTATTTTATTGATGATAGAATTTGATCCTGTAGTATCTTTAATAGTTTGGTCTCTGGGCATTTTTGTGTGTCCTGCCATCCCTTTATCTCAGGATGAAATAAAGAGACTAACCATCCCTTTATCTCAGGATGAAATAAAGAGACTAAGTTCTCTTTTTTGCTCTGTGAATTCTCTCTGAATTCCTTCCTGAGCTGCTCCCCATAATTTACCCACTGAGGGCCAAACCTGTCCTTGGATATTTAGAAGCGTAGCTCTGACTAGGAAATGCTGAAAGAAATAAAATAAAAGTAAAATAAAATGTATTCCCAGTGGTGAAACAATGAACATTTTCTCAGGCAAAAGCTGCTCGGCCAGACAGCCTGAGAGCAGAGGCCTGGCTGCATTCAAGGTCCCTACAGGAGGACACTGCTGGTAATGAAGTTTGTCACCAGGAGGCTGGTGGCAGCAGATGGCAGTGCACAGCCTGGCCCAGGGGTCTCCTCACATTCCAGTTCCCCATTGAATCTGCACGGGGCTTCTCTCCTTAATAGGGGAGTCGGAGCTGGGCTTAATGGGCTCTGACTAATGACTAAAAAGGGGAAAAGATGAAGAATTGGCTCCTTTGTGATTTTCCTTTCCTTCTTTCACCCATCTTTGACAGGCTGTAAATGGATTTTGTGTAGCTGCTGCATTTCACTGGGGAAATGAGCAGGGTGTGTTTTTAGATGATTACTCATTATCTGGAGGGTTTGTGCTCAGCCCTTGCACTGCATCCCTGTGAGACCAAGGAGGCCTTTAAGTTTCCAAGTGGGAATTCCTACTGGGATGTTGATGGGGAAAAACATTGCCTAAATTCTGTTCATGCCCACGGCAGTAACAAGACCTGTCTGACTTCATGGCTTGTGACTGAAGCAGGCTCTGGGCCAGCATGCGACTACCTGGCTCCTCTTTAGGAGCTGTGGGGAGAGAAAGGACTCCATTGTCTCCATCCCTCAGCCCACCCTCCTGCCTTTTAGAAGGCTTCAGATTTCCAGATAATTCTGCTATGTTCAACAGACAGATTTTGGTGATAAGGTTAAGAAATGTAAATGTTTATCCTTCAAGTTTAGCATGCAATTCCAGCTTGCAGGAAAACTCAGTGGAGTAAATTCCATGATACTCCATGTTGGTACTCTGCTGGCAGAGAGCTTGGCATGTGTCATGTCACAGTGTTTGTAGGAAGTGTTTGGATCAGTATTTCACTGGTGCAGTCTTGAAAAAAGATTAATGAACTGAGAATAACACTGTATAGGGAAAACCCAAACCTTTGTAATCAATCTATAATCCTACAGAAAAAAGTGCTGTCTGTACTGGTATGTCTTAGGTGAGGCTGTGAGGCAGGGAAAGGAAAAACTTTAATTCAGGCAAGCTGTTTTCAAAACTGAATAATCTGAAAATATTTGGGCTTTTTTTCAAAGTACAGGGAGTTCCCAGACAGATGCAGCCATCAGCTTTCCCAAAAGCCCAATATGGTTATGCCACTGCACTGTGCTGAGATTGCAGAGCACATTTAGTGGGGATTCCCACTTGGGGTTTGTGGGAAGAATGACCTAGTGCTGGGTCTTGGCAGGTGAAAATGTGTGAAGCACAACAGGGCTGGAAAAGAGAAACCTCTCACAGATGGGGAAATGTACAGAAAATTAGGCTACAGATTTTGGCTTAGGACACCTGAAATGTTTGAGA